>NC_137654.1:21714268-22914268 GCF_963422515.1 Blennius ocellaris
GTGTAACTGTATGTCCCGGATTTCAAACATAACAGCACACGCAGCCAGAAGTGAAATCAAAAGTCACAAATGTTTTTATCACCAGTCACTAATGTCTGATTAATCCCAACCTCTTTGCACAGCTGAAATAACTGAGCAAAGTAAGAAATCCCCCGAGTTCCGTGTTTATTGTGCAGTAGTGGGGATTCTCTGGAACACCTTTTCAAAGAAACCTTGAAAAGACTGAAAAGTGTCCCTAATTAAACAAATCCCTGCGGTGTGTCTGTGGCATCAACTAACTCCAAATAAAATATTTACTCAGTTATATTAAGACCTGCTTTCAAGATTGACATTGTGGTGTTTAGAAAGGTGATCACACTCATCATACACACAATTTAACAAACCCCAACATTCTCTTGCTTTTGACAAACAATTGTCACCCAAAACCCAGGCAACAGATGAGCCACAAAACAAGAGGAACTCACGCTGGGTTGGTCTTTCTGATCACAGACTCTATGAGAGCTAGTGTGTGTGGCCCGCCGTCTCCTGCTACAAACGCCATGTATAGTTACCCCGTTTGTGACACTTTACATGTCATTCATCTCCTGGTGTATGATCAACAAAGATTACCCGGCCTTTGTTTATCTTCCAAAGATGTGTTTCATTTTAATGATGATGGACATAAAACACTACCCTCACTTCAATTGGGGATACCCATGACTGAGGTCAAGGGAGTAGTCGGCTAGTTGAGGCTGATCAGGCTTCCCTGGCATGTTTTTCAAGGTCCGGAGCAGCTCGCCTTTTTATTTGAAGATACTCGCTGGACCCTTCCGACACCTGGTTGGTCGGTTTACAGTTACAGTTACCATATAGATCCGAACACTTTTCCAACCAACAACAGTCACTCAACCAGATGAGTCTGAGCAGCACCAAAAATATATAAAGCAACCAGTGTAGATTCGTAGGTTGATAAATTCAACATTTTGATGAACAGTGGCAGAGAACAAACACACAACAGCAGCAACTCATCTCATTGTATGGTCGGGACCATGCCGCCCATTCACCCAGCAGACCCAAGGAGGCCCCAGTGAACCAGTCTGGAGAAGGCCACAACCCCAGCAAAGCTTGATATGATGCCATATCTGAAAGTCTCCAGTCCTTTTTATTCTCTATGGATTCTGATAGTCATTGACGTTATGATTTATTTATTTATTGTGACAATGGAAAACATTCAACAACATTCTGACAACTGAAGACACAGTATGTATGGTGTGAGAGTTGAATCAAGTGAGTTTTGAAAGCCTGCCTGTTTTACTTTGATTTTGAAAGACAATTTTATGACACTTTTGTCTGATTTGCTGGTAAAGTAGCTTTAATCATTAAGAAGGGAAGATAGATTGTATCCAACTATGCAATGCAATAAAAACGATAAAACAGAAGAATGAATATATATAGCCTGAAATGCAAATCAAAACTTTCCAATAAGAGATCATTTTGGATTTATCCTCCACAGAAATAAAGATAAAGTGAATGGCAAAACAAAGCATGGCAGATGAAGGCAGAGGGCAGATGCCAGGACCGTCTGGAAAAAAAACCTCTGTGGTCATTGTTCACCTGCTCACTCAAATATTGCTGCCTGGAGAGCCAGACTCTGAAAATCACCATCACCAGCAGATGTGCATCTTTGGTACCATTGTTCGGTTTTGTTAGCAGGTTGAAATCCCTCTTAGTGTGGTAGCAGTGGAAGGTTTCGAAGAAATTTGGAATGTAATGAGCTGTAATTACTGCTTTCAAATTTCACTTCATGATCCAAACAGCTTTTCCTAAATAATCCGTGGCTCATGTCTTCTGTCCTGCAAATTGAGCTGGACATATGTGTTCTTACTTTATACTTTTATTTAAAAATGAATAATATTAAATAATGTTAATTGGATAATAAAAATATATTTTTTGGCTTATTTTTAAAGCATCGCTTTGTGAGACAATATGCAAAGCGGGGGAGGTCACACTGGGGATAGAAGTGATAGCCTTTGCAAACTTCACATTGCACATAGCGAGCATGGCAACAATGAAGGGAAATGTTCCGTCACTCTGTATTTTTAGAATTTGAGTTTATCCCCCTCCACATAAACATCAGCTTCCTGGGTTCATCTTTAAATAGCAAGCAGTAATGAAGTGAGGTATGATGAAACATTCAGTTTGACAGGGAATGGGACTGAGCTCTTAATCTTATGACCCCACTGTCCCACACTTTATAATGTTAGGGTGACCTGCACCTCCTGCTTGTTAATGTGATGTCCTACTGAGGCTATTAATCCATAGCAGTTATGGAAATGTGGCTGAGAGCATCCAGAAATAGAAATGCAAATGATGACAGTTTTATAACTCTATTAATAGAAACGATTATCAAGCTTTCCTTGTACGGTATTTAAGCGTCACACCCTTTCAATTCAATTCAATTCAATTCAATTCAATTCAATTCAATTCAATTCAATTCAATTCAATTCAATTTTACCCATACAGTACCAAATACAACTCAGTCAGACTGTTTTCAGCCTGTCATCCTCAGAGAGTTCAATCAGCTCCGACTCAGATGCTGCTTCATCTTCCTCCAAAGGGGTTTGCAAACAGTCTAAATTTGCAGTGAAAAGATTGATGAGGAACATTATCTGTGGTCTTTTTTTGCTTTAGGTTACAGAAGCTGTCCCCAAATCACTGCTGTAGACCTTCAAACAGTGTGGCAGATTGATCCATTTTACCCTTTGAGACGGCCGGTCCCTCTCCACATGCTGCTGACGACGGAATATGAGCGTGCTCTCTCTTTTGAAGATGGTTCTGGTAGAGTTTAAATTTGTTGGCAAATGCAAAAGCCTTTTGCACTAGGTCAGGTAGCATTCTCAATTTTCCCAGCAGATCCAAACTTAGCTTAGTGAGATGATATAGAATGGGTAATCTTTATATGCATCTTCCAAGAAGAGCTTGGCTGGTTTCAGAAGTTAAAAAAAAAAGAAGAGGTAAAGCAAATTAATTCTTGAGAGCCATGGTACAGTGAAGTGAAGAAACAGATCAAGAGCTTCATCCGGTTCCGCAATGAGATTTTTGAACAGTCTTTGATTGAGAACATGAATGCAAATACAATTCACAGTTTCTATCACAGGTTTCATAATTTGTTCCATGCTTAGTGTCTTAGATGCCATGTGCTCTTTGTGGATAATGCAGTGATATGTCTGATTTGGATCAGACATAACACATATTTGGATCATCAGATTTAAAGAGGCATATTCGCGCATTTGCATAATAGCAGTTGCACCGTCAGCAGATATTGCTGTTTGCTTGGATTGCTGCATATGCGACTTCTCAGCAACTGTCATTAATGCCTCTTTCAGGTTGATGCCACGAGTTTTGTCATTTAAAAAATATCGTGCAATGCTTCTTTAATGAAGAAGTCTTCTGGCACAAATTGTACAAATACAACCAACTGTGGCTTGTCATGAATGATCACAGGACTCCAAGAGTATTTTTCAAGATGGGTGTATACTTGTGCTTCAATTGTTTGTATCAGATATCCGCTGTTCAGTAGTGTGCCGTGAAAACTAAAGGACACACAGTGTGTTAAAACCATCATTTTCAGGAGTTAGAATTGCCATGACATCTCGAAGGCATGACTTCACAAATCGCTGTATACCTGATAAGACATGTCTGGTACTCTGATTAACATTTTGTCACGTTTTCCAATGTGCTTGCAAAGTTCAGTGCCCTTTCGGGAAGTCTTTCGCAAGTTAGCATGAAGAGAAACGAAATGGCACTCCAGGTTTCAAGCGTTAACATGTGACAGTGGTGTCTGGCATCCGAGACAGAAAGGTTTCCCGTTTCTCTCAGCAAAGAAAAAAAAATCCTCCCATTCAGGTGAAAATGTTCTGTGCTTCTTCTCATATTTTCTCTTTGCTTTACATTTCCAGTACTCCATGATAATAAACCCACATTGTGTTTTTACAGATGAACTAACTTTCTCTCCAGGCAAGCGCTTCAAATTGAGTTAGACTCCATTTCTTCTCCAGTTTTGTTGCTGATTTCATTCATGTTCGCAGTTGTTTGTTATATCATGGATGTAAACCTCTTCTTAGCTGTTACAGAAGGGAACTAGAATCCGGTGTAGAGCAAAGTGAGGCTGCTGCACCATCTCCAACAAAATAATCCTGAGTGATGCTAACACAACTGTTTTCTGGTCGATGTTGAAATTCATCCTCCATAGATGCTCATAGTAGTGCCCATGTCATTCTGGTCACAAGTGTAAGACGAAAAAGACACATTCAGACATCTGAATGAGAATTAATTAAAATATTTCTGTATTTCCAGATTTGATGGACGTTCTCAAAACCCCTCATGCTTAATGTCCTCATACAGCTTGTCCGTCAGCTGAAACTTCTGAGAGTTCAGAGACTTACTGTGAAGCTGCAGATGATTTTGTAATAGATTCAGAACTCTTGAACGACCTTCACTGGAGGATGAACGTTCATTCGATGGCAAAAGTCAAGATTTTTGATGAAATGTACAATGGTACTTTTGTAACAATTTATTGGCAAAGATTAAGAGGTAAAAAGCTCTTCCAAAAAAAATACGACATCAAGTCAATGAGCATTTCATGTCATAGTGTCTCTCGTCTTGCAGTGAGAATCTCCCTTTTTTGTGTAAAATATAAGGCTGTCTGCCCCCTGTGTGGCTGTTTCCTGTAATTATATCTATCGAAAATGGATGCAAGAAATCCACATGGCTATCGTCAAGACTCCACAGGTGATGTCATGCTGTGATGCTCAATGCTCAAGGACTATATACAGGAGAAAATGCAATACTGACTGATTTCTTTTAATAGACAAGGAAACTTGTGCACTGCAATGCACATTAGTTCGGGCTTCATATTTTGCGTTGTTGTGTTTCAGTTGAGATTGTGAAAAAGATCAGGAAGCCACGCTTCGACAGACTTTTTAAAATTATGACAGATTGAGAGTAGCATGAGATGAAACAAGGCTGGTGTTTGAAAGGAAAACAGCTAGAGACCTTGCCTATCATTCCTCCACTATTCATTTCAATTTTATCTTCCTTGAATGAGACATCTCCATATAAAGGTTTCTTTTTTTACATCAGTGAAAATGTCTCTAAAAAAAATCTGCAGCAGAGCAGAGATTTTCAAGCTGGGGATAATAAACACTCAGCAGAGTGTGAACTGCATGTACAATGTTTTGGGTGGGTTTTTTTTTTTGCACACTTGTATCTTATCCTGTTGTCGAGCTACACATTCGGGGTGCACTCTGCAGTCCATTTTGAATGTAGACGTACATGTGTGTTTCTGTGTTGTGGCCATCTTTCAAGCAAGTCCGCTGTTGTCATCAAGGTTCAGTCCTTAAGGGAGCTGTGATAAAGAATAATATTGTAAAAATGTCTGGTGGCAGACATATTTTCCTCTATGACATTATAACACACAATGCCTCTGGAGGACAACTGTTTACCAGTCGTGGGTTTTAAAAGAAACAGGTGGACAAGGGAATATGTGGAGTAGACAGATGTGAACAGACTGAAAAAGGGGGACAGAGAGAGAGAGTGGTGTTTATGGAGCAAGGGAAAGAAAACATATTTCAACATGGCTTTTTTTTTTTTTGCCAATGTGTGTGCATGTCAAGCGTTCACTTGTACCAATGTACTGTGCACCCAGGGTTTTAAGCACAAACAGCTATCCAATTCCACCTTAATCTTCTTTTTGAATTATATGTTGTGAACCAAATGCTTTTTCTGGTCCATGAAAGTGGATTATCCGCCGAGCGTCTCTCCTCCTCCTGTATTGTGGCTGTGCATTGAGCCACCAAACAATCAATGGTTCATCTTCTGGAAAATCTTTAAGTGGTCTTAAAGTGAGAGGTTATGACCAAGTGTTAAGCCCTAAGGTGTCCTCTCGCAGATACCATCCTAAATACTGTCAATTCATCAGGCCAAGAGACAAACTCATCCCCTAATGGACACACTGTCAATTTATGCCCCAAAGAAATAATGAATAATATGATCAATCTTATTAAAAAAAAGAATTTATTACATTGCAAAACAAATAATCACTGTATGCGTTATCATATCTTGCTTGACCACTTTTTAGATGTGGTTGGCAGGATACCATTGTATTTCATACATGCTTTTCATCTCATTAAGTAAAGGCGTGACATGAACTTAATCAAATATTTACAGAAATCTAAAATGGCCTATTCCAGTTGTTTCAGATAATACACATGTAGTAAAGACAGTTTTGTTTGAGTTTTATTTCATTTCAGTGTGGAGAAAAAAAAAGACTGTTGTCAGCTAAAAGTCAACAGTAATTGGAAAAGGGACACTGGGACATAATCACTCCATCACCATGCTGGTATGGCTTGTAAATATTCACACTTTGGTGGAACATAACAGCACTACCTGGAAATGGGGATGTTTTGTTTAGATGGAGAAGGTCACCTATAAAAAGCAGAGCCTAACCGAAATGAACACGGCAAATGTCTCAGGACACACTTCTCCTGCAAAATGTGTTGTTACCCAAAGGAAATATGTATTTTTCATGTTGGTCTGTACACGCCGCGTTTCCTGTTGTTATCTTTGAACAGATAGCAGGTCTTTCACCCCATGAACAATGGTGTGAATTGTATCTGGTCTCCACTGAGTTGTGACAGTTTCCGCAAGGGGTTTTTCGTCTGTGTTTTTAGACACAAACTGTGGATAACAGCTACAACGGGCTGTCATTCTTGACTTTCCCTTTTTTTTTTTTGGTGGGTGACAGTGAAGCTCAGTGTAGGTTAGAACCAGATGCTGTTGAAACTATAATAAAAGTGCATCCTATTGTTGGTCACTGTGGTACTTTTTCCTTCTGTCCATCCATCTATTCTACTGTAAAACTACTACTTCTACTACAACAACTAAGACAGTTTGTGTTTCCCCCTGGGGAGGAATAAAGCTCTCTACTCTACTCTACTACTACTACTACCTACACTGAACACAAATATAAAACACAATTTTGATTTTGCTCCCATTTCTCATGAGCTGAACTCAAAGATGTAATGCTTTTTTCTATGTACACAAAATGCCCATTTCTCTCAAATATTGTTGACAAATTTATCTAAACCTGTGTTCGCGGGCACTTCTCCTCTGCTGAGATAATCCATCCACCTCACAGGTGTGGCATATTACCATGCCGATTAGACAGCAGGATTATTGCACAGGTGTGGCCACAATAAAGTTCTATATAAATACTATGATCGACACAGAGGTGTCTATAAGAGTCCAAAGTGATCTGTGTTTACATCAGTCTGTAAATGGGTTTACAATGCCCTGAGCCAGAGAGCACACCTGGTCATCAGTCAAGTCAATGGGTCCAATGAATAGAACAAATTGTCAGATTAGAATAAAGAATATAGAAAATGTGTTACAATGAATGAGGAAAAGTTTTTCCAAAAATGATATCTCCTTGTGACATATTGGGAAGAACTATTGCAATTAGATGAAGTATAATGGCTTATTTTTTTTGTGCAGCTGCATATTTTGTTTCACAATGTTCTTTGGGTTGGGTTGTGTGACGGGGTCTCTGTCATAAAGGGGGGTGGGAGGCGTCAGGCTTCCTTAGGATGAGAGTCCTGCTTATCAGGCTGTGTGATCAAAGTAAAGTTCAAGCACGATGACACAGATGCTAATAGAGGCAACACATCACTGTCATCCTCATTATCTCCATTCCCTATTCACACCCGGGCTTCGGTAGCAGTGCTCAGCCAGCACAATGGGTCATTACTCTATTAAAGTTTAAACAACGTTCTCTCTGTGGAGCTGAATCACACCTGAGCTCTGGCTCACAGTAATGAAAACAATATTGTGCATATCACAGGTTTAAAGTGGACACACTACATGCACACCGTGTTCACTGTGCACACATCTCGAAACACAGTTGCCTCTCTTTATCAGAAAAGGCAATTTAGGATGTGACCTGACCACACAGGGATGAAGATAAATGTATGAAATGCAGTATGACAGGACCCAGTCGTATTTGAGCATTTAACTCCCGTGTTCTGGTATGGTTTACCACGGGGCTTAAGACAAAGTCACTGAGACTCAGAAAAAGTGCCAAATGGCTTGTGCATACCGTTACGGCCCATGGCTCAAATGGACCACAACAAAGAGGGGAAGACCACACAAGCAATGTATCAACCAATTCAGTGGATTTATTACACGAAAACAGAGCAGGAGCCCCAGGTAAGAATGTTTTACGTTTGCTCTTTGATTTTAACACTGGACATTGAGACTTCCAAGGGCCTGTAGCCTGGCAGTAATTGCACCTACTGGCTTCACTTTTGGGCGCAGCCGGCCTGCTCTGAGTCGCAAATGAAGGTTCATGGCAATTATTTTCGTTTCCCACAGGTCTAAACTGCGACGGGAAAAAATGCCACCAACTGCACCTTTATGCGTCAAGACAGTCCTCAGCAAGCTCTGTTGATTTAAGCACTGTGCAGGGCTTTTGCTTGGTCACAGATGTCACAACAACCTGAGGAAGACAGCTTTTAAATTGTTCTAGCACCATTAATTCAGTCAATAATTCAAATGTGTCCACCTGTAAAGCCGAACACCAACTATTAAACTGGCACAGCAGACCACGCGCAAACTCGACCTGCGTTTGGCGTTCACCTGTTCTCCAATTTCTAAACCTTTGACGACATGCTTCAGGGAAGAGCTTGTTATTTCAATACAGCAGCTTTTATGTTTGCGTAATCCAAACGATCAGTAGCACCAAGTGCAGAATAAGCCTCCTGGGCTTGGCCCGTTAAAACAGATTGACGCAACAGGGCCCTGTCAGCGCTAGGCCACTCTTTAGCATCTGAAATGCGCTCAAAAAGGATGAAAAATGTATCAGGATCCTTTTCGATGAACTGCAGCATCAAGTGCAAACATGCACCAACATCCAAAACACCAGACTCACTGAGAGACGACGAGAATGACTGGACCCCAAGTGACGTGTCATTCACAATTTTTCCATCATGAATCAAATTCAAGAGAATAACCCGTTTTATTTCATCCTTGTAGCTTTTACCCAAAACTTGAATGCCATGAAGTTTAGCAAGTTGTAGCAATTCTTTCTTCTAAATAGAATGCAAATGGCGCATCCAAAAATTCCGACACTGTCGCCATAATAAAAGGGAAATAATAAATGAATGCTACTTTCCCATACCTGCCACGTATCAGAAAAAAACAAACTGATCACAAAAAATAAATGTAACACGGGAAATGCACTGCGAGGTGATGTTCTATACACCACAGGTGCACAGCCACAGACCCAAACAACCCATCTATTCTTAACCTAATTAAAAATGACTAGCCTAAATAACTAAGGCCTGGCTCTTCACGTGATTCAACGGTGGGAATTATGCTCTTGTCCCGCAGGACATTAGTCCCGCAGAAAGCACCCGAGATGACTGACTGAATCAGTCAACGCTAACCGCCAGCACCATGACACTAACAACAAAATAAATGAAACGTGAAGCGGCAACATCTCTGCCTGACAGAGGACAAGGCTGCAAAAGAGAGCCCAAAGACTAGTGCATCAACCCAGGAAAATCCTCCACTCTCACCCGCATTTCAAACGAGCAGCAAAACAAATCCAAAAACAGAACGGCGTCCAGCAGTGCGCGCAGACGTCCCGACTGATTACTAATGCCAGACAGCTGTGTGCGACGTGGGCCTGCCTTTCACAAAAACAGGTTAAAACTATCTGCAAATAAATGTCTAGGAGATGATTAAAGGGTTAGTTGGATGAGGCCCCACTTGTTACGGCCCATGGCTCAAACGGACCACAACCAAGAGTGGAAGACCACACAAGTGTAAAAAATAATAGACGTCTTTTATTAATTAGCAAATTTTGATATTAAATATATGCAAAAATAATCGGAAAACTGGTTCACCGCACAGCGGGTGGAGATGGTGTCCCTTGAAGAGGCGAGAGAGAGAGATCATTAATGGCACCCCTTTTAAACCGTCAGGGACACCGGGCCCAGGTGCCCCTGATTAGCAGGCCTGTCCACTCTGACGACCAGTGTGATGTCACAATACCTTAACAGTTGAATGCAGATCAGAATAATCAAAAGATCTGTTTTTGTTTCTATTTATTTTTGCGTGAAATGGAGGAGCTCTGCCTTTCTTGTCATGCTTGGCGGATCCCCTCCTCTCGACACACAGTATCGATTAAGGCGCCACCTTCTTCACACAGAAACATATCAGAAACTACAAGGATGAAGGATCATAAAAATGTTTAAAATTCAAATAAGACTCAGACCACGCCAATGTTGGTATGATTGAGGTATTGTAGAAGAACAAATCCCTTTAATAAATACATGATTGTGAATAACATGTTAATGAAAACAAGGCCAAAGCCGCCTGCTTTCATGGCACAGTGGTGGAAAAAAATTATATTTAATTGTGTTGAGAAAGTTTCATGCACACAAATATAATTCAGGAAACTCTGAGGTAGTGTTCTTGATATAAAAAAAACAACTTATGTCAAAGATCTGAAAAGCGCTACTCCATTAATATTAGGCAGTTCAGATGGATGAGTAATGTCTGCACATAACAGATGATATTTTCAAGTCTACATTGTAAATGTCAAGCACAGTTTTATGCATTTGCCATGCCATCTATCACTCATCACCGCATGCTGCTCTGACAAGGTCCTGTATTATGTAAGGATGCGCACAAATCTCCCCCCTGCTTACCTCAGTCAGTCAAATGAACAAGACTTCCTCTTATCCAAGTTGACAGGAACAGGGGAACTCAGAGAGTGACCGCTAGTAAAGATCAGTATTTTACCAGGCTGAGTGAATTTGAAGAAGATAATCCAAAAATAAACACTTGGTCTTTGGTTCACAGTTTTATATTGAAAATCCTGCCCAAAGTTTCTTAATTGAATCACTAGCCTACGAATACATGGGCATTGGTATATCGCCTCTGAAACCATTGGTGCTCCGGAACCTTTTCACATTTTTTTTTCTTCTGATGTTGCTGTCAGCTGGTACTGTCTCATCTATCAGTACTGTCTCGCCTCAACCACCACAATGTCCGGCTGGTCAGCCAATAGATATTTGTCAGTCTGGAAGCTGAAGTCCCACAGGTGAAAGCTTTGGTGAGAGTTGAGATGTAAAATTCTCCTTTCACTGGGAGATCTGCAGTGGTTGCTTTCTGCTTGTGCTTATGGAATTCGGAGGATTCCATTAGAGAAAAGGATAGGACAGAGACAGAAAGCAATAAACAATAAAAACAAGTTGACATCAAATAGCATGGCACTTTGTAAAAATGATTTTAGTTGTATAGTTGGGTTTTTTTTTTCCACTCATTCAGCAGTTCTCAAAGTGTCACACACACGATTAGAGATAGGAGTGATGCCAGACATTCATTCGAGCCACTGGGAGTAATTTGAAGCTCAGTGTCTTGCTCAAGAGCACTTTCCACATATGAGCAGGGAAAGATGGGCTATTGAACCTGTAGCCTTGTTCTTGAAAGACAACTCACACGACCAACTGAGCGACAGCCAACCCAGACTACGAAGCACAGATGAATGTCCCGCAGGAAGGTACAGGAGTTGTTCTCATTTCTCACCTGCTCAACCATCAGTGTGATTTTCTAACATACATTACAGCAAAAATGTTTTGGCTCAGCTTTAGGGGAGTTGCTATATCATCCACATTTTAGTCTGTGAGCAGAATTTGCTTCTGCCTCCTTCTTCAGGATTTATGTTTTTTATCCTTTAAAGGGTCAGGAGATGCCCAAGAAAACCTTCTTTCTATCCTACAAAGTATTAAAGATAAGCTATTAGTGTTACTAAGATACACATGCATCATGTTTAAATTCTACTTGGAAAAAGTAATTTCTGTATTTATTCCCTCCTAGCGAGGTTCACTCATTCTGAATAGCTGCACCAAAATTAATAAATGTGTTCCCTCAGCCGTACATTTTGCTCAGATAATAGACATTTGAAAAGAATAATAGCATGGTAAGAATGACTACAGCTCAGCTGAATAACAGTCAGCATATGTTATTATTTGCATGTGATGGCAAAGTTTATTTTCAGCCAGCAACAGAAATGTGGTGTGGAGGAAATGATTTTAATAGCCGCGCTGCAGTGTTCCTTTGAGCCATATGGTATAATCTCCACGTCTTCTCCTCACTTGATCCTCTTTCAAAATATAATTTGTTGATTTCATCCATGTCTTTTTTTCTCAAATTCGCTCACTTTAACTCAAATACTTTGTTCTTCTCCTGGACCACAGGTGACAGGCATGCATTCAGACGTGACCCTGGAAATACACTTTGGGGTCGACAATTACTAACAGTGTTTGTGGTGACATTTAGTCCATTTAATGTATCACGTATCACTGATACAGATCCTATGTCTTGTCTGAGTTTCCTGTAGTTGAATCACTTCTTTGCAGCTTTCCTCACCTCTGATTGCCTGTTTAACCCGTAGAAATAATGAATTGATTCACCAATCAATGTAGACATTAATCTTGAAAGGTCAATCAGTAATATTAAGTTATTTCTACCAGCTTGAAGGAAACATTTTCATTATTATGGTGGCCAGACTAGATTGAATTTCCAGGAGTGCCTTAGTAAAAGGAATGACTTTCAATAGACTGTTGCATATTTCATCTATATTCATTGTCTTTTTTTATACAGCAGAGATTCCTCCGAATGTGTTGGAGATAACAGCCTCTTCCAGGGTTCCACCAAAGTCAGTGTTTGTGCTACTGACAAAATGTTTAAAAATAAAGCCTACCTCTAAAATGTAATTGAATAATGTTGGAATAGATTAAAAGGAATAAAGAAATTGGAAATAATGCAAAGCTGGAAAATGGTAAGGGAGACAGAATATCAGTGAAGATGCTATAACAACCGGCAAGACCCAAAATCCAATGGAGTCAATGAGCTCATATCCTTAACAATGCAATAGAAGAATAAAAAATACCCACACTCTAAAAGTTTCAGTGTGTACCTCATTGTCATAATTACTATTAAACCAAATAAATTCTACTTGTAATTCCAATGCACCTATTGCAATGATAATCCCTGTATAATGTCTGGGTCAACCATTGTATCCTTTGTATTAAGATATCTAAATGTTTAATTGCAAAACCTCATCAGTCTTTATTCAGCACAACGGAGCAGAAGCTTCTCATCCTTCTTTGTGTTTGACTTCTGTAAATTTACACAAGAAACTCTACAGAGAAGATCTTTGTTCTTCTTTTACAATATTTTATATCTTCACTGAGCCTGATTTGGACTTGAAGTAATATTTCACATTCATCAGTTCAGAGCAAGTCACAGAAGAAGTCATCCAAGTATACCTACATTAATAAGAAAAGTTTACACATTACTGTTGAGTTGAAAAAAATGCTATGATTCAACAACCATCAGCAACACTGATGAGCAGAGTTAGCGTCAAGACTCAGGAACCAAGCAGAAGTTAAAGAGGCCCTGAGGTTTGTGGGGCCAAAAGAGAAACTTCCAGGTCCAGAGTCAGAGTGATCTGCAGGAAGTAACAGTGAGAAATAAGGAAACCTCAAACAGCAGGAGAGAGATTCAGAATATTCATTTTCTGTAGTTTTTTTGTTTGTTTTTTTCCCAGCGTCAACGTGCACTTCAGTGTTCATGTGAGCAAATTACTTTTTCTCCACATCCCACTATAGAGTTTATTAAAAAAAAAAAAAAAAAAAAAGTTAAACAAATTCATTGGAATGAACCTCTAAACAATAAAGCAGAAGTTTGGCCATTAGAGAAGAAAGTATATCAGTCCTGTAGCAGACACTGCCACCGGGCCAAAGAAGATACGCTTTAATACAACACACTGATACATTTTGCCCTCTGAAGTTGAGATACCGAACAAGCCTGGTGTCCTGTTATGTAGGAGAAGAAGGAGCTGTTCAGAGTCTGTCTGATTTTACAATAACCCAAAGAAACCTCTGGCCATGTATGTGTAGTCCAGCTTCATGAGCGCATGAATATTGAGCCTGCATATCATCACGGGCTCAATATTTCAGCGTCTAAATGAAGAGTCAAAGATAAAGTGGAGAAGAGGCACTCAGTGCATCATGGAAGGACAAACCAGATTGATAAGGAAATGTTTGCCTTCCAGCTCGGCTCAACTCCACTGGTGATGTCAGCTCAGCTTGCATGTCATTCACACTCCATTTTACCCTCACTCATGAGCAAAACCGTAGAAACTCGGTCCCAGCAACCATTTTCCAATGAGAGCCCAACTCTCAACCTGGACGTATCAATGCTCATCACACCCTACCGGCCCCCAGGCTAGAGCGTGCTGGGTGTCACTGGCTGGTGAATCCTACTCAATCACAGCCTGCATCCAGCAGAGGCTACCAGACCAGTCCTGCTCTCCACGTGCCATCACATTCTAAAAATTACAACCAGAAAGAATAACTAGCAGAGGAGGTGCCTAAAGTAACTGCTCCCATAAAAGTATTCTTATTTTACAACTTTATTAAAGTTAAATGACAAAAATTGAGTATGCATTTAAAATATATTAAATACAGAAGATGAATTAAAATCTACTTAAGATCCATTTATTTGGTGCAAAACATTTTTCCCCAAACACATTCTCATTGAAGTTCTTTTTTTCTTACAATGATGTAGACAGCAATGACTTAAGTATTAACATTAACAAATTCCTTTACATCAAGCGAGCCTTAAGATAAGTCGTTTTCCATTACAGAAATCAATTTAACAGTTAACTTGACCTCTGTTTTTATATTCTCTGAAGCCTGAGATCATATTGTGGTTATAAATACATGAAAATGTGTAGTTTTGCATGTCCAGACATACAAGTAAATTGAGTGTTGATTTGCACAGTATCCTGTCCGGTCAGTCGGTCTCACCATTGGATTCTCTGTTATTGAGGCTTCATGTTGTTGGTATGTGGAACTGCATAATACATAGATGTTTCTCAAAAAATTTATATATTGCATGTAGAGCAATTTAGATATTTAAGATTTAGAGAACATCTGAGGAAAATATTCCAACATGTTTATGATACTCCACAAATCTTATGATGAGCTAACATTGTGCTCTTACCTGCATTTTCTTTATGTTTATTTAATGTCTCAATTTCTTTGCACAATTTTATCACGCCTGTCTTTAGTTGTTATTAGCTTCCTTATGTCTTGGATGGCTTCTATTGTCGATGCAGCAATAGACTGAATCACCTATATCCCAAGGGAGACAAATGAAGAAATCTGACTTTCAGAAACAAATACCAGGGGAAAAGAAGGTACTGTGCTTCCATCCATTCATCTGCTTTCTATATAGGGTTGAATACATTACATTAAAAATTGTATGACATACATCAACATATGAAGTTTATATTTTGGTACAAACTTAAAAAAATAGCGATTTTAATATCAATACTCAAACATGTAAAGAAGATGCAAAACTCACAGCCATTGCTTTCTGAAGGATCCACAGGAAAGATTATGTTGGATTGCTCAAAGGAAACACTCCATGCTTCCTCTTTCTTATTTCTCCTACCTTTTGCCACTTTCACAATAGAAGCTCAAAAGGAAGAAAAAAAACAACAAATGCATTATTAAGCATCAGCTTGGGCTTTTAGGATAATAAACACACTGAAGGTAGAACAAACACTTTAAACATCTGTTTGCTTCCCTGTAGTCATCCTCTTCCCTACCTTTTTTTTTTTTTTTTTAATAGGCAGATACTTGTCACTAAGACGAATAGCATGAAATTGTAAAAACTGTGTTTTTAAGCAACTGCATCACAAGCTGGTTAAGACCTCTTTAAGGTTTTATAACAGCTGTGTTCCAAAAACAGATTTCCACATTTTGAAGGTTTGTGTTGCTGCTGCTTCTGCCTTGAATGTTTTGTAAGTCTTGTTCCTCTTGACTTTTCCCTTGTGAATATATTTCCATCATATGAACTTGAATCAATATATCCATCATAACAGTTGCTTGCTGAGCCCCGAAATGCTTTAACAAATGAACACAGTCTCTGCAGAGAGATTGTGAATAACTCCACCCTCTTCAGTACATCCAAGGACACTATGGATCACCACAGATGAGAAGGCAGTTTTAATGTAAATCAGTAATTTTGCACTAAAGAAGAATCACCTCCATTTCACCAGGAACATTCTGTGGGTCAGACCCTCCTTTATTCAAAGATAGTTGCAGCCTTGATCGAATGAATCACGAACCTCACTGAGTCAGACTTCAGAAGTGACGCAATGATGAACATTTATAATCATATATTGTTTTTGTGTTGCTTGTTTTGTGTGCCACTGAAAATACTGTATTAAAAAAAAGCACTCTTTTGTTTCCTCGCAGTTGCATAAAGTAGTGAGGGATGAAAGTAGTTTGACAATGAAAAAATATTCATACATAACATTTCCCCCACCGATGTTTTTCTCTATTATTTGAAATAATATAAATCATGTAGCGGTGTTCTATCACCTGATCTTCCCCACCAAGCAAAGTATGGCAAGCACTCCCAGACAATTCTCCATTTCATCATGTCATTTTCATCCCCTCAAAACTGGAGTGCATAAATACTCCTGTTATTCAAATCGGAGGCTGTGTGCCACGGTGCGATTGGCTGATCGCTGATGACTCATTTCGACAGGCTGGTGTGGGGCTGGCAAGGAGAAGGTTGGTTGGGTGGGTGGGTGGGTGGGGAGGTGGCAGCGGTGGTGAGAAGGGGGGAGCAGAAGGTGGGAGTAAATCTTTCTCCCACTGCCTGCACGCTTGTATGTCAGAGCTGCTGCTTATTGCACACAAACACACATACATACTTGGGTAAGGAAGCAACTCCATGTCTATACTTTCTCACTGTTTCTCTTGCTCCATCTATGATTGCCTGTAGCCATACTTGAGGAGAGACACAAAGCCTGGAGGAGAAAGAGGAGGAGAGAGAGAGAGGGAAAGAGAGAGAGAGGGAAAGAGAGAGAGAGAGAGAGAAAGAGAGAGAGAGAGAGAGAGAGAGAGAGAGAGACTTGTGCTGATCACAGTCTGCAGCCCCCAGCCTTCCTCTGTTGCTACAGTACCAGAGGGAGAGGAAGCAGAGGCAGAGCTGCTGTTTGTCTCGGAGAGTCGGAGGGGAAGAGGAAAGAGAGAGACAGAGAGAGAAAGAAGAGCTGTCCAGTCCTCTGGTATGTGTCCAGTGTGAGCAGCTCAGTCCAGGCTTCTCATGTACTTCTGCTGCTGTCTGAAGATCCTCTCACACCAGGACTCCAACACCAGCCACGCAAACAGGTCAGTCATCACAGCATCAACGTGAAATACCCACTTCTGTAGTATGTATCTTTAAAAAAAAACTTTGATTAGGTCACGATATCCACTGGTCATTGTGTTTTCAGTATGTTTGTGTTGTCATTAACCAAAGCGTCTACATTTATCACTCTATTTTTAGCCTTTTAAGTATGATTTAGTGTATGCGAGATTGGATAACTGAAAGTTCTCGAGAAGAAAAGAGACGTCTCCATCTTCTGCTGTGCTTTGTTATGTGCGTGTGTGGATGTGACAGGTGGGGGATGTTTTTCACATTTACCTTTGTGCTAATTCCTGTTTTGCTGCTGACTGACAAGTGAAAAACACCACTGGGACTTAGGGGGGGGGGGGGGTAAAAGCCTATTCTAATAGGAGTGAATGTACATCTGATTTCAGCCCCTTTTCACAAAGCGTAAATCCATGTGTCCCTGAAACAGAAAGTGGGTGGAGTGGGAACAGTTTCAGCTCTGCTGCTGCTCTCAGTCTTGTTAGGAAACAGCAAAATGCGATGCTGTGCTTCAGGCAGACTACAGTATTTGATGGCATGCAGATTGTGCGTATATCTCAACCCGCAGTGTCTCAGTGTGGACTCTCAGGAAAAGCTGCAGGTGTTTACAGTTCAGATTCACACAGTTTTCTTTTTTTCTGTTTTTTTTTTCCTGGAGCTTTGAGCAAGCCTTTTGTCTCAACTGCGCAAAAAAGAGCGACTGCACCCAACCCTCAATTATTGAGTGATCACAGGATATTCTCAGATCAACATCTTGTCTGTTACATAACAAGGTTCTCAGCATTATGGCACGGGTTCAAAAAACAGGGCTGACATCTAAACAAAGGTTCTTCTAATGAATCACACAGAGGTCTTTTTTTTGCTGCAATATTATCCATAGAGCTGCATGTGTTGTTGTACATAAAGTCATTCAATTAGGTTTTATTATCAGTGTGTTCACCTTTTGACAATGTGTCTTAAAGTGACGTTGTAGTTTCTATTATTCTTTTTGTTGGTTTTAAATGTCTTTGGGAAATCTTCAGCTGTCATTTGTGCCATGATACAAAGCTGAGCTCTGATTTAACACATTCTCCTCCATGTTAGTATGTAACACTTGTCGCTTGTGCTGCATCCTGGGATGTAACTGTGTGTAATGGCAGCTTGTGAATGTTTACCGCAAGATATCTGCAGGGTCGGTCCAGGATTATTTTCTTCTGGTATGAAACTTGTTGAATCCCCCGCACTTCTTTTTGAAGTTTGTTGGTGAAGTAAGCGTTAATCCGCCATGACTTCCTTGGAGCTCGTATGATTTCAGAGGGCGCAGGGATATGAGGCTCTGAATAGAAGCCTATGGCTGAATGAGATTTCACAGAGAGACATTGTCAGTGTCAAGATGGTTTAGACCCCTGAGCCATGACCGTGATCTGGGCTGGCACTGACAGTTTAAAAAAAAAGAAGAAGAAGAAGAAAAAATCCCCCCGGTGTTTGTGTCTCTCACTATGGACGCTGCTTTTGTTTGCTTATGACTGTCAATCTGTCACTGTGATGTGGACGAATCAGCCCCAGCTCCCCATTGACTCTGCCCCATCCCTTCATCAAATGGCCTTCAGTCTATCTGCCCCCCTGTCAATCCATCCATCCCTCCCTTCCTGCCTGTTTCCTCCACCAGGTTTTCAAATGTTTGTCTCTTCACTTTCACCGCACACCTCCCTCCACTCCTCTCCGCTCTGGTCGCCACAGAAACGGCTGATTCAGGCGGTGGGCGGGTGTCTCAGAGCTCTTGCTGCTCTGCCCCATGCGGTGCTTTCACAGTACATTTCTGCTTCTGTGCTGCTTTTATGGCTCTGATATGCTGACAGTTCAGGTGGCTCAGTCAGATGTTATACAATTGGATCAACTACACAACACCTATTTGTTCAGTTCCCTCAAAGGACATGTTCGGCATTCAGAGCTGAATTACTATTCATGTTTAGTGTTTCCCCAAACAAGGGATCTCAGGGAGCATCTCCATTGCCCGCCGACAAGTCACCGGTGCAGAGAGATTTTTTTTTCAGGGTTTTTTTTTTTCTTTTTCTAAATTAGTGATGACTTTATTTATCATTCTGACGTAAATCGCTGAATCTTGACCTGTTTTCCAATTAAGTGATCCGGAGAGATGGGAGGTCTATTTTTACCCAAACCTACATGACACCTCAGATTCACGCTGTGTGTGTGTGTGTGTGTGTGTGTGTGTGTGTGTGTGTGTGTGTGTGTGTGTGTGTGTGTGTGTGTGTGTGTGTGTGTGTGTGTGTGTGTGTGTGTGTGTGTGTGTGTGTGTGTGTGTGTGTGTGTGTGTTAGAGCCTCCACCGATGTGATTAATAATGTAATATACCATGACCAAGTCATTTAATAATAGATATGCTCTGACCTTTCTCTTACGTAAGATTGATGGAACAAGTTTGCATCGAGAAAAAAAGAAATGGACATTTTCGGATAAATTGCCTCCTTGAATCCTCGTATTTCTGCAGACCTCCCACTCAAAGAGCATTGAACGTCAGCTCAAAGGATTTGCTCTTGTAATTACCCATGAATTTATCAGAAGTGGCTTTTTGTTTTGTGTCGTGGATTTATCCATTTTGTTGTATCTCTGGATTGCTCTGGTTGCCATGGTGATATTTTGTACAGTAGCAGAAAACAAGGTATTTTAGAAAAGCTCCTGAACAGGAAATGAAACCTGTGTTGCACCATAGTGAATTCCTAACAGGACCTCATGAGTTTGTCCTGCTGTGCCTGATTAAATTAAAAAGGGAGTCGTATTTCCTAAGGAGATAAACGTGAAAGGCCAGCTCTGTCTAAACTGTTGTGCTTCATGAAAATCGAACTACACAAACACATTATTGATCAGCGTCTCTGCTGCTTTATGGCACATCTTTGACAAATTAGCCGCTGAAAAAAAGTTTCTTGCTGTTCAAACAGAAATGAGTCCCTTGCTTGCCCGTAATACTGTTCAGTCTGCGAGGATTTAATTAAAAGTCTCACAAAAATCATAAGGTTTATGATTTATTTCCACTTTTTCAAAAACTAAAAAGCATAAATATATGCAGGTTGCAGTTGTTTTTCAAACCTGCAGTGTTGAGCCATTAGAGTGAGCGGTGACGCAGCCTGAGACTCATACAGCACACTGCAGACCCATCACGAGACACAGCCAGAACAAAGAGCACACACTGTCATCTGAGTGAAAAACTCCACACAGATGCAGCCTTTACACAATACAACAGATGACTGTTGAGCAGGAACGTGTGATATGTATGATGACGCGTTCTGAGACCTGACTGGCTCATTGTGATACACAGTGTCTTGCACCTCTGTATCAGTGAACGTCTCCACTGGGTCGCTTTTACATCAGTTTCATACCCGTAAAAATGTCATCGAAATACTTGGAGAGGAGTTTGACATTATGCACTCTGATCTGTCCATCCATCCATCCATCTTTGTTCCCTTTTAGTGTCTGTGGCACTATAGAGAGCAGAGAAGCTCAAATGTCTCTGTACCGCTCTGTCTACTTCTTCCAGCTCTCCTGGGAGACCCCGAAGCTGCTCCCACACCAAACCAGAGATTTAAGTCCTGGGCCCACCTCAGGGTCTCCTCTCAGTCCGACGTGCCTGGTAACCTTCTAATGAGAGGGAACCAGGGCCCAACCTAATCAGATGAACCACCGCATTCCAACTACTTCACACACAAAATCCCATCCCTAAACTGACACGCTGAAAAAGTTTCGTACATACGGCATTCGTATAATAGTTGTGGAATGATTATAGTCAGTGATTTTAGATGTTTGAGAGTCTGTCTTAACTATTAAACAGATCTATCTTACAATAGAG
Organism: Blennius ocellaris; assembly: GCF_963422515.1. NCBI lineage: Eukaryota > Metazoa > Chordata > Actinopteri > Blenniiformes > Blenniidae > Blennius > Blennius ocellaris. Next base: position 21,735,434 of record NC_137654.1, read on the forward strand.
TTTATGGCTGATTAGACCATGATTTCATGCTAAGCCACCGAATAACATGAATGGAAGTGAGTCGCTGAAGGTTCCTCATTACGTACAAAAAATAATGACGTGCATAAGCACAGCTAATGTACATGAGAAAGGAGACGGTCCTGCATTCATTCTGCTCCAGAAGCTATAAGATTAAAAGCACAGTTTAAGAAGCTGCCCTATAAAGTACAGAGGAGTGGAGAAAGTCTGTGAATCAAAGTGGACAAAACAAAAGTGTCTCAGGAAGATGTACTGCAAGTGGAAAATACAGCAGCAGGTATCACACAATTGTAGACCATTGCCTGGATTTGACCTGATTTACCATATTAATAAAAAGTTGCAGATGATGAAGGTACAGCAGTTTACCAGGGACCCTGCAAACCACTGTACTCCTGGCCAGAGGAAGCAATAAAAACAGCAACAGTCCGATGATGTTATATATTTTCTCTTTCGTTATTTGAAAGCCTCCCTGAGCTACACTGTTGCTCTGAAAGACATTTTCCTTCATCCTATGAACTTGGATATATTTTGAGTCAGTCCCTCATGCACTGTCCTGCTGCTGTAAATTCTTACTAGAGCAGAAATCCGTTCCCAATATACAAGCTATTTAAACTGCACCGACCAACACTGGTACATCATCAGCCATTACATTAGAAAAGTAAGCCTACTAATATATGTTTTCTTTGCTGTCATATAGTATATGCAAAAAAACATGTATACTGACACTCTATTTCAGAACCCGCATCAGAACCTCTGCAACAGGTGTGATGACAAGAAAATAATAAATGTTATTCACTTCACCTGTCAGCGGTCACAATATTATGGCTGATCGATGGGATGAAACAATAATCTTGTGGCCACCAGCCAAGATGTGGGCAAGACTGTCAGAACATGAGTAGAGAGATTTTCAGAGGTATTGTCTTTTTGATAGCATGTGTTGATGGGAATAATACTGAATACTACCACTGTATTCACATTCTATACCTGCTTTCCCTAATGTGTTTTTGTCATTTCAAATATATCACTGAAATTTCATCTGGCTGCTGATCAAATTTAGTAACTTTCTTCTTTATTCTAAACCACAGGAGGTGCTAATACATAACTATTGTGTCTCTGAGTCATATTTGGGTACAATTTTTGACCAATATTATATACTATTATAACATAGTAGCACCCATAATGTGACCACAGAATGTTCAAGTATGTTATAAATCCGAGAAATATATAATGTTAGTCAGTTTGGGACTCACCAACTAATTTAAAATATCTGTAATGGTTTTTATGCCTTAACATTCTTCTTTATTTCTCTCAATAACACCCAATGCTTGACATTTTCAGTATCCAATTATTCCAACAAGTGATTGTTGAAACCTTAAAATGCAACAAAGGAACTGAATGGTTGTAGAGTGCTTGCATTTGTTCTTTAGATATGCTCTCAATGTGGAGTTATCTATTCAGTCATGTTGATCGTCATGTTAAAGGACTTTACAGTCACAGTAGTGGAACTTGTTGTGTGAGGAGAATTTTCTTGTTGGTGAATTCACAGATGATTATAAAGATTTTGTCGTTATTTTTAAAACCGTCAATTGTCTTGAATATATGACTCTTCAAACTGAACCATCCAGATGAAGGATTATGAGGTGTAGATTATGATGGTGTAGAAGAACCTCCCAGAACTGTTGTCAAAAGGAATTATTACAGATAACTTCTGTTCTGATCTCAGCAAGTTAAATAGGGCCTGTTTTCGCTGTTGAAGAAAATATGCTGAGAGGAAATCAGGGAATTCATGCACTACATATTATTTGTTTTCCATGTGAAGTGAAAGGTGAATATTTACCCTCCAATAATCAAACCTCTTTAAGTGATTCTTAGTGACTTTCTATTGTCAGATGACTCATGTAAAACCCTTTTGACAATTAAAAAGAACTAACAAAAATGTAATCGGTTAGAATAAACCATTTGCTTGCTTATTAAAATGTATTGTCAGTCATGGCTATCGTCTGTCGTCGTTCTTAAAGCTGCGTAGTCCTGTGTGCGACCTTTTTCAGGACTCATCGGCACCAACATCCTGACTCACTTTGGTTCTTTAAAGATTCCTTGTCGCTTTGTGTCAGGGGTGTTTCCACAATAACTTTGCTGTTCTGGCCAAAGATTCCCATCTGGACCCACTCTTCCCACCATCTGCTGCTCCGCTCTCTCATTGGCCAGTTGTGAGTTTTCTAGATCAAACGGCCCCCACACGGTTATGTTGAAAGAAGAGAAAGATGGAGGTGGAGGAGGAGAATAAATGAGGAGGACTGACAGGCACAAAGATTTGTAAATCCTGGAGTTTAGATTTAATTCACCACTGTGTGTTTCTTCAGTGTGTGCCTCAGCAGTTTCCAACCAATCTCTCTGTACCCAGAAAGTGCTGACTGGCCTATGATTGGAATCACTAAGAGAACAATACAGTTAATGCTTAGTCAGAGAAAGACTATTTCCCTGAAATGAAAAGTTACAGAGAGAACCAGGGACAAACAGCCACTGCGCAGGTGATCACTGCCAGAGGAGAGAGACGTGACGTACATGCTGCAGCTGCAGCTCAAGCTGTTGTTGGTCATGATCTCAGAGATATGAGGAAAGTTAACTCGAGGGGAATTATCTGTAAGCTGCCGAGCCCTGAGGTTCATTACTCACTGTCTTTACACTAATTGTGTCATTACTGGGCCTCTGAAATCGCATTTCGACACTCATGAGATATGCAACACACTGCAAGCCGAGAGGCACATTTCCACATGCAAAAATCTGTCAAAGGTTCAAAGAAACTCTTCTGTTATCAGACAGTGGAAGAAATGTATGTATGCGTGGACACTCTTGGGTGACTGGACAGAGCAAATGGGATTGTAGTCCACTGACTTCACATTAAATGTGCACGTACATTTTCCATTGTGATACACTGTATCCTTGGCAACATTGCCTCAGTCGTAGTTTTGGCTAAATTCTTATATATGAATAACTATTTCACGTGTCTTAAATCATGAGTGTATGTAATCATGCTCTTTCCACATTAAGCTGTGATGACTGCTTAATTTTTTAATTTAACATTGTGTCTTTTTATAGTCTGTCATTGTAATCTCTTTCTCTATTTCAACCAAAATATTACTGATACTAGAGGGAAAGCTTTCACAAAATATGCATTTATTCGTCCCAAAACAGCCACATCACATGCTTATATTTGATATTGACTAAATCAATAACTCATAGTATATTCCTATTACAGCTTATTTGTTCTTATTTGAATTTTTAGTGTTTTTTGCATTCTCAGTTTATTAAGGGACTTTTTGCTCCTGTAATGCAACATATATGCAATTTTAATATTGCTCAACATATTAACTATATTAACAAGTGTCCAACAGTTTTATATATAACAGGTGCTGAAGTATTTATGAAAATATAATTGATTTATTGATTTTTTTTTTAAATGACAAGCGAATAAAATGTGATGATTTTCCAAAACTATTAATGAATGAGAACAATTTGAAAATCCAAAGGAGGCCAAATGCACCTTCAGACATTGATATATATAAGAAAAATGTCAGTAATTATGACTTACTTTATTTAATTTAACCTTTATTTAACCAGGTGAGTCCCATTAAGATTGCAGGATCTCTTTTTCAAGGGAGGGCCAAGTTACAATTACGTTTAACTAACATTTAAACAATAAAAAATATGTACATCATAATCTCTCTCTATACTATTCACCATGTTTTTAAAATTCCTAATCGAAATCAGTTCTTGTAGCTGTAATCCAGTCTGCAAGTTATTCCAGTCTGAAGGGGCAGAGAAGCCAGAGAAGCCTGTTTGCTAAGTTCAGTGTAAACCTAAGGGACGGTCAATAAAAGGATATCATTTGAGCGCAGACAATAATTGCTGGCTTTAAGTAAAATGTGGCCACAAAGGTACGAAGGCAGAAGGCCAAGGATGGATATATAAATAAAAGTGTTCCCGTCTGCGAGTCTGTGTATGGCTTATAAGAGGCAATGGTGAGTTAAAGCTTTGTAGCCTGTGACAACCCCCAAAGAGCCATGGGACACGGTGTCCAGACAATACAAGCATTGGGCACGGGCATGCATATACAGCAGATCATCATAGTCACACTACAGGAGGAACGTTGCCTATACCCGTTCCTAAAAAAAGTCCAGCTTGAGTTTTAGTTTCGTTACCAGGGTTTCCAATTTAGAGAAAAACTGGATGTTCTTTATTTAAGATCAAATGTGGGTTGTTGTTTTTTGGTTTTTTTGGAGGGGGGGTAATGAAAACGAAAGTTTAACCTTTCAAAAGAAACATAGAATCAAGCAAACTTTAAAAAGGACTACCTGTTTCACTCTCGATCAGACCCCCCGTGGACGCCCGTCTGTTGGAGCTTGTGGTGAAAAACATTTCAGTTTGTGAGGATTTTTCCTCATAAATAGAAACTGTCTTCATAGATTAGTATTTTCTTTCCTAATCAAAAAACATATTGTTTATTTTGTGTGTTTTAAATGGCAAAAGATGTCATTAATACGCATCCCATGCACTTCTTTTAGGTTAGTTTAAGCACTTTTTCAACTCTCACCTGTGTTTTCTTGGTGGTGTCATGAATAAAGATAATAAAATAAGAAATAATGACACAATATGCAATAAAAACCATTTTAGAATTAAAGTGGAACTTGTAAATTCAGAGGTTAAGACAATGGAAAAACAGAAAACATCCAGCTGAAATGCTTGCTCCCTCATTTCTTCCTCTGTCTTCTCTATTTCTCGTATGAAAGCAAATAAGAAAACGTCAATGTTTTCATGCGCCTTGATTCAGTTCATTTGTTAAATTAATTCCTGCAAAAATCTGACTGTTTAATACACAAATTATTTCTTATGTTCCAAAATAACTCGCATTTACTTGTGTCTTTTTCGGGCTGTCGATCGTCTGCTTCCCTTTGACATCAAATGAAACGCTTTCTTTCAACCTCACTGAACCTGCCAACACGTGGAATTTACAATATTAAAAATTCCTTAACAACTCAATGTCACCTTGTTGGACCCACTTTTTGTGTCTCCATGCATCCATCTGTTTGATATGTTGGTCATGTTTAGTGAAGATATGAAGGGCAATACGACATCTGGTCCTGTCGAAAGAAGCATCATTGCAGTTTTAATTCGGGAACATTTTGAACAATCCATTGAAATGTTGTTTACCTATTTGAATGTGGAGCAACACTGTCATCCTGAGAGTGTTTCGACTCATTATTCAATTTGATTTAATTTAAGATCTTCCATCAAGTCAAATGTATATTAACGCAAAATCGCTGTTACACCCTTGAGAAAACATCAGAAAAGTCAACCATGCTTATGTGATGGCCCCGAAACTTCCAGGGCCGTCAAGCTGATGGGGAATTACTTCACAGACTGAAATCTTTGGTTTTCTCTTATGAGCTCTGCGTCACTCTAAACAGCTTTGATGAGATGGGAATGCGGTGCGGGCAAAGCCACTAACTATTACACCTCCTTTGTGAAAAACCACACTCACTCAAATACTTCTAACTAACAGATCCTCTTCGTGGCTGCACCACCTGCCTCTCATCAACTCCCTCATCAAGCAGGATAAGATCACTGATAATCCTCTCGTCTCAGCCTGTGGCGAAGCCACTGTGCTCCCACTGCAGGGCTCGGCGGCTCCCTCAGGGCTTCCTGCAGGAGCACAGAAAGGTGCTCACAGCCTACACGCTCACTTCATGCCCTCTTTTCACTCTCTTTATTTACGCATCCATTTTTTTTCTCCCTTCACTTGTGTGATATTCTGCTCTTTTACTGAAAAAAACAACTGCAGTCCGTGGGCAAGTCAGGCAGATACAGGTGATGTTAAAGTGAATTCAGTATGGCGTAATTGTTTCCATGCTGTGCTTCTTTTTTTAATCTTCTTTTCTGTGCTGGTCAAAGGGAAGACCTCATATGTAACTATGAATGGATACATCAACACAGCCATACAGAAAGCTGGGTTCCCAGGTTTCTCGGTACAGATGTCAGCTGAACCGGGAGGTAAAGACACCCGAACCGTTGTCTGGCTGAATTTAGCCAATGCCTATGGCTCAACACCTCACGCCCTCATCCACGCACTATTAGAACACTGCACAAGCTGAAAGCTTGTGAAGCTGCATGACATAATTGGAACGCCATGGATAGGAAGACGGGGAATTCTGGGAACCTCCCATTTTCAACGGTGGAGGAAGGCAGGCACCAGGGACAAAAGAGCCCTGATCCAGGAGGAAGTATGGAACCTGGAGGCAGAAGAACGAAGGTCAAGGGCAGTGGAGTTAGTGTTCCAGGGAGCCGAGACCAAATGTGACCTTCTTAAGACCAAGATCATAAGGAGAGACCTATGGAGGAATGTCTGTAGCTCCTTCCTATTCAGAATTGTGTACAACACCCTCACAATTCCAACAAATCTACACATGTGGGGCTTGATAAACACTGAAATAAAAAGTGTAATTGACCTGAAATATCATATTTGACATAATTAAACCTCTTAAAGTGTAGGGTTCAGAGAAGTTGAAATAAGTTAAACATATTTGTTCACAAAATAAATATGATGTTTTTAGCAAACCCTTGTTTCTTCATCACATTCATCATCACTCTTCCTGAATGTTCCATTTTCCATTGCTATAGCAACAATATGCAGCTTGCATATTGATGTGCATATCTGGAAAAATGTCTCATGTAGTCAGAAGCAGGATAAGTTAAAGGGAAATGTGTTGGTACTTAATGTGACTATTTCATTTGTTTTCCAATATACTAGATCAATTATGCACTCATTAAATATATACGTATATCATATTGTGGAGGAAAGGCTGCCTTTGACCCACAAAACCAAATATCACATTTCAGCTATTAAAACCTGTCAAAGAGTAAGATTTGAGGTCCAGAGATGTCACATTATTCACAATTTTTTTCATATTCATAATTAGAATTATTTGTAGCAGAACTTCATTGTTGACTGAAAACCACCAAACTGAAAGTAGACTTCCTGAATGCACAATATTTAATCTGATGTGGAAGATCATATAAAATAACGACTATAATAACTGAAATGATTTTTAAACCTAATAACAGCATTTTAAGCACCACTGACTGTCTTGTTTTCATTCTGGACCCCACCTGTTTAATTGATCCGCTCTTCACTTGGCCCCCAAATCTTATTGTGATTTGGCTATTTCATTGCTGGTGGCCCCTTCATCAAGGATGCTGAAGATCACACAAGTGGGAGGGTTATCTGTGTTACTTTGGTCGCAGAGTCCTCCAGAGGACCATCAGATCCAAGCAAGTAATTGAATTTGAGGTTTCCGCTAATGATTTTTCTAGCAGCAGGATATTCCCCCATTCTGTGGGCTCGCAACGTCACGCATGGCCTCCGCAGAGCGTCGCTCAGGCGGGCCCTAAATCATCCCGTAATGACTTTTGAGAAGCTAAGTACCTCTTACTCTTTTAACAGACCCGACTTAATAGCACTTGTTAATCCCAACAACATATAACAAGCTTTCCATTTTGTGTATCCTTTATAGGCTTCACTGAACAGATGCTGTATTAGATTCATTGCCTTTGGATAAGAGTGACATTGTTAAAAAACAATTAGAAAGTAGGAATCACAATGGGATTAGGTTGTTGTATTATACCTCCACATTTTACTTCATCAGTTGTCCCACTTAGATTGCCGTGTCAAAGGAAATCTGTTGTCCAATCCACTTAAATGTAAATAAGGAATCTATGAAGCTTCAGGTCTGTAGTTTTCTGATTACTGCCAGCAACAGTGAGTTATATGTTTGGGTCTTTTAAACCTTACAACCCCTTGAAATGTAATTATCACACTCCCACCAAAGGTTGTACAACCACAATAATAATATCATGGAGATGAGTTTGATGGTACCTTGTTTCTTCATTAGAACTCTGTTTGAGCAGCTGCTGTCTTATTCCCCGGACAGGTTGACCGTTTTGAAGCAGCTCTTAAATTCTAAACCTGGAAATTTCGAGACTCATTGGTTTCACTTGTCGATTTCTCCCCACAGACCCCTCGTCTCCTCACCTCCGTTGTTATCCTTTCATCCTTTCTAGGCTGTTTCACACAATCTCCATATCACTTTCTGTCTTTTCTTTGAGGCGAATCGTTTGCCTCTTCGGCTTAGAAGCAGTTCTTATCACAAAACGAGTGTGTATCATAATTGTTCCCGCTATTGCTCTCTGTACCGAATCCATTTAGGTGCCACATCTTGTTGCTGCCCTTCAGCTGTAAAAAGTCACCACTAAGGGCCATTGGCTTCTTCTCATTAGTTAATTATGTTTTTGTCATAATGGCTACAACTTTGAGCAGTTACCTGAATGGCTTTCAGGTTAATGTTAACACAGACCGAAGCTGGCCTTTATGAGCACCTGTTGCAGCAGCGTCTGTAATGTCTTAAATCACTTTTTATTAGGTGTGTTTTTGTTTTTTGGGGGTTTTTTTTGTTTTTTATCTTGAGCTTTTCAGCAGCATGGCATGATAGTTTGTGACTGAGGTGACAGTGAAAGGTTCTCAGAAATAACTGTGGCGCCTCCTGCTCCAGATGTAATCACACGCTTTGTATCAGCCAAGTAGTTTTCCTCTGTATCCACGTTGACCTCCATCAAAGTGCTTTGCAAGTTCTGCACACCTGCAGCAGCTTCAGGTCATCATGTACATGTACAGATTTGTTCTATTCTGATTTTTTTTTTTCTCTGACGTCGACTTGATCTATTGAGATTTGATCAATTCATCCCAACTCATTGTCTATTCCTTTTTGTTCCATTGCAGTCAATTTATATGCTTTTGTTTGCCTCTGAACGACTCTAGCGTGAGTCATTATTTGTCCATTGTTGACTGCATCTCTCCAGAAAACTCTTCTTTAAAAAAAAAAAAAAAAAAAAAAAATGCAGTTTTTTTCATTCGTTACTCGCACCTCTGTCATAATGTTGGGCTGGTACCCCCTTCATGCACATGCCTGGTTCCCTCGTTTCGGTGTTTGGTGGTGAACAGACGTTGTTGTTTGTGGGAGGTTATTTTTCTTCTTTTCAGAGCACATGTAGCTGTTGCTTGTTGTTTACAGCACAATGATGCACGAACCTCAAGTACAAAAACAATGTTTAATACAACACTTGGCCCAGTTGAAACCTTGTGAACCCATCTACTGTTTCTTGGTGAATCGGGTGAATATGTAAGAAGAGATATGGTGCATCCTCACATGTCCCACTTATATTTAATCATTCCACTTTACAACCCACACTGAAAAAAGGGTCCACACCTGGTAAATGTTTCAGACAAGTCCTCTCCAAGCTGAACATTCGACGACGCTCCCTTTATGTACTTTACACATACATGGAGATAAGTAAATGCTCCCCATATGGCATCATCCGCACATTTGTCAGCCCTTCTGTGGTGGTTTAAAAAAACATTTGCGGCCAGTTTGCTGCCAGTAAAAGAAAAGATTATGGAAATAAATTGAGATTTACAGCATTATTTCTGGAGAGAGTGCTGAGATTGTGAAATTCACACTGTGCTGTCGCATTCTAGCCAAGTTCTCATCAGTCAAAGACGTCTGAATGATCAAAAAAGCTGTCTTTACTTGGGACTAAATCCAATACCTCTATTGTAGTTAATTACATTACAGCAGGGAAACTGCTGTTTCACATGTATGCCACAGCTAGTGCCAGCTGAAACCCAATGAACATGACTGTGAGCAGTGGCGGACATGGCTGGTTTTCCACGCTCGGCGAACCCCCCTGCTGCCACCACACCCCGGGCGCTCGGGGCCCGGACATGATAGTGGTGATTCAGTTATTTAAAATAATAATATTTCTCAGTAAGCACAGGCACAAATTTAAATTGTCTCTGTTATACCCAAACAGTCTCTCTTCAACTATCCATAGATCCAAAAAATGACTCAAATAAAGTCATTGGAAAATAATTATGAGCTCCCTGTGTTTGTGTTTGGGTTTGTGTTTGTAGTAGAACCACATGGCCAATGCCAGTCAGTTTAAATAGATGCTTAATGGACCATTGAAAAACAATGTAAACTGGACATCATGGATTTAGGAAAGCCCATGTGGAGAGCTTTAATAGGAGGTTTGTTAACCTAATCATTAGGCTAACAAATGAACGGAACTAATGAAAAACTCTTGTCATGTTTATCCAAACTACTGGATTTTAAACAAATAGTCAAATTTCTCTGAACACAAAAGAACTATTATCCCACTGTAAAGGATTTAGGTTAACATAATAGCTTGTGAAGGTGATATATTTAACATGAAACTATTGCATTTTCTGGGATTCCGCATGGCAGATTGAAAAAGTGAGATTGTTTGCTGCTCTAATAATCGAAAAATCACACATTCCTTCATCTACCGTCAGCAGGAAAAAACGACAAAATTCTTTCAGTGAAATGTGTTTCTAGTTTTTGAACCCTTACATAACTTTAAAAAAAAAAAAAAAGTTATGTAATAAGCCATATTAGATGAGTCGTCTTTATAGGTTAAACTTGTGAAGTAATGTAGTACTTGGATGATAAATCATGTCTCTGACTTCTGCGGCTTTAACCCAGAATCCATCAAAATAATTGAGCAATCTGGTGAACCATCAAGCAATTTAAGGGGTCTAAGCCCTTTTCCCTCACAGCGTCAAGTCGGCTCGTGTATCTGCTGTAGCGCTCAGGGCTTTTATTGCTGAAATGTTGTCGCATCACAGGAAAATGGTTCGGCTCTGTGTTCAGCTCCTCTCTGCCATGATGTTTCATGTGAAGAGACCAGTGGGAGGATGTGTAAAAATGCATAGCAACAGACTCTTTCTCTCCTGTGCTCTCTCTCTCTCTCTCTCGCTCTCTCTCTCTCTCTCTCACACACACACACACACACACACACACACACACACACACACACACACACACACACACACACACACACGCACAAACAAACAAATAAATATACGCCTGCACAGATATAGCACACATGCTCCCTCCACCCCAACACCAACACTCAGTGGAATAACAATGGTTCCATGTTAAAGAGTAAACCCTCCGGCAGATGATGTAAATGGCATCACACAGCAGGAATTAGGCTGAGTTTATGAATCACCAGCAGCAGTCAAGAGGAGAAGACGCGCTGCTGTCCGCCCAGCTGGACTCCTCACACGGGTCGCAAGGCTGGTCTGGGTACTGATGCGCTTTGAGTGTGTTTGAATGCGTGTTGTTCTCCTGTGACGACCTGCTCATGCTCCTCGACCTCGACGGTCATCACACCTGATCACACGGGTCTCTCAGATCACTTGGTTAAAAAAGATGTGGTAGCTCATGAACACAAACCGTATCAATTTCCTTCCCCGAGTCGCAGGATGGTGCGTGTGCAGCGGCGTGGAGTGCGATTTGCCTGTTGAAACCCTGCAATTCTATTTCAGGCCATCCCACACACAGTGGGAGAGGAGCAGAAATGTGTCACCCTTTAATTACAGCGTTTCAGGTCCTTGTGAAATTTTGTGCATCTGTAGGTAAAAGAGCCCTTCTTTGGATTTCAGGAAGACACCTCCAGCAATTAGCACATCAGGGACACGAACCGTGTGTGTGTGTGTGTGTGTGTGTGTGAGAGTGTGTGTGTGTGTGTGTGTGTGTGTGTGTGTGTGTGTGTGTGTGTGTGTGTGTGTGTGTGTGTGTGTGTGTGTGTGTGTGTGTGGGCGCGCACACGTATGCATATGCGCGTTCCATAATTGGTTTCATTTAAGCATTTTGGTGTAGTTGCTTTGTACTTTTAGGATCCACAGCTTTTGCACATGAAAATTATGTTCCTCCAGCTATTGATGACAACATCGCATGAGTAATACAGACGGACAGTTTGAGTGTGTGTTATGTTCCCAATTATATCACCAGTTTTGTCACTCACTCCAAGCTTTTCTCAGTCTGTTCTGCCAGCTGAACTGTGGAGCTTTATTCCTATAGGGTCAGCCCCTTTCAATTAATTTCTTGTTAGTCTTGATCCAAGTAAGCTGCGGTAAGAATTTAATCCTCATAACTGGATTATGAGCTGATTGGCGCTCCAGGAGAGCTGATTGTTACAACAACAACAAAAAATGAAGACTTACATAATTCAAGATGGATGTTGTATTGACAGCCAATCAGAATCAATGATTTATTTATAAAATATTGCAGAAAAACATGGAAATATTCATCGCTAAATGAGTGGATGTTTCTCGCTTCTATTGGAAGAAAGGACTGAGAAGTGTTGTTTTTTGTTTAAGTGTCCTTGGTAATGATCAGAGAGCCATTAAACACACACACACACACACACACACACACACACACACATTCAGTGCGCATTAGTATTAACAAACAAGATGGAGGAATAAAGCATGTTGAACTTGCTTGAAAAATACACAACACATGATTTTCTCCTGGCTGTTTGGATAAATTAATAACATGTCTCTTATGAAGCACTTTTGCTCAGTTTCCATGCTTGGATTTTTCTTTTCATTTCTTCTGTGTATACTTGAGAGACCTGGGCAAGGGTGACTATTTACTCCTTCAGGCTGCCTCCATGGTGGCTGATTCCTGTGGCACTATCCTATACGGAAGGTTACTATATACTCCATTACTTATTCCAAGCTGCATGTTATAAGTCATCCCGTCACTAGACAAGTTCAAACGACTGTTTGAGAATGCGCGCAGGCAACCTTTTGTATACACTTGTGTGTCTGTGTGTGTGTAGAAAGCCTGTATTATTTATCAGGGATGACTGTGAGGTCAGCAGGGAGGAGAAAGGGGCCGAGGGTTGACATTTTGGGCTGATGTTAGTCCAACAGGGAGGCTCACACACAGCATCAATGGAGCAGTAGGTTACTATTTCAGGCTCAGCCTCAGTGTTGTGTCACTGAAAATCTGCGTGAATACATTAAAACATTTGTATAGAGATTTGCTCTAGAATCCGTTTATTTTTTTAAACCTCGTGATTGTCGCCTTGCTTCTGTGTTTTCAGCTGAAACATGCTCCACAGAGAACGCCGCCAAACTAAACCCACCCAGCCATTTGAAAGACGTCTGCATCAGGAAGCTGACTGAGGTGGAGGGAATGATACCAGATTTCACCCATCTGTGGTCCCGTAAAATTGATTGTATCAGTGGATTATGTAAGTGAGGAATGAGATGAGCCACCAAATTGGTTTCACAGTTTGGCCCGGAGTGCCAGGAAGAAGCATCCCAGTGTGAGTTGACGAAGGCAATATTAATAAATGAGAGACAAACTATTAGTTTAAATTTACCTTTATATTTTGTTGAAAGCAAAACTAAAAATACATGTTTTGTTGCACAATTGCTGCAACACATTTAAGGGTGATGTGAAAGGCACATTGGAGGATAATTACAATGAGAAATGCTACAAGATAGAGGCAACAGAGGCAACGTCTTTGAGTGTTCCTCATCATGCACGTGGACAGCGAATGGGGAACCATGTTTTATGCCTGTTTAATTTTTCATCCACCACAAGATCAGAACTGTTTTTTTCTGCATCTACTGATGTTTTCTTTTGAACTGCGAAGACTGGTATCAGTGTTTCTTAAAATGGCATACATATCCTTTGCTTTATCAATGTGTCATATAACCCAAGTTAGTCCAACTGGTTGATGCTTAAGGTAATAAGAAGAAGAAAAGTGCGTGAAAATATATACTATGGCCAGAAAAGATAAATCAGAAGATATATTTAGTGTACTTTCTTGTAAATAACAAATATTTGTATTGTAGAAGAGTAACACTCAATATCATATGGGGGTCTTTATCAAATCAAATCAAATCAAATTAAGCTTTGTTTATAGAGCGCTTTTTATACAATGAAACATGTAACACAAAGTGCTTCACATAAAAGATTAAAAAGAAAAATTAATGGGGAGCTAAAGGCCATTTGACAAGACATGTCAAAAAAGACTGTGAGATTTTGGTTGCCTTTACTGCACTTTGCAAGATATTTGATTGTATAAACAGTACGCGTGGTCAATTTTCGATGAAACCAAGATACAGAAGTATCATTCTATAACACAATTATAACACTCCAGGATTGAAAATGGCTTCAAGCGTGTTTTGGTGAGTTTGCTCGATCTGCATAACCACTGAACAAATACTGCTGAATGTAAACTACAGATTCTGTATTGTTGGTTTTCTTGTCCTCCTACTTTGGCATTTTGATTAATCTCTTCATTGCTCTGCATAATCGTGCCGCCTTAGCAGTATCTCTAAAATGAGTAAATGAATTATCCTAAAATGAGAAGATGATTCCTGAGACAGTTCATTACAGGACAGAAGGCTTTTTTTTCTTTCTCCTCCCCAGCTGAAACCTGATAAGAAAATGATCAAATCCACATTTCTTTTTTTCTTTTTTTTTTCCAAGAGCTGACATTCCACCAATGTGAGTTACTTTAGCCCTTTTAGGAAGCGGTTTTAGTCTGCACGACTAATGTACCGTACGTTTCTACCCGACACATGAAGAATATCTATGAGCAGAAGGCTTCAAACCTTCCTTCACTCTATATTAAATATTTTATCATCGTAGGAAAGTGCTACCATTACCACGTTGCATGAAATTATTATTCCACATTTAATTGCAGCAATTGCGGTTTTATGGAAATAGTTTTGCAACGTTCATAATCTCTGAACATTTGTTCCTGTGAAGGCACTGCTTCCAACTCCATTATAGGCAAAGGGTGATTAATTACTGTATGCTGGAATAATAATTCCACGCAGCGTTTGTTTACAGTGAAGAATAATAAGATAATAGTCAAGAACCTGTTGAGACAATTAGTATCATTGATTGTTGTGCTCTGTAATTTACCAAAGTGAATACATTTATGTCTCCAGCTTTTGAGAGTGACGTTTGAAAATTTCAGTCTCGTTTAATCATCGGACGCAAAATACTTCATTATTTTGTTGATTACAAAATGCCCATGAAAGGCTTAACATGAGCAGTTTGTTTCATCTTCATTTTGTTGTTTTAAAAACGCAACTTGTTAATATGAAGACAAGCTTGTTATTTGAGATGAACTGGAATCACTGTTTACGTTGTACTGAAGGACAAAATGGATTAAATTCGGGCTTCGCAATAGTTTTGTCCGCTATTGCAACAACATGGCATCGCTCTGACTGTGAAGGGTTAACAGAATCTTCAGCCGAGCACCTCCTCTCATGTCAGCGTTTACATAAATAAGAGCTTTTTCCCTCCATCACTCCCTCTTCTTCTCTTTCTCTCATGCACACCCACACAGTGCCTGTCAGAGGCACATGAGGATGGGAGGAGGAAGGAGGGAGGTGGGTGAAGCATGACACGTGAAAAAGGAGAAGCGTTGCTCTTAACACTGCATCCACAGTCGTTTATCTGCTGCTTCTCTGTATTCCTCCCATCTTCTTTTTATTTCCAGACACTATACACTTTCAAGGGTATTTTCTCTCAATGAGATTGGAGCTATTGTGGGTTTACACAGAGTCTCGTGCTTTGTTCTCGAAATTACCCAATTTGTTATGATGATCTCTCCTCCGGCGAAGACATGTTGATTAATCTCTCTAATTTATGTGTAAATGAAGACACTGCTAATTGGACTCAACTACAGAAAAAGGCACTTTATGGAAAAACTAAATTCAGGTTTAGAGATGATTTATGATCTGTAAAACACAATATGCCCTCAACATGTACACTATCCATTATTAATTATGCATGAATTAAAAAGATGGAGTTACCTATATTACAGCACTTCAGGTCTGCCTGTACTACCTGTATTGGTAAATCAATACATGCATGCATTTCAACAGACTACAGTAGATTGGATGGGTGTTGTTCAAGACGTTGCACATGGTTTCCATGGCAACGTTCAGAGTTTTTCCAAGTGACCTCGAGTTAGCTGACTGCTGCCTCACCGATCTACACATCGGATGAGTTTTCTGCTTTTCTGTGCATCGTGATCCTCAACATCAGATCTAGGAAACTCAACACCTATGTTTTCAAGAAAAAAATGTCAAAATAAATGGTCAAAAATTTAAAACATTCACACTTCCTCTTTCTTTTCCTTGTTTTATAAGTTGTTGTTTTTTAATTCAAATGTAGGTATCTTGCATGAGAGATAGACAGAGTTACAGCCCTTAATGTAATGGAACACATCCACCCATATTAAATTGTGAACGTAGAACAAAAAGGTTCAATTGAATCCAACTGCAAGAAAACAGCGACGAGATTTATTTGAATTATTATCCTCACTCATTTTCACACACACACACACACACACACACACACACACACACACACACACACACACACACACACACACACACACACACACACACTAATGGAGCACATGCTATGCGAGGAGCTGGCATAATTACATATGTTACATGATAATGAGCTTCAATCCAAAATTAAGGATGTTTATATACATGTATTGATTCCAAATTCTTAAATAATTGTGTGCAAAAGGCTTTATTGTTTATAAGAAGGCCATCAAGCTGAAATTACATTGGTAAAAAAAAAAAAAAAAAAAAATTTTATAAATAAATAATAAAAACTGATAATAGGTAACACAAAACTGTCAGGATATATGGAGGTTTTAAAGTACAGAAAGGTGGATGCCAGAACAACTTAAAGTCAAGGAGCATTAAAGATTTTAAAGTGACACTCAAGAGACATTGATAGTCTGAGAAAAAAGAATCCCCAATGATCCTCCTTTGATTCTAGGACATTAAACATAAAAGCAAAGTGTCCGCTCTGCATGAATTATACTTCAATGTTTATATTTTGTACACACACAGTGAAGGCAAATGATGCTGAAGAGATGAAGACATGACAGCTAATAGTATTCACATTTTACTCCCTGCAGGTTCCATCCCTCATCACAGTTATAAAGAGAATCTCAGCAGAAACCAAGAAAAACCGTCTGAAACATTCCGTTTTGTCTTTCCACGGGTTTCATCCCCTGAAAGAGGTTCTGATACAGTGTCATCTGTGTTAATTGGGATCTCATTATGGTCTAATGTTGAGTAAAAATGCAAAAAAGCCAAGTTGGATTGTAAAAGGTTTGAGTGGAGGGCAGAGAGGGTCTTTTTATTCCTGCCAGTCACACCCCGGGGTGATTCCACTGATTACTTCTTTTTATCTGGTTGTAAGAGTATTGATTGGCTGCGCCGTCTTTTGATCCTGGCCGACACGGCCGTGTCTATTTGTGCCGCAGAACCTTTTTATACACCGTTAATTATAAGATCCTTTAACAGCTGCGCACACGAAAAGCCCAAACCAACACTGACTATACCATTAGTGTGCTTCTCAACAAAGATCGTAATGCATTGATAAATGTAATTAAAAACTGAAGCTTCCATCTTCCATGTCGGCTATATTCATCGATAGATTAATTAACAAGCACACATTAAATTTTTGAATTGTTTATAAATGGCAAATGATGCCTTACATGATTTTACTGTGTATTAACAAAACAGCTTGACTGTGTACTACTCAACTAAGATATATGAGAGTTAAAGGTGAGCACGGAAAACAAGTCTTAACATCCACCAATGGAAGAAAACAACAACAACAACAACAATGTGTGAAATTACAAAATAGAAAACTCTCAAATGTTTATTTTTCTCCCTAAATATATTACCACTTCTCTCTGAAAAATGAATAACCCAAAAGTAGCCTCCTCCAGGAAACAGAACTTCACAACTTGTCTCTCCTTGTGTTGCTGGGGAAGAACAGAGGAGTGTGTGATGACTAACCAGTCGGCCTGGCGAGTGTGTATTACGTCAAAAAGTCACACACTCATCAGCAGCCTTCTGTACCAGCTGAATGTGCATCCAGTCAAAAGTTAGGGTGTAAAGACAGCACGTCGCCTTGAAACTGTTGGACACCGTGTCTTTCTTTAACGATGCAGTGGAGTTTGTCTTCATAGGAAGTGTGGAGGGAGCATTAACCGAAGCACTAATCTAACAGTGTGAATGAGTTCCCCATAATCCTCTGTGGTTTTCAATCAGGCTGTGAAACACAAGAATTGGGTTTATCAAAATCAGCTGCTGTGGTTTTTCACAAGCTTGTATTTGGTTTTTACATTTTTTTGGGTGGGGACCACGCTCATTATCACATCAAGTGAATTGAGAGAAAAGAAGGTCACTGCTTTTTGATAGAACATTTTTCTTTGCAGACCTTTTGACACGTCACAGCAGGTAAAACTCACGGCGGAAGCAGACATTCCATACAGTCAGCATGCATAATACCACGGCCTCAGCCATTGTCGACATTATTCATCAGTCATGCAGCTTTCCTTCTCTGACATGTCAAAATGTCCACTGTGAAAAAAGTGTAACATTTCGGTCCCAGACCTTCATTCTACACGTGTGATTTCTTTAAGGGAGCACTCTGACATCAACTGCAGCTTCAGAGGATGAGACCTTCTCTCGGTTTAGAGACTAACGTCACAGGGGGTTACAAACAATTTTGATCCCCTGACGGGGCTCTCCAGTGTGTGAGTCTTTTGTATTTAACACTTTTCATACAAAAACACACATTGTTACTTAACAGCCACCTCACTTTTTACAACTGGAACTAATTTCTCATTCGACAGCTGGAGCAAGGCAAAAAATAGTATCAAAAAAATACTGTCTCAGGGAAAATGCCAGCTCGCTATTCTTATCCAAACAATCATTCTTGTGTCCATCGGAGCTGGATTCTCAACACAAAAGACACACCATGTGAACAAAACAAATGCTAGGCTATAATAAAGCCTTTTTTTCTGACCGCCCTTTATCAGTTAATAATTGGATGACTAAATGTTGAACGATAAATCCTAAATTGATTTCGATCCAGTCACTATTGACAAGACTTCACATATATAAGTCCTGGAAACAATACTCCTTGACTGTTAATGGTGTCGAAAAGTGGCAGAGGCACAGTGCTCATGTCCTCGCACTGGTTTTTATCATGGCACCCAGGACTTCCACAGTCTGACCGTCCAGTCAGACAACTAATACCAGCAAGTCACACACAATAAAAGAAAATACAATGGATAAACTGCCATGAAGTTTTCTTGGAAAATGGGGATAAACACTCATTGTGCTTTTTTGACAGTTCTACAGCAAACAAACCAAAATGAAGTAAAAACTAAATAAATGTTTGTGTGCCACATGTGATAGTTGTACGTCTGTGGTTAGAAGTCTCCCATAAAAGATGCGAAAATGAAATGAATGCGTTTCATGTTGATGCAGGCGAATACATCGACAACACCAGAAGAGAGTCACTGAGCTGTAAACCAAATCCACAATGAAACAATCCAAATTAATTGCTGTGAAAATCTGAAAGTCTAACCCAAAAAAATAACAATAAAAACATCAACTACAAAACTACAGCATGCTATCATGCAAATTAAATTCAGGGGAATTTCCAGTTAATGGTGACAGGAGCTCAAATTGTTGTGAGGCTGTGCAGTCCTGAATCACAGAGGTGATTTTCTATTGGCAGGATAGGCTGTGTTTGAACGAGGTCTAACAGGATCCAGGTTAGCCAGCAGGCCCACTCTTCACTTAGACTCCTGGCACTAATGACAAACAGCCTCAGGCCAGGCTCCAGGCTCAAGGTTACATACCTGCGATCTCGCTTCACAAAGAAATCAGCAGCACCCATCTTAGAGAGATAAACAGTACTCGGTTCTGCCTGGATGGAGGCTGACTCACTGGCTCAGGCTGTGGAAATGTCTGCTGTTCCTTGGCCAGTGCTTAAGCTGTGTTTTTTTGTGATTTCTAATCTGTGGGAAATAGTGTTGCTGTCCGAAACTGCCAGAGACGACCTATCTGTGGTCATAGTATGAGAGGAATCATTTTGAAGCGCAAATGTCAGGGCCTGTTCACACTTTCTCACCAACCACCAGTCCACGTTGTTTTCCTCAGTGAACCGATACGACCTTGATACGTGACCTACAGACACTGAGCAGCGCTCTCATTCACTCTCTGATGTACAGCAGCACATAGTGCATAGCCATTGGTTAAATGATCACGATTGTATTTGATGGTGCTGGAAAGCCTGATTGTTCCCAGCAGTTTACAATAATAAAACCCACGATAGCCCCCCCCCCCCCCCCCCCCATTAATCAGCATTCAAAATAACAAACCATGAGATGTAAACACAACTCAATCTTGCACTGGTTGCTGGCTCGCTAAACATTCAAATTGGCAGCTGAGTCAGTCGAATTTCATTTTCATACTTTGGTGGTGGAGGTGATACCTTGTGTTAATTATTCATGTGTCAGTAATGTGTGCAGCTGTTCACCACCACTCAGGGAGAAGCAGAGAAAGAGAGAAGGAGGAGATCAATTTAATCTGTAATCTATAGCTGAGATGAGACCGATGAATGTTGATCTAAAATGTGTCTGTCGATAATGACGTCCTGGGTTTGTACTGCTTGTAATATTATGCTACTCGTTTGTATTTATAGCACTGTGAATGCATTTTAAAGATCTGGATGAGAATTTCCCTCCCGGGCCGGTCAGTCTGACACTTTCATTCAGGCTGTAAAACCTATTTGATGAATAATCATTAGATATTTACAAACAGTCATAATCCCCATACGGTTATTCCTGTTCATTTTGATGATAGGTGTGTTAAAATGTCCAAACACAATATTGATGGATTTCTAGTGAAATTTTGCAGCGATGCGTTCGATCCCCTGGTGATTTAATCCTTCATGATTCATGCATTCATCAGACATGCTTTCATTCACAGAAAACCACTGCACATGTCCGTAGCTATTTCAAAACACACACCCAGTAAGTCTAGTGAGTCACATTTAGTTAACTTTTTTGTCCTAAATAGTGCAATGTTCTATAGGTGAGGAGTGCTCAGTAATGTAAACTCTCAAACTCAATAATAGAATTATTTAATTATTCTAAATAGAAATGTGCCATTCTGGGGTTTATATATTTCGTAGTTTTCCAGTTTTGTTTATCCTGCACTGCCAGCTGGTTTTATCATTGTTTCTGAAACAATGATCATGAAACCTATTCTGTTATACGTCTACTTCAAATTCGTTTCTTATTCCTCTGCTTTGTTCCATTCATCCATCTACTTTCCAGCTCCAACTCAGGGCTGATGGGCGTTTCAGCTGATCCAGGCTGAGTGTGTGAGGAATCAGCCTGGATCTGTCCAGTTGGTTCACCTCAACAAGACAACAATCCGTCACAGACCAAACGCAGAGAGACAACCACACAGTTTCAGAGTCCCCTAACACATGTTTTTTGAACTGAAACCAATGTACTGAGAGAAATCCCACTTGTGCACAAGGAGAATATGCAAACTACACATGGGATAAAGTCCAAAAAAAAGCCCAACGTGAACTTGAAAGGTTCTGATAAGGCGAGAGAGCAAACCCCTGGAGGATGTTCCACACGCTCAGTCTGCCGTCTGTTTCCTCCACAGGAACACCTGTGTCCACTAAGACGGCTCGTGCAGAGGAGCATGTTGTGACAGCCATGTCTCTGGAGATGGAAAAGACCATCACCAAGCTGATGTACGACTTCCAGAGGAACTCCACCTCTGATGATGACTCTGGATGCGCGCTGGAAGAGTACGTCTGGGTTCCCCCCGGCCTCAGTCCTGAGCAGGTACACAAGCTTGATTAAGCCATTCCTTCTTCTTTTTTTTTTTTTCATTTTTGTAGTCGAGCACTGGATTAAATGGAATGTAATTTGACAAAGGAATTTAGTCATTGTGCTGATGAAACATCTGTGTCATTGATTGAAAACAAGACAATGAACATCGTTGTTTTAATGCCCTTCGGGGTGCTTTACTCTCTTTGGGTTGGAGACGGGAAGGGCAGGGATGACAGGAGTCACAGAGACTCAGCTGTCAGCCCTTTCTTGTGAGAGATTGTGAGGACATTTTTCAGTTGTCAGTGTGAAGGAACCAAATCCAGAATCAAGCAAAATGACAACTGTAACCACAATTATGAAAAGAAGCCACATATTGATTAATTGATTGCATTATCTGCAGAATGGATGTGAAGAGATGAATACATTGGCAAAATATTGGAATCCACTTCAAAGTGGGAGATTTTTTTGGATAACTTTTTGTGTGTATGAAGGTTTTGTTTGTCTGGGAGCCTCCAATCTTGACAAAATGTAATTTCCCTGTGATTATCATCAAGTACATGATTCCTTATTTTGCAAATAAAGCTACCTGATAAGCGTGCATGTATTGTTATTTTCAGCCTAATGGTGCTTTCACTTTATTAAGCCGAGCATTTTCTTGAGTATTTGAGTGTATCTTTGCAAATTCAGACCCAAAGGAATGAAAGCAAATTAAACCAATGAATGTTTGGTTGAGTCTAATTGAAAACGTGTGGCAATGTGTTTATGTATGCAGGTTTCCCTATTCCCTGTCTGGACTCATTTGCAGTTTAAATGCCTTTTAATAGCATGCATGAGAGAGCTAATGTAATCAGTGGTGCAAATCCACGGGAAGATATTTTGTCATCATTTTTTTTTTGATCTGTTGTTTTTTCTCATCTTTGACATGAGATAAACACACTTGTGTTGAGCTCAATTGAGAATCAACATTCCTGTCCTTATTTAGGAAGAGGAGCACTCTAATGCAACAGGCCTCCTCGGGCTCTGTTAACAGATGACAGGACGGGCTGATAACAGTCATTTTCTCCAGTCAGCCATCTTGACAGGATGCTGAAAGAAGCTGCAGCCTCTGTCAACCAACAGGAGGTGCAGGCAATTGTGGCTGCCTCTTTCTCTTTTAATGCACTTGAATGTAATGATTTTCAAGCCTGTCACTTTGGATTTTTCTTTGCACAATATCATTCAAGAGTCTGGCATTTAAAAAGAAATCACCATATTGAGTAGTGTAGTTTATTGAGCTGTCAAAAGTCGGAATCTGCAGTTTTGACGGCGTTGACTTTCAAGTTCAATTCTAACAGACTTGGGTTTTTGAAATTTCCCAAATTTCTCCCATTTCCGACCCAGTTCTCATCCGTACATCTGCTGTACTCCTTTATCCACCTCAGAATGCTGGAGCAGATCTCAGCTATGTGTGGGTAAAAGCAGGACAAGTTTCTAGTCCAAACAAAGAACCCCACACACACAGGGAGAACATGCAAACTCCAGAGAACTGATCCCTGCACCAACACAATGCTGAACCAGTTTTCAAGAAATCAATCCATCCATCCATCCATTCCACCATCCAGCTGTTCATTCATCCATCCATCCATCCATCCATCCATCCATCCAACCATCCATCATCTGTGTCAATTAATCATGTGCATGGTCATGGGGTTTCCATCAAATACAAATATTAAAGAAATCAAAATAACCATTAACCTTTGTTATTTTCGCAACACATCATCAAAAAGTACATTTAATCTTTTACAATGTGTAAGTTTGCAGGGGGGAGTAGTGAGTTTTCACGAAAGTCTAATATTTCAATAAAGAATTACTGAATTTCCC
Organism: Blennius ocellaris; assembly: GCF_963422515.1. Lineage (NCBI taxonomy): Eukaryota > Metazoa > Chordata > Actinopteri > Blenniiformes > Blenniidae > Blennius > Blennius ocellaris. Next base: position 21,758,963 of record NC_137654.1, read on the forward strand.
AAAAGGTTTAGCAAAGAAAGATAAATTAACTATTCATTAACAATGAAAATTGACAATGTTAATATAAGTGTCTGTTGGGGGGGGGAAATCTGAAATAAATCTTCTTCACCTCTCTCCATATTCAAATATATAATATCAACTACTCATAGAGTTTATGAAAAAACAAATCACAAGATCATGAAAAACGAATTCACAAAATAGTCTTAAACATTCAAAAGATAGAAATGGTTCATGAATAAATTGTGCATTGTCACTATAAAAGTACATTAAATATATGTTAACTATATATAATATAATATAAATATACACAAAGTATATGTCCTCACGACCAGGTTATACTCGACTGAGTGAAATGTGCTGATTTTCGGGTGAAATTCTAAATGTGAACTGACCTTGACTGGAGTAATGCTGAATGTCAATCTCATTGATGTAGAACAAAACAAGTGGGCATGAGAGGGAGCACTCAGAGACGCTCTGCCTTTGCCTCTCCCACTCTCCACCCCACTGATTATGTAAATTGAATCAGAAAAAAAGCAAAATAGATCTTTGCACTGCACTGAACATGAGACCACTTTTTGTCCAAGGCTGTAATGCTGAAATCAGAGACAAGTGATAAGATTGCTTTCCATCCTTCGAGTGTTTACTTCCCCAACGCCAATCAAGGCTTCCTCTGTTTCGCCCGCAAACATGTAAGTAGAAAAGGCAGTTCAGGCCACGGATACCAAGTGCAACTGCATCACAAATTTTAATTGCAGTGCCACTATGTGTAACTGAGGATTTCCTTTAAGCCATGTGAATATTAGCTTTTGAAAAATTTAAAGAGGCTGATGCCGTTGAAGGTTGTGTCTGCTGCATCAGCACGTCTCATTGTGTCACACACTTTCAATTCCAGACACTGACTTCCAAGGGCAGTGATGAAAGAGGGCAAAACTAAGCAAACTCCTATTGGCATGAAGACCATGATGATTTTAATCCCAGATTCAACTTGGTTATTTGGAAAATGGAGATTGTGTAAACGAGCCAACATGTAGCCCAACATAATATCCACACGATGGTGCAGGAATCTCCATGTAAGCCAGCTCTACAAGTATTGATATGAAAACACCTTACAAAGCTGAACTTATTACATTATAACTGCCGATTTCTCATCGGGGCGCCTCTCTAAAATCTCATGGCAGACACACGATTTTCCATTACTAGTTTACATGCTACAAAGTACACTGTTATCTGAATATGATCATGTCATTAATGCAGTTGGACATCACACAGACTGCGAATTCTGTTTGGACACACAACCTCACTTTCACACGCTCACAGTGCGTTCCATGGGAGTGTTGCTTTTTTGCCTGTTTATGCTTTATACATGTTTTTTTTAATTGCATTTTATATCTTTTTTTCTAATTTCACATTTTTCATATTCATAGAGCCTGTTGGAAAGTCGCTGGATTTCACTGTCATACTTGTATGCATACTTGTATATATACTTGTATGCTTATGTGACAAATTAAAAAAAATTATTAATCTAATCTAATTTATTGACATATTTTCATGTCTTAAAAGTTACTTTTTGGTAATGCCTCTTTTTTACTAAATGAGGAGCATCTCTTACCTCCTGCACTAACCCTCGGACATCACGTCCGACTACAATAACTTGTATCCACAGTGTCTGTGACGTCAGTTTCCCTTTATAAAAGCTGCGTTTGCCTGCATGTTGGCAGTTTATTGCAGCCATTTTGTTGTTCCGTCAAATCTTTGTCATTAAGCTATAAATGTGTTTCTTTCCATAGCTCAGTGTGACAACAACACTTCAACTATATCCATAATACGAGGAATTAATTGGTCACACGCGCGCTCACAATCACTCCTGAGACATGTCTTTGGACTGCGGTAGGAAACCAGAGTTCCAGGTAGAAAATGCAAACCTCATATTGAAACATGTTCAAGCAGATTTGAATAGGCGATATTTTTGCTGTGAGAGCTGAACACCAACTGCATTGACCCACTAAATAGTTATCTAAAAACTCCCGCATGCACAAGGAGAACATACAAACTTGACATTGACTAAACCATAGTCTTTTTAAATGGTCTGTTCTGTCAGCATGGAGTTCTGGGATTTCGTTTATCATTGTCATAATCTATATTTTAACGCATTTCCACAAGAACGTTTAACTTTGGACTCTTTCAACTTATGTGGTTTCAAATCTGCTGGATTTTTCTCCTTTTTTATATTATATTTGTGTTATTGTCAGAGTTACTTAATCACATTTTGGAGTTTATTTCCCTGGCGCAGATTTAAAATGAATTTGTGATTGTTTCTTTTTCATCTTTCAGGTACATCAGTATTATAACTCCTTACCCGAAGAAAAGGTCCCTTATATTAACAGCCCTGGGGAGAAATATCGCATCAAACAACTGCTTCACCAGTTGCCGCCACATGACAATGAGGTAAACAAGTCAGAACAAGGTGGAATATCATTTTCAGACATTAATGTTTTGTGATTATTGTTGGGACAGAAACGTTTATATAAAGAAGCGTGACGATGAGCTGTGTCGATCAGGTTCGCTACTGTAACGCGCTGGATGAGGAGGAGAAACGAGAACTGAAGATCTTCAGCAACCAACGCAAGAAGGATAACTTGGGCAGAGGAAACGTCCGTCCGTTCCCACTCACCATCAACGGGGCCGTCTGTGACAAGGTAAACACAAGGTCTCTTCTTTTTCACCCTGTTGGCCTTCTACTCACTGAGAACGCTGATGATCAGCCAAACAACTTCAAGGGCTCTTTCTGACAAATCTTCAGTCCGAAAAAGGCCGTCTTGTCACTTTACCTCTTCACATCTGAGAGTTTGTACGCCCTGATATTTCTACCCAAATTGATTCCTGTACTTCTTTCCTTTCTTATCTGTTTTCCTGTTCTTTCTTGTCACTTCCTCTCCTTTTATTTTACTTTATTCTTTTTAAATAATTTGCTTTCCTTTCTCCTTTTCCTTTTCCTATATTTCTTCTATTCATTTTCTTTCCTTTTTTTTTATTTTGTCTTCTACTTCACACCCCTTGGGTTCCTTTCACTTCACTTTTTCTACCTTCCTCTTTTTCCTTTTTCCTTTACTTCTGTTTCCTTCCTTTTCCTTTGCACTCTTTCCCTTCCTTTCCTTTCCTTTCCTTCCCTACAGTGTGGTGGTCAGATAAACGGAGGGGATATTGTAGTTTTTGCTGCGAGGGCAGGTCATGGAAAATGCTGGCATCCTCACTGCTTTGTCTGCGGCACGTGTGAGGAATTGTTGGTGGATCTTATATACTTCCTTCAGGATGGAAAGATCTTCTGCGGCCGGCACCACGCCGAGAGGCTGAAGCCCCGCTGCTGTGCCTGTGATGAGGTGCGCCTGTCTGGGCCTGGAGCCCTTCACGGTTGGAAACGACTAAATAGTTCATAGCTCACAGACTTGGACGGGGTTGAAACCAGTCTGGAGAGAAGAGATGGCTTAGTATTCCTGCCACGTCTCAGAATGTCTGCTTGTTTTCTAACCAGAATTTGTGGATGTCAAGCCTGAGATGTCAATAATGATAACAACTCCGGTTCATTGAACTCTGGCAATGTTTGGTTGGGATCGTTATTAAAGTCCATCATGAGTTTTACACTATCATGAATTCCTCACCAATTGAATTTCTTCTAAATAATTTGAATGGCACCGTAATGAGTCAGAAAAAATACTTATAGGAAGAAAAGACAGAAATGCTTCATTTTTGCTTCCTTTTTAATGGACTGTTTGATATCTTGATTTCATTTGTAATTTAGATTATTAATCTTATTTGAAAAAGACCGAATTTAAAAAAACAATTCAGGAAGTAAATCATACAAAACTCAATCCAGATTGCTTAATTGTTTTTATCCTGAAAATATAATGGGGAAAATTATTATTAACTGAAAGTGTTCCCATGAGAGAACCAAAACATCACCCCAACATGAGAGGATACTTCCTAAACAACTTTAGAAGAAAAAAGTTCATAAGGAGCTGAAAACCATTAGAAAGCACATATTCTTAATATCCTCCCATATCTTTCATTCAGTTGAAACTGAAAGTGTTGTGTCTGATAATAAATGCAATGTCTGAATTATGCAGATCATTTTTGCTGATGAATGCACTGAGGCCGAAGGCAGACACTGGCACATGAAGCACTTCTGTTGCTACGAATGTGAGACCACCCTTGGCGGCCAGCGCTACATCATGAAGGATGGACGACCGCACTGCTGCAACTGCTTCGAGTCCCTTTATGCAGAGTACTGCGACGCCTGTGGCGAGCACATAGGTACAGCATGTTTCCTGTTGGCTTGTTAGTGTGGCTCTGTAACATACAGGAATTGTCCACGAAAGTACATGGACACGTTATTTTTCCGCCAGCATCATAGAAAAATCCGACAGCCGTTTATTGTAAGCGTGGGTGTTATCAGCTCTGTGAGCCATGTGCCACAGCTGTGGAGAGGCGGATCCAGTGCACTGAGATGTGGATGCTTATTATCATCCCAGGCTCACAGTGAAAGAGGGTTTCAGAGGATGCTCCCATGTTGTATCCAGATGGGAGCTGCGAAAGATGATTACTTCCTCTTGCTGAGGGAGCCGTAGAGGTGTAATGTATTTGTGCTATCAGACAATTCAAGGGATGATATGCGAGCGTGGAGTGAAAGGTGTTTTTTGTTTTTTCGGAGTAAAAAAGCTATTTTTAAATAACATTTTATAACATACCACCAGCAGTCATATCAAAGTAGTTGATTTTCTGGCTAACCACTATTATCAGACAGTGAAGCAAATGCAGTATGATGTTTTATTTGTAGTTTCATACATTTCATACAAAATATTATATATTTTGTTTGAAATGTATATTATTGTATATTATATATATATAATATATTATATTTTATATATATATATATACACATTTATCTCACTCTATAACTATAAAGGTGGAAATCTGTTAGACAAAAACCATATGATTTCTCTGACATCCACCAATCAGCCTGTTCCCTTGTAAGGTCATACATCACTTGTTACAACAAACTGAAATTAATATGTATTAATACTGTTCAGTCGCAATGAATCGGATTCAAACAATCCCTCCAAAGTAAGATATGTTAAAATGTTTCTTTTCCAACTTACCAAAGGCATTGACCAAGGACAGATGACATATGATGGGCAGCACTGGCACGCGACTGAGGAATGTTTTTGCTGTGCACGTTGCAAGCGCTCTCTGTTGGGTCGCCCTTTCCTGCCAAAGCAGGGACATATCTTCTGCTCACGGTCCTGCAGTGCTGGACAGGTAAGACAACAAAAAAAAAAATGCTGCAACAACTTTTTTCAGTTAATAAAGTATTTTCTCCTTTGGTGATTAGTAATTGCATCTGTTAACAGTTAATTTATTTTACTAATCTGTTTGATTTGAATCAACCAGGATCCAGAAGAGTCTGACTCCTCTGACTCTGCGTTCCAAAGTGCTCGTTCTCGTGAGTCCCGCCACAGCACCAAGATTGGGAAGAAGGAGCGTAGGAATGCTGAGCAGGAGCGGCGAAGTTCAGAGACCCGCCAGTCGGCACCTCCACCAATGCCTGACCGATTGTCTGCTGAGATTGATCCCTTGTCAGTTCAGATGGATCGTTTAAGCGTTTCGTCCAGCCAGACTCCGAGCAGGACACCTAATCGCACGCCAAGCCGCACTCCGAGTCGTGCCCCGAGCCTTAACCAGGTGTGGATGAGTCGGGATGATCCCTACATTCCTGCTTCCTATGAGGGCCCCCAAAGGGATCCATCCCCCTCTCCTACATCATTGCATCTGTTAGGTCAGTGCAATGCTCGGCAAGGCTACAATCCTAATGCAAATGCACATCCACCAGCCCCGACTCCTGCCAACCCAGTGAAGAGGCCGGATTCTTGGGGAAAGGAACAGGGTAATACCAAGCGTGCCCCGATGGCTGCCCTGAGGGGCCACTCCTTTAATGAAAACTGGATCCACCACAACCAGGAAGAGTTCAGACCAAACAAGCTGCGCACCCAGATGAGCTTCAATGAGATGTCAAGCCAGAATCAAGGCTTCTCTGACAAGAGGAGCATTAGCCTGCATGGATTTCAAAGAGATGGCAGACCCCCGCTCACCAGGAGGAACCCTATCAATGCCATGAGCTTCAATGAGCCTCTCACTCCCCTAGAACAGACTCCTCATGGATCCATTGACTCCCTCACTATGTCTAATGCTACAGGTACAGTGTTGTCATTTCTGCTGTTATATTCAATATAATGTTGAGATAAATTGCAGAAAGTTGAATTAAAGAAATCTTGTTTTATTTATTCCAGCTGGGAACTCTCTGGATGGGGTCACTAAACGCCAGGAACATTTGTCAAGGTTCTCCATGCCGGACCTGAGCAAGGACTCAGGTGTAAACGTGTCTGAAAAGAGCAACATGGGAACCCTGAGCTCCTCTGTCCAGTTCCACAGCACGGAGTCACTTTCCTCCTCTCGACCATTCAACAATAATATGTACACCCCCCCGAGAGTTGGCTACCCACTGCAGTACTGGGACGGCCCGCAACCGCTGGGCTTCGATGGCAAGGCTCATGTTGGGGTGATGGGCAGCAGTGGCAACCTGCGAATGGCACCCATGAGTGACAGAATGCCACGCCGACGCCTCAACGCACAGGAATCTGTGTCCCAACCACAGCAGGCACAGCCGAGACGCCGCAAACACCATCGTGGGAACAATGGGCATCACCGCAGTGGTCGTCACCACAAACGCTCTCGTCGTTCTCGCTCTGACAACGCTCTGCACCTGGTGGCTGACCGGCCCACTCAAATGGTGGAGCCGCCCTACCGCCGCGTTCAGGAGGATTACGATCGCTTCCCCTCTGGTCATGCTGCTCGGGACTTGTACGGTCTGGAACCAGGTGGATGCAGGCAGCAGCCCCATCGGCCCTGCCCCCGCACCACTTCGGATCTCACCCTGCAGAATGCTGGCTGGCAGCCTGCTGGACTGGGAGGGCCTTGCTGGGGTGATGGCTACATGGAGGCTGCTGACCCTTGGTGTTCTAGCTGCTCCTCTTCCTCCGAGTCCGAGGTAGAAGAGGCATATTTCCTAGGTGAACCGATCCCTCGGCCCGTGCAGCTGTGCTACATCAACAACGAGGAGCTGCGCCATCGCTACAGCCCCTCTGGGATCGGCGGCCATCATGGCCCACTGCACGGACCGATTCATGGCCAGCTGCACACCCGCCAGAGGAGGAAGAGCAAAAACTGCATAATTTCCTAGATATATAGAGCAAAGGGATGGGGAGGAATGAGCAGGAGAGCGAAAGAAAGAGAGAGAGAGAGAGAGAGAGAGAGAGAGAGAGAGAGAGAGAGAGAGAGAGAGAGAAAGGTAAGAGAACAGTTAGAGAGGAGGAACATAAAGAGTGGGAAGGTGAGAGTGAGACAGCTGAGAGTTAGAGTGAATAAAGTGTGTGTGTGTGTGTGTGTGTGCGTGTGTGCGTGTGTGCGTGCGTGCGTGCGTGCGTGCGTGCGTGCGTGCGTGCGTGTGTGTGTGTTAGGGTTGAAGAGGGAAAAAGGCCTATTTTTTGTGCTTTTGAGCTTACACAACTCCACACCGGGTTGTGTTTGTGTACACCTACACAGAATGATCTAATCATAAGAGGAAGCTCAGCTGGCTTACGCAACACAAATGTTTACAGTGATGAAGATCAACTCAGCTGATGGTCCCAAGAAGCATTGACGAAATTTGACCACTGAATAAACTGTGGTCGGGGTAAATAACATGATGTATGTGAGTGTCCATGCGTGTATAAATGTTTGAGAGATTGAACAATTCCTTAACAGTCTGAAAAGGGAAGTGAAACTGGTCAAACTGCAGTGATCTGACTGTTTACGTCACAGCTCAGTGATCCAAGCCCTGGGCAGTAAGCTTCTTTGACGTGGACAAATGAGAACTTGTGCTGGGATAGTGAAAGCTATGTGCTAGATTCCAAGCTATGTCATTGTTTACCTCAGTGGAATCCAAATGCTGCTGGAATATAGTGTTGGCTCACTAGCCCTGTTATCACGCTGTACAAAATAAGTCTGTTGAACCTTGTGCTCTACATAGCCAGCTCTCCATGCTTAACCAAGGACTGAGGCCGGTCAGCCTCTGCTCCTTGACCATTCAGGCACAGTAATGTCAGGTACGGTCCCGTTTTCTCTTCTGCAACATGCTTTGTTTTTTGAGAGTTACTTATAGATGATTAAAAGAAATAATAGAAATATTTATAACTCTAACAATAACAATAAGAATGCAAATAATAATTATAACAATATTAAAGAATAATACCTGTTAAATGTATATATAGTAATAAACTTTAATAATGGATGTAGTAATGTAAATGTTCTGTACATATGGTCTTAAATATTTATATATATTTTGTAACTTAAGAATCATTTGTATAACATGATGTAGAGATAGGGAGGCTTGCATGTTAATTTGTTGTTGTTGTCTCATACAGAAAATAAAGTGTACTTCAATGAACAACGAGATCTTGTATGTAAAAGTTAGATTTATTTATTTGGTTTATTTTGTCACCATTGTGACGATGAGATAGTTTACACTTGACATGTTACATTTCCGACAAATTACCCTCTAAATGTGCTTGGACTGCAGCGAAATGAGATGGAGCCACTTTCATTCAGTGTGTCCATAGGTCACAGGTTGTAGCCCTGCTGTGGAAATGAAGCTCTCCACATTGTGTCCTTAAGCAGCACCGTTTACAGAATACTTCCTCCTCTGGACAACATGTCATGTCTCTCTTTAGTATTAAACATCACCCATACCACTCAGTAGCCGATAAAACACGGGAATCTGCTCATTTCAACACAAACTGGATTTTTCACTTAATTTCTCCAGAATAATGTCAAAATGTTCATATCTTACTGAAAGCTTCACTCACAAAACACTAGAATCAACGTGTTCACAGGTAATGATGATCTGTCTTGGGACTCTTTCGGCCACTCAAGAAAATCTACTTGCAGACACACCTTAAATCTCACAATTGCAAGGCTGCATAATTCAATTATACAAACCAGGTTAAAGTTGCTCAGAGCTTTCAGATTGAAATACTTCTCCAGCCTCCGTAGGATTAACAACCAAGACTCATCTAATTACTCCTGTATACTTTTTAAAGAGATATTCCTTAAACCTTCAGAGCATTTTATCTTTTTATGTACAGTGACAACAATTTCACAGTGAAAATAATAATAGGCTGATTTGGGGTTTTTTTTAAATGTGTTTAAACATCCACGGCACATTATTGCTGCAGTTTGTTGTTGGCTCATGTTTACCTTGACATCAGTACAGTGGCTGGCAAAAATATTCATACCGCAGGAACTTTTTCCACCTTTTGAGACATTATGACCACAAATGTAAATAAGCATTTTATTAAGATTTTATGTGATGGACCAACATAATGCACTGCATAATTGTAAAGTGAAATGAAAACGATGCATTGTTTTCAAACTTTGTCACAAATAAAAAACTGAAAAGTGTGGCTTGCTTTTTTGTTCAATAATTATGCAGCATGTTGTGTTGGCCTGCCACATAAAATCCTGATAAAATAAATTTACATTGGTGGTTTTAATGTCAGAAAAGGTGGAAAAGTTCATGGTTTATGATTATAAGCCATTCTAGATATCGAGATAAGTCGTAAACAAAGTTCCATTCTTGTGGGAAATTAAATTAAATCTAACATTTAAGTAAAAGTAAAAACGCTTTAGAAGCAAAATATGCAAAAATACACTGTTTGTATACCAATGTATTTTTCAGTCATCACATTTTAAGTGTTATCTTTAGCTTTCAGCATTGCTTAGTGTTCAGCATGGAACTGAGCACTAAAGGGGATTTTATTCAGGTAGCAGATAAAAAAATTATATCTAGAACATTTTGAATTCAATTTAATCAAATAAGACTTTCAACACTTAAAAGTCGTCGGAAAAATATATATAGCAAGCACCGTAGTTGTGGATGAGTGCAAGATTAGTGTGACGATCCCCTGGAGTCGTATTCTTCAATAAATTCCTTCATGGCCTCCACGCAGCGCTCACCAATGTCCCTGAGGTTCTCCTGCAGCGACAACTGGATGGGCTGTTCCAGGGACGGATCCTTCGCAATCAGCATCTTTGTCACCACTCCAAACATTTCACATTCCTGATAGTATGCCTGAAAGACAAAAACATTCATGGTTTCAGGGCAACAGCTCTCATAACCAGAGAGCAAAACAAAAAAAATGTGGGTAAAAAGTCTCATTTCAAGATATTCACAAGTTGGTGTTTTTTGTGTGTGCAATTTTTGCATCAGCTACCTGTTGCCAGACAGTTTCTCTTGCAGTGTTTCTACAATCCTGCAACCATGGAGATATGAAAAGCAAGAGGCCATCTTTTCCATCAAGTGGGTGGTAACACGCAATGAGCAGAGCCTCATGTGATGTCTGTCACATTGGAGGCAGCATTTAAACACGTGTGAGAGGTCTCTGTGATTCAGGTGAGCTGCGCTGCTTAATTTTCTTTTAAATACAGAGGAGAAAAACCCCATCAATCATGTCAAACTGTGTATAAGACCCTCTTTGTCAGGCTTGGCGAAGTGAAGTCAGTGACACCCCTGTTGCCTGAGGCTCAGCATTTTGAAATTAATGTTTAGACTACAGAAAACAAATCTTTTTTTCCGTGTCTTATGTCTCCCAGCGCTTTCAAGCATCTTTCTTCTGTCACTCCCTCTAATCCGAGCTCGTCTTATCTCTTCTCTTCCTCTATCTGCTTATAACTATCCCCCTCCCAAGATGTAGTGCGTGCGTGCGTGCGTGCGTGCGTGCGTGCGTGCGTGCGTGCGTGGCGACGACAATCATCCACCTCATCTATCTCTCTCCTCTTCTGTTGGATGGCTCTGTCTCGTGCTGCCGTCTGGCTGACAGTTGAAGGGAGCTCCCTGTCTCTGCTGCGTTCTCCGTCTTTGCCTTTGCTCCCCCTGTGATCTCTCTCTCTGCTTTGGTTCCTGTCAATCTGACCAGCCTGCAAAAAAAAAAAAAAAGAAGAAGAATTTGGACTATAGTAATGAGACAGTTGGCCTCAAACTTGGATGCAAACCCCGATGATGACGGAGCTGCTCATGACCAAAAGATGATTTCAGTGAAGCGCCACATGTTCACTTGTAACACTCGGGGAGATGATTTATACATTTTTCAACTGTTCAACGGCTCTGTATGTATTCAGGAGTTAAAGAAAAACCATCCCAAACAGGAAATGCAGTACAGCAGATGAAGTGAAATAGCTTCAACAGTTAAAAAGCAAACACATGAAAGCAGTTCAGCAGAGAACACAGTGGAGCTTACAGCCGCTAGAAGTGTGATTCTTTCATAAAATAAAAAAAATAAAAAGTTGGAGACTGAAAACAAAGTGAGAAATTTAATTCTCCATATAAATAAACCCTTCCTCAAGTTCTGGAGGTTACCTGTAGACATGACCATTAAGCACAAAGTCTGGGAGGGTTCAGTTTCCCAAATTCTAACTGGGTGGACAACATTCTTACAATATATTCATGTCTAAATGCGGATTTTAATCTTCATTTGCTCGCTTCAGAAGTCACTTCAGAGGGATCGTCTACCTCCCGCTAACCCCCTCTCCTCCTCGACTGTTACACCAATCATCTCCATGTCCTCCTTCACCGAAGCCATCAATTTTCTCTCAGGTCTTCCTCTCCAAGCTCCTCCACTTAATTAAAAAAAAAAAAGACCCAATAATGTTGTCATTGACTTGAAGTTGGATGTGGTGACGGTACAGCAATTTGAAGCTTGTCTTGAAACAAATCATGTGGATAAGTATGAATGAGAAGTTCCTTCAGTGACCTTCTGATATTCCTCCACCCCGAAGTTTTAGGCCAATGATAAATATGGATGAATGATGTTTATTACTTAAATAGTTTCAACATGAACTAAAAAGATACATTAATAGAAATGTTCACATAGAGTTAAAAAAAATAAGCATCTCAAACCCTGCAACTCATAAATAGTTCTTGCACACCAGAGATCTAAACATACATTAAGTAGAATCAGAGAGAGGCACGATTAACTTGCTCAGTGCATATAACAAAACGACTCTTATTATGGATGTTTTATATCAGCTGCAACAGGTTTAAAGCAGAGCAGTGAATTGTTGTTTCGAAATTCATAGCAGAGGATTTAACTTCTAATATATGGCAATTATATTTTATCATAATGACAAAAAAAAGTGCAAGCGCAGCACGTTGCCAAAAGCGAATATAAGTGAGACATCAGTGCATTTAATAGCAGATGACATTAGCTGGTCAGATTTATAAACACAGTGCTGATGAGTACATGGAGAGCTGAAAACAGCCATTTCTTTTCCCGTCTTGAATTGAAATTCACTGCAGCAGTAATCAGCAGCGATCCGTCACGTGCTGCTCTGCTGCGCTCAGGTCAACCAAAGGATTTATGCCATCGCTTGATTCTAGCCTCGTCTGCAGCACCTGGGCTGTGCGCGCCAACGCCGAGACCGTCTGCGCTCTGCTCTCACTAACAAAAACAATATCTCCTCCAGCTTGAATATGTACAAATCACTTGTGCAATTAGTGATGGAAAAATTATACGCACGCACACACACAAAAAAAAAAAAAATGCATATCGATGTTGCTCTCGGCTTTAGTGCAGAGCAGAGTTTTTGCCTTCGAAATTTTAGAGACTGAATTTATACTGACCGAGAACAATTCATATCATGGTCAAGCTGTGCAGAAGCCTGATAACAATCAAATTGAATGTGTTGGAGCCGGTAAAGATTAAAACATGAAGGACAGTGTGTAGCAGCCAGCACCCGCCTGGGAACACGATGTTAGGAGCAAAGACATTAATCATGAAAACTATGTTCACATTTGATGATAAGAAAAACAAATCTTAGTCCAATCTCTTATTCCTAATTCATGCATGATATGAAATCAAACATTTTAAGTTCACTACAGGAAAAGAAAATAAATTGAACTTTGTATCCAAGTTTCAATGCTGAGCTCAAATCCTGAGCTTTGATTATGATATTGTAAAACAAATGGGAGGAAATATTAACTCATTGCTTAATTTATGTGACTTCTCAGCAATGAATTCAAAATAAATGCAGTCTAGGGTAAATATAGTGTGGCACCCAGTGGACCAGAGAATATGAATCTGTCAGTCAATCCTACTTAAAACATGTTTTAATGACTGCAAAGATATAATTTACATGATTATGTTTGCTTAAGAAAATGTTTTTCAGAGACCCATCTTCAAAAGATACAGTTGTCACACTCAAAGCACAGAAAACTGCCATCCATGAAGACGTGACTGGTTGAATTCATCATGAAGTTCTTTTAAATCACAGCTTAAGAACACTGTCAGAAGCAGCTATCTTAGATTGCTTTGGATTATCTGTGAGCTTTGTCAGAATGTTTAGTGACTTGACAGGGAGGACCACTGTATTGTTCATAAGGAAAAGGGAGGCAAAGCTATTGTTGTGAACTCACAGTGAACTGTATGTCCTTGTCTCTGGACCTGGTGGATCTGGATGAGAAAGGTTGAGGAGCTGAAAAAAAACAACAACAAAAGACAGACAAAGCACCAGGTCAGCACAACAACAGATTATTTTTTTACTACATTTCCTCTACATGTTATCTGGCTGGCTCTTGTTTTTATTCTGTTGTACTACCTATAGCATATTGGTCTGAGTATGAGAGTTTTTTTTTCTTTCTATCTTTTTCTTTTTACTGGGAAATACTGTAGTTCTGAAGCAGCGAGGGGGTCTTATATTTGGAGTCTAAGCGTAAGTGTCCTTCACATCCAGATAATGATAAGCTGTGGCTAAAAGATGGAGCAATAGAGCGATCACCTGTGGAAAAGTGGCTCAAAACTAGGTCAAACTAATAAGCTACAGAAGGAGTTATGATGATCATTTTAATTTGATGGTGATCAATGCAGCTCAGTCTTATAATGACTGTCAAAAGAATACAGTGACTGAGGGCAATGCAAGAAGGCGGAAAGCACAAAAAGGGTCAGAGGAGATGGTATGTATAAGCGATGAGTGACAGTGAGGTCCAGTGGGAATGAAAAGAATTTGTCTCCGTCATGATGCTTGTCTCACTGACTGAACTGAACTTCCTGTACGTTGTCCTGAAGCACCAAACTGTTGTGGAAGAGGCCGGCAGGCATCATCACACATGGTCAATTCAACCTGTTTTCAGCTATCTACAGTATACCACAAAAGAAGTGGTTTATTTCCACAAACGATCCTTTTTTCCCCAAATATGATCCTTGTAAATAAAAAACAAAGGGGGGGGGGGGTCGTCTTATATTTGTACCTAAAGTAGATGCCAAAAGTAACAGCACTGATGCTCATGACTCTCGTTATTTTCAGGGTCATAAATCGATGCGAGTTTTGGCAGAATCTGGTCACATTTTGGAAAATCTGAGTGGAAATGTTGGACTCCAATGTTCCAATGCGAAGCGATGGCTTCATTAGAGCTCATTATATACTGCTGGCTTGTCCCTCTCTTTGTCTTTCTGACTCTCATATACACACACACATCAGCGATGAGTCACCATCATCGCACCATCACTCAGGCACACAAAAAAACCTGTTCCACACTCACACATACACAAACACACACCTCCACAGTGCTGCAGTGTACACACAGATACAGCGACCGTGTGCGGGAGAAGAGAAAAACATACAGTACCAGCAGCACAGTCGGTGGAACAAACAACAGCTCAAACCTGAAACGTGGATTTCACAATTAGTGTTACAACCAAGGAAGCAGCATCAACGCAGATTTAAACTCTCTCCTGTTTACTTTATAGGCTCTTCTCACTGACAAATGATGAAGTTTTTGTTTTTAACAAAGCCAGTATAGCTATTTCTGACTGACTGAATCACACATGGTTCACATGAGGTGCAGACTCTACAATGGCTCAACCACTAGCCATTCATTGATGAAATAATCCAGGTATTGATCCCAGTAAAAGCTTCTTAGTGACCAGCATTATGTAAGATTGGTTTGTTGCTGCCAGAGTGTGACTACGCACCAACCACCAGATACCGCGATGAGCAAATGCCCTCCAAATATTTGTAATGCAAAGTGTTCATGAAATTCTCATTTGCTTCTGCTTGCTTCATACTGCCACCCAATGGTCATTTAATAAAATGCTCAATAATGTCAAGCCATATATTATGTAAGACATAAACATGTATTAACATGACCATATATGGAGGAGGAGGAGACGTAACAAAGGCTTTACTACACAAATGCAGTCTGATCAAGACTGAAATAATTTTGCTGTCTCTTTAGTTTTTAATTGTTCTAATGTAATACTCAAGCATTTAATATTGTGACTACAATGTTCTGAATCATTTTACTGGGGCCCTCACTAAACATCAGTGCTATTTAACACACAAAAAGAAGAAATAGCAGGAACTGGGGCCATAATGACCACAGCAGTTGGATAGTTACCAACTGATCATCTCTTTGAGTAGAAATATCAAAAAACTGTTATTGACGAGACGTCTTAAACCAACTCTAAAAAAAATATGTTCATGTGTACACGTGAACATTTGGTCATATAGTGAACACTTTGTTCCAGTCAGGAATTGAGATTTGCTACAACAAAAGAACAGAATTGTTGTTTGTTTTCATTTGTTTTTACATATATTTCTGTTCAGATATACTCACTGCTGTTTTGTGTCATGGAGGAACCTTCATTGATGCTCTCTCTCAGCTCGTACCGCTCCTTCTCCTTCTCTCGGTCCCAGTCTTTCTCTCTCGGCGGGGCAGTGTGGTGAGGTTTCGCTTTAAATGGATCTCTTTTGTTCACGGAAGCTCGGTGGTAGAAAGAGCTGTGGTACCTCTGGCTGCTGAAGCCGGGTGTGTAACCTGGACGCTCATCCCTGGAAAACCTGCACCGCCATCAATATCATCATCTTCACCATCACAGACGTCATCATCATCATCATCCTCATCCTCATCATCATCAACTCCTCTTTTTGTTGGTAGCTTTTGAATTTTCTCATCATAATTAATCAGTTAGTTATGGTTGGGAGAAGTGTGCTGGCAGGTACAAGTTAAAGGGTTAAAAACAATGTCCGATAAATCTTACGAAGACTTGTAGAGATGGCCAACAAACTTGGGTTTATTTGAATGTGACAACCAGGCCCTGGGTCTGGACGGACTCCTGACTCGTCTGATCGGCCTCTTGTCACCCTGAATCAAATGCATAGGGAACCAAATTACGACATTGCGGTGCTTTCCAAAGAGTGCATAGCTCATTTTAAGTCTAAAAAGATCATTCTGTAGCATGCTGTGCAAGCTCTACCTGAGTACTAGAATAGAATAGAATAGAATACTCTATTCACAGTGTCCCCTGTAGCACAACATAATGCCCTGATAGGAAAATGTGTATCAATCAAAATTGTATTCACAATGGACAAAATTATTTTTACAGACATATTTTACCATAAGCATATTTCACAATGTTTTCTCCTTTACCACTATAAAATGGGGGGAAATCCCTCACAGCAACATGGTTATAAATGTCCAAATGACCAATTCTTTCAGTGTAGGAATTGCATGTTCTCACTGGTCGCATTTGGCTTTTCTACAGGTCCTTCTGTCTCCTAATTGGACCACAACACATACAACATGTACAATGTTTGTAATTCATACTTTGAAACCAATGATCAAACCCATGTAATCTAATAGATAAGAAAGTGGCAGGATCATGGAAGCATCTTAATCATTTATGATTATATATTTGTAATGATTGATGATGAACGTCAATTCATGCAAGTCACAAAAAAGTAAGTAAGTCACGTGAACTGAAAATGACATTGAGTTTCACTATCACTTGTGCCCTCCTTTGCGTAAAAGAAAACATTTATATACAATGTGACTTGAATATTCTTAGAATTGTCTGTGGTTTCCGGGTGTATTTATGTTTATGTTCATTTATTAACATTTGGTTTCTAAAGTTATACGAATAAAACGCGGCTTTGTAAATGTTTAAGGTTTCAATAGGCGTTTTCGAAAGGAAACAGTTTGGTGCGCTTTTCCATAGTTTACCTTTCCTTCCAGTGCGTCCTGAGCTCGGACTGAATCCATGACAGCTCTCTGATATCAATCAAAGCCAGTTGTCTCTGTGTCTGTCCTGAGTCCAGCCAAGCAGGAAGAGCGCGTCTTCTATTGCATTAATGCTGTTTGTCCACCTGCAAAGTGAAACCATTGAGTTTCTGTCATATGCACGCCTTAAATCATCTCACAGTCGATCAAAACATTCAACTTTGCTGTTGCAAAAAAATTAATTGAATGAATTACGCTGTCGACAAACACGGGGCGCCTCCAGCAGTTTTAACAGAAATGGGGAAACGGTTACTTCCTGAGTCTGCGCTTCAGAGCTTATCAAAAACTGACAGCGCGCACAAACGCGCATGCGTCGTCCGAATCGTGCGTTGCCACACATGCCCTCACCTTTGCACCAACACCCTAAAGGGACTTAATAACAACTAACACTTGACAAACAAACTGTTTTCAGGTGACTGTGATTTTTAAAGATTGATATTCAGAGGTGCAAAGTCATTTCCCATTGCTTCAATTGCACTTGGTTACAAGTATTGTTGAAAAGATATTGGCTCCTCAATAAACTACTCAAAGTGCTATACTTTTTCACCACTCAGAATTAAACTGTCAGTAGCTGACATTTTAGTCATTATGCATACGTGATACTGTCACGTCTATGTTTTAAGCACAATAAGATATATAAATATAAACATTACCTCATGAAATTTGCCTCAAAACACAGAATATGTGTCTGGAGTTTGCATAATCTCGCTCTGTGAATGCATAGGTTGTGTCCAGGTACTCAGGTTTCCCTACAAATGTCCAAAAACATGCATTTCAGGATTACTGGTAGCTTGAGATTGTGTCAATGTGTATGTGTCGGTCTGTCTGTTTGCCCTGTGTTGGACTGGAGGCCTGTCCAGGTCTACCTGCTCTCCCTTGTCCGGATGCCCTCACCCATAGTTTGATGGGTTTGACTCCAATCGCTCCACAACCCTGAACAGAATAACTATAGTTTTTGACGTGTGTCTCTCCTGGTATGGTGTAACTCTCCTCCCACAGTCTCCACCTATCACACCACCTCTTCCTGCCTGAAGCAAGAGAGTAAGAGAAGCACTCAGACAAGACACACCGTTTCACCATGACTGGGGGCTTTGCAGCTTTTGACTCTTCATTCTGTGGTGACAGACTGAAAACATTCAGCTGAGGTAAATTTACAAAAGTAAACTGTAAGAAAGACACACAACGCCAGAGCTGTTGGGACTAGCTGCCTGGCTGTTGTGTTGGAAAACTGGTTGGGGCAGGTTTGTCTTCTTGTCAGGTCAGCCTTACGCACTAATTGTTCCGTGTGACTGTAGGGTTGTACTGACTGCGTAAGCTGTTATGTGATGATCTCATGGAAAAGGAGTTTGATTTTGCCAGAAAAACGACTTTCTGGCTGTGCCTGGCATGTAACGCTTGTGTTTCCGAGTAAACACATTGACGAGTAGAAGACATGGCAGTCACCTTGTCACTGTCAGTTTACTTGATTTCCATCTGGCTTTAATTTATCAGCTGATCAGCGCTGAGTACTTCTCAGGAGCGTCTGGTCCTTCTAGGACTCTACCTGTGAGAAAAGATATGAGGTAAGAATGGCTGCTTCCCTTCAGTGTACATGCTTTGACTTGTTATTTAGTTTAACTCACCAGCAGTATAAAAACTATTTTAACAATGTGCCCTGCCTATGACTTTATCTAACAGCCGCATACTGAAGACAGGAAAAATATATACATTTATTAATTGATTTATTATATAATATTTATAACACACACATAAATAAATGCTGCTTATTTGGGGATATTTTCTGTCACATATGGGGTTTGTGTGTACGTTTTAATCAGCTGTTGTTTGTAAAGTCAACTCAATGAACAACAAAAGTGCTCAGGTTTTGTTTAGATAAAGGAAGATGTCATCAGGTGGTGCAAATTGGGTTTAGTTCTTTCTTTTATTAAATTTGTGAAAATTACAGAATCTGTTTCATTGTACTACAATTTTGTTTTACAGGCTGCAAACTTTCTCACGAGCAAAAATTGCTCAGGCGTTCACCTCGCACTGCCAGGCAAGAGCCGCCAATGACAACAGAGGCTTTAAACAGGAGTTTGAGGTATCCAATATGCTTCGAAAAACTGAGGGTTATTAAAGGTAAGATCTAAAAAGCATTGTGTAATAATGTTTTTGCTTGATGTAGGAGCTTAATGATGTTGGTAAGGATCTCCCCACTCAGGCAGCAGACGTGGAGGCCAACAAAGAGAAGAACAGATACCCTTACATTATACCCTGTAAGCACAAAAACCCGTCTTACAAGATCAGATTACCACAAGTATGAATAGCAACAGACTTTTGTGTCCTTTTACTGTGTGTTTGTAGATGATCACTGCCGGGTGAGGCTGTCTGTTCAAAACTCCCATCTGAACACCGACTACATCAATGCCAGTTTTGTGCCGGTAAGGTCTTATTTACTCCCTCGGCTTTATTCGTTTTGTGGATCGGGTCAATTTTTGCATCTTTCCGCGTCGGTGATGAGCTGTGTGTGTTTGGGTATCCAGGGCGGAGGATCAGAGAGAGACTTCATCTGCACACAAGGTCCTTTAGCCAACACCACAGCTGACTTCTGGAGGATGGTGTGGGAGCAAAACGTCAGGATAATTGTCATGGTGACAGCTCTGAGACACAAGGACACAGTGAGAGAACACTCAGTGTGTGTGTGTGTGTGTGTGTGTGTGTGTGTGTGTGTGTGTGTGTGTGTGTGTGTGTGTGTGTGTGTGTGTGTGTGTGTGTGTGTGTGTGTGTGTGTGTGTGTGTGTGTGTGTGTGTGTGTGTGTGTGTCAAATGCAGTTTTCTAATAGCAATCTTGTTCACTGCAGTTTCATTAGAATCAGCAGCCACAGTCAATGAAATCACACCTATACGTTTTCTTAGTTTAATTGGCCATATGAATGTAAATCTTTTGAGAAGCAAATATCCTGTAGTGCAGATGTACATGTTCTCCCTGTGTTTGTGAGAGATCCATTCCACTTACTGTGTTTTTTTCCTACAGTCCAGAAGCATGCATTTGAGGTTAAATGGTGATTAAAAGTGACTTGTAGTTGTGACTGTGAGAGTTTGACTTGTGATGGACTGTGATAGAGTTTAATGTACCTTTACCAAACTTGAGTCCTCACTTGACAGCAGATATCTGCTTTAGAGATCAGCAGTCAGCAGATCTGTTTGTCTTTTTTCTCTATTTCATGGCAACATGCTATTCTGCCTTTTTTAAGAAGCAATGTAATGTACAGCAGGTGTAAACAGATTATGCCCCGGTTTTAGTGTTTAGTCTTATTAAAACAGGTCACAGAGTGAAAATTACTAAACTGTCCACTCTGGCAAACGCATTCAGCATTCTTAAAAAAAAAAAAAAAAAGTCATGTTGTAGACACTGCAGTATCAACAGATGTTTGTGGTCTTTTGAGAAAAATAAGTGGTTCTATTTCTCTGTTTTAAAATCTTAGATAAAGAAGGTTCCATTTGTTTCAGTGTGTGCATGATACCAGGACTTTCTTTCTGACCTTTTCTGTGTGTGTGTGTGTGTGTGTGTGTGTGTGTGTGTGTGTGTGTGTGTGTGTGTGTGTGTGTGTGTGTGTGTGTGTGTGTGTGTGTGTGTGTGTGTGTGTGTGTGTGTGTGTGTGTGTGTGTGCATGCGTGTGCGTGTGTGTGCGTGTGCATGTGTGCAGGTATTGTGTGATAAGTACTGGCCTCTGGAGCCGGGGACCGTTTATCACGGACTGATCCAAGTGACAACCGTGACCCGTAAACAAGGCCCAGATTATGTTGTCAGCAGCATTAACCTTCGACAGGTGAGAGAGAGAGAGAGAGAGAGAGAGAGAGAGAGAGAGAGAGAGAGAGACGTTCATCGCACGGTTGCCTTGCATCTGTTGACTCCTCTGTGCACTGACCAGACTAGTAATCAATCAAAGAGACGCGTTGTCGCAGCAGATTTGACGTGAAGTGTATTGTGTTTCAGAGACACTGCCCAGCAGACCGGATGATCACGCACTACTACTATCACACGTGGCCGGATCGGGGCGTCCCGAGGAACGTGTCTTCACTGTGCGCCTTCACTGAGCACGTACGGCAGCATCTGGAAGCCATTCCTCGTCTGGGTCCGGCTGTGGTGCATTGCAGGTGAGAACAGAAAGCATCACTTCAGCAGGGTTTTCAGTTCTTTCTCAGCTGGGTGGTTCAACAAAACGCTTCTGATTGGGCTATTCTATTGTCCTCTGAACTACATTTAGTTGCACATTTTATTTTAATGAATTTATTTTAGTTCTTCTTTTCATATTAATATATCATCTTAATATGCTGCAGTAGAGCAGTGGCCTCACAGCAAGAAGGCCATGGGTTCAAATATTGTCCAGACCTTTATGTGTGAAGTTTGCATGTTTTCTCTGTGTGTGCAATTCTCTTTTCTTTTTTTTTTAACTGTAGTTTTTATCTTCTTGATTTTAATTATCACTAAGTTTACCGTTTAAATGCAGGTTTTTTTTTTTTTTTTTTAATTAATATTTTCTAGCCTATTGAATGGTATAAAACTGCATGAAAGGTACCACACGGATGAAGATTGAATCACTGATTTATGGTCATTGTGTTTTCTATTTCAGTGCAGGAGTCGGACGATCGGGGACTTTTGTAGCGTTACTGTGGCTGATGCAGCTGTGTGCGAGGGGCGTCCAGCCGGACATACGGGCTGCGGTGGAGGACCTGCGGCTACATCGGATGTGGATGGTCCAGAATCTAGTCAGTCTCATTGGCATTTATCTCATCCAAGATCCAATTTAAAGTCTTTCTATATATATATATATATATATATATATATATATATAAAGACCATGATCTCCAGTGTTAGTTACATAGTGGATATTTCATTTAAGTGTTATGCATGTCTGATATATTACTGTTTGTTAAGAAATCCCTATATATCCTAATTAGAATTTTGAATGAACCATATTCAAGTCTGGACTGTGATATTGTGATTTTGGCTGTAAATCATTTAATACTCCCCATAAATGTGTCATCTTATTACCACCGTGTGTTCTGTTGGTTCAAACTGCATTCCTCTCTGTGCACTCAGACGCAGTACATATTTGTTCATCAGTGTCTTCTTCACTGGCTCAGTGGCGGAACCTCAGCAGGGTGAGAACAATACGTGAGCTCCAACACAGACCAAAGTGAGGTTGAGGCTTGGATAGCGTATCATTAGCCACTGTAACGTATGGTGACATTTTAATTAGGTGCCTTCACCTTCTCGGCAGCCCACCGATCCAGGGAATATCTCCGAAGGCTCAGGATGGCGTTCACGGCTCCTCGAGACCAGAGGAGCAGACAGGGAGGAGGAGACATCGCCGCCACAGACAGACACCTTCATCAGACCGACCACAGACCAGCATACAGATGTTCCACCCTGCAAACCTGCTGAGGAGGCTCCTGCCTTCTTCCTCACCACTGAACCCAGGCTCTCACTTTCTGAACTGACTACACATCGCGGTGAAAAACTGCAACGTCTTCCAGTACGGGCCCTCAGCCAGGAAAACTGGCCCAACAACATACAGAAACAAGTGCTGGTAGACAGACTACATATCCACCAGTTTGTACTGCACCGCAGGGGAATTAAACATGCTATATCTGAGCAAACCTGTTGATCCACTCTCAATTATTTACTGCAACAAGTGAAACTCGTGTGGAACTGGACAGTTTGTTTACCTCCATTACTGATAAGTGTTGTGAAATGATTTTATTTTTTGGAAAATCATTGTGCATCATTTCCATTTCACACAATGCAGACTATCTTCAGTACTCGAGGATGCATGTGCAGAATTGACTTGCTAGAAAGGCAGACACATGGTATAGTGGCTGTACAAAAAAGGTCATGTTTCAAAAACACACAGGCACTGCCATTCTCCTTAGATGACTGAAGGATTACAGTACATGAAGGAGCTATGAGTACTATACAGTATAGAACATTAAGTACTAACCCACTTTGTAGTCTTTCCGTCTGTCCCCCGATAAACATGTATGATACAACATATTCCTCTTCAGGTGATTTGGGAGTTATTGTTGTGTTGGGAGAGAAAGGAGCATCCTCCTCCTCCTCTCGTTACATCTTCTTCCACATCGTACTGTCGTCAAGTTCACAGCAGAGTTGCATCCTGAAGCCATCGGATGTCACCGAGCTCATTTGATGGGCGGTGCTACAGCCCAGCAGTCAACAAACCAGCCTCTTCCAGAGTTCAGTGTCTGTCAGCTGAAGGCAGACAAGTTGAATACGAAGAAAGAGAACTCTTGTGAGTTTAATATTTAGCCTGTTTGGCTACTTGGATCGGGTTTAATACCACTGAGGTATTCAGTGTGAGAGTGAACTGTGATCAAGGCAGATTTCGGGGGGAGGGGGGGGGCAACAAAGAAGGATGTTTAAGAAAAGCAGCATAACACAGGCCAACCCAGAGAAAACAAAAGAAATATATTACAGATTAAAACAGTAAAGACAAAAAACAAGTGCTCCAAATCATCTGTGAGGAGAAAAAACATTTTAAAATAACATTTAAATTAGACTTTAGGTCCAATAAAAGACACGACATCCTTTGGCCAAAAATCACTACTGTTGAATAATTGCCTTGGTGAGACAGAACTACGATCTGTACTGGTTCGTATGCGTATGTACAGTCTGTGTGCAAGGTACGCCGACACACAGGGAATATGAACATATACATGCCACCCTCGAAGACCACAAGAGGGTGAAAGTAAAATATAAAACTACTCATCATGAGCAATCAAAAGGCTTGGTGAACTCAGAAAGAAATGAAGGGGGTAGTCCATTTTTCCATTCGCCTCTGGTCCCACTAGTGCACGCTCTCAGACATGTTAATGGCTTCTTGGATTTCGCGTACGACGAGGATACGCGAGAGCATCTGCTCCAGCTGCTCTTTAGGGATTGGCTGGGTCGAGTACCAGATGGGGCTGTTTGGAGCCACCACAGGCTCGGGAGTCAGGTAGAAGGTGTCATTTCGACCTTTCGCACTCTGCGGACTGGCAAAATAGAAAAAAAGAAAAGTAAGGATAGTTTCAACTTACATTTATCAATTACAGTTTTAGTCTGCCTGGGGGGAAAAATCATGTCAAATTAATGAGAACAAAAGGAGGGGTGCAGAAGGACTGGTTGGTTTAAAATGTGATTCACATAATGTGTAAGCCTCATGCAGACATAACTGCCTTATTTATGTTGGCGTGCTCACAAAATTAACGAAGCTCACAGCGTTCAGGCAGCGAATGGCCAGCTTGAAATGAATTGAATTGGGTTTAACAACTTCAATTCTGCATAAATAACTCGGCTAAAGCTTTGGCCATACTGTGATGCAGTTTATACTCTCGCCTCGTGGTTAAATGGAATTCACTTTTCTTGTGCTTGAGCACATTGAACTGTTAATCACATTCAGCCATTCAACGATCCAATCCAGCGCTGTACATACCCAGCGTACCTGGTTGGAGTCCACGGAGGACCGGGGACTGACTGTTCAGGTTGCATGCTCTCCTTTTGCATTGGTTTTCTCTGTTTTTAATTAATTTCTCCTTCGTGTTCACCAGCAGCGACAGAAACTGACATTTATTCAAAGCAGCGAAGGCCAAACACGTTAGTGGCATTAATACTCGTTGAAAGGCAATAAATAAAACGTGATTCAGAGAGTGAAGAGTTATATAGCATCCATGTTTGAGTCAGTTGCCTAGCAACAGTGTCTCTGCACATTTCAGCACAGAGTGCAACGTGTGTACTCCACACTCCCTGTCAATAAAACAGCGAGCTGCATCCCTTAAGAGAAACTAACTCCTGTCATGAATTAATAACTCTTACCTCGGTCACGTATGCCAAAATTACCGATAGCTTTTTTTTCGTTTTTTAAATACATCTTAGTATTAAACTTATGCTCCGGTATTTACACGTTTTAGTGTTTCTTTTCCTCGAAGTCTTGAAGGTTTCATATTTACCATTTGAAGAGGTAGAAATCATAGAGTTTGATTGGGCATCTCAGGGGGTTTTCTGGATCTTCTAGCTGTTCTGAGTACATGTCATCAGTCACTAAACAGAGAGAACATGCGGTCAGTTACTTTAAGCTTTAAATGCAGGTTACCGGTTACTTGTCTAAGTTGTAATTACCTTTCTGCCCTATAAACCTCTCGCTTGACTTCAGGTATCGAATGCTGGTGCTCTTGTCTTTGGGGTTGTTGGGACTCTTCCTAGTATGTCTCAGCACCTTCGAAAAGGCCACTTTTAGGTGCTGGTCCACCGTTTTCAGGTGAAAATACCTGTGGAAAGACGAATGGTCACTGAAGTGATGAGGGAAAAACGGCACCTCACAGAAGACTGTTTGGGGATTATCTGTGACGCAAGTGAATTTGAACAGACAAGACTCACTTGGTGTTGAAGAACATTAGAGTTGTAAGCAGCGTTGAGGGAGAATGAGCTCCCAGCTGTTTACATTCCCAGAGCATCTCCTCCGTCACATGGCTGGGAATAATGTAACCTGGTGGAGAGGGAAGGTGCAGATTACGACCGAGATGATTAGATTTCCAACATAACGTGCTACATAATGATTTGACCACTTCAAACACAACTATGATTAAACTACGATTTTGAGCAGTCGGAATAAAGCTAGTTTGGTTAAGTAACATGTTGTAACGCAAGATGAACCTGAGAGGAAGAATAAAAAAAACTCAAGTCAAACAAATCTGTCATCATGCTGCCACCGATTCTAAAGGTCAATAAGGAAAAGCAGCTTCAGTGAATTATACAGTAAACTGGCATAGATTAACCACACAAGTACACGAAAATGCCATATCGCTACGCACCAGTGTAAGCTTTGCTCACGTCAACATATAAGAGGTTACGCCATGCAACTGTATTATTAGGAATGCATAATAAACACAAGGTTTGTGGAATCTATTTGTAGGGGACCATGACAGAACCATAATAACAGAAGCAGATATATAAACTAATGCTAAATATAGTTGTGATCTCACCTAGTGGATGAACAGCTGGTCTCCATGGTTCAAGGAGCTGGTGCAAACTGTGAGCAAAGCGAGTGTAATACTGATCTGAGAACACGTCGTCCACGCGACCATTATCAAACAAATACTGTGGGACGACAACAGAAAAACATCCATTAGTGCTGCTAAATTGCACCCGGATTTCATAAATAACCAGAGGATGCGTGTGGATTTACTTTTTGGATGCACAGAAACACATAGTAGAGGACGTCAGGCTCGTATGACTCTTCCTCCAACCCTCGAGCCTCTGTTGTCATTAAAGACAGACCCATGCAGAGCTCAGCCACTGCGCAGGACACCAAGTCCACCTGAAAGCGCAGAACCTGACGTCCTAAAGCAAACAACCAGAAATCAGTGAATGGACTGACAGAGAAAACAAGTTAACAGAAAAATGTAACACACATCAGACACAAATGTTCATCCATCCTTTTAGGCAATATATTAGCAAACTTACGGCCAATAGGAGCAAGTTTATTTGTTTCTGATTTGTCCATTTCTGCATTTTTCCGCTCGGCCCAGAGCCGCCACACTTCTAAGCCCTCTTCTGGCTTCAGAGTGGCAGGAAGCAGCAACTCCTGCACCTGCACCTGCTGCTGGCCTTGACCATCTACCTCTACTACTGTTTGCCCCTGCAGACACGACACATAGAAAAACACTATTACCTCAGACAATCTGTCTCAACTCGAAAAGAGGTGAACAGCAGCCATTACCTGCAGCTGCTGTGCATCCTGGCCCGTCAGTCCCTGAGTGTGCAGCACCTGCTGCTGCGGGTCCCAGATGAGAGACTGTGTGGCATTGGAGTAGCCCTGCACTGCTACAGGGATGTGGATGTTCCCATTCATCAGCTGGGCAGGGAACAGGGTGTTAGCGGCCAGTGTGTGCACCACTTCTTCCTGACCCCCCATTCCTCCGGAACTTGTTATGCTTGAAACAGCCTGTGCAGTCTGACTCTGACTAACAATGTTTTTCAGCTTGTCGTTATCCACAGTAACTTGTGTTGGCATGGTGGTCATTGTTGTAGTGTTTGCTCCTGCCACCTGCACTGTTCCGTAAGCCTCCTGCGGAATGGCAATATGCGTGACCTGCTCACGGCCTCCAGACCCCGCGGGCGCAGAGTACACGGGGATGGTCCAGGTCTCCCCCGTGGGACTGGTGATAGTGCCTGTAGCACTGTAAAGGTGGGAACTGTCCACAGTTAGAAGATCTGGCCGCAGGGACACATAGCTTTGCTGCTGGCCTTGTCCCTGAGGAATAGCCAGCACTGTAGCAACCTGCTGGCCGGGCAGAGCGTAGGACACTGTGATGGGCATGTCCACTTTGCGCTTCTTGGCAGGTTGGAGAACACCTGCTCCCTGGGCAGTGGCAACAGCAGTTCCCATCACTCTTCTCTCTGCACTGTCCTGCTGCTGTGTGGGAGAGAGCGCCCCCACAGTCTGGATCTGGATCTGCTGTCCACCAGCAACAGCTGCCACCAACTGGGCTTGTAGCTACAACACACAGGAAAAAGTGAAGTCGTTAGAAAAATATTGGTTTGTTCAAACAAAGTACATGGTTCTATCGGACATGTGGTCCGTTGTGCGTTTACCTGTTGATGTTGCTCTTCTGTAAGTTCTCCGGGCTGAATAAGCTGTGCGGTCGTCACACCTTGCAGTTGTTGATGGGAGCCAGAGGGCACTTGGAGAACCTGACCCAGCATCTGACCTTGCTGCTGACCCTGAATCTGTACCTAGAAACAGACAATAGAGTACTGATGAATAAAAACGAGTCAACACCCCCTTTTGCTGTTTAAAAAAAACTTTTTACGTTACATCATAATAGTAAAAACATTCCCTCCTGGCAACACACCCCAAAGCAAAGTGGCATGAGCTCTTTGCCAAAAGGAACACCAAACATTTTCCCATCAATGTCCAACACCTAGTCTTCTCACAACAATGAAAACCAAAATACTTGAACTGAAGTGTACATTTGAGTGGAGTCTTCAATATAGCAATGTATCAACGTTGTTTAGTTGTTAAAAGGTTCCAATAAAACAAGAAAGACCCGACTTACACTTAAGATGTTGATGAGTTTGACACTAGATTAACTTCAGAGAGAATAAAAACTCAAACAACTTCTACTATTTAAAAACAGTATTGTCTATGCTTTGCAACATACATACAAAATGTAAAAATATTGTTTCTCGGCAGATAACTAAAAACTTTGCTTGAAACTGTTAGATAAAATATTTCTAATGAAATCCAATGAAAGAATGAGCAAATAACAACAAAAGAAAATAACATTGTAAACAAACGGATTAACAGACCTGCACTATCTGTTGCTCATGTTGTACAGTCTGCTGCTGGGATGTAGACTCCTGAATCTGTTGCTGCTGCGGTTGGACCTGGATCTGAACCTGTGTGAGGTGACAGGCCTGTCAGAGAGGGGTTGCCTGCGATCACAAAACCTTTCAATGATTCAGTAGATGATTTACCGGACAGGCCAACTCCAACAAAGAGCCCGCCACCTCTGTGCTATCTGTGTAGATGCAGTTAGCTTCCTGTTGGTAAACCATGGTGGTGGTGGTCGTGGTTGTGGTGTCTCCACTCTGCTGACTGAACTCCTGCAGGGCGTCTGGACCTTTGCTGGCCAGCGACTCCAGGAACTCCTTCATGCGGTGCTGCGGTATGCTCCGAGCTTTCTGTCTCATCAGCTCCTCATAGGAGCCGGTACCATCCAATGAGTTGTTCATCGTTGCTGTGTGTCCTTGTCTGTATTAGAGGAACAGTTGAGAACAGGAGCAGATTACCATTTTATTAATCCAGTTTGTGATTAAAATAAAGCAGCCCTGTTAAAAATCTATTATCATATATAATAATGTAACTAGGCTGACATGACTTCAAGCTTTAGGGTGTCTACAAATGGACCTCCAGCTCTCTGACACGGGGCAACACAGGGGTGGTAATAGGAAAGGGTTAATTCTGCCGAGTGTAAACGAGCAGGGACAAAAGCGCGGTCACTTTCCAAATGTGATCCAGTAGTCAAAGCAGCAATGGCAGCCTCTACATATTGACAACAAGCATCTTGTCAATAACAGTAAAATGAATAAGGCTCGGCTGGTGTCATTTATTCAAAGAAGTTGATTACACAACAAGCTAGTGTTAGCCGCTAACTAGCCGCGTGCTGTTTTCAAATTAAATCTAGAACCACGGTGGAATGTGCCGACACGTCACAACGGGTTGATGTCCCCGCGGGGCAACCGGCGAGCTTCCTGACAGGTGTCTACTTTACGGATAATAGCATCGGGTGGGATAACAGATCAGTGTCGCTGTCGTTACGACTGCATTTTTGTTTTCTCCGAGGCTAGCAGGCTAACGTTAGCAGGCGCGTTAGCTACCTCTCTTCCTCAACCGGGCCGAGATCTGAACCGCTTCACTATCCACGAAACGGCGCTCCTTTTCCAACGTGCACGTTAGGAAAGACTCGTTGTTGTTGCCTGAGGCCGGTTTATTCGTTAATTCTTGTGGTTGTCGTTAGATGACAAGCTGTACTTTTTTTTTCCTTCACGACCACTCATATTTCACTGGGCGCCATCTTACAACAGCACCCGCAGACCAATGAGCAGGCGGTTTGTAACGCCGCCGTGTTATCGCGCGATTTTAGTAGGGTGATATCGCGAGAACTGAGTCGTGCGCGGTGGTCTGTTAAAGGCGACGCGCAGAAGTGAAGCGCCAGACCAGATCCGGTAGATATCAGTCCACCTTAAAACACAGTTATACCAGACAGCCGCTCCTAGTGGTTCACTGGCTTCTCAATCTTTTAAGGTCGTCCCACAGAGATGCGCCAAATGTTTGGGTGGAGCTCAGGAAGCTCTGGACAGTTGAGGGTTAATTCCCACGGACAAGCTTCAGCGTGGTCAATACGTGGTCCAAACATTTGTGTGTCTTTTGAAATTTAAAACGGAAACATTTAATTACACCGTCATAAATACATGCTTATGTGCGTGGTAAGAAGCCACTTTTGTGTATCATTAAAAAATTGTATTTGATAACAGAAATATCTATTCATTCATCTTTCCATACTGGATTCCCCATCTCAGGGTTGCAGAACACTGGAATTGATCTTAGCTGAATATAGGCATGGGCGAAGACATTTTTAAAAAAAAGTTGTTCTTTCGTAATTCCTCCATCTGCTTTCTTGCTTCGTCCTTATGGAGTCGCAGTGGCAGTATCAAGAGCTTTATGAGAGCTGCTATTTCTTTATTTTTATTTCGTTGCACTTCAGTAAGAGGAACAATGACAATTAAAAAAATTCTGATTCTTCTGAGAAGCTCTCTGTCCTCCAACAATTCAGGGGGGGGGACTCCCAAGTCACTCCCAGACCAAGTCAGACATAATCTCTCCAGCAGGTCCTGGGCTCATCTCTGGGACACCTTACAGTCAAGTTTGCCCTGTAAACCCCAAATATGAGGTGACCAGGAGGCACCCTCATCAGATGAACCACCTCAACTTGCACCTCTCAACGTGGAGGGGTAGCAGCTTGAGTTTGAGTCTCTTATGTGTGATTGAACTCCTCACTGTCACAAAGTGCAATGACCACCACCCCGTGGAGGGAATCCATTTCAGTCACTTGTATCTGCAGTTTCATTCCCTTGGTCATGACTGAAGGTGAAGGTGAAGACTGATGGGTAAATAGAGCTTTGCTTTAGAGCTGAGCTCCCTCTTCACCAGTTGATATCTCTGCCACTCCCTTTGCCCAGGTGTCCAGAAAATAGTCTCATGTCAAGCCAAACAACCGCAAAGTCGATCATCAACCGAAGACCCAAGAGAATTTGGCAGAAAGCACTTTCATGACCATCCTTGAGTTGAATCATGGTGTATGCTATGGACAATCCATGACCACTCTGGTTCAAGTTAGGTAGGCCATTCCTCACAACCGCACCCTTTCAGGTAACCCAGTCATTACGTGTGCCTTGAGTGGTCCCAACAGGATCATGTGCTCAAGACTGCATAGCTGTTAAGATCACACAAACCCCTTAAACAAAGACAAATGGCTGTTTTAATTGTATTTATTCAACCAGTTAAAAGGAGACCTGAACTTCTCAGAGTCTTTAAAAAAAACATGGTGGTTTGGCAGTGACTCATTGCCTCTGTAAGAAAGTCATATTTGGCCTTAAAGACCATCTCTACTGTGAAACACCAGCTTTGAGCAAATATAAAATTTACACAGGAGGTCTTTGTTGAACAATCAAAGTTGCATACATTCAACAAAGGGGAGGAACTAAGAGAGCCACTTGTGACTGAGAACGGTCAAATAGATGGTGCAGCGATTTTCTTGAGTAAAAATAACAGCAACAGACACAAATATTCCAGTATCACATTTGGCTCAGTCTCCATCTGTGGCTTTGCTGATGTTGCACAGTGAGTGATCCAAATATTTTGGACATGTTTCTGAAGGCTCGTGGGAAGCAGAACGTGCAACTTGATCTCAACTCCATCACATCTTCCCAGGATCTTCTTTGAGGGTGACTGTCCGGTTGAAGACCAACTGCAGTCAGGGGAAGAAAAAAAAAAGAGTTAGTTTGCATTATGTTTTTAACACTTTAAACATTTTCAAATTGATTTGTAAAGGAACTGTCATGTCAGTACTTTATCTGCTGTGCTGTCAGGGTCCAAAGAGAAGTAACCGACTCTCTCAAACTGGAACTTGTCAAGAACTTTAGCTCCCCTCACTGAGGTGTCCACTAAGGCACTGCTGATCACCTGCATCGAATTCTAAGTGACAAAAAAAACAACACATCACCCTTTGAGTTCATTCAAACAGGCTTTCTACTGAAATCTTCCAGAGAAACTCACAGGATTAATGTCACTCAAGAAGCCTTTGGGGACCTCAGACGAATCCTCTGGGTTTTTGTGCAGGAAACTGCGAACACAAGCTTTGGTTAAATTACTTTTCTTCATAAACGGTGATGAGCGCTCGATGATAATTGTTACTTACAGTCTGTCATAGAGACGCATTTCACACACCAAAGGCTGGCTGACCCAGTGGATGAAGGCCTTGGGTCGCTCTGCCGTCTCAGTGCTGCAGCAGGTCACCTCCAGTTCGACCACTTTACCCTGAGAGTCCTGAGAAACAGGCCAAACAAATAGGAACGCATGAACCAGAGAGTAAGCAAAGCTTCATCTATCCAACTCGGAGACGGTTTCATCCAACCTGAAGACACAAACACTCACGTATACACCAACAGGGAAGTTTAAGAGTTGCAGATTAAATCTTACACACATTTCTGGACTGTGGGAGGAAACCAGAGTTCCTGGATAAAACCTATACATGCAAACTACAAAAACAAAAATGAGGTTCATAACCTTTACACAGCCTGCTCACAAATGATTGTAACATTTTCCCAAACGAGTAACGAAGAGACAAAAGATTCCCGAGTGGGAAGTTTTCTCTTTGGATGTGCGAATTCATTCAACAGCTAAAGAATGAAACAGTTTAGGCCAGTTGATCTCAAACTTCAGTGTCTACCACCTGAGAAAATAGCAAACTCTCCAAGTACCACCATCACAGTTGACATGAACACACAGTAGTGGAGGCTTAACTTATTAGCTAAACTTATTACTTATATACTTATTTTGAATATAAATTCCATGTACCAGTTTCAGAATCACGGATTTAAGCACTTACCTTGATGACCTTCTGCACAGAGATGACATATCCAGCATGCCTCAGGCCTACAGGCTGTTCTCCGGTCAGACGCTTGTAGCCCTTCTCCATCACCTGCAATATCGGACAAGCCCATAAGGATTTTCTCTACACCATCCAAAGGAGAAGCTACAGTGTGAAATGGTCTATATTTGTTTGTGGTCATTGTCCTCACACACCTCTCTGAAGTCGCTCTGCTCAATGAAGATAGAGCGTGTCAATGGAACCGTGTGGCTGCCTTTAGACTCGACGGCAGGGAAGTTTGGCACTTGAACGTCTACCTGAGAGACAAAAGGACAATAGTGAGACATTAAAAATGGATTATCAGAGAGCTGTTTGATGAGTTAAGTCCAAGTGCTGGGGAGTGAAGGGCCAACCTTGAAGTTGTCCGGAAGGTTTGTTATTGTGACTTTGAGCGGCTCCAGCACGGCCATGGCTCGAGGAGCTGCGTCGTTCAGCACGTCCCTCACACACGACTCCAGCAGATGTGGCTCCGTTGTTGTCTGAGACACTGTGACACCCACCTGCAAGAAGTCCAACAGATTAGTACAAACCAGATGTTTACAAAAATAAAATAAAATAAAATACAATTTTTTCGCTTATTTCGGAAGTTCATCTTTTCTACATACTCGTGCACAAAAGTTGTTGATTGCCTCCGGTGGGAAGCCTCTTCTCCTCAGTGCAGTTAGAGTGAAGAGTCTGGGATCGTCCCAGTCTCTGGAGAAACAAAGTGCTGCACATCAACTCACAAAAACTTTAAATCTAATATATGTTTAAATATATATGTTTTTAAGGGGGAAAAAATCCTGCAGGCAATTTAGAATTTTTGTATAGTTAAGTCGACTTAAACTGCAAAAGGTATTTTCACTGTAGCATAATTTACTTTGTTGATCGGATTATCAGTTACTCAAACAAATACCAGCTGCATCTACAACACAATGGCCATGAACAATTACTTAACTTACTTCTGTGGTTAAAAATATGTTGTCATGTTCTACTTTTAGAAAAAGTTTCCCATGTTCTCTGAACAACTCACAAATGTTGCTGCCTAACCCAAGAACAATGTAAAATTCAACCTGCCGTTCATTTCAATATGGCTTTAAAGCACCATAATAAAATGATAATTAACCACAGAACATCAAATGTGCATTAGGTGGTGATGGTAGGATGAAACTTTTATTACTCCACAAACTAATCACATCTTACTTTTAAATACTCCACTTTTCTCTTTCTCAAATTTAAAACATAGACAGCATTTTGACTGGAAGTCTATGGAATCCTTTGTAATCAAAGTTGACATGAGGCCAGGGATGTAAAGCTGGTTCAACCAGAATTACCACAATGTGCAAAGTCCTGTGGGTTGCAGATTGCCGCCATGTTCGACCACACATAGTCTAGACTTTGAAAATAAATGCTGCCTAACAATATATCCGGAAACATTTGTGTAAGGTAACAATTCAGTTCGCCAACCCAATTAAACTTTAATTAAATATTGTATCGGTGAAAAACGGAAATATGAGATGCAAACATCGCTGCAATTTTACCTGACAACGCCAGTCTCAACCAGTTTGATGATTTTCCTTTTAGAGACCACAGTGTAGGTGAGGTTCAAGCGTCCATATTCCCACTGCACTGGGCAGTAAACGTCCACAGCATTACACAGCCAGTAATATGATGATCGTCTGCAACGCAAACATTAGCAACACTTTCACAATGTCGGCCTGCAGCAAGCTTTAAACGAGACTGGGATAATACAGAATAAGAGACAACCGTTACCTGGCCTGAAATTCTTTGGTGCACAATGAATGTGTGATGTTTTCAATGGAGTCACACAGACAGTGGGTGTAGTCGTAAGTGGGGTAGATGCACCTACACAAAGCAGAGCAGCAAATCCCAGTTATACAAAACCTCTTCGAAGGCAACGTGGGTTGATGAGAATATTTGAGGCGTTCGCACCATTCGTCTCCAGTCCGATGATGTGGCGTGTATTTAATTCGGTATGCCACGGGGTCCATCTTCCCATCCTCCATAACCATCTTCATCCTGAGCGTGGCCTCTCCCTCGGCGAACAGGCCCTTCTTCATCCTTTCAAACAGCACCAGAGACTCTTCGGTGGGTCTGTCTCTCCATGGCGAAGGAGGAGCGTTATGGCCCTTCAGCTCTTCACCCTTCTGGTGGCACACGTATGCATGGCCCCTGGAGGAGGTCACAGAAAAACAACCAAAAACCTGTTAAGACGACATCTGTGCACTTTCATGAGCATGTACACAGTGAACCTGCTCACTCACCTGCGAATGAGATCCACAGCGAGGGTGTATAGTTGCTGAAAGTTGTCAGAAGCGTGTGTGACAGCATAAGGTTTGTAGCCTTTGGAATGGAGAAACACCGATGAGAAACCACACTCATGGAAGACGAGCAGTGTGCCTCACAGTACTTTCAGCCAGACGGAAAGATGTTTATTGGTCTCACCCAGCCATTCCACCATATCCTTGATCGCAGTGAAGTATTTTTCTTCTTCTTTCTCTGGGTTTGTGTCATCATACCTCAGGAAACAAATGCCGTTGTTTGCCTAGAACCAAAAACATTTTTTTTTTTTTATTTAAATATCTACACATGAGATGTTTGACTAGTTTACATAATGACATGGGTTAAAAAAACAACAACTAACCTTTGCATAACCGAAGTTGAAGTTGATGGCTTTAGCATGTCCAATGTGAAGAATACCGTTGGGCTCAGGAGGAAAACGTGTACGAATCTAAAATTCAGATAAATAAATCTGTGAAGGCCATGAACCAAAAGTCACTTTCTTTCTAAAAGATCAAGTAACATATGTAAAGGCTCTCACCTGTCCACCAGTGAGTTCCAGGTGCTTGGCGAGCAGGTTCATTGTATTTGGTGTGACCACATAACCCTCAGTTTTGAAATTCTCTCCTGCATGATGGAAGGAATTAAAATTTAAAAGTTAACATTACAATAAGTGGAGTATTTCAATGAAATTGCCATTTCATATTTGTTACAATTTTTTTCCTTCTCACCTGATTTATGGAATCGCAAAGACTCTCCTTTGAGCTGCTCCATTAATGACTTTCCCTCCACTGAGTTTACATTGCCTACAAAAACAACGAACAAAATTAAGAAGCAGTTCAAACAAGCACAATGACTCAGCTAATGTTTTGTAGCTTACCGTTCACTGCCACTTCTTTTTTCACTTTCACATCATTTTCCACGGCTTTCACTTTCTGTGGCTGTAAGATGATGAAATTCACGACAAAGATCAAGTTAATATTGTGCTGCTTTATTTATTTATGTCCAACTTGCTTATGGTACAGTTATCAATAAAAACATCAATACTCTCACAGCAGAGTAAATCACGAAGCTGGACAGTAGTGGAAAAGGTGTCTGGTCGAATTACAAGTTGCACTTATCAGTACCTATAAAGCTCACAAAAAGACTGTCCAAACAAAAAGATAAGAAACCCATATAACTGGCTTTGTAAAAGGTTTCTGAATTTCTAACTGGTCACTGCAAAATGCCAATATAAATACACGAAGCAAAAAAAAAAAAAAAAAAATTAGGAGAACGAATCAATACAAATTAACTTCTTCGAAGTGTGCTGACTTACTTTGGCTTTCTTTTCCAGGTCTGCTTCTGTTTTAGGTCCTAAGAGGTGCAGCACCTTAAAGAACAAAGTTTTTATTTTCATTATGCTGCAAGAACTAACAAATCAGAAATATATTATAACAAATATATATATATATATATATATATATATATATATCCAAATATAATTTAACTTGTTATGTCACACATGCTACTAATAATATTCTATGTTCTTTTTTCCAAACATACCTGCATGTCCACCTCATTTTTGATCACTTTTCCATCAGCCCACCTTAGAGCAGAGCGAGCCTCAGCTACAACAAACAAACAGCTTCAGTGAGAGATGTAGTTTACGCAACAGATTTTTGTGGCTGCAGTTAAAGTGAATCAAACAGGTATGAGCTCATACCCATTAACAGGCCCATGTTGAAGTGGTACCGCTCCTTCAGCAGCTGCTCCTTGTGCTTCTTCATCACAGACTCGACCTGAACGACATTCCTCCGTCACGCAAAACATTTTAACCAGTAGAGCTTGTAAAAAGAGAAATGAGTGCACTTACTGCATCCTCAATCTGTTCTGGGGTAATAACCACACCGACTCCACAAGCGTCCTCAAACTCCTTCTGGTTGATGGGGTCTTGAGGGTGACTTTTCACATAGTCCAAAGCAGCTGCATATAACAATAGTTCAGAGACAGGAGGAAGAGAAACAAAACCGTTTTTTTTTGTTTTTTGTTTTTTTGCAAACCCAGAGTTGGAGCATGAAAAAGAAAAAGCCATATAATTACAGTCAGCACAATGTTACAATAACCTCATTTTTGGTTTCACATTTGTCTCACAGTGACAAATACTTTAACAAAGTTTGGATGGATCCATGGTGACATAAAATAAACAAAACAAGTGACTTTCATAGATTGGCTACAATGTGACTAAATTGGTTAGTTTCAGGTCGATAGGTACTTATTGAGATCCACTGGGATGTCATTATGGAGATGTATAATGCTACAATGTTTTTAGGGTAGAAATACTATATTAATCAATGGAGGAAATTCATAGACCATCAGGACTACAGGATCCATCAGGAGCCTGCCTCTTCATCCCAACAATACATGTGTAGTGCACTGCCTTTAGTTGGCACCCTGGCATTAGTTAGCATTCATTCACCGAGGATACATCTGCATTTATTTTTATCCTGATAACTAATGATCTAGCATTTTCTCCTGTTTGTTGTTGTTTATTTTCTACTGGGTACATTTGGTGAGGGTATATCTTGTGCAGGTGTGAGCGACTACAAAGTTAAGCACAAAGAAATGCATTCTTCTGCCCCGGTGAACAGGGCTGAATATTCTAAGTAAATTTGACTTGCTTGCGTTTCGTGCATGAGCACAGTTTCTGTAACCCAGTGCTAGGAGCCATATATCACCTGCCAGCTGCAGCTCTGTGCAGATCTTGCGTTGAGCAACGCAGTCTGAGAGGAAGACCAGGCGTTTGGGGTCTCTGAGACGAGAAGTCAGGCTGTACAGGAGCACACCCATGGCTTTGTCCACTCCACATGCTCCGTGGACACGCTGAGCCTGTGGAAACCAACGAAAACACATACAAAATAATTTGTTTAATCAGTACTGTGTCAGAAATATAACAACAGTGGGTAGCCTCACAACACAGGGCCGATATAGAAAAGTATTATATGGAAACTACAATCACAGGTTCACAGTATGTCTGAAAGTTAGTTCACATGTACATGTATAAACCCTAAATAGAGAACTAATAACTGAGCTGTAAAAACGGTCGATCACATTTCTGTCTGGAGCCATAGCTGAGTTTGTACCTGAGTTATAGCTTCTTTCAGGGCAGAACTAAGCGCTTCATTTTTCAGCGTTTCTTTCGCTTTCTGCTCACTGAGCCCGACAGCGGTGAAAAGTTTCAACGTATCCTCCATTAGTCCAACCGTATCGACCGAGTAATCCGGAGCCACACCGACACGCCGCCGCTGTACACTGCTTTTCTTTCCGGAGAGAGGGCGAGGACGACTTCCTGTTCGAAACAACAAGTCTCCCGGTGAATCAGCCAATGGAACACCGCGGCTCGAGGTGACATTGACCAATCGTTAGCAAGTGTGGATGTATGTACCGCCTGCTCGGAATGAGAGCCAATCAGCAGTTATGTTGACATCCGTTGGGCGGGACCTAGACGTCAGCGTAATATTGCATCAGATTGACGGCTTAGTCAATAAAACTGACATTTCTGAATGTCAAACCAACTTCATCAATAAATAAGAAAATCTAAAGCTAAGCTAAAGCACGAGCGATTACATTTCTTAGAAATGTTTATTTGCAAAAATATGTACGTTCATCCAACGCACTGTAAACTCTTGGTTGTCCCTCAGAATATATGCCAAGTCCGAAAATAACTCCGTGAAAGTTATTTCGGTTGTAGTGATGAACATGGACGATAATCAGTGTTTATTTACATTGTTTACCGCAAGTAAGGACAGATACCGTTGAGATGTTTAAAACTTAGAGTTGTCGATCTGTTTCAATTTCTAGATTGAGAGGCAGCATTAAAAAAAAAAAAGGAGCATGGCTAAACACGTGGTGCTGTCATCTGGATCAAAGCTGTGGAGGTCTGTCAGGTGTCCAAAGTCAGAGCTGCGGCTGGATCTCACTCTGCCATGTGGACAGTCGTTCCGGTAGGTTGCTCCGGGAGAACCACAATTTCAAAAAGTAGCGGTGAAAGTGGTCATTCAGTCACCACCTGTTACCATGTGTCCAGAAAAAAAATGGGATCAGTTTTGTTTTGAAAGTAAACTGATATCTATCCTCATTCTATACCTGCTACACGCACAGGCATACGCATGTATTTCTCAAAACAAAGGTTGTAATATTTGTTTGACCGTATTTCCATCCAGAAATGCTTCCTGGACAGTCTAAAGATATGGTTGTTTTATTCTAAATTTTGTCTCCCAACAAGACACAAGAAAACCAGGGTTCGTCTCCAAGATCCACTGAGTGTGTGTGGTTGTGTCTCCCTATCTGTTGACACGATATCGTGTACAATTTGTACTCCACTTCTTTCTCACTGTAGGTGAAAAAAAAGCTTTCAACCTCTCCAGACTCTGTATTTTGAGTAAAATAGTTATTGAAGACAATTGTTGTTGTTTTTTAGACATCAGTTAATGTCTCTTTGAAATTGATTAGATTGGAATGTGTTAGCTTTTTTCAGTGCACTAGATGCTGGATGCAATTACTTGATTATATGTAATTTCTATGCACATGTTTTGTTTTTTGTTCTTTTGTTTTTTTGCTATTGCAACTTCCAGCTGGAGAGAAACTGCAGAGGGACACTGGACCGGTGTGATGGGAGGACGAGTGTGGACTTTGACGCAAACAGAAGACACTGTTTGGTACCATGTGTATGACCAACAGGAGAAACGGGAGAAAGGAAAGGAAATTGAGAGACAAGTCAATGTTTCTTTCGATGAACAAAGCAAAGCAGAGAAAACTGCAACTGAAGAGGAGATGCTGAGAGATTACTTTCAGCTCAATGTGAAATTAGGGGATCTGTACAGGGAATGGGCAGCAGCAGATCCTCACTTTAAAAACATTGCAGACATCTTCACAGGTCATTTTGGGATTTGAAATAAATCAAAATAGATCTTTTTGCTACACAGGGCGAATTGATACTTACAGTTGGTGTTTTTCCAGGAGTGCGAATGTTGCGCCAGGACCCAACCGAATGTCTGTTTTCTTTCATCTGTACCTCCAACAACCACATCTCTCGAATTCAAGGCATGGTGGAGAGACTATGCCAGGCTCTGGGCTCCCCTCTGTGCCAGTTGGATCAAACCTGGTATCACGACTTTCCTGCCCTGTCTGCACTAGCAGGTGTTTCACATGTTTACCACACATCTTACACTCTTGCTTGAGCGTTACTGCCGATCCTGTGAGATTTATAGATGTGTCAGGAAGTGGAGACTCTCCTCATCGCTCAAGTATAATATTAAAGTA
Source organism: Blennius ocellaris (assembly GCF_963422515.1). NCBI lineage: Eukaryota > Metazoa > Chordata > Actinopteri > Blenniiformes > Blenniidae > Blennius > Blennius ocellaris. Next base: position 21,799,497 of record NC_137654.1, read on the forward strand.
TATTATTTGTTCTTTTTACTCCAGGAATTCCTATTCGTCAGGTACACGAAATGATTAACATATGACTGTACAAAACCTTTTATTTTTATTTGCAATATATCATGCACTTTAGAAAGAAATTTCATAATTTGTTTTACGTACAAAGCAGTACAGTGTGATACTTTCCCTCTTCTTTTGCCCATCCTGAACAAACGGGATGCATTTAAGGCTTGCTCAAACGCCCACAGTGGCGATGATTACCCATCAAAATCCCTTTATCAGCCATGATTTTAAATTTTAAACCCCAATGTCAGTTTTGTAACCTGTATGCTGTTTGTGTCAAACAATCCACAAGGGGGTCAAATCCAGCACAGAGGATGGCTTTGTAACTACAAAGAAAATAGATTGAATGTATTATTAAAAAAAAAACAACCTTTAATGCTTTTTTGTGCCTTGTGAGGCACACAGATTTAGAAAATGTATCCCACACAACACCACACAGACCTGGAGCTGATCAGTGCCTGTTGCACTTGTTTGATTTTCTTGTATTTGTGTTGATTTTGTCTCTGAACTTGGCAGACAGCAGCGTAGAAGCACGTCTCAGGGATCTGGGTTTTGGCTACAGGGCTCGGTTTCTCCAGCAAAGTGCAAAGAAGATTCTGGACACTCATGAGCACAGCTGGCTGGACGGTTTACGAAAAGTGTCCTACCTGGAGGCCCGTGATGCTCTGCGTTCTCTCCCGGGGGTCGGCACCAAGGTACAACAGCAACCCGAAAGCTCATTGACTTTTTACGCTTCACAGAGAAAAACTGTGTCGCTGAGTCTTTGTTCCTCTGTAGGTGGCAGACTGTGTATGTCTGATGTCACTGGATAAGTCGGACGCCGTGCCCATCGACACACACGTGTGGCAGATCGCAAAACGTGACTATAAATATGCTGCCGGCAAAGAACCAAAGAGCATCACAGAAAAACTTCACAAAGACGTTGGTGAGTGTGCACACACACGGTGTGATTGTTTTCTGCTGTTTGTAAAAACATCAAATCAACATACTGTCCAACTGCTTCTATATAGGGGATTTTTTCAGGAAGTTGTGGGGACCCTATGCTGGATGGGCACAGTCTGTGAGTTTCCCCGTCCTGTAACTCATTTGTCGCTCAGTGTCGGTTCACTATTCACACCAGAGCATGTCCTTTCTCTTTCAGGTCTTGTTCTGTGCTGACCTCAAGAAGTTCAAAAACCTGAAAGAAGCATCACATCAAAAGCAACCGAAGGAGGAGGAAAATCATCAAGAAGAAGAAAGACTCACGGAATGCCCGAAAACAGCAGTGAAGAGAGAATACGGCGGCACTGTGAAGATGCTGAAATCTCAGTCAACTTGTCACAAGAAAGCAAAGTTGTCTGTGAAGAAAGAGAAGGCGGTGTGAGGTAAAGATTACCGCTTGGATTACACACACTTTTACACACAATGCTGAATCAGCGTCATTATTCATGATTAAATATGCAGACACGCAGCATTAAACACATGACTATGTTCTTTTTTTTGTCTACAGTATGACTCAGAGAGTAACACCACATGGTATCAAAGCTTCAGGGATGTTAAAATATGTGTGTGATTGGTGATATCGGTCTTAGAGTGGATGTACTATTGGAGTTCTGTCGTATGTTTTTTTTTTCTAGTTTTCCCATGAGTTTACCACAGAGAATCCATCGCATTGATATTAGGTTTTACAATAAATGTTGAACATCTCATGAGCTGTTTTGTTTCATTTCTTTTGAGTGAAATAACCAAGACTTTCCTACCCTACCCAATAATGCTGATTGTTACTATAAGCCGCCGCTAGGTGGCAGTACATGTTAATATTGCTTTCCAAGACTTGATGGTGCATAGAGGACCATTTCCGACAGCACAATTGGTCTACATCCCTTGGTTAATACTTCCTGTCAGGCCTCTTGGCTATGGTTAGACCATGTACCAACACATCAGGGTGATGGTCAGAGGATGGTGCTGTGTGCATCGTTGTTGTATTTCCCTGCATCAAAGTAGTGTTTCTGTCTTTGTCGTAACATGCCGGTCGACTGTCTGACTAAAAGCATACTGTCTGTGTGTGTATCTATAGGCCGGTTGACTGTGTCAGCCAGTCTTTTTATAGCAGGCGTTGCAGTTATGTGCTGCCTCTGCTCGGGGCTGGTGTGACTCTCTGGTGACAACACGGTCGCGTCTCTCAGGATGCTTTTTATGGAAATGACGACGCAATATTTTAGATTCTTTTCCTACATGCTGAGCAGCAGCAGACATCTCCCTCATGTCCCGATTTGGGAAGTGATCTTTTGACATGTAGGCTTGAAATGCATGATGTATTTCAGTGTGGCATCTGTGCACAGTATGTCGGCATTTGCATGTTTTACAGCCACACAAGGGTTTCGTTCGCGGCGGACAGTGCAGCCATGTGAGTTAATGAATATGTGAGTCAGCTTTCATCCTCCATTCCAGTTGAGCTGTGCAGGAGTTGTGGCCCAGCTGGAGGGCAGAGTCACAGTCAAGAAGAAAGCAGAATAAAAATAGAGCTGCGAGTGTAGGGGGTATAATAATAAATAATACAAAAAAAAAAGAGGGCTAGAGGGAGCATTAGGGGAAAAGGTGAAAGTGTGCTGGAGGTTGGGTCAGCAATCTCAGTTGAAATACAAAAGAAGAAAACAACACAACAGTGGCCTGCATGTTGTGTAAGAGATGGGACTCAGCTTGTGCTGTGTCCTCGGGGCTGTTCAGTGAAAGGACATCTCAGGCTGCCTACTTTCTCCTCGCAAGCACCAGGGGGCGCTACTTAAGGAGTCACGACTCGAGTAAAGGCCTGCAGCAGCAACACTGTTATTGTTTGGTTGACCGCATGGAAGAAATGTTTTTTTATAGAGATTCACTTATAATGATATATGGAGTTTCCCTGTTGTCCAGATGTGCTTAATGGCACATGTTGTGTTTTCATACACGCTCTTCCACAGATAAAACATTTTGATGCAGTGAAACACAGCAGCTCTATCAATTTGTAATCTTCAGCAGGATGAGTTCCAAGGGCCCTTTTTAGCCTTCAATAGGATATCAAAAAATACAATAAACCAGGCAGGCGCTGCGTGGTGGTGCAGTGGGTGTTGCTCTCGCCTCACGGCGAGAAAGTCAAAATAGGAAAATAAAGAGATAATTAAAAATATTGTTAGTAGACGTAGGATAGATTAGAAATACGAGACAATTTGTTCATTTGCACATTTCAACAATAAGATAATTCAAAGTGCTTTAACTGAAATGATCTATAAAAGATTACTGTTGTAACTGCCATGTATTTACATGGGGATCACAGTGTTTTGGTTACAGCAGCAAAGGAGAGTATTGTTGGAGGGAATTTCAGATCATTCAGCTGAAATTCAAGTCAGTGGTTGTTTTTGGGAGGCCGAACGTTACAAGCCACAAAAGGAAAGCATGATTTTTGGACCTTTGAGTGTATTCTGCAAAAAAAAAAAAAAGATCATTTCAAATAATTGTATTATTTTATTTAAAAAAAATTTTTTTGTTCTTAGTTTAGTTTTAGTTTTTTGCTTTATTATTTTTTACTGGCCCTTCTCATAAAATGAGCATGAAACATGCTGCAGAGTGCTGCAGAGACTGGGACGACGACTTTGTTACCCCTACAGTCTATTTACAGATTTCAGTGACAGCCACTGTTCCCATCAAAGCAGAAACAATACTCAACGATACTCAAGAACATGTAGCTCTCATGAACGTGTCCAAAAGAGTGAAAGCATCATTGACACCAATGCTTTATTTCATTATTTGAAAAAGGAGTTTCTGTGATCCCAGAGGTGGTCTCCCCGCGCACCTAAAATTTCCAGTCTCCCACTTCAAATGATGGACGTTATTATGATAATGGTAACCGACGGAGCGGTATTATATCTGAGAGAATACCATAGATGGATAAAATTCAGAGCACAGTTGTGTTGATTCACCTTGGATGTGGTGGAATCTAAAACTGCTGGAAGCAGTTGTGGGAAAGCTCGAGTAACGAGGGAGGCAGTCCCCACATGGAAGTCTTTCTTTGGGGCCCGGAGATGGGGAGATTATTCTTTGGTGTCTAGACAAGTAGAGGACGGAGGCAAGCCACAGAAAAGACTCCCGAGTGCAGAGCTCGCAGCGGTGATTCACATCTGAAGCTTTTGTGACTCTCCGATGTGCGGACGGACGTTGGCCCATGAAGGTCTTGGCTGTTCTTAATGAAAGAGGCTTATTTAGTGTGGAAAATAAAAACCCCGTACCATCTGATAGGGTCTCCGCTTGGCTGGCAGTAATTAAGGTTCAATGCCGTATAGATTGGGAGGAAGAAATAGTTCCGTCGGCTTCAGGGTTGAATTTCAGAGCCCCTTCCACGATCAATTCAGATGGTATGTATTCACAACATTCCTGGACAAAGATGGTATAGTATAACCCGTGTTGCCCAACACCCACAGTGTGACTGGGTGTGTTTTCGATGTATGCCAGTGAACTCCTTCGTTTTTAAGAATTTGTTCATAAATACCGACCCCCTCTTTTGGCTTATTTAAAGCCCGCTAAAAATTCTCTCTATGAATCAGGAGCTGTCAGCCTCATACACATGTGACCTTTAGGATTGACCTGCTTTAAGACAGTGAAAGTGAAGCATGTAAACATCCAATATTTAGCATGATTCTATTGTCAGCCATTTGTAAAAAAATAAAAAAAACTGCAACAAAAATAGAAAAGAAAAAAATTGAAATTTTTAAGAGTATAATTCAACTGTTTATTAAGATGAGACATAATTAAACTGAGAAGGGTGAGCATATAATCAGAAATATATATCTATAATCAAATAACTGTAGCTGGCAGTAATAAATACAAATATAAATTAACCATTAAGGGAAAAATTGCTGTCAGACTGATTGGAATTATCTTTTGTAGGTGGTCTAGCCTCTCCACCTGCTGCAAGTTGTTTATGTTCCCTACTGTAAATGCACAGTAAGCAGGACCACATGTGTCACATACACTACTCCTCATGAACTGTTTATTCAACACTGACGACATGGCTCACAGCATCACTTTAATCCCACATCACGCTGCTCCTACCCCCTCCCTTATTATCACAGTTTGATTGAAAACAACAACAGATGTAACAGTAAATACTGCATGCATAAGCAACAGCCCCCAGACAGAAAAATAAAATAACATAAATAAGATAGCATTTACTTATTCGATACGATAGTAAACAAATGCTTGTGTGTATTACAAGGAGTGCATTAATTCTGAATGAAACAGGAAACTGTTTCTTATTGAAATACAAAACACAAATATAACGAACGTTTGTGAATCCACCTCCAGGAACTGTATTCATGTTGGAATCGTTGGAATCTTGTTAAAGCATGCAGCTGGCGGATCATGCATGACCACTTCTCTCAGGAGGGGAGACTAAAAAAAAAAAACCGCACAATTTGCTCAAAATATAAATAAAGAATCTATTTTTCTAACTGCAGAATTGCAGCACAATCCATTGTTTGTGTTCATATAACTTGCAATAATCATAATCCATTAATTCCTACAATAATTTGATTATCTCCATAGTGTCTAGTCCTGCTTGTCCAAACGCTCCAGCGTCTTCTGCTTGCTCAGTGCTAATGTAATGTCATTAGGAAAATCCTCTGAGCTGCACAGGTTATTCTGGGACTGTACGGCACACACGATATAATGCCTGTGGCAAATGCACAGGGAGGAGATGAGATGATTGAGAATGAGACATGCTGTCAGTAAGAGTAAATTCTGCAGTGGCTCTCACTTAAATCCTCAGTGAGCCCAGTGACTGTGTCTAAGGACGAAGCTGCACGCAGCATGTCCCAACTCGACGGTGTTGTGTTTTCAGGACAGGCAGACGATCAGGTGGCGGATGGAGACTCAGAGCCAAGGTGCAGCATGAGGAAACCGTATCAACCTGGCTCAGGTCGCCTCTCAGCTCCCCTGTTAAGAGGACGTGGGAAGGAGAGGGCGGCTTGGGTTACATGCACAGGACTGTACGCAAGCTCTCATTGTCCTGCTGCTGCCGCACCGCCCTGCACCGCCCTGCACCCCCTCACCTGTCTGCACACATGTGACACTGCACACTCCTCCACCAGGCTACGACGCGCAGTTTAGAGCGCATTTATTCAGCTGTTAGTCCGGGGGGGGGGGGGGGGGTAGTGAACCCTTTAAGCTATATGATGATGTCAACGCAAGTGTGGCCATGTTTTTCGCAGGGCTGTCTTGCGTGCGATCTAACCAAGGTAGATGGAGCGATCGACCTGAGCTGCGTTGCGTAACGAGCGTGCCAGGCAGGCTGGCCGAGTAGGCAGGCAATCATGTTTATCCGCTTGAGTGTAAAGGAGTGAGAGGGGAGGGAGCGATGTGGAGGGACACGGAGCGGTCTGAGGGGGCGTACATCAGCTCCTGACCAGCTCGTGGCCAGAGAGAGCTGACAGTGGTACGAGGCTACTGAACGAGGATCGAGGAGCGCGTCCTCCTCCTCCTCCTCCTCCTCCTCCACCTCCTCCAGCAGGAGCAGCTCACCGCCCCGCGGCTGTTTCCTGCAGGTAAAACGCGGATCCTCCCGTCAGGGACTCTTCATGTTTTAGTCTTTACACGTTGCCGCAGCGGAGAGGAGCCACACGGAGTAGCAGGTATGTTTATTTATTTATGTATTTGTTTTTGTTTCTCCTGAAGGACCGGGGGATGACACACGACAGTTGCGTGTTGTGTCGGTGGGCGCTATGCGGCGGGACTTTTGCGCACCGATTGACGCGTGACGCCGCTTTTACCTGAGCTGAGGCAGCAGCGTGTGTCTCGGTGCAGAAACACGACCTTTCGTATATCTTTATTGTGAGCCTCTTTTTTTTTTTTTTTTTTTTCTCCCCCGTGTGCTGGGCCTGATTTGGTGTCTGCAGTGACGGGAATTAGAGTTTACGCGAATTCACTTGAAGCCGTTACAGTTCCAGCGGGGTAACGTTACGCAGTTACTGATTGTCGTGGCCAAGAGACAATATTATAGCCAGCATGTGAATGGAAAATAATAGAATTAAATTAAACGGTTGCCCTCAAATTATATATAATGGAAACTCATCCAAGTTTTGGGGGGATTTATGTATATGGATGCTAGAAAAATAGTCCAATTATTTACTTGTGGAAGACCTAGTGTGAAGCCAGACCCCACTTCGGAAAACAGTCCAACACAGAGCTGCCGCTCTGTTTAGTGGTGCTTCCCTACATCAGGCATTACGGTAAAAGCATCCTAAACGGATTTCAAAATGAAAGCTCAATTCCAGTGAATGAGCTCTCTTGTTATTTAATAAAATTTAATACTACGGCTAATAATAATAATAGGCAACAACAAAGTTAATAGATGAGTACATTATTAATACTTAAATAACCAATAGGAACCAAATAATAATAAAACGTACTGCTCACAGAAGCAAAAAACAAACAAACAAATCGACAAACAAACCTGTTTCAGTCAGACATCCATTGATGTTACTATAATGCAATAAATCATCTTATTGTGTTGACGTTTTTTTAAACAACAGCATATTTTGGCCAAAATTCAGATTAATATAAAATTATATCCCTCTGTTGCCATAAACTCATTTCACTTCAGATTGATAGTAGACCACTTCAGGATGTGAGATATTAAAATAGTACCCGTCTGAAAAAGCACATAAAGGACTCTTTCCCTCTAACTTCAGACTCATATTGAAAGGAAATTCTCTGTTATAAAACCATTCCATGTCAGATTTACAGTAGATCACTTAAAGGTATAGTAGAGGATTTTCTTCTTCCGGGTGGATCATCAAAATAACTGGTCCTCCCAATTGTCAATCATTCTGGTGATATATGACGTAAGCCCGTCGTACGAGCTCGTCCCTGCGCGCAGCTCACTCCACACGGTTCTCATCATGCCGGTGGCCGACCCGACGCATTATTCTCGGACATTTTTACACAGTTTCACCCCCTCTGGTGCAAATCTTCTTGTAAAGTGAGCTTGTGTGAGCGATGCCGACTTGTGACTTGTAAACAGAGCGTGCACGAGGAGAACTGGGCTCGTGCATGTCTCTCGCACGCGTTTTAGTAGGCGTTCCGTCTCGGGAGCAGGTACAGCGTTGCGCATGCGCATTTTTTTCAAACGGTGGAGAGGGCGGTTCTTTCCTAAAATTCCTGAAAATCCTCCTGTATACCTTTAAGAATGTCACTCACAAAGTCCCAGCAAAATATGATGTGTCATTAAAAAAAAAAGAAAAGAAAAGAAAAGCAGATTGTTTTCCACATCAGAGTGATAGTGGTCCCTCCCAGGGTAACATTCAGTTAATATTAAGATATTCTGATGTATCGTTTCAAAATAAACATTAAGCATTTGAAATTTGGACTATGACCAAACTCTTATATGATATTGTCTGATTTCAAGTTGCATGAATTCCAAAATTCCAAGTTATAAAGTCATTCCACATCACAGTGATAATGAACCATCCCAGGATTTCATTCAGTTAATGTTAAATCTCCAAGCAGCATAGAACGGGTCCTCGCTACTTACAGGACTCTGACTGAGAATGTCACCAGAATCGTGGACAGGTGTGGCAACATTTTAAAAGTTAAATAACGTCTCTAGCTGAAAGTATGGTGAAGCTGTAGTAAAAATTATCTTAAAAGTTTAAATATTTTAAAAAGTTTGAAAAGTAGGAAGAAGTTTAAAGAGTTTCTTTTTTTAATAAGATAAAAATAAATTAATTAAATAAAAATAATATTAATAGATGATAAAAGCTGAATTGTTTAAATTGGTGAAGGTTTTAAAGAGATATAGGCTGAAAAGTTTTTAAAAAAAAGTTTAAAAGCTATTACAAGTTTACAACATGGCAAGAATGTCTTAGAAAAGCTGCACATTTTGACATTTGAATGGCCTTAATTTGTTTGACTGTAGGAGCCAAAGCAAGTCAAAAAATGCTAATAATTCTCAGATTCAGCATTCACACAATCAAATGCCTGGGTGAAAATTACCCATGAAAATTACCCATCGCTAGTGTTCTCGGGTTAAAAAATACTAATGTTGTCGCTTCTGTGTCAGCAGGTGCTACGTCCTGGTAGTTGTCACAACAGTGATAGTAGCCCATCCCAGGATGGGATATCCTAGGATAGTCTACTATCACTGTGATGTGGAATAACCTTATGATAAATAGAAATTTTGGTGGTAATCCAGCTTCAAATCAGGAGATATCATGTTGAGTGGTTGACCATATTCAAATTTCAAATGGCTTTTATTTGAAATGATGTGAGATTGGGCTGGGATTTTGTGAATGACAACCTGAAGTAGTCTACAAACAGTCTGACATTAAATGGTTTTATGACGACACAGAACTTCCTTTTAATATCAATCTGAAATTAGAGGGAATGGAGTCCAGATTGTCGAATTCAGAGGACCTTTATTTTGATATGCCACATCAGATTGGCAAGTGACATCCTGAGATTGTCTACTATCAGTCTGAAGTTAGAGGAACCCAGATGTGCTATTTCAGAGAACTCCATTTAATATGCCACATCCTGAAGTGAAATTGATTCATGGCAACAGAATGATGATATGTTATGATATGATATGATATGATATGATATGATATGATATGATATGATATGATATGATATGATATGATATTCATTTAAATCAGAATCTTGCCAAGAAATGCTATTTTGTTGGGCTTTTAATTTGAAAGAAGTGATTAGAATGTGCTGGTATTATAGTAACATTAATATACCACTGACTGAAAATGCATTGGGTTTTTTTTTTGGTTTTTTTTGGTCCTGCAGGTAGTAAGTGTGATTAATATCTCATTATTAATAGTTTTTGTGAACGATGCCTTTTTTTCACGCGTTTGTTGTTATGTGGTATTATTAGCAGTAGTATTAATGTGTGTTGTAGTAACTAACCTAATGTAGGCGAGCTCTCGCTCAGTGGATCGTCACTTTTATTTTGGAATCCGTTTCGTTACGTTCTTACAGTAATGCATGGTGTACGAGCGCACCGCCAAAACAGAGGGATCGTTATCGGCCGTGCCACAGCGCTCAACAAAAGGGTCGCACTTCTCACAAATGTCAATCTAAAATGCTCATATATGTCTGTGAATCGACAAGGTCTGTCTGATAAGGACGTTGGAAACTTGCGCTTTGGCGCAGCAGCAACAAGTGAAAAAGTTATATATTTTTTCACTGCTGGCAGGTGTGTGTGTGTGTGTGTGTGTGTGTGTGTGTGTGTGTGTGTGTGTGTGTGTGTGTGTGTGTGTGTGTGTGTGTGTGTGTGTGTGTGTGTGTGTGTGTGTGTTTACAGGGTCCATGTGCATAGGATGATCTGCAATCTCAAAGTAGCGGCTAATTATTTTATGTATGCTGGATGGATGAGCTCGAATTCACTTGTTTGTTATTATAATTTGAGGCGAGATGACTAAGGCTGCTTCAAAGAGCTCCTGGAAGACACTGAGAGAGATCGACTGATAGCTTTGGTCAGGTTTTCATGGACAAATGATGTTGTTTCCAAACCGTAGGACAAAAGGCCTCCCTTCTCAACTGTAAGATTCTGTTTTGTTTGGGTTATAATCCACTGACAGATTATTATAACTTTTTGATTTTTTAAATGTTTGAGAGGATAAATGGTATCTGAGCTCACAAGGGAGCAGCAGGACAGACAGCAATAAACTGTCAGCATAGTGAAAACTAAAGCTAAGTAAAATCAATTTACTGTATCAATACGGTACAAACCAAAAAGTCCCTTTATAGGCTTTTGTTTCTTAAGGCTTTAAAGCAGTCCAGTGAATGCGTCAGGACATTTTTGACTATTTACCATCTACACAATAGCTATTTAACATATAAAGTCTGGTTGCAGATTAAGTAATTGTCACATAATTATCAATTTTATGGTACCCAGCTGTAACAAAGTGAGAGTCTTAAAGTTGAGCTGTGGTTGACTCCCTGGAGCAGGCAAACAGTTTATGACTTGCGATGCCTGTAATCTATTTTCCTGAAAGTGCTTTGTGGCTTTTGCAGGGTTTCACAGCAGTCTCACTCACTCGCCACTCTCACTGTCTCTCAGGCGGTGCTTGTGGGAATGTGTGAGTACCCATTTGAACATCAGTGACTCTCAAGTAAAGATCATTTATCAAGTCTAAATGTAGAATTTCTATGTTGGCCCATCATATGTCAGTAATGTCAGCTTGTTCACTCTGCCCCCCCCCCCCCCCCCCCCCCCTCCCATGTGTAGAGGGCCAAGCCTGTCTTGGCGTGCGTTTTTGTGTATACGTTCACAGTTGAAAATAGCCGTCGCTGTCAGGCTGACCTTCAGCCTTTGGTCTGCAGCTCGCATGAACTCGAACATCAGTGAGTGAAAGACGTGTTAACATTTTCAAGCTGGACATCCCCTACAATTAGGGATCAAAAGTATCAGCGATTGGTTTTGGAGCCGCCCTCTGTCTTGCTGTGTGGTTGGTTGCTCATTAGTGTTGTGACACCCCCCCCCCCCCCCCCCCCAGGCAGCAAGGCTTCACCAGAGAGCCGTCTTTAACAGGCTTTGGTTTGTCTTTCGGAGCTAAATGGAGAATTTTTAGTCTAGAAAGTTGGCCGACCTTGTCAGGAAAATTTTCTGGGAAATCAATTAGGGCACATGAAATGCTTGCGTATCTCTTGATGTGTATGAGTGCAGCTGAAACCGAATTGTTGGGAGGCTGTTCTGTGAAAATTATTTCATGTGCTGAATTAGAAAGTAAACAATCCAAATGTTATTTCAAGGTGTGGAATTTGTAACGGTCAAATCGACGACCTCCCCCACCACTCACATACCAGCATAACCACACATACTCCCTCTTCCATTTCCCCTGCTCCCCGTTTCTCTCTCCGTCTCATGTACACACATATCCATGCACACACACTGCTTCGTAGTTGTTACCTCTCTCCCTACGTAAGACGACAAATAAGTTACACATCTGTACGGCAAGTGGATGTGAGCAGGAACGTATCGTATAAAGTCCACCGGGACCCACAGCTCTCACCTGGTTTATCCCTTTATTTACTTATCTTTCTGATGTCCAACTGATCCTCACTGTCCCTGTGGGAACCTTTAATGTACATTTTGCATTTGATTCAATCAATATCTTCTTTCTTATTTCTAAATATGATCTGTGTGCCCTCTTATGTCCCTCTATAAAGAGGAAGGGGGGGGGGCTGTCGAACATATGGCCACAACCCGCTCACCGGAGGGTCCAATCTGGCTTGTACGACAACATTACAAGCTGTCGAATGTACAAAGGAGACATTGACTGGAATTTTTTTCAATAAACACAGTCACTGTTCATGTACAGGTAATGGCAAAGTTTAAGTCGGATTAGTGAGCCAATGGAGCAGTCAAAGTTAGACATACTGTACCTTATTGACAGAGAAATCTCCTCTTTGTGGGGTGTATTCATGAAAACATGAATTCTGCTAAATATTGCAAATTAAATACTTTTACCATTTTTACATTTTGCTGGAGAGAGAGAGAGCAAGAGAGAGAGAGAGAGAGAGAGAGAGCAAGAGAGAGGGAGAGAGACTGCAGAGTCTCCAAAAACTAGACTTTGACGATGCTCCTCCACTGCACTTGGTTTCTTCTATGAAATCCATTGGTATAAACATGACATCGCGGATTAGGCGATTAGTAGCAGCTGCTGTAGTACTGACTCATATGATTATATAACCAGCAGCTCTATACCGTGGGCTGAGTACAGTAATCTTCAGATTGTTGCTTGCTGCTTTACTATTGAACATTCTGCATGGGCATTTCCTGCTCGGGACAAAGCACATATTGTGCCAGAGAGAGTGACGCCATCCACACAACATGCACACCATGGCATAACTGAAATACAAAGTGATGTGTTCCCCCGAGGCTGAGCATGACATACATAAGTGGCTGTGCCCCCATCTGCTTTCTCCCTGTAGAGGGACACACTTGTCTGGGCTGTAGACTGTTAGAGAAAAGGGGGGGTGGGGGGGGGGGGTCCTATTGCAAAGGGATAAAAGGTTTTTGATTTCAATCTAAGAAAAACACTAAAATTGAATTTTTAAAGTAAAGATTACGTGGAATGCATTACTTGTGTATTGCACAATTATGTAGTATCTGGTCAGGAGCAACATCAAATATGTCAGTGTTATGACAAGTAATGCACTGAGTGATCTAGTGAGAGTGATGTGACGTGCGCCAGCTGTAAACAACAACTTTAATGCTTACTATCATCAATTTAACTAAGCTTCAGAAGCCAAATTTACAACTACACAGTGTCATCACATACGTTTTATTCACACAGTCACACAGTCATCGCAAAGCATTCTCGTCGAGAAGAAAACCCAACAATTCAACATGAGCAAGCGCAGAAGCCAATGGAAAGAAAATACTCCCTTTTAAGAGAGAGTCAGAATGTTAGTGAGTAGTGACATGTAAAACATCTGGACTTTTCATAAGCACAGTCTTAGTTTGCTGAAGGAGCGGTGTTGGTTAATCTGAATCAGAACAGCTGACATTACAGGAGAGGCTCTGTGATGTGTCGGTTCCCACCTGACAACCACAGACGTGTTAACTGTCATTTAGTCTGTAGTTGTGCATCAGTTATCAACTATGTACAGATCCATTTTACTGAGCACAAGCGTCTTGTGTTTGGTCAATTATATGTGACATTCCTGACCACTGGGCTTCACCTCTCAGTTTCCTCAAATACGTTTGTAGTACTTTGATAGACATTCAAAGCCAGATTGTTCAGTTAAGAACATTTTTCAAACCACCAGAGTGCATAAGTCTGTGCATCTTCATGCACACACATAGGCAGACACACGTTGGAGTGCTTGTGATCGAGACAGTGTGTTTGCTGAAAGCCATTTCTCAATTGGTCATGTCTGGCTGCTGGAGACTACACACCTGCCTGTGAAACCCAGAGAAAGGTGAAGAAGCCTCAAGTTTCTCTGCATGCCTTCCTGGAGAGATGAACATACCTGCACCCAAACCATAACAATCTTGTTAATCCAGAAACATGGTTTTCTTGTGACTCTCCTTTCTCCCCTTTAAATGTTCCGCTCTTTGCTTCCTGTCAGTTTCAATCCACTCGCTTCCCACCACCCATTCTCCATCTTTTATAGTCTTTGCTTCCTCTCTCAGTGTTAATTCTGTCATACATGCCTTCATTTCTCAGCATTGACAAACCCTCCATCACATGATGCCTCCTCCACGTTCGCCACAGTTCCATCATTTCTCTTTGTGACAAACTTTCACATTCTTACATTCACCTCCTCTTTACTGTCCTATCTCTCCCACATATCTTGCTGTATTCATTGACAGCTTTTCTCTCCAGATGCTTTGGATGGCAAATACCCAGCAAAGAGAGATTGTGATTCTGTGAACACTGGTTTCAGTGACTTAAAGCTTGGAGACTGACCTCCTGTGTGTACACATTCTTCAACACATTTTCCCATATGCTCAATGCGGGGATTATTCACACCGTGCAAGTACTTTTGTGCACTGCTGGCATGTGCCCTGCTGCAGTAATTTCTGCCTAAACATCATAGCTGTGATTGAGGTGACTCACAAGGAGCGGCAGAATGAATTCACGAGAGGTGCTCTATTTTCTGTGCTTTCCTTCCTAAAGTTTCAGCTGCCGTTTGCGCCCTAAGGTTGACTTCTGCAGTGAGTCATAGGTAGAAACTGGCATGAACAAGGAGGTATGTATAAGGAAACGTAGGTTGTTGTTTTTTTTTTTTTTTATATAAGATGTAGTTGCGAAGGGATGCGACTGGCAGCTGTTGGGCTGGATGACTTGTAGTGTTGTGTAATTCTCCAGGGCCAGGGGGTATCTCCCTGAGCTTCACCACACTTTGTACCCCAGCTGTCAGCTCCTGGCATCCACTACGCAAACACAGCTCACAGTCAATGGAGCAGAGTTCTGCTGCCTGGAAATAACTGAAAGACTTAAAGAGAGAGGACCTGATAATCTTCCAAAGAACATTTGATGACACAGATAGTGAGGACAAAAGTTAATGTGTCCATCTGCCACCAAAGAAACCATCTGAGCCTCATTTTAGTTTTTTTGCATGATCGTTTCAGTAGTGCATCTTCTTACATAACTTAAAGCTCAACTCTTGGCTTCGTGTGTGTTGAGACATATGCTGTGTGTTCTGAAACCCTCACCTGACCCGTCCCTGTATGTCTGCTGAGGGAGTTTCAGTGACTGACCGTTTGAATCAGCACAGCAAAGCTCACTTCACTTCTTATGAATAGAATAGAATAGTATAGAATAGAATAGAATAGAATAGAATAGAATATACTTCATTGGTCCCAGGGTGACATTCTTTTACAGCATTGCTCCACAGGAAATATAACTCAAAATCAACATTTAAGATAATTGAGAATAAAATGTTAGTCAATAAAAGGTAAGTCAATAATAATATTTACAAGGCAAAGAGTGATTACGTATGTACTTGGAGAAGGACCTGACAGTAAAAACTATTCACAAGGAGGAGTTATAGAGTCTGATGGCTGCAGGAAGGAAGCATCTCCTGTGACTGTTGTGCACTTTGGTGGGATGAGTCTTTTGCTGAAGGAGCTCCTGCTGTTGAAGAGGACATCAGGAGATGTCCTCATGACCCCCCTTCAGTTAAGATCATCCTGCCTCTCTTCCATACCATCCCACCGCACTTGTCTCACCCAAATGACATCCCTATGTCAGTCCTGTAGATCCTGGTGGTGTGGATCAGTGAGTTGATTTCTCACGCATTCTTGATGATGTCAACCATGTAGAGCAGCTGGCTGATTGTTGCCCCACTTTGGAATCAGTATCCATAACTAATCTTTGTGATGATCTGACTGAGGGCATTTTAAGTGCATCCAATTATATATTAATATATATCACTCTTGCTCAACCATGGAAATTTCCAACACATTTTGGAGCTGAGACAACATGAGAAGATTTGGAAATATTGATTCAGCTATGTCTGTGTGCTGGAGTTGCTAGGTGCTAGAGTTAGGTTTCTTTCTAAAAAAAACAAAGTAAGAAGAAAATAAACCATCATCATACAAGTTACTTCTTTCTTAAAAAAAAACATTATTTTGCTCTTCTCAATTACTGGTTATAAAAATTATACGCAAACATGTTAAACTATATTTTAGTTTACTGTCTCAGCATCATCTTTTTAGTTGTGTTGCCACAAAAGCTAATAAAGTTAAATCTAAGATAAAACATGAGCACAAATCCCTTACTTAATAAGGATCTTATTTATGTTCTTTGATAAAGGTTATTGGTGACTACAAAGGATTACAGCAGAGCTGCTTGAATACTTTGTACTTGACCACTACATTTTGTCCTTTTAGTCAACAAATTCAGAGTAAAGCTCTCTCCATAAATATCCGAGGTACTCAAGCATCATGAAGTCTTGACAGCTTGAGCTGAATGTTCACATACATGTACTCTGCTTGTGTACTCTGTCCAAGACACTTACGCAGTGTTTGTTTTTCTCAACAGAAACACCGTGGGAGGATGTGTGATAGACAGACCGAGGCATCCTGAGGGACCAATCACAGCTCACCACTCCAATGCAGACCATGGCTCCAATCTTCCTCCTAATCTCAGCCCTCCTCCTCCTCTCCTGCCATGTTTCAAATGCTCAGACCATCATTGGCTCCTCCTCCTCCTTCTCTTCCTTTGATTTACCTAAGAAGACTCTGCCACCACCAACCAAGCAGCCTGCTGGATTCTGGCCCTCTTTACCTCCCAGAGGGCGCAGCGATGTGCCCATCAGAGGAACAGGTCGCAGCAGGTTCACAACTACAAACGCAGTGGATGTGGGGCAAAGTATGAGTCACACGAGTCCACAATTCAGTACTGCTTTCACATCTGCTCATTCTACGCGGAATCTCAGCAGGGGGTCAATTGTAATGCAACCAACTGCCTCCAGACCCAGGACTGACACAGCTAGCTTAGCATCGAGCAGGGCTTTTACAAAGAGGGATACCACCACGAAAACTCCAACTCTTCCCACTGTGCCCTTCACTGCTCTCCAAGAACCTGAAGCTAATACACAAGCAACCGTTTCAAATCCAGAGGAGGAAACTATCAAAGAACCTGCGGATGATAATTCACAAGGATCTGGATCTGGTGGGACTTCGACAGCAGTACTTGTGAAGGAGAAATCTCCCAGTGCTCTGCCAACAGTCGGTAATGAGATGGCACAATATCGGCCACCGGCTCATACTGTAATATCTCAAGCTTCAGATGTAAAAACCCCATCTCTGGAGAGTCAGACTGTAAACCCTCATCTGTCATTGCCCAACCCGACGAGCACAACCAGCACGATCACAGCAACACCAGAGACTAAGACAAAAGCCACAGTGGCGACGCATCCAACACCTCAGATTAAAGTAATAACAGGTGAGAAATCGAAGCTACCTGAAAAGATGCTTCATGACAGGAATAAAAATTAAATGTCGCACTGTGTCACAAATGTGCCTTTTCCTCTGATTTTCCAGGTGAACTGGCAGCTACTACTCCTTCCACTGACAAAGGTCATCTGGAGCAGGAGACAGCGGCAGTGACTTCACCACAGCCTGCTTCTCGCACCACTCGCTCCTCTGAGAAACCGCTACAGACTGCCCATCAACCAGTTACTTCCCCAAACCGGAGGAGCTCACAGTTAAACACCACAATGCCACAGACAACAAGCACATCAACTGCTGGAGAGCTCTATACTACACAGACGACCGCGAAGACATCCTCCAAAACCACAATAACGCACCGTAAAACGGCACAATTGGGACAGCCAACAGCAAGAGTTGAGTCATCGACAGCAGGTAGGAGACCAGAGCCGTCTGTTCTGTGGCCTCACAGCTTTGGCAGTTTCAAATGGAACTATTTGTGCAGCTGGAACAATCTTACAAGAAGAATTAGGGGGAAAAGGCTTCAAAGGAAAATGTTGAGACAGTTTTCCATGGAAAGTGGGGTTGTAGTTGTGTGGGTAGACAAAAGCAATTGAGGGGAGCGGGTGGACTGAGGAGGGGGGGACTCTACATCAGCAGCCAGTTAAAGAGATAAGAGACAATTGGGAAAAAGTCGGTACTGAAAAGAAGACTGTTGTGTATGCAGATGAAAGAGTAGACGGGGTGAGTGGAAACTGTGGCTGAAGAAAAGGTACAGACAGAGAAATGTAGGGGAGTGGAGCTGGTAATGAAATCCAGATGCAGAGAGAAAGGCAGGGGGGAAACTATGACACATGGAGCATGAACCAGTTTCCAAGATACCATGAAAAAAAACATCCTTGTGACCTTTAAATGTTCCTGAAGGAAACATTGACATAAGTTGTATTGTTAATATTTGCGCTGTAAACACAGTCACATATATTCTCTAGATTAAATATTACAGGGAAGCAATTTTTCTGTGCAAAATTAAACAAGTTTATTCAGCCGTATTCACCTGCTCCTCATGACTCCAAAGTCTGTTTCATACGTCACTGAAGCCTGTGGTACACAAAGCACAAGTCTGCTCAGCTCCAGTTTGGCATGTCCACCAACACAAGGTAGATGGTTAATCACTGTGAAACATTGCATAAAAAACATTTTTGGCATAATGGAAGATAAATGAAGCCACATAAAATATGTGACTACCGTAATTGCATACTTTATTATTGTGAGGGAACACAGGTGTACTCTCACCTCAGTCTGAGAAGGTTATGAGCCTTTTGTGGAGTTTGCATGTGTTTCCTATGTCCTTCTTTAAAGGTCCTGTAGGTGTGGTTGTGAGTGTGTGGTTGTGTGTCTTAGTGTGTTTCTTCTCTGATAGTCCTGCAACCTGTCCAGGGTGTAACTTGACTTCACTTTCAGGGTGTAAGGAAAAACAGATATCTGCTTGTCTTTTAAATGTCAATGAATAATCTGATACTGTTTGTATTCCTTGAAGTGGTAAAAGGATTCCTAATATCCAGTTAATGGTATCCTGTGCCTACAAAAATGGAGCAATACAGAGATCATCTGGAGAAAGTGGCTCAAAAGTCATTGAAAATAATCAATGGCATAGGAAGAGTTAGGATGATAATTTTAATCTGATCAATGTAGCTGACACTTACAATAATAGTCAAACTGCTGAGAAGCAAAAAAGGAGTCTGGAAAAACCCAAAGAGTCAGAGGAGCTTATACCGTGGCCCTCAAAGTAGTTTACGGACATAGATAGAATAATTATGGAATGAGAACTGCAAAGACAGAATAAACATAACCAGAGCTGTTATTCAGCTGAAGGTACATAAAGTCTCCAAAGAGCTCAACATCCCTGATTCATGTGGTGATTGAATTTTCACATTTACAAAATTTCACTTAAATCAAAATAGATATTTAAACATTTTTGTAATATTCAGGAAAAAGTGTTTTACAGGTGCGTGCGTGCGGACGTGCCAAACTTGTTTTGACTGCAGGTTTGGCCACTACGCTGGACTTTCTTTGTGTGACTTATTAAAACTAATTATGCTCTTTCATGCATGTGTGGGACATTTTTTAAGTGGGTCATGCACGTGAGTTATATTTCCTCTGAGATAAAACATTTAATCTTTAGTCCAATGCAGTGTACAAACTTATAAAGCAGTATAGGTAGCATGTATGTAAAGGGGAAAATTCAGGGTGAGAGGGTAAGTCTAAGTGTATCCAGCTGTGTAATGTGATCGGCACATCTGGAATGTATCTGGATATTGCTGTTAGGAAAAAAGTCTGAGGGAAGGAAGTAAAACATACCTTTATATAAATAAAGACGTTTGCGTGTAATCTTTAGGTGCTCATCACTTACAGTATGTGAAACCTGTGTGTGTGTGTGTGTGTGTGTGTGTGTGTGTGTGTGTGTGTGTGTGTGTGTGTGTGTGTGTGTGTGTGTGTGTGTGTGTGTGTGTGCGTGCGTGCGTGCGTGCGTGCGTGCGTGCGTGTGTGTGTGTGTATAAGGAAGAAAGGAAGGATAGAGTGTGAGAGAACTCCAGGAAGTCAAGTCGTGAGTCAATCGGTATGTCAGCTTTATGGGCGTTTCTCCACAGCGTGAAGGACTAAAAGCCTGGAGGTGGCTGATGGTTTGATTGTTTTACCACTGATCTAGTTTTTCCACCACCTGTCAAATTACAATGCATGTGGAAATTGTGTGAAAAACCAGCAGTTTGTAATTTCTCAGGTAGTTGTAATATTCAGGCACACTCTGCCTCTGTTTAGTGTATTCATGCTTTATTGCTGAGTAGCCTTCAAAACACTCAGTGATGAATGGGCCTATGATTATTATGCAGTTGGGTGTTGCCATTGCAGCAGATTAAGGTGGAGTTGCCTCAGACAAACTAAAGAATGTGCATTAGAAATTCCAGAGACAAGGTGTTTTGTCCCAAGTGGTTGTTGTATATTGCTGTGAGCTTCACCACTTTCCCTGATTTGTACATGTATTGTGACATTGCACTGTGTTGCGTAACAAAGATGTTCTTGTTAATTACATAATCTAATCCGATTAAAATCTCAATACCTTCTTAGTTATTTAGATGAGAGTTTCCTCAGGTGAATGTTTTTTATGAACATAATGTGGATAATGATGCAGTCTTCATATAATAGAACAAAGAACATTAGAATAGAACATTTCTGTAATGTTGGGATGTCATTTTCAGCTGTATTAGCTTTTATCAGGAGCGGTACTGTAGCTTGCTTTTGAGCATACATAATTAGTTGTAATAAGGGTTTAACAAAATAAAAGAGCACTTTTTTTTTTTTAATGATCAAGCACTACAAATGAGAGGATCAGAAAGGCCAAATAGTTAACTTTAGCTGTGATCTACAACCCTCCAGTGGTGCTTTCTAGTACTGCATGTATGCTTATGTTATGACCCTGCAGATATACTGTATGGCATGAATGCCATTTGATCTATGTGCATTGTGTTTTTTTTAAAGCATATAAAAACTCAGTTATTTTTGTTTTTTTCCACAGGATCTTCTTCCGTCCTCCCCTCCACTGTTGTGTCAGTCACCCGAGTGAGATTTGGCTCCACATCCCAGCCTGGAGTGGTTCAGAGAAACCGTTCGCTTATGATGGGACATCCTCACCAAGCTCCTCAATCCACAACAGATCCGGGCCCTTCTCCGAGTGCCAGCCCCTACTTTAATGGCACACGTCTTTACTGGGGCGATTTGAGCCGGACGCTGGCCTTTGCCTGGGAACTGCATGTCTACGGCACCGCAAGTCTCTTCCTCCTGCTGTTTGCTGGAGCTGCTCTTGGGCTCACTCTGTCCCCCGGCACGAACTGTCCTCATCGAGGCGCTCTGGCACTCGCAAATGCTTTTTTGTTTTTGGCTGGAGGTCTGAGAGCAACTCTCTTTTTCATCGACCCCTATGGCACACGGAAATTACTCCCTCGACCCGCAGTTACAGCTCTGTACAATTTACCTCTACACCTGCTGGTTTGGACACAGGCTGCCCTCGCCCTATTGGCATTGAGGGCAGCAGGAATAAGTGTGTTACCTTCCACACTGGAGCGCCCCCCTCTGGTTGCTGTGTTGGCTGTGTTGCAGTGTACTTTGCTCCTGGCAGTGGATCTGCTGTCCCCAGCTCTGTCTCCCGTGGTACCGGTCACACTTCAGGTCCTGTCCCTGTGCTGGGGCCTCGGTCTCTGTCTGGGCTTTCTTTGCTACATCTTCCCACGTATTCGCTGCCCCCCTCTCCCACATCCTGGAGCCCCTGAAGAGTCCAGGAGGAAGGCTTGGGTAGGCAGCAGGAGGTTAGGAGTTATCCTGGCACGAGTGCTGGCCGCTTGTGCAGTTTTGGGGGCTTTGTGTTGTGGATTGCATGTCCACGCCACCTTTTGGCTCTACGGACTTTTAGGGGATTGGACACGCTTCAACTGGGGATGGTGGTTGGTTCACTTCTGGGCCAGACTTTTGGAACTGGCTTGGGGCTTCTCCCTCCTACTCTTGGGTTCCTGGCTTTTCTGGAGGCCTCGAAGTTGCCGTGGAATGGAAGAAGGTGGTCAAGACAGTAGAGTAGCAGGAGACCTGCCATCCCCTGGCCAGTCTGTAAGTTCTACTCAGAGACATACCTGCTGGTCTAAGATTGTGCAGAGCCTGAAAGGGAGGCCCAGTAGAAAGTCTGACAGCAATGGTGTGGGAGGAGGTATTGGAGTACCAGGGGAGGTCCCTAACAACTGGGCTGGCCAGGAGCGTCCTGGGGCTGACATTAGCAAAAGTCTTATTAGGAACCAGAATCACGAGCAAGCCACTGCGCCGCCACGGTGTGTCAAAGACAGTAACCGGGGACGTAATCACAGGGGCCACTCCGTAGAGCGAGGCATATCTGACGGTTCCACTGGCTCTCTCCTGAGACTGCAAGCATTGGGCCTGCCTCCACAGCGCTCAGTGAGCGGCAGTTTGGATCAAGACAGAGACACATCGCTGTCTCTCTATGACTTTGATCTGCGACCCCCGTCCCCCATCAACTTGACCCGCAGCATTGACGCAGCTCTTCACAGAGAACATCTACTTGGCACAGGCAGCCTGTTTCATCCTCTGAGCCAACCCTCACAATCCCCATCTCCTGGATCAGGGGACAGCCAAGGGCCCTGGCTCCGCAGGAACAGTGATCCTCAATTGCTTTCTGACAGTAGCGACGCACCAACAGAGTCTTCCATGCCACTGGGGGGCAGTGTTCTCAGTAGTGTGCCCAGCAGGCAGGTGACTGCACCTCCAACACCTTCACACCAAGGTCATAGGTGGGCTGGGAATGGGTTAGGAAGCGTCCCTTCTTCCATTTCCTGCCCCGTTTCTCTTCGTCCGTCCAGAACTTCATCCGGGCACCTTGGAGAGGATGGCATGGACGACACAAGGCCGTTCATAACGCCAGACTCTGAGAGGGTCCCAGGGAGAGCTGCTAAACCAGTGGGCTCACGCAGCTACCTGGAAGTCAGTCGACATGAGGATTCTGCCAGTGTCAGCAGTGAAATTATTGACCTATAAACCAAACTTTTGGCAAGAGGACAAGCAAATACTACAATTCCACAAATACTGCTTGTATTCCAAGTTTCAGCACATTTTGAAAATATTTGGTCATTAAACTGCCTGAAATATTTATTTTCATTGACGTAAATATCAACAACAGAATATTAGTGATAAATGTATCAGCTGGTTGTGTTTCAGTTCTACAGGGGTCTCAGCTGTGTTTTTGAAGCAGAAAATGTAAAGATTTTACTTGAGAAGCAAAGCCGGTTGACTTTTGTGAAGTGGTTCACAAAGATGAGGAAGGTTCACCTGTGGGGGATGCCTTAGGGGTACAGCAGCAGGAATAATCTGAGGGAAAGGTGTATTTCAAGGTCTGAGAGTCTTACTATCCATCACTTTGAGACCCCCTGGTATAGTATATATGAACTAGACAGCACAATGTCTTCTAAAGCTTTCATCTTTCCCTTCCATGTATACGTATTCCTTGTTTTTCTTATCTGAATAACACTGGGATAACAAAGTACACCAGTCATACATACATGCCCTGGCTTCACACTTCTGAAGTTGATAGATGTAATCTTTCCAAAGTTGTGAAGTGAACAAAACTGCAGGATTGTCACCGCATTCATGAAAGGCAAAAGACAAACGTGAAGCTCATTCGGTTGTTTCCTTGAATCCCATGTCTGCATATGATCAGTTTGTGAAGTGACTTGCTTTTATAGGACATACAGTATTTTTCGTCTTCAACATGTCGAGTTTCTTTGTGATGTCAAGATGTGCCATACGTACTCATGGTTGGTTTTTGTGCTATTTATAATAAGTCTATAAAGCCCAAATTTGGGTTAACCCTCTACATCTTAGTGTCAGTATCAAAGTGACTCAGCTGCATATGACTACGCCTAAGCTCTTAACTCCCTGCTGCCGTTGCACTTGTCCATTTTGCCTTGTACTTTCAAATTGATTACACAAAGGAGCAGGCAGTACATGCTTACATGTGTTACTGCCGGAAAAGAATTGCGCTGTTAATGAACACAACTGACGTCAAAATTAATGTTATGTCAATTCGGTCCAGGTCAAAGCTTTGAAATCAATAATTATGCATCACTGAAGCCTCTGACTGCATTTTGGTTGAGTTTGCATCGAAATATAATAATAGATATGGTCTGTTGCATTAAGTGGATTCAAACAGTTTGATAAGTATGTACATACTTCACAGCTTTGCAGGGCTGCAACGCACAAGACTAGCTTCGCAAAAAATCCAGATCTATTATCGTAGACAGAACACAATTACATAGCACTTAACTGTATGCCTGAGCACTAGACAGAAGTATTTTACTACACAAGAGAAAAATATCTTTCAAATATATGAAGTATAAGCAACAGTGTAAATATGATTATTTTTGATGTTCATGAATAAAGGTGTAAAACGGTCATAGTTGTTACTGTGAAAGACAATCTAAGGTGATAGAATGTGTCTGAGCTGTGCAGACTGTTTAGAACACGTAGAGCTGTGACATCTGATGCTTGACTTACTTTCAGAGCTGTGCTCGGGATTGTAATAACTGAAGATCTGCAGGATTTAGATTCTGCTTTGTCACCTCCTTCGCCTAGAAAACATGAGAAATGACTTTTGGGGGTGAAAAGGACACAATGGTTATGTAGGACGATATTTAAACAGCTACTGATAATGAACATAGGTGCGAGATGCCCTTCACAGTCTCACCTTTAAAATGTTGTTCCGATTATTTCAGGAAAAAACATAGACGTGCTGTATTAGATTGATCTCTTCAATGCTATTTTGGGATGCCGTTTTCACTAAATAGTAATAACTTAATATTTTTTCAAGTTGGACAAACATTTGGAATAAAACACGTTTACTTTTGCCTCTGTTCCTAAAAATGAACCATTATCTGTCTTCTCTTGTTACCTCGGGGTGACTTGCGGTAGCTCCCAGTGATGTGAGATGCTTGACTTGTTTAGTATTTAGAGTTAAATGGCCTTTTGTTGCTGTCTACATTCCAGTAAATCCTTACATTTTACATGATGGACCTCATGGTTCTTGTAGTGTTCTTACCAAACATTACGTGCCATAGAATCAACGTGCACCCTTCAGTCATAAATTCCCATTACAGCTGTTTATTTTGCTCATTCAACTTGTGTTCCTGTATTTCTTGCAGCATTTCATGTCTATATTCAAATTAAAGAAAATGTGCAGACTCAAAATCCCTTTGATGTGATGTGTGAAAAGTAATCTTCTTTTTGTCATGTTTTCGATATAATGGTACAGTGAAGATAGACTACAAAATCGAAGGCTTTTCATGGAATTAGTATTAACTTCCACAAAGTTTTTATTCCAGTGAAGAATAAATAGATTTTTTTTTTATCTCTGCTTGTGCACAAAGTGAAGGATCTTAAAATCAAACATTCAAAATCTTAATTTTTCATGTTATGGCATTAATGAATTGAGATAGCACCAATCTTCTTTACAATCTGATGACACCAGCAACTTGTACAAAAGCCTTGCAGCGTACTATTTGAATTAATTGAAATCATGACTAATGATCCATCGCTCTTCATTGAAACTCTGCCATTTATAGACTCTATTTAGGAGCAATTTTCTGCTTAAAATTGTTCTATCTTTTGCCATGGAATAGGAACCACTTACAAAGATACCACTCACACCCACCACTTAACAGATATGGGTGGTAACACAAGGTCACGTTTCACACAAAAACAAGTAAAACATGGCTGAGGAGAAAAAGTAAATAAGCGGGAGAAAGTTACATGTTTAGGTCCAGCTGATTGTGGCAACAAGGTTGCAGCAATGAAGAACATCACTAGAGTTCAAATAGAATTGCTAAAGGGCACATTTGATACATTGATTGAAGTTGTGTATCTCTGGGGGCTCTTAATAAGTTCAAGGCAAGAAAACCTA
The DNA here is from genome assembly GCF_963422515.1 of Blennius ocellaris. NCBI lineage: Eukaryota > Metazoa > Chordata > Actinopteri > Blenniiformes > Blenniidae > Blennius > Blennius ocellaris. The sequence continues at coordinate 21,825,449 of NC_137654.1, forward strand.
ATCCAAACCAGCCCCATGGTTGCCAGAATCAAAAGCTACAGACCTTGGCCTTATTTATAAAATTTTGCATAGGATTCCTACTAAAAATGTCCATGTGGCCCAAAAAATTCAGATTGGTAAAACCGTGTGTTTTACCAAACGCACATCTGTACGCACTTTCCTTTTATAGATCACAGTCCACCTGGAAGGTTGCACAGTTCAGATGCCCACAGAGTTTATTTTTTTAGAACACAAACTTTGTGTAGGAAATGGCGTATACATCTTTTAGGACCTGTTTTGTGCGTAAGTAATATTTTATAAATGAGGCCCCTAATACTGGTGTATCGAGGTGGGGTATGTAAATTGTCTTGGGACCAAAGTTGCACAGTCATTCCTAATAAGACAGCACCAGATGGCAGTGTTGCTAAGGCTCTATAAGGGCTTCAGTCACTGAATAACTTGCTGAAAACTCAGGTATTAATGACTCATTCACTCAACGGTTCATTTTCACTGAAAGTGGTCCATTTGAACCTCTATTGCAGTTTTTTCTTGCATTAACAGTCTTTTGTGGATGTTGTTGTATTCTAGCTATCCAAGGACTGACCCAAAGACTGATTGATCGAACCATCACAATTACCGATGTAATGCAGAGAAAGATTCCTACTCAGTTACCTGGTGAAGGCAGGGAGGAACTGGCTGAAGTCAGCATGTACCTCATTGATCTGTCCAATCAATCTGATGTAAGACATTGCAGGACAGACCCAGAAGACGAGACTGATGTCGGCTGCATCACCCTGTACAAGGATCTAGAGCACTAGATTAGAAATTAGAAGACAACCTCCCAATTCCTTGTCTTATATTCAGACCAATAAAGTAAATTACATTAAATGTTATTTATATTGCCAAACACAACACAGTCGTTTCAAGGCACTTTTACAGAGAAAAATCCAACAATTCGCCCAAGCAAGCAAAGGAGACAGTGCACAGAGGTGGAGACTTTCTGCAGAACCAGAGATGAGATTTAATGTGTGGATTCAAAATAATTTAGCATTTTATGGGTGATTGCATTGACATCCTCAGGAGAACTGACTTTGAAATGGTTAATTATTGCCCAAATTTACTTTAGACACACGCTGTGTAAGACCTCTGACCTCACTACCTTTACGCGCGCATGCAGCTGATAACGTGCCTTCTACACTGTGTGTTAGATCTTGTATAAAAGTTACGACATTCACCACTGCAGGAGATAACACAGTTCATGCTTGCCTACACTGTAATTAGATCATGTGGAAGAGTTGGACCAGAGAGATGTTATAAAAGACAATTATGTGTTGTAATAATAAAAACAAAAGAAAATAATGAAAAAGAAAATAAGCTGCTGCTGTGTCTCATTCTCAGACAAATCTTGAAAGTTCAGAGTTTATTCAATAAATCTGGAGGTGAAGGTATTCGAAGGGTGATCCAAAAGCACCTGACAAACCTCTCTCTCTCTCTCTCTCTCTCTCTCTCTCTCTCAGAAAAAGGTGCTCTGTGAACCAGCAAAATTGGCAATCACTGCACCACGGTGACAAGCAAGTCAATATTGTTTTTCAATACAAGACTGAAGCTTACGACAAAGATAATTGCACTTTAGATCCAATAGATAATGGGGCAATAGTCCATTCAATGCATTTAGTTGATATTGTATGTGATGGACAATCAACAAACCGTAGATTGTAGTGTGGTGAAACTGAATCTGGTTTCATCTTCTGTTGCAGATGGCAACATTCCTGCCAGGAAGCGACAACTTTTGGCACCCACAGCAAGTGGTTTAAAGGGTTTCCAAAGAGCCATGCATGCAATAGGAAAATACTGCACACATCATGAAATCAGTAAACACTCACATTTGGTGACATTTTAAGGATATAGTCTAGCAAACTTTAATGAAGGGCAGCTGATCAAAATCTGTAATACACATTTAATGTGGTGCACAGCTGCATTACAGGTAAATTTCAAGACATCAATTGTAATATTTTGCTATGAAAGACTGGCGCTATTCCCGAATGTTGTTATTGTTATATGGCTCTGATCAGATGAGGACTCTGAGAACCAAATGTTCTTCTGGGGAGATATGGGACTAACAGTTCTTAATCATATCATGGGGCCTAGTTGTTAAGAGCTTTATAAGTTAGAAGCAGGATTTTAAATTCTGTTCTACATTTATCAGGTAGCCAATGAAGGGAGGTCATTTCTGATGCTGATTCTTGTCAGGACTTTCGCTGCAGCATTTTGACTCAATTGAAGGTTTTTTAAGCAGTAATTGTTTCACCCTGATAATATGGAGTTACAATAGTCTACTCTGGAAGTAAATGCATGGTTAGATTTTCAGTGTCACCCTGTCCATATTATTATTATATTATATTATAATTCTTTATTTTAGAGACATTATGCAAATGTAACTGTAGAGATTCCGATAGATAAGACGGTAATGATCGGGAGCAGTGCAGCTACACACTGCTATCATGTGAAAACAGGAAGTTATAAGATTACTACAACATCATGCACAGTTGGTTAACCTGAGAGCACGTTAGAAGTTTCTCCCACTGGCTATGATGACCTCTGCCTCAAGCCTTGTATGACCTTAGCCCATCAGGATGTTGACGATGATCTAAAAAACATTGACAAGCTGTATGTAGATAGGTTTCCAAAGACACAAAATATTGCCCACTCTACTTCTATGATGTTCTCCATAGATCATCTTCTGGGAGCATAACATCAAAAACACAATCAATGAGTCTCAGGTACCCATTCCTGATTCCTGTGACCTCATTGATCTCTTCCAGTCACTCGACAATCTGTTGCAATATAGATGAATAAAAGTAAACAAATCGAGCCTATGTTATGTAAATACTCTCAAACTGGTCACTGAAAGGCAACATCCTCACTTTAATGTGCTGCTTAAGGGAAAATGATGCTGACGGCATCTTCCAGAGGTGTATTCTGTCTGAACGGACCCTCGACTCCATGTTTGTCAGGTCTCTGTCTGCCCTGTGTGTCTCACCTCGTGTTTCCAATTAACCAATGGCGTTATCCCTCTGCGTGCACCCATCGTTGTCTTCTACCTGCGTCCACCCCTTCCCAGTGTATTTAAACCCCTCTCCCACTGATGTCTTCGTCAGCTCGTCTTGTCATTATGTCGCTCCTCTCGTCGTCTTTGTGCCCTCTGCGTTACCGCCTGTTCCCTGGACTTCAATAAATCTGGGTTTTCATGGGACTCTGTGAGTCTGTGCTTGGGTCCATCCGCACACCTATCTTTGAAAATAAGATAATCATGTAAGCTCTGAAACGAAAGAGCAAAGAGAGAACATATATCAGCACTAGAGGATAGAATCACTTATGGCACAGTTTGTTTCACTCATCTTGATCTGCTCTCTGGAAAATACAGTCAGGACGTCCTCCTTAAACAGCCTCATTGATCCTGTCAATAAAAATACATTGTGAAAACCAATGAAAAGAGGCAGCAGGAAAATGACACTTTGATTAAAGTCAAAACTACCAGGGAATTATTGTTTCTGTGATTAAATTATATTAATCAGCCAACTGTAGACTAGATGGAGAATCAGTTGGCATCGTACTTTGATGATGTGATCATCAAACAACTGATGATTGAAACCCCATTTTAGAATGTAGTGATCTCATTTAAAGACGCAGAATTCAACACACAGAGCACAGAATAAATATCTCAGCCAAGTGGTTCAGTCATTTATGCCATACTACACACATCTATTGAATAATTGCACTAACTATTGTCGTACCTTGTGCTCATTTGTGGGGTTGCAGACACAGCTGGATGGCTCATCCAGATGTTTGTCGGATTTAAAGGCACAAGAAACATGCAGCCAGTGTTTGCAAAGTTTGCATTGCATCCATTCCAACATTTCTCTCTGGCTAAGAAATTCTGCAAAACAAGAGATGCATTGAGATGTTATGTTGCCTTATAGTTATCCGTCTCCTACACACATACACTCATGAACCAACAGCTGGGGACAAAGCAATACCCTGACATCATTTCACTAGGCTAAAGAACCAGATGAATCAGGTGTGATGTTCATATCAGTGGTTATGTAGGTGGATGGGTGATGATAAATGTGTGTTACATGTTAGTGCAAACTCAAAGCCATCATGGCTGAGCACAGTCCGGGTCCATGCTGGCAGCCTGACTGACGGGGTTTAAAAGCCAGAAGGAAGAAGAAGAGGGCCAAGGTTTGACCGTAATCCTTCTCTGCCCACAGAGTGTCCTCAAGTTGCCACTTACCCATCCCTAAATCCTGACCCAGAGGCAGCTGCAGCCCCTCCGTCACTGGAATGGGAAAACCAAACAACGGGGAAAGAGGTGTCGTGTTTGGGTTTTCAAAGAGGGAGCTTCTGGGGTCCTGTGGGTTTATGTCGATGACCCCAGTATGGCACAGCTTCTTCCACTTGCTGAAAAGTTCTTGGCGAATGTCGGGTTCAAAGGGGTCGAAATATGAGATGATTGCAGCCTGGATAAGGGCATCACCTACTAAACTGAGATTGTGTAATTTTGCTTCCTGTAGGGGAGAGAAGCAGAAATTAAGTGACATATTCAGGTTAACATGTAATGCACTGTTATTTGATCAAATCTGCATTACTTGAGCAGCTGCCTTTTGGGCTTTATGTTGCATCTCTGACTGCTTAGCAGATGTAGAAAGATCTTTTTCGATGCTCTCAGTCTGCTGCAGCTGCAGCGTCTGCTCCTCCAAGTCATTTTCTAATGATAGAAGCTTCAAATTTGCCACTTCAAGACGATTAGTAGCCTCTTTCTCACGCCTACAGGCCATGGACAGATGAAGTTTTATCTCATCAGCCTGTGCCTGCTTCAACAAGTGCTGTTGGCGCATAGAGCAGCTCTGGTACATGGCCCGGACCCACTGGCCCAGGGACTCACAGGCCTTGCTTATGTCTGGTATAGACATAAAGTATGGACTACAAATGATCTTTTCAAGCTGCTGCAGCTGCTCCTTTGTGACGCTGGACTGGTCAAAGAACAGAAGATCCTTCGAAAGGGGAGATGAACAAGAAACGGTTTGCAAAGGTTTGAAAACAATCACACAAAATATATCATTAATTTCTTCCTGCATTTGGTAGCTATGGCTTACTCCCAAATATAGTACTGGGATCATTTCACAACATATTTGCACACACCTCAAAAAAACTGGGTCGTCCAAGCAGTTTCCTAGCACTCTCCCAGCCTGAAGGCTGATTAAACAACAAACAAATGGCATCTGTGATTTTCACCACTCCTTCAGGTGGATCTCTGTAGTGCCGCACTTCTTCCAGGTCAACCAAATTTAAACCTTTGGAAATCAGTATGCTTGGCATTACCACAGGTTTCAGCTGAGGGGAAGAAAAATGTGTTAAGTTCATTTTGGGGATAAATGTTCTGAATCGTTCATCAGTCATCATTAAATAAACAAATTGTCCCAAATTCTTGACTGTGTGAGTACATGGGAACATTTGTATAGTTTCTGGATACAGATGTTAATTATCTCTAATCAAAGAACAGTTTACCATTTTGTCAAGTTTGTCAATATCCTCCTTCAAGTGGCTCTGGTTTTTCATCATTTCTTCCAAAAAAATTTGGGTTTCTTCACACAACTTTTTCTGATGGTCTGCAATGCTCAGGGTCTCTTTCTCGTGCTACAGGAGAGAGCAGAATCATAGAATTTGCGTGAATATACAAATAACAGATACAGTACATTATCAATGTGTCCAAGGAAACTCAATAGAGCTGCTTTCAGAGGATCATTTAGAAATGCATTTCCCCTTTTGAAAACATTTGACTTTTGTAAATAAGCTAAACTATATCTGAAAATAACTAATACTATCGGTGCCTGTGGTGCAGTATTTCTCTCATTAAAGCCTCTGAAGTGCAATAAATCAATCTAGAAGGCTGCCTGAATAATTCTTGACTTTGAAAAACAACATCTCATGCCAGATAGACAGAACGTGATTCCACTGAAACATCAAATAGTAAATTGTTCTACATCACCTGCTGGATGACATTAATCTTGTTTTGCAGTGTTTTTTTCCGCTCAGCCAAGTAATGTGAGAAATACAAAGGACAAAGAATGGTGGGAATTCTGAAAAATAAAACATTTTCATTGCAGACAAGCATGTCTCTTTTCTCTAATAAACACATTATGATGACAAAACAAAAAGAAGTGCACACTCCATTGTGATGGCAAATACCTGTCGGATTCTCTTTGCCTTTGTTGTTGCATGAGGTTGCAGAGAGAGCCAAACTGGGCGATGAACCCAACGTAAGTCAAAGGACTGAAAGGCTGATATTTCAGAATGACAGAGGCATACTGACAGGCAGACTGATGGATTCCTGCCATAACCACAGAAAGGCTGGTCTTCTTGAACTCATCATCTCTAACATCTTTGAAAGAAAAGCCACAACATAGGTCAAAACAATGAAAAGTGATTAGAAACCAGATGTTGCTTGTAATGTTATACTCACTTATATAATGTTGCTTTTTCAAACATTGTGCTGCAAATTCCTCCAAACGCTGGTGGGACCACGGCTGGTACACTTCAACACAACAGCTCAGCTTCACTGCTTTGGCCATTTGTGCCTGGAGCTGAAAAGGTGAATAAATTCAATCGGATGGACAACATAATAACCCTGCTGCTTGGCATTTGAATGTCTTTGGGTATAGTTAATGAAGTGTGCTTTACCTCTCCCCCAATTTATATAGTTTTATGTTTGTGTTTTGATTTCCTAGATGTATACGAAATATATGGTACAATTTATAAATAAGTTCAATAAGAATACTCACAATGCTAGGTTGACTATTGGAGCTTGATGCTTCATTGTTGTCTGGCATGATGAGAGGCATCAACATGAACACATGGATATTTCTCTGGACTTGGTGCAGATGACTGTGTGAAAAGAAATTCAGTATCATTTACAAGTGCATTATATTTTCATGCACTGAATATGTCAGTCAAAAAGGCTACTCAGGCCCCCTCAAGTGAAATCACATCGTTTTTGTGTTTTCTTTTAAGATTTACACAGAAATTATTTGAAAATGGTTGCCGTATAGACAGAAATAGTAGAAATGCTGAAATGGATATAGTTAGACACTCTCTTGCATGTGCAAAGGAACTATTTACTATGGCCGTGGTGCATATGGCCATCGGCATTTCTGAGAAGTTGGGTTTTTCCTTATTTACACAGCGATTGAGCTTTTAATAAAAAAAAAATTCTTGCTTGATTTCCACAGAAACGGAGTTGGAGCATTTTTAAAATATTCCACCTTGGAAGCCAATTTCCATAAACAGCTCCAAATCACATTGCTGTGTAAACAGGCACTCAAAATGCAAATAAAGTTTTCTATTTTCACTTCAAAACGTTGGTGTTTAAATGGGGCCTCAGTGACTAAATGTATCAACATGTCTTGTTTCTTAATATTTCTTAATAATTAATAAATAATGACAGTTTGAGTGCAAACTTACACGTCAGATATCCAACTGTCCATAAAACATCTTCTTGAGTTATTCACAGCAGCTGCTCTAGAAACAAGGTTCCTGAGCTCATTGTCAGGGTGAAGCGCTGGGTAGGCTCTTTGGGACATCGCCAGCAGTAATTCTTCTCTTGCAGGTTTACTGATTTCCTCATGGACCAAGATAATGACTATATCTGTGTCCGTTCTAATTTGATTCTCAGCATCTTGCAGGATTTCATGCAACTGACTTTCATTGCCAGCATGAACCTCTATCAAGCGACAGCCTGTCAGGTAGGCAGCCAAGCGCACAGTGGTTTTACGGCCTGTTCCTGGACTCAATCCCATCAGTACTCCATGCCCTCCAGGTATGAGCAAAGCCCTGAGGATATGTGATAGTTGAATTGCTCCCTGCCTGTGCATGATGGAACTGTTTGTGATGCTGGGGTCATTATGAACTCTAAATGCTTTATCTTTCTCTTTTCTGTCCATGACTGCACACAGCTCTTGCACTAATGCATCAAGGTGTTGCTCCTGATAAGACCAGTTACATCTATAATCACATGCTTTGGACAGCTCCGGGCAATATACAAGCCGAGTTATTGCATTGTTCACATGCTCATCAACTTGGTCTGACAATGAACAACTTTCTGAACTCGTCTCTTCTGAAGAACTAGTTTCAGATAGATGAGATGGTTGAGTCATTGTATGAGCTGACCCCGAGACTGACTGAACAAACTGCTCAGCTAGATTTGGCCACTGAGAGAGATTCTGAGTATTTGAATCCTGGCCTGTCCTGTCCTGAGCAGGACCTGCAACAGTTGGTGAATCACCAAACATTTTTGATTCAATTTCAGCAACAATTTTTTCCTTAAAGTGTGTTGTTGCTGTCATGGCTATGAGTGACACAACAGATTGTTTGTCACGTTCTGAGCATAGCCTGTCATTGAATGTGCGCATGCATTCGTGCATCCAGAGGTGTAATATCTTTAGGATTGAAAGTGGAGGACTTGTGGAGGATTGTGAATTTTCCTTCTTCTGGGTGAATTCACTGCTTGGGTTGTCAAACTGGTGCAGGCACATTCCCGACAATACCTTCTGAATGTCGTGATTTGAAAAACTGAAGTGGGACTGCTGTCCAGGAAACTGAAGTTTGTCCCGTACTTCATAATACAGATATTTAGTAGCAGTTACAATACAATCGTACAAGTCCTCCACACTGTGTTGAGGTTGAATTTCTTTGAGCCAGACTTTGAAATTAGGATGGATCAGCAAAGCAACAGCTGAGTCAGGGAGTACAAAAATAGAGAACAGACGTGAAAGCCGTGAGAACATCACGTTGCTGTTCTGAATACTCAATCCAGAGGCACAGCAGGTTGCCATGTAGCTGACAGTCTCAGAACTCAACGGTTCAAAATCATCGGTGTCAAATTTTGCAGTCTCTCTCTTGGAAATACTTTGTCGGAGTGTCTCTAGAGCTATAGATTCCTTTCTGAAAACATCTACAAAGAGAAGAGTTAGATAACTGAATTACATAGGTGTACACAGTGCAAAATGAGATTTAACACCAATGACATCAACCCTCCTGGACTCACCACATGCAGCTTCATGCAAATCATCTACAAACAGGAGCAGGCACTGCTGTTTCATCATAGATGGTATAGTATCTTTACACCTCATTTGGTGACTGATGGTTTTCAGTACGATGCGTATATCTCTGGAACTCAGGAGAGGACTGGCTGGCAGGCTAAAGTGTGGCTTGTAAAACGTTAGCAAGCTTTTGCATAGACTGCTTTTTCCAGAACTCGGTTCTCCCACAAGCAACAAGGGCTGGTTTGCCTCCAGCATGACTTTCATTAAAAATGTGTATTTATCATACTATGCAAAGAGAAAAACAGAAGACGTAAGTAGTTTCCTTGATTTAAATTGTATGATTTTTCAATATAATCGTTAAATTTAGGACCAACCTTTGGGATGATTGAGCTTGTTACCATCAAGTTCTTGGGATATATGCTGGTGTCAATGCTAAAAAAATGGTCAAATAGACTGACATTCTCAGGAACCACAATCTTGTACCGACAGGCAAACAGTACATTGCGTACCAATGTGTCAAACTTCGTCCAGTGGCTGAATCAGAAAGAAAAGCACATAGTGTTGGGAGAAGGTCTGTACTGATTTTGATTATTTCTGGGCGTGTCATTTATAAAATGGCTCATATGGTAAAGTTCCAAGGTGTTTTTCTTACCAAGGGTGCAGATGGCCACCAAATCCCCAAATGTATGCCACCAGAAAAATGTCTCTGGTAACCAGCTGTTGCTTATTTTGAGTCTCTGTGCCTGGTGTTTTGGCTCCATGTACACCTGGTCAAACATAAATAATATTTGTTATATATATAATTAAAAAATGTTTTTTAAATATAACTACACTAGTATAGCAAAGTTCTAAGTTTAAAAGTAATAGTTATACCTTGTTTGTCTATTTGTGGGATTTCTTCAAGTTCTTTAATTTCTTTGCTAAAGTGGAGCAAAAGAGCACGCAGGATCCTGACAAATGACATAACCTCTTGAATTCCACATACAGGGTTTCTACAGTCTTTTCCTTCAGTTTGGATTGCAGATGTGAAATTATCTTGCACTGCTGAACTGAGAGTGCTCTGAAAAAGATCCTCAGCGAGACAATTCCACATTCTCATGACTCCTTGATCCAAATTGTGTTCAAAAGAAAGAGCCTCCAATTCACTCTCCCATACAGCTTTCCACAAATCAACACTTGAGAAAAAAACAAGGCTGCAGCAGGTCACCGAGCAGGGAGTTGCATAATCCAAATTTGTCATCTCAATGAGTAGCTTGAAATTTGATTGAGATGGCACCAAGGTTTCACCTGATGGAAGTCTCAAGCATGGCCCCTGATTGTAGCACAGCGTGGTGAGTAAATCCAACCAGCTAGGCTGTCCTAAAGGCGCCCCATCCATAACCAACCACTTCACAATTGATGGGCCCTGACTTCCCATCTCATTGATGTTGGTTTGAGGGTGGGTGTGGTCATGTCGTTCTCTCAACACCTTTGCAACAGCTCCATCTCGCCATCCTCTCTTTTCACAGAATTTGCCAAATAGCTCCTCATGGGACATGGCATTAGGAAATAAAACAAAAGAGTTAACAAAACTCCAGCTTGAAGCACAGATTTGTAGTCCGTCCTTTGTAATGGTTTTGTCATTTTCAAACACATGTCTCCTTGACTTCCCAGCTAAACTATTGAGTGCTCCAGCGAGGGCATTGTAGCAGGTGGTCTTTCCACTACCTGATGGGCCGACAAGGATAACAGCCTGAGAGACTTTCATGGTCTGGTAGAGTGTCACAGCACTACAAATTATTTCTGAGTTATTACAAAACCGCCTTTGTTGTAATTCTTCTCCAACTGCATCTTGCAGTAGGTTCTTTTCCATTTCGTCAATGGACAGTTGATAACAAGGGGAGTGGCACACTATGGGGAATGTTTCCTTGAAAATGGTGTAGAACTGTGAGGCTCTACTGGGCTCAGGTGTCAAGACAGAAAGAATTGCTTTGACAATAGCTGTCTCTTCCAGTAAATCCCGTACGACAGACAGATGAGATTTGCGTAGCTTGGAAAGCCTTTCACTTTCTTTTTTTTCTGTTTCTTTGAAGTTTTTAGATCTGTCTTGTGAAAACAAACAAGCATCAGCTCTATAACATGCCTCATATGACATTTCTTGCTGCTGCATAGTTTGATATAAATAGATTTTGGAGGCAGAGAGGATCTTTTGCAAGATAACAAGAAAGCCTTTTTGACCAGCAGCGAAAAACTCTGGTAATGAGTGGGAATCTCTGGCCAGGTTGAGTAAGGACACCAGGTGGTAGCTTAAAGACATGGCCTGTGAGAACCCATGTGAAGCCAGCATTACTTCTGCAATGATCCTGTGGTCTGAATATTCTATTGCAATGGGTCTCATTGCATGCTGCAGAATGTCTGGAATATTGGACGAATACCACTGAGATGAGATTAGAATACACCCATAGCTTGGGCTGACAGAAATGCTTTTCCCAGCAAACTCCATGTGGTATTCCAGATCTTCGATGTTATGACCAGTTTTGTCCTTTCGCTTCTCACTCATGCTCTGATGCAAATTTCTTGTGAGCTTGGCAAAAGATTGATGTATGTTAAGCAGATGTTGTCCAAGGATTGGCAGGATGTCTTGTGCTAGTAAATCCACAGAGTCCAGATAAAGGTATGCTCCTGTTTGGAGAGAACCTAGCAGCAGGGTCTGAATAACACTAAGTGTCATGCTCGGACAACACTGCGCAACAACAATTTGTCGCCCCAGAGCTTTCCCTAGATGGAGGGCAGTGGTTTTCTTTCCGGACTTGCGAGGTCCACTCACTATTCCACATCTGAAGTTTTCCAAAGCAAGAAGAATTCCCAGCATAGCCTGATCTGTTGATGGTGTACAGGCTATTGTTAAATCTTCTGGACCAAAATACTCAAATCCATACTGGAGGCGATGCTTCAAAACATCAATGTAACATGTTGTGTGAGCCTTGTCTTCCTGACTCACATCTTCTGACTTTACAGAATACTTTATCAAACTTAGCCACTCGAAAGATGACTCCAATGGGATTGGTACTTGTATGAGTCGAGATAGCTGCTGTGAATGATTCATTGTTAGTTGAACTAATGCTCGCAGGCACGTGAATCCGTACTTGGAAGCCAAAGATTCACAATTAGAACCTGTGAGTCCATCCCTCATGGTACGACCAAGCTCTTTGAGTTTTGCTGCATTGAGCGCTTTCATATGGTTCAACATCAGTGGATTAGATTCTTGGAAAGCTTGGACCACAGCACTGTGCCAACTTGCCTCCTCAGCCACCAGCACACACTGAAGAGGAAAATCAGAAAGTGGCGCTAACATAGTTTGCATTTTCATGTCAGCAACAGGTCGAGTTCCTTTTTTTGCCTCCTCATTTGTCGGATTGTGATTAGATGGTTCAAGCTGCTCATGAACAGCACATTGTTTCATGAATTGTATCATGGTCAACTTTAACTGTTTTTCAAAGGCAGAAAACCAAAGGATGGCATCGGGATTTGGTTCCAAAGGCTTTGGGAAAGTAATGTGTTCTTGAAGACTGCCAAAAATTCCCAGTACCTTTGACTGGTTTTTCTTTTCTGATGGTGCCTCCATATTGCTTGTATCAGATTTCATTTCAAGGCATTCAACCCCTTGAAAGCATTTTCTAACAAACTGTTGCAGGGTAAAAGATGTTGAATGTAAAGAGAGTAGTTCAATCATGTTTCTGTCTCTCAAAAACCAGAATCGTGGATACTGATGGCAGATTGCATCGAGGAGATCAGTCATCTGGTTGGATATGGTATCCATCGTAGACACACCATCCGCTAAAATATGGGAAAGGTTGCTACCATGAAATCTGCCTTTTGTCTTGGTAGACACAAAGTTCAACACATGGGGGTCAGATGATATAGTCTGCATGATTTCCTTGAATGTCTCATCGACTTGTAGAAAATGCTGCATCTGTGGAAAAACACAAAAACAAAACATATGACGTTAATTTACAGGAAAAAAACATATCAAATTACTTTAAAAACATTCCAAAACAGGTTTTTTGTTAATTGTGTGCAAGGACATACCAGATCCTCTCTTTCATCACTAAATGATGTTTCACTAAATACTTTGCTCATGAAGCCCCACATTTGCTGATATCTTTGGAATACATCAAGCAGCTTCTCTATAAATTTTAAAGAAAGAGAAGAAGTGCACAAATCTTATATAAAAAAAATTTTAATTCCCCCGCGGAGGGCGACATATGTATGTATGTATGTGCATATATATATATATATATATATATATATATATATATATGTGTGTGTGTGTGTGTGTGTGTGTGTGTGTGTGTGTGTATCTATCTATCTATCTATCTATCTATCTATCTATCTATCTATCTATCTATCTATCTATCTATCTATCTATATATATATATATATATATATATATATATATATATATATATATATATATATATATATATATATACTTGTTAAGTGTATATGCTTGTTAAGTATATATACTTGCTCAGCCACTTACCAAGTTCTTGCACTGACTGAACCAAGTGCTTCAATTGCAGCCTGAAGTCAACACTGTGTGGGGACTTCAACATTATGGACAAAGTCATTAGATCACTCTCTATCTCAACAAAGAGTACCTCTAGACCTGAGTGAGAAACACACAACATATTAATGGAGGAATATTGCTTATTGACATCATTTGCATTGGGTTGCTCTCAGTGACTGCATCTGCATTACATAAATGCTGACTTTATTTGTGACATTATTTAGTCTCACCAATAACTATTGCTCTCGCATCATTGTTGGAGTGTTGGCCAACGGGTGGAGTTTTTTTTAACGTGACTTCTTTGGCTTTTTCATTCTCTCTTAATCCACTTTGATTCTCACACAGTTGCCAAGCTGGGAGTGCAAATTCCTCTATCTGAAAGAGTCTGTTTTCCCATCCTCGACAAAGATTTTTAAACACCTGCTTCATTTTCACAGATAACAAGAGATATTAGGTGTCAAGGTCAGTACGTTTTGTGTTTAAATAGCTTTCTGTTGTTTTCCTAACCGCCCAGCCAGCCACAGAGAACTTCAAAGGACCTGACGTCATATGCAAAGCAATCCACGGACGATGATGTCATACGCAGAAGAGCTCTTCGTCTTACTTTTTTTTTTTTTAAAGAGGCCATATCATGCAAAATTCACTTTCTGATGGTTTTTCTACAGTAATATGCGTCCCCATGCCCGGAAATGTTACTCCAGAAGTGAAGAAAGTCTACCGTTTTGGTGTCTGACTTGTTTAATTTTTTCTAAAGCGTGCGCTCCAACGAGCCAATCGGAAAGCAAACCCTGGCTATCTTCACCAAAGTTATTAGCCAATCCCAATCCAGATAGACCTTCCATTTGACCCGCCCACAAGCAGCAACTCATACTGTTTGTTTGTTTTTTCTCCTCGTGACAGCTGCAGGTTTCAACGGTAAGAAGGCACGAGTGAAAATAGGGCCAAAACATGCCAGATGCACAGTTATTAATTGTATCAACGAGCAGAGGAGTAGATTCTTACTGCCTTCGTCTGAGCCTGTGAGGACCCAGTGGATTAATTTCAGCTTTAATGGGAATCTACAACAAGACTTCCCAAAGTTCTATATGTCGCTCCCAGCGCTTCACGGAGGGAGGGTGTTTATTGTTAGGTATTGTGCTTGTCTGCAAAATTGTGCTGATAGGGACTGTAGATCAAATGTAGGCTTTGTAGAATTGTGAGGTGATCATTTTATTAATTTATATGATTTAATGGGTACTCAGGATAGTCTCCTGTCCATTACTAATTATGACCATGATTAGATGACAATTAAATTAGTCAATGCATTGCAGTGCATAGTCACTCAGGGTGGTCTGAATAGTTTTAATCATTTATTTGCTGTCAAAACCCCACATTTCTTTGTAAAGTAAATATTCAGCTGAATAATGCAGCTGATTAACTGTTGATAAATAAAATTATGATTCCACATGATTTCTGTTCCAGCTGCCTCTGTGATTCTGTTCACAACTCCACTGTTTTTACTCATCATATCCACTTGTTACGCCTTTACAATTGCTCCAGTGCAGTCTGCACTTTGTAACCACGTAGTTATCCAACACAGTAAATATATCTTCCCCTGTCGTTCCAGTAGGACTAGTCTAGCAACATAATAAATCCTCCACAAATTAATTTTCCCACACATACCGTACATACACCAACAGAGTTGCAGAACCCGATACATCAGTGCTTCAGTTGAGCAGGATGGAGAAATCCCCTGCTGTCTTTAGTCTTGATATAAGCTGCTCCTCCAGGTTATCATGAATTCTTCGGGAAACAGTGTTATACTCAGTGGGATACATTTAGATTTTTCCGCTGACCTTTTGTCAGTGATTGTGCTAACCATACTAAGCCGCCGACTCTACACCCTGTACATCTACGACAGTAGGTGTACAGTCATAGATGTAGTTGTTGCTTGCTGTATGTCGTATATTAAACCTGCCTGCCCTGACTGTTTAAATAAACGTATGAATGCCAGTTCCTTGTTTGAGTCTGCTTCTGGGATGTCCTTGGACCCTGACACCTACGATCAGGTGTAGCAGTGAAAATATTGTGCAACAGTCTTTTTTTTCCTTTGTGTAGTAAATACCAACTGTGTCGCAACATTTAGTTTTAGCCTCGTACTGAGGTGGATAGAACTGGTCAGCTGAAGATGAAGAATCTGAATACAATGAGTTGATGACCTGACAAAGTAGAGTGGGAGTGGCCAAAGAGATGTTGCGTTTGGTCGTGTGGCTTCACCCCTCTAATCATGCCCCAAATGCCTGGTTGAAAAATCAACATTGAGTGGAGGTTTGCCATATGAAAGCTATATATCCCTTTATTACAATGTGATTACTACAATATTTTATGAATCTGACCTCGGCACAAAATGGAAGGAACTTTGTCTGGTCAGTTATTTTTTGTTGTTGCAATAATGCTTCTTGCAATACATCTCAAACTATTAGAAAGCCTGTGTAATTTCTTTTGAAATCATCACAAGGTCCCAACATGCATTTGTGGGAGGAACAGAACATTATGTACAGTATCAGTATGTGGGACGCATTCACAAACCACAAGTCATCTGCCCGTTTTAAACAGCTTGTCATTCAGTCATATTTTGTGTGTTCAAATAAGAACAAATAAGACATTAAGAGCTGTAGGCAGAATGTGGACTGGCCTGGAAAGATTGACTGGAAATCTGTTGAAGGATGATTAGTTCCTTATTTCTGAACTATAACTATGGACAGAATGGGATACCTTTTTGTTTCCTTTTTGGAGGGGGGATTCTCTCTTTTGCAGCCTAATTTCTGACATCCTTTGTCATATGGAACTTGGCCTTCAGTGAGCAGATTATGGTACTAGAGCTTACTCCAGAGGACATGGTTTTGTGTTTTTAAAAAAAAGGGTACTATCCATATATGTCAAACAGGGCATCACAAGTCTTGGGGTAACTAGCCATTGTTAGGAAAAAGGAAGAAACATTTTTTATCAATTGCCTGTAGGTACCTTTATGGTAGATGGGGAACTCGTATATGATTAACCAGTAAAAGGATCACCAAAGCCTGAGCTTTACCTTTCCAATTGCAAACAAAAATTAATCTCCAAGCTACCCCAACACATCATAAATACAAGATTACAATCCCTGAAAGAAGCGAAAGTGAAGTGACTTGGAGTACTGAGTTGTAACTGAGAGAGGAAGCTCCCTCCCCTCATGCCTCCTTATACAGTCACAGGGCAGGGCTTTCTACGCAGTAAGAATCAGACGCAGCTGAAAGGAAGAGATAACAAGAGGGAGAAAAGCAAAGCAGGAACTTAAATTATGGATTCACATGCTCGACCAAAACTCTTTGACTTCCATGGAGTGTCAATGATCAGTTATTTTACCGACAACTGGGAGGCCATTCAAAGCTTTCAAGCCAGACCAGACGACGTCCTCATTGCGACATATCCCAAAGCAGGTGAGTTTGAGTAACTTGATTCATATTTGCAGAGGCTAACAAATGGACGTAACCTTTGCTACACTATAACCAGATCCGGCCTGAGAGGATTTGGTGCCCTAGGCAAGATTTCATCTGGTGCCCCTTATATTGCAGTTAATTCCACCACAAATAGCATTTACACACTTACAGAAAAATGAAATACAGCTTTACAGTTACAACAGAATTTGTTCATTTTAAAATTAAAGAATGCCTGTGAATACCATTAACAAACTCATAACACTTATATTTGTCACGGGTAGCAGACAGGACCCAATTGCAGGACTCCGAGGCAGGCTGAGTTTAATCAAGTCTTTATTTACAAAAGGAGCAGTACGGACCAACAAGAGATGCAGGTTGCTCCTCAACCTGTGGCGCACGGCTACCTAGACTCCAGACAGTGAACAGGACGGACCAGACATCGATGATTAACAGACCAACAGAGAACACACAGACAGGACATATATAGCTGGCATGGTAATGACAGAAACTGGCTACAGGTGTGGAACAGGACCGCCCAGACATGTGGCCTGCCCAGTCTTAAAGGGAGAACCTCAGCCTAATCCCTGACAATATTTATAGTACAAACTACAACGGAAATTTCAAAGTTCTATAATTACAATAAAATCAGAGATTGGGAAAATATACAGTATACAATATATAATTTAGTCATATTGTGAACAAAGAAATCTGCTGTGAAACCCAGGTAATTTGCACCTGAGTTGCATAACAGCCTATAACTGTCTAATGAGCTAAAAGACCGACAGGGATTTCTTTATCTTTGTGAATGTTGAAGTAATGGCTATGTTGTTATTATTGGTAGGTAAAAACAGTATTATTGCAAAAGTCTAGACCAATATGATGTCAACATTCAGACAATAGCCAGAAAAATATGCAAAATCTACACAAGATAAACTTACTTCATGATTGATAATAAAACACACACTTATAAAAAGCAAAGCACGGCAAATGCTTTAAACTATTAATCAGCAGGTGATGAAAAATAGACACTTTTAATCAACTCGGCTCGGTGTAAACTTACTAAGTACACAATAAATGCAATAAGAAATATACGTAGGTCTTGCCTATCTTTGCTGAAACCTCTCTCTCTTTCTCCCTCTCTCTCTCTCTCTCTCTCTCTCTCTCTCTCTCTCTCTCTCTCTCTCTCTCTCTCTCTCTCTCTTTCCCCCTCTCCAGGAACAACATGGGTCTCCTACATTCTTGATTTATTATACTTTGGCCAGATGTCTCCAGACCGTCAGAACACATTGCCCATCTATGAGAGAGTACCTTTCTTGGAGCTCACATACCCGGGAATGGATTCAGGTTGAGATAAAAACCCTTTCCTAATAACACATTTTAGTTTGACTCTTATTATCATCGTCCTATACAATCTAACTGGGCATCTAAATGGAATCTGGGCATTTACTTTTCCACACAGGAACAGACCTGGCAGACAAGCTCCCCACCAGTCCCCGTCTCATCAAAACTCATTTTCCAGTCCAGTTTGTTCCAAAGTCCTTTTGGGAGCAAAATTGCAGGGTAAGGTAACCTTTCTGATTGAGCAACCCGTTTCCTTTCCTTTGCTTATTGAGAATTCGGACAGTCCTTATCATGACCGTGACACAAAACACTTCCGGGGTTAAGTGATGAGGAGATAGGAGGGACAATTCGGACATACCCACTCACTCCTGCGCTGGCTTACTGTGAAGGCCACACCCCCTCCTGATGGCCACACCTTCTCCCGAAGCCACACTGCTGTTCTACCTTTGCCGGTCATATCCAGTGCCTGGATGTGTTTGCACATGGGCAGCCAGTTGCCCAATATTAAAATCATTTACATAAAAAGGCAGGTCGCTATGCTGCCTTTGGACATAACCGTGCTATGCTAAATGCGATACGTACATTAACAGTGCATTCATGAATTGTATACAGCGCTGCTATGCTCCAGCATGTTGGCGGGTTAACAGGAAGGATGACAGCACCAGATAAAGACATTTTCACAACTTTCTTTTGTGGAAAAACACCAGCTTTTAAAAGATGGGAGACAAACACCTGAGCTACCAGACCTTCAACAAAGGAAAAGTCAGAAAATAGTTTGCACTTTCATGTCAATTTGGGGAGCAGACGCGCCTCAATAGTGGTTTAAGCCCGCAGACAGCTCTGCTGTCAGAGTTACAGTATTTTCATTTTCTGCGTGTTTCCAACATAAACAACGGATGCACTGCCATGTCATGAGATTTGTCTTGTTGGGAGAGTCTGGAGACTGCTATTGAATAATTGTTTAAGTTTCTTTAATGGTTTTTTATAATCTTGATTTTGTTGGATTAAATCTCTTTGTGGTATTGCACATTATGTACTCCTTCCTCAGCTTTTCTCAAGTCTTCAGTCAACCCAATCATTTCTACTCTTTTTCTTTTAGTGCAATTAATTTGAATTAAACCTGAAACCCAGTTTGTAAAACTGCACTTTATTTTTCCTTATTTTGACTCCCCATGCCGACTTAAGAGTAATATACTGTATATATATATTTTTTTTTTCATCTGCAGATGGTCTATGTTGCACGTAACGCAAAGGACAATATGGTGTCTTATTTCCACTTTGAGCGCATGAATTCTGGTCAGCCAGAGCCTGGAGATTGGAACAGCTACCTTGAGAAGTTCTTGGCTGGAAAATGTATGTACATATTAAAGCTGATGTCATGATGTAAGCGTCACAAAAGCAGAAGATATTTACTTCACTACCTACATATGCTGTTCTGTGTCATTAGTGGTGTTTGGCTCCTGGTACGACCACGTGAATGGCTGGTGGAAGAAGAAACAGGCTTATTCAAATCTCCACTACATGTTCTACGAAGACCTTGTTGAGGTAATGTTATAGTTTTGTGAATGTCTTTATCTTCAGAGCACCTTTCTGAAGCTTCCCTGAAGTAGAAATGATGATTTCTGATTGTTTCTTTCAGGATACTGGACGGGAAATTGACAAACTCTGCTCCTTTCTTGGCTTATCTCCTTCAGCTGAGGAGAAAACCAGAGTTCTGAATGGTGTGAAGTTTGACAACATGAAAAACAATGCGATGACCAATTACTCGACAGATCCCACTATGGATTTCAAAATCTCTCCATTCATGAGAAAAGGTACGGTGAATGATTGTTTTACAGCAACACAAAAAAAGAAGTGAAGTGAAATCAGACCTGACTGAGCCCTTGTGGTTCTGCAGGAAAAGTCGGTGACTGGAAGAATCACTTCACCGTGGCTCAGAATGAAGAGTTTGATGAAGACTACAAGAAGAAGATTGATCCAACTCTTCAGTTCCGCACTTAAATTTGAAAGGAACCGTACATAGCGCTTGCAAATGTCAAAATGCTGTTTGATCGGCTGGATGAGACACTTTATTGTGAAGTTTATCACCCCAACTTTATGTGAATCTGAACTCTGAACATCATGGGCTTATTCACCTCCTGCCAAAAGCCAATCTAGTCTAATAATGAACTAAAAGCAATGTTGAAACTATCATTGTCAACACCTTCATGAATGTTAAAGTCACCCACTCATGGCTCTATCAGTAATAAATTGAAGAGAAAGTCAGAGAATTCATTCCAAGCGATACACTATGGAGGCTGTGAAAGATGAGATGGACGAAGGAGTCAAGTCGGCTTACTTTATTGCCTCCAGCAACATGAAAGTTCGATCAAACATTTTTCTCTCCTGTGTCATCGCACTTCCTCTTTGAACACCTCCCCGTTACCAACACACCCACTCCACTCTGCTTGAGAGAACTTCCCTCCAGGTGCACACCACAACACTACAACAAGTTAGACTGGCTTATGAAATTTCCTTTTTGGAGTGCCTGAGGTTCAGCGAGAGACTTAGATGGGTTTTACGGTTTATTTTTTGTCTAGGACTGATAGTAAAATTAGAGTTATACATGGATGATACACCACCTCCATCAGTTTCTCGGGGAGCAGCACCACAACTGCCTGGTACCTTACGAGAAATGAGGAGGTCTGAGTTCATAGAATGGCCAGGCTTTTCTGTGTGGAGTTTGCGTGTTCTCCCTGTGTGTGCGTGGGTTTCCTCCCCATACTCTGGTTTCGACACACAGTGAACCTAAATTGCTCCTAGGTGTGAATGTGTGTGGTTGTCTGTGATGGAAATTAGTACCTGCCAATGTCATGCAAATGTCCACACGACAATGCCGTTTCATGTAAGCGCATAGTTTTTGGCCGATCATCCACAGGGTGCAGCGTTTTAGGAGGCTGAAGCACTGGTGTATGTGGGCGATGTATCAGCAACGTTCCTCTGAGCCTCTGCTGGCCTCATCCTCCTCTGCAGAGCTGGAATCGTTCACCCTTTGAGTGGATTTCCCAGGTGTCTTTTGAGGCGCTGTGGAAGAAATAAGACCTGTCCAGCAAAAATATTGTTGGTTGTCTGCCACTAAAATCCTTTTTAAGAACAACATTGGGATCTGAAATCACTCTATCTGTGCTCAGTGGTATAGAAAATCTGCTTCATGACGGAAATGCGCCTTGGTTCATCGCAAAAGTGTATGTTCTGTTGATGGAGGGAACTCCAAAATTAAAGTTGCATGAATCTCAGGAAAAATGACTTTGCTTTACTTTACTTGACTTGAGATGGGAGTCTGAGTTGAATATAACGATTGATGCAGAGTTTTGGTTAAAGGTGTGTCAAAAAAGTCTGTCGGCCACTACTAATGCAAGATACAGATTGATCCATTAACTTCCTACACCAACTCTATAGCACACCAAAGAGATTGCACAAATATAAACTTGAGCTACTGTTAAATATTTTCAGTATCCTGCATGTTCAAAAACTGTGGCTGGCTCAGGACAACAGACCTGAGATCTGCCCATGCTACTACCAACACTTAAGGTAGAAGGACACACTTTTGCACACATTTTTAAACAACAACAGGCAGACTTCTTATAGAGATCACTCCCTGTGACCGTTGGCTCACTTCCTGTCCTCTCCGGCCCAATCACAGTGGAGGACCCCTGGCCTACAGCCATCCTCCTATCTTGAAGGTGGACTCAAGCCTCCAGCTTCCCAGGTTGAAGACACTTCCTGGGTCCATGTATACATAATAATCTTATCTTATAGTTAGATGTCTGCCAAAATGTCTGATGACAATTCAGTTAAGCCCAGTTAATACAGTGAAAGTTTGAGTTGACTAAGACATTAAAATACATAATCTGTTGTTAAAATATAACTACTGGATATTCAAATGTTGTCGAAATACAACATATTACCAATTACTTTTTTCAAGAATTGGTAACTACAAATAATCATTTCCAGGTGATCTTAGAGATGAGGAAGAGGAGGTGCACCAGGGTAAAAGGATTTTGGGTAACACATCCCACTGAGCAAAAAGTGGTCCAAAACACGACTAAAAGATGTCATCTCTATACATCCAGAAGATGCTGTTGAAACATTTATTAATGTACATAGTTGTAGTCACATCATAAAAGGCTGTCAAAGTGGCGAGTTTTTCCGCGAAGACTCAAAAAGTTTGATGCCTTGCTCCCAAAGCAAAGAATGGTCGTAACTCAGACATTGTGCATTCTGCTTTAAACTTCACATGCTGTCTTCTCTTGTCTGTCATGATCTACTTCCCAACCCGACTTGACACTTTGCCAACACATGTATCAGATTTATCGAAACAAAACCTAATTGCTACACCACAAATCACCTGTATGAGCTCGGATTATTGACATTGCGTCTTCATTCATTCATTGTATTCTGTTTGTTTGGTCAAATTTGAAAATAGATTTTTATTTATTCATTTACATATCTTTCATCTGTATATTTAATGGCAGGGAGTGGGTGGACAGATGGGTTTCTCTATTTTTAACCTGTAAATCACCTTGGCTGAATTTTGTCATTCTGAAAGTTAAGTAAATAAGTATAGTTTGATTTGATTTCAAATTTCAGTGCGGAACTGAAGAGTTGGATCAATCTTCTTCTTGTAGTCTTCGTCAAACTCTTCATTCTGAGCCACGGTGAAGTGATTCTTCCAGTCACCGACTTTTCCTGCAGAACCAGAGAGACTCAGTATGGTCTGATTTCAGTTTCATTTATCCTTTGCTGTAAAACAATCATTCACCCTACCTTTTCTCATGAATGGAGAGATTTTGAAATCCATATGAGAATATGTTGAGTAATTGGTCATCGCATTGTTTTTCATGTTGTCAAACTTCACACCATTCAGAACTCTGGTCTTCTCCTCAGCTGAAGGAGATAAGCCAAGCAAGGAGCAGAGTTTGTCAATTTCCCGTCCAGTGTCCTGAAAGAAACAACCAGAAATCATAATTTCCACTACAGGGAAGCTTCGGAAAAGTGCTCTGAACATAAAGACATTCACAAAACTATAACATTACCTCAACAAGGTCTTCGTAGAACATGTAGTGGAGATTTGAATAAGCCTGTTTCTTCTTCCACCAGCCATTCACGTGGTCGTACCAGGAGCCAAACACCACTAAAGACATAGAACAGCATGTGTAGGTAGTGAAGTAAATATCTTCTGCTTTTGTGACGCTTACATGATGACATCAACTTTAATATGTACATACATTTTCCAGCCAAGAACTTCTCAAAGTAGCTGTTCCAATCTCCAGGCTCTGGCTGAGCAAAAGTCATGCGCCCAAAGTGGAAATAAGACACCATATTGTCTTTTGCATTACGCGCAACGTAGACCATCTGCAGATTAAAAAAAAAAAAAAAATTCAATAAAATTTCCACTCAAAGAAACTGTCTGGTGCTTTTTGGGCTGTGGTGTCACTACAATCCTCCCCACATCAGTTCCAACCACACCCAGTGGACACACACACACACACACACACACAGACAGACTTTCCACTCCTCATCAAACTTAACATTTGCTTTGATATAAAAACAGTAGTGTGCGGTGGTGTCTCAGTCAGAGCCAGCAGCAACAAAATACAAGCCCCCCCCCCATAATACAAGCCCCCTGTTCACAATGTTACAGGAAGCACCTGAATCTATCAACATTTCCACTCCTTGTGTGTTCCTTCCTTATTATCACTCACAACGGAGAAAACATAATCAGCATCATTGTCACTATATTCTGCAACTGTGGTTAACAATCACTTTATTCACATTATTCAGTTTGCACAACTTGGCAAAAATGTTCTGGTTTTCCACATCTGTTACACTTTTTGTCCTTTGTTATGATACTTTCTCTGCTCATGTGATCGGCACGTCCACACTTGTAACATGTTACACCTTTTTCATCACTTAAGGAACGATCTTGAGGTCTGTATCTTGCCAGTTTTGCATTTCCTTGCGCTCTGCCTGGTTTCATTTCCACTGCAATAATTGGTCATTTCTCCATTTTTGCAGCTTGTTCATCTGCCGTCTCTATTGTTCTGGCCATTTCTTGGAGCCCTGCCAACTTCAAATCCTTTTCGCACAACAACCGTCTGTGCAGTTCATTTGAAGTACATTTGTCAATAACTTGATCTTGTATAAAACCATCTTTAAGATCTCCAAACTCACAAGTGGACACCAGCTTCTTTAGTCTAATTACAAAACTGTCCATTGACTTCCATTGTTCTTGCTCTGCTCGTCTAAACGTGTCTCTCATCGGGAGTCGGCGAGCACATCAAAGGCAGATACAGAGAGCATCGTCATCTTCTTCTTTTCATTGGACTTAACTGCACATTCCGTCTTGAATCCTCGTTGCCAGTTGTAGTGTTCTTGTCTTGCATTACACTAACCACGCAGCACAAATGTTCTCAGTTGACTGCTTAATTCCTGGTCTGCATGTTTAGTCTCATACATACTTAATCTCATCTTACTCACCCCATGACCTGTACAAAACCGGAAGTGATGTACATTACACTATGTCAGGACATAAACACCTTAACGCAGAGCAGCTAAAGTCTCAAAAGGAGGCATTTCTTTTATCTTTTATTCAGCACAAGTTAATATTTTGTGGGAACAAATTGCTTTCTTCTGTGAGCAAGATAATAAAATATAAACATCGATAAATCGAAATAGTTTACATCAATAAAGTATACAAAACAATTAATCAATAGACAGTTGCTCCACATGTCAAGTAATTTTTTCCTTAATGGAGCAGTGACCAACAAATTATGTCTGAGACCTTCAATAAACGTTTCTGGTACCAGGTTAGATGATGCAGTCATGCAGATATCACACAGGCTACCTTACCCTGCAGTTTTGCTCCCAAAAGGAATTTGGAACAAACTGGACTGGCAGATGAGTTTTGATGACACGGGGGCTGGTGGGGAGATTGTCTGCCAGGTCTGTTCCTGTGTATCCTATCGGATAATGATTAAAAAAAAAAAAAAAAAAAAGAACATTAAACATTAAATTGAAATGTGTCATCAGACAATTTGTTGAAGTCATTCATAAACCTTACTGCTTGCAGAAAAATGTTGTGAATGTTTTAGCTGTTAACCTGAATCAATTCTCTGGAGCTCCAAGAAAGGTACTCTCACGTCAATGGGCAGGGAGTTCAAACGCTCTGGAGACATCTCATCAATGTACAATAACTCGAGAATGTGAGAGACCCAAGTTGTTCCTAAAGAAAGAAAGTAAACATATACTTTTTCCAACCACCATGAAACCTTAACTGGAACGAAGCTCATATTCTCCATGTGGTAAACCGACAGAGTAAGAAGTGAATTAGTGTTGCAAATGAAAACTCTCCACCAAGGGATGGAAATTAAATTTCTTTTGTCCATCTGCCACTTTATAGAGCACCTTTCCCGGATAACGATGAGAAGGTGCTTTACAGCAATAAAAGCAGCAAATTAAAACCAGATTTAAGGTCAATAAATATACAGAGTGAGGACAAAAAACATACAAGAGAAAACAATAGTAGAAATGATCAGGTCAAAGGCCAGTCTGAATAAAAACTCTTTTTAAATGTCTTATAAAAGTATCACAGGTGTCGACAAAATGAAAGGTTGTTTGACCATGCAAAGCTTTATAAGTTAGCAGTATTATTTTAAAATTGACACAAAAAGTTATGTATAAGTGATGTGGGTCAGTTCCTGTTCAAAGACTGCTCTTTGGACTGTTTGAAGGCAGTTTAGAGAGGACTGACTTAAACGGGTTGAAAGGCATTACAACAATCTAAAGAAGAAGAAATAAAAAAGTGTAAAAATAGTAAACTGATTAAATGCACCCGCCAGCACACAAAGTAACCTGCACTTGGTTGTGAGTGCTAATTTCCAGCCCTGCTCTGCACAAATAATTTGTCAGCATCGGGGATTATTTATTTATTTTCACAAACTTACCTGCTTTGGGATATGTCCCAATCAGGATGTCATCTGGTCTGGCCTGAAAGTTTTGAACGGCCTCCCAGTTGTCTGTAAAATGTCTGATCATTGACACTCCATGGAAGTCAAAGAGTTTTGGTCGAGGAGGTGAATCCATAACTTACACGGTTCCTGCTTTGTTTTTCTCCACCTTGTTATGTCTTCCTTTGAGGCATGTCTGACTCCTACTTTTTAAGTGGAAGCACCTGCTTTGTTAGTACGCTTGAGGGGAGGGAGCTGTATCTCTCTTGGAACAGCTCAGTAGTCCAAGTCACATGATGGTGTAGCTATTGATGTGAATATTAACCATTCAGTCTCTTGTCAAACTGCAGGATTCTTTTTATATTTATGTTTAACAAAAGTACAGCTGGCACTTTGATTCCAGGAAGTAAATAGGGGTTCATTTTAAGTTTGATGAAAAAATAATGAAAACTTGTTTTGAGACATGAAAGATATGAAAGAGATCAGATATTTTACTCGCATTTCATCATTGTAGATTTTTGATATGCTGCAGAGGCAGTTTTGATTTCATTTTATTTTCCAAGACTAACTCCTCTCCTGTGGAATTCAGTTTTTTCTTGTATAAAATGATCTGGGAATGGACACAGTCTCTACAGGACAAATAATGCGAGGGAGAAGCAGATTATAGCGTAAGATTGTCTTACTCCAGGTCTTTGCTCTGGACTCTCGGTAGTCAAGAATTTGATGGTATCATATATTTGGCCATATTTCTAGACAAGAGCGCTGCACTATTCAAAGTGGGAAGGATGTTGCTCCTCCTCATCGGAGCAGGTTTTCCCACAAACATTTTAGAATGGCTCACAATGTTTTCAGGACACCATCCAGACAACCATCAGTTAAATGAAGAATTTAGGCCTAATGTGTCATCGCTGGTCAAATCAACCAGCCAGAGAAAAATGACAGAGCCCGGCAAACCTTTTGCAAACTTACACACTGTATTCAACATTCCTGTTGGTGACTTTCGATTGACGTAATCAGGCAGGCAGCAGACAATACCCTTGTTAATGCTACATATACTATCTACAGTTATCACACTGATCCAGACACTTTCCAACTGTTGTTAGATCAAACAAGCCTGAGCAGCTCTATCGAGACAGCAACACTATCAATTGTTCCTGGAAGAGAGGTTTCTGCGTTTCGTAGGAAAAGTAATACATCATCTGCATCGAGGCATATTTTATGGGTTACATTTGCTGTTCGTATACCTTTTGTTATTGTTCCGTCGGATGCCTGCTGCTAGTGGTTGGGATTTAGTTCTTCTGGTGATGATATTAATAGTAGCTATCAACGTATACACCAATGTCAACCATGCCCCACACCAACACACGCGTTGCTTCCAAATCGTCCCTCCTATCTCCTTTCCTATTCACTTTTCCTTAACCCCATGGATGACATCACAGGGTTGAGGAAAGGTGTCAGGAGACTTCCTAAAACAGTTAGGGAAAGTCGATCCAACCGCACTTTCACGAGGTGACATAATAATCCGACGGCAGCACAGGTTAGTGACGTCTGCCGTGGTGAAAAAATGGACTACAAAAAGCACATTTCTAACACTTTCCCCTGTGCCTCTAAACACTGACATAATCTCAAATATCACAAGGTTTGAGTTGAAATTAAAAGAAAAGAGACACTGGGAACAAAAGGGAAACTGCTGCCAGGTAAATAAAGGATGAATGCAAAATGAAAGTAGGCTGCATAAAAAGTTTATTTTTCTGTGTTTGTTTTACAATGGCCACAAAACATTCATAGTTGGGATATGGTTTTTCAATTATTTAAAGTTGTTCAATACATATTATTGCATTGGTAACTTACATGATCTGTTCGGTCATCGTGAGTTTCCCTGAACGCTCGGATGAGCGGGTCCCTTTAAATGTTGTTGCCGCAAGGAATTGTGGGACAGAATTATCTCATCTCCTTTGATAAAGGATGCATCAGTGTTTCCTAGGCTAAAGGAGGTTTTGGAGGAAGCATTTAGCCCCCTTTCCTTAGCTTATAGGGAATTCAAACGTTCCAAAGAATTTGTAAATCAACACTTGAACCATATCTGAAGAATAGGACAGGGACTTGATAGCGATATCACCATATGCCTTCTCTGTGTCTGTCTATCGTGAGAGCTCTTCAAACTGAGACCATAATTGCTCCACTGCCATACAGGCTGGACAGTTCAACATGGACATTGATTATTCTGTAGTTTTTATTTGGCCTTTTTTAAAAATTTTAGTTTCAGTATGCTTTGACACTTAATGGTACGGGTCTCTTGGGACCCTGTGAATGTCCCAAGAGACAAGACCATTGCAGCTTTAAACTTTTTTTTTTTTTTAAACTCCTACATTTTGGAATTTCTATTCAAGTATGTGTAAATTGGTTTGTGGTTCAATCTGAATTGTCCTTGGATGCTTTGTGTTGCATTATATGATTCTCAGAGCTTAGATTGTAACAAAAGGCCAAAAAGCACCACACAATTCTTTGACCATGTTATGAGACAGTTCTCTTGGTTTTCTAAAATGCCTCATCGAGCTCATCGGGAAGTTCACTGCGGAACTGAAGAGTGGGATCCTTCATCTTTTTCTTGTAGTCTTCATCAAACTCGTCATTCTGAGCCACGGTGAAGTGGTTCCTCCAGTCACCGACCTGCCCTGCAGAGCAAGAGAGACTCAGTCAGGTCTGATTTCAGTTCAATTTAACTTTTGCTGTAATATAATCATTCGCTATACCTTTTCTCATGAATGGGGAGATTTTCACATCCATCGCTGGATTTGTAGAATAATTGGTCACTGGATTGTTTTTCATTTTGTCAAACTTCACTTCACTCATAACTCTGATTTTCTCTTCAACTGAAGGAGATAAGCCAAGAAAGGAGCAGAGTTTGTCTATTTCCCGTAGACTATCCTGAAAGAAACAACCAGAAATCATAATTTCCACTTCAGGGAAGCTTCAGAAAGGTGCTCTGAACATAAAGACATTCACAAAACAATAACATTACTTCAGCAAGGTCTTCGTAGAACATGTAGTGGAGATTCGAATAAGCCTGTTTCTTCTTCCACCAGCCATTCACGTGGTCGTACCAGGATCCAAACACCACTGAAACCACAGGACACCATGTGTACTTAGTTCGGTGGGGTAGATATTTTCTCCTTTTGATGACTTCAACTTTATTATGAACATACTTTTTCCAGCCAAGAACTTCTGGAGGTAGCTGTTCCAATCTCCAGGCTCTGGGTGAGCAAAATTCATGCGCTCAAAGTGAAAATGAGACACCACATTGTCCTTTGCATTGCGCGCAACATAGACCATCTGCAGATTTAAAAGAAAAAAGAAAAAATCACACTTAAGGTGGTGCAGGAAGTCGAAAAAAGGAAAACTGACTCCAATGCATCCAACCAACATGCAGTTTTACCGATTGAGTTGCAGATTTTTTGTGTTTAAAACACCGGGATATATTACCATGACATCATTGTTGAAATAAAAGTTTACAATTCAATACACAATTATATGATAGATTTTTTTTTAAATTCCTTTCCGAGAAGACTTTTGGGTTTTAAACTCGATTTTTGTTCGATTCAAAGTCGTGTTAAAGATCAATATACAGACCAGTTTGGAGTAAAAGAAAGTTAAAGAAAATATACTTTTGCTACATTTTCTGCTTTTAAAGGACGGCGTACAGAAAAAGAGCAGAAATGATGAGGTTGACTGAAGACCTGAGAAAAGCTAAGGAAGGAATTCATAATGTGCAATACCACAAAGACAGTGATCTAGTTCCACACTGATACTAGGTAAAAGCTGATACAAATACAAAGTTGAATGTTTTAAGAAAGGGAGTTTACATAGACGATTTCAACAGTGATATCTTTGATCTCTGAAACAGAGAAGAAAGGCCATCAATACTCCATGCCTCATTTCCATTATCATAGGCCTCGAGACCATGACATTCTACCGATGGTGGTATAATCTGTTCATTTAAAAAAAAAAAAAAAAAAACTTGGGTTGTTTAAGCCAGAGGACTCAGAGAACCTGGGCTAAGGAAAACCTTTGGACTCATGATGTATGATTCACTACAAAGACTTGCCTGGGGTGATACAGGAAACAAACCCTGTTCCATCCTTTCACCCGTGAAAGAACTGGCAGATCCAAAGCATTGTTTTCTTTTTGATGATACATTTGCTCGAAAAGCCAATGATCATCAGGTCCACTAGGTTTGAGTTAAGTCAGGTCAAGTTAGTTTTTTTTCTGTCAACTTGATTAGGTTCAAAGCCAAGAATGCCAAGAATCACATTGATTTTGTCAATAATCACATTTGTTCAGGCTCCTTATCTGAATCTTGGGTGAGGCTAAAGACGCACAATAATTGGGAATGTTGTTTAAATCAAGCAAATTTTTATGTTTACTCAACTCAATGAATCTTGTGTTATGAGGGGTGGTATAGCGGTTGTCTCCCAATCGGAAGGTTGCAAGTTTGATTCCCATCTCTGCCAGCTTACATACCGAAGTGTCCTTGGGCAAGACACTGAACCTAAAACTGCTCCCATTGGAGTGACAGCGCCTTGCATGGCAGCAGCTTCCAATGGTGTGTGAATGGGTGGATGTGATGCGCTATGTAAAGTGCTTTGGGGTTGCTCACACAGCTATGAAGCAAATATAAGTGAAATCCATTTACCATTTATGTGGAGTTGCAAAGGATACAGAGGAAACATCTGGCCTGCAACTGAAGGATCCATCGAAATGGAAGTATTTTCGAAATTGTTCCTATGTTCTGAGCTCAAACTGCTCAACATTGAACAAAAAAATGGACCGATTTGGAAGTATCTACATATTTTAGACATCTATGGTGACCATGTCAGCCCGAAAACAAACTTAAGAGCTCTATGGGATGGAGAGAAACAGATGAGAACAAGTGATGTTGGTGTTTCAGGCAGAAGACAGAGCTAAATGAAAGACAGTTGAGAGTTTGAACAAAGGGAAGCCCTTTTTGCTTTAAACACAAAAAAGAAACAAATAATTCTGTTTCAATTTGAATGTTCTTTTAGTAAAATGACAATAAAGATTTTGACCTCTGACTTTTAATCTTGTCCTTTAACCTTCAGTTAATTAAATCTTCTGCTTTGTCAAGAGCTATTGATCCAACGTTAGATGATGCAATCATGCAGACATCACACAGGCTACCTTACCCTGCAGTTTTGCTCCCAAAAGGACTTTGGAAAAAACTGGACTGGCAGATGAGTTTTGATGAGGCGGGGGCTGGTGAGGAGCTTGTCCGCCAGGTCGGTTCCTTTGTATCCTATTTAATAATGATTGGGTGGGGGGGGGGGGGAATTAAAATGGGTTATCAGGTAAAGCTTTGTACTTATTCATGGTTCGATAAATTCCACTGTTTGGAGAAAATGTGATTGTCACAACCTGAACGCATATTCGGGTATGTGAGCTCCAAGAAAGGTACTCGCTCATGGATGGGCACGGTGTTCCGACGCTTTGAAGACATCTGGCCAAAGTACAATAAATGAAGAATGTAGGAGACCCATGTTGTTCCTAAAGAGAAAGAGAGAAAAGAGAGTGAGTGGTGGGGGGGTTCAGCAGAGAGGTACCATTTCCAACGCCATGAAACTATAAGTGGAATAGATTCCACATGTTCTGAAGATATGGGTTCAGAGATGTGACACTTTTTGATCCATTTGATCATATAAAAAGTGTTTTACACTTGAATATTGCATTATTTATTGATTGAGATATTACACAGACAGGCGTGCAACCGATTTAAGAAGTGAAGATAACAAAAACAAGGCTTCGTAAGAAGTAAGTCCATAATGCAAAGATCTTCTCTGAACATAGTTTAGTCAGAATCAGTAATTAGAAAAATTCACACACTGACCTGATTTGGGATATGTCACAATAACGACGTCATCCGGTCTGGCTTGAAAGTTTTGAATGGCCTTCCAGTTGTCGGTAAAATGACTGATCATTGAAACTCCATGGAAGTCAAAGAGTTTTGGTCGAGAATGGGAATTCATCATTTACACGACTCCTGCTTTGTTTTTCCTCCCTCTTGGTATATCTTCCTTTCAGCTGCGTCTGACTCTTACTGAGTAGAAAGCCCTGCCCTGTGACGACATGGGGATGCTCAAGGGGAGGGAGCTTCCTCTGTCCCAGCTCAGTTCTCCAAATCACTTGACTGTGCAGATACTTTTTTTTTCGTCATCTTTGCTTTCTCTTCAGTATTAGAATCTTGTGTTTAGGACGTCTCGGGGTAGTTTGGAGATGTTCAGCCTTTGATGATCCTTTGATTAATGTATAGTTCCCCATCACCACGTGAAGCGCTCTTGCCTCACAGTGAGATGACCCCGGTTCAAATCTAAACATGGGCCATATTATGTGGAGTTTGCATGTTCTGTGCAGGGGTTCCCTCCATGTACTCCGGTTTCCTCACACAGTCCCAAAAACATACACTTTCACATCCTGTGTTTCAGTTCCACAGATCAGATCCATCACACTGAGAGATCATGATGATATTATAAGCCTGTGGAGTAATGTTGGTGCTTGACCTGTG
Source organism: Blennius ocellaris (assembly GCF_963422515.1). NCBI lineage: Eukaryota > Metazoa > Chordata > Actinopteri > Blenniiformes > Blenniidae > Blennius > Blennius ocellaris. The sequence goes on from NC_137654.1 coordinate 21,858,439, forward strand.
ACTGTTTCCTGTACAGAAAAGCAGAGTTCATATTGTTTACCTATAGGGATGTCAAAATGGAGCCTTGGTGAAATGATTCTTTTCATCATGTTAGATTTGCAACTACTGGAGATTTAAGCATGTTTCGTACTTTGCCTGAAATGCTTTCCCAACTTTTCCAGTCAGTTGATTAATATATTATGAACATTAGTCTATTGGGTGCAGTGGGTGGAGTAAAAAGATAAAGTGATGCTAAGGGTTGAATGTTAATGCAGTCAGTGTTCACCCATGAGTCATTGACAACCTGTGCCAAAAAGTTAATTTTTTAATTTTTCTTAATTTTCACCACGAAAGAGGAATTTGATAAAGATATGAAAAAGCCACAAAATCTGTACAGTCTGAATGTTTTTGAATAAATGAAAATATATATGTCAAGATGTTGAAGCATCAGTTAGATATTTTGTTTAGTGACCTCTGGTTGTGTGTTATATTGACTGACATTGCACATCTTGTAAGTGATTATTTGTCCTGTCTGATTGTGTGTATCTTTATTGACACGGCAAGCATTACTATTTCTTTTTCTTACTTAGAACAGGACCTTAACATGAAACAGACTATCAAAAAGTGTCATTCAGGGTTCAGCAGAGTATGAAAAAAGTATCATGATCATAAAATACCCGATTGAATTCAGTAGTGCAACTCCATTTCATTTCTCATGCACTCTTGGTTTAATTATAAAACTGAAGTTTTGAAGGGGGGGGGGGGGGGGGATTCCACAATAAAAACAACCATGCTGTTTGCCAATGTTTATGCTGAATTTTCTAAGCATGTTTGACAGACTTATCTTTCATGTCTGAGAAGGAGTGCTAAGAACTGCTTCATGGTTGCACATTACCTGCATGACAGTTTGTCCCAGAGTCCCACTCCACACACTAAAACAATGTTTTCAGGGTTGTGCATGCACAAAGATATTTAAAACGCTGTTCCCTCCACAAATTCATACCCCCCATCTCTTTTACCAAATATTTTCTGGATGTTCCCTGGTAGTGAGTTATTTGATGCTTTGAACATGAATTTTAATGATTTTGACCGTGGAAATTAGTGGATTCGTGTGATCTCTATAAACGGTGTTGTGAATGATCCTGGTGACCCTATTTTGCAGTGTTGACAGTGATGGTAGTTTACATTTGTATGTATTGCACCAAATCTCTGCACAGTGTGGAGTTTCATGACACTTGGTTTTCACGGGTTTAACTTGAGTTTTCCGGTTTATTTTATCATCCAGTATTACCCCGAGAAATTTGGTTTCACAAGTTCTGACAGTGTCAGCCCCATCTGAGTATTATTGCAATAATATACCTTTGACAAAACATAATAATGTATTCCTGTCAAACTGAATGATAGACAGGTTAGCTTAATTCTGTATTATATTCTTTTTTTTCAAAAACAATAAAAAGTTGGGGAAAAAAAGATTATTCGGGGGAAAAAACTGTCACTTCATAAAGGAGACGATCACGTTTGCCCACGTGCAGTTCCAGTATCCTGCCACAGGGTGTCACCACTTCCCCGAAGAGGCGCCAACACACCGCCACGCCTGTAGGCGGACCAACAGCGGTCGTAGCCAGTATCGTCAGACCAGACACTGGATACAGACAACAACAGTTACTGATCCGGACCGCATTTCTGCTCGCATTCAGCTATGGGTGTAGTCTGAGACACAGTAGCGCACCGCAATATACCTCGAAGTTTAATCCTCATGAAGGAGCTCCGTCCGGGCTGAGTTTGGGAGATGGGAGTACTCAACATTGCAGACCAGGTACCGCTGAAAGAAAGGGCTCCGTGTTCGCGCAGTGGCGCAGTCTATTATCTGGCACGGCGCTGTCGCCGTGCTGCGCAGCTTAAAACGTCTTCTACAACGGAGGGCTTGTTTTCGTCCCTAGCTAATTGGCGGTGCGTGTTTGTTAACGGGTATTCCTGCGTCGTAATGGTGATATTACATAGTTCCAGCGATGCACGGCTCGTGTGTGTGCAAAGTGTGAGCCCCGGTGGAGAGGCCCTGCCCTGGGTCCGGGCCAGCTCGGTTAGCCGTTTGCTTAGCTGACGTAGCGGGCCTGTAGGCCTCAGCCGGGCTCGGTGTATCACCTGGACAACACCGAGGACGTATACGTCCTGCCGCACACGCTAAACGCATTAACATGTAACATTTCGCGCTCGCACCGTGCGTTTGGTCGCGTTCCTGCACGGTTAATGGCGTTAGTGCGATTTTCACGTGATTAGATTAGCCTGGGAAGTGTTGAGATCCGAGTCGTCGGTCTGGTTTAACGTTACATAGCCGTAACCCGACTGGTATTTCTGTCCTGCAGCCTCCTCTGGTCCAGGCCATCTTCAATCGTAATGCTGAAGAAGTTCAAGTATTATTGCACAAAAAGGAGGATGTCAATGCACTGGTACGTTTCAAATACTTACATGTATGTGTTTGCTTTGCATTAAGATTAGTTGCATGATAAATGAGCAAATGATCAGCACCACAGTGTTAGACCTGCTGTGTCCTGGACAACCTTTAAAATGGCAACCTGGAATGTAAATCGGGGGATTCTGTCTTAAATGACAGGTTTAAATCTAATTAATGTGAGATAATTCAACATCCATCTGCCCTGTGAGCTGGATGTATGCAGACTGGCTGGAGCCAGCACAGTGCAGTGAAAGGCAGGGTTCACCCTGGATGGGTCCCCAGGCTGTCACAACTCTAGAAATCACAGCATTCAACTACAACAATAAATGAATTCCTTGTCGCATAATTGGGGGGGTGGGGGGACACAATAACAAAAAAAAACAAAACCAGTATCTACAAACTTGAGTGTTGATGTTGGATTGTTCAGCTTAGATGTGAAATGTGTCCTGGTGACAAATAAAAGGACGTTAATCACAGTTAAATGTAAATTTTCTTGAACAGGACCAAGAGCGCCGTACGCCACTTCATGCTGCTGCCTGCGTGGGTGACGTCCATATAATGGACCTCCTCATTGAATCAGGTGAGTGAGCAGCAAGCATTTCTAACAACGGACATGTGGCTGTGCCAGATTTAAAAAAAAAAAATGTTTTAATGCATAGGCCATTATATAGTTCACCATTAATACCCTATATGTGGCACTCATAGTGTCCCACAGCGCATCAATAAAAGTAGTGTCAAACTGATACCATCTTGCATTTTACTGAATGAAATATGAAAGATGAGATGACAGTAATGATGTAACGGCACTTAGGGGGGGGGGATAAGTGTCTTTCATCATTTAGAGTCCGCTGCATTGACGTTTGCATGCAGGAGGTGGTTTGGGCGGTGTGATTGGGACATTTTGGTCATAGCTACAAAATGGTGAAACATGGAGCACACAAGTTATGCCTCTATGATGTTTATTATTAATGTTTCTTTTTCCAGGTGCCAGTGTAAATGCTAAAGACCATATATGGTTGACCCCATTGCACCGAGCGGCTGCTTCCAGGAATGAAGTAAGCAATACATATTTCCAAATTAGATGATTTCATGTTCTAACCTATTCAGTTTTCTACATTGTGCAGCCCTTTTTCGACTGTTACAGTGACTGGTACGCACAGCTCTGCTACATGGTTGACTTTTATAAAAATAGCATGATCTTGTGACGCAAATGTATAATATTTTTTTGTGTATAATTTTAAAAAGGGCTCGTGTAAGAATAGCTTTACTGGACATGCGCATACTGTTTTTAAACCGCCAATTCTGTAATATAATGAAACCCTGCAATCGAGTTTTGCCTAGAAAGTAATGTCATTCTAAGTTAGGGAGACAGCTCCAAGCTTACTGGAATAATACACCATCATTGTGTTTTGCATTCAGTTACGATGATTATGGGACCTGTTTTAGTTTCCCCCAAAATGTTGCTTTAAGAGAGGGGGGAAATGCAGCAGGCTGCAGTTATGTGCTTATGTCCCCGGTGATTTGCTTCCTGTCCTCAGAGGGCAGTGGGTCTGCTGCTGAAGCGCGGAGCCGAGGCAAATGCAAGAGACAAGTTCTGGCAGACACCGCTGCATGTGGCTGCTGCCAACCGAGCCACGCGCTGCGCAGAGGCCCTGCTAACCCAGCTGAGCAACCTGAACATGGCAGATCGCACCGGCAGAACTGCCCTGCACCACGCGGCTCAGAGTGGGTTCCAGGAGGTGAGGCCGGAAGGATCCGCCACAGAGGCTTTTGGGAGATTTGCTGAAATCGTCCAACTTTGACTCGATAATGTGAACTTGTCCTGCAGATGGTGAAGCTGCTGTTGAACAAAGGGGCCAACCTGAGTGCCATCGATAAGAAGGAAAGACAGCCCATCCATTGTGCTGCTTACTTGGGTTAGCGAATGTCACTCTTTTGCCAATTCTGTGCACGACAAGCCGTCGTTGTCACACAGCAGTAAAAGCTCCCGTTGTTCGTAGTTGAGTCAGACGAGGAGCAGTAACATTCAGTCACTCGTCAGGGTAAAAGACACTACAGTCACTGACTGAACCAATTATTGTGTCCGCGATCGCAATCCCTGTTTGTCGTTTCTTTGAATTGTTGATTCAGTCATACTTGTGCTGTTTATTGTGTTAAAATGTCTTTTTTTTTTTTGTGTGCATGTGTGTGCGTGGCTCCTGTAGGACATGTGGATGTTGTGAAGTTGCTGGTGTCCCGCAGTGCCGACAAGAGCTGCAAGGATAAGCAGGGCTACACGCCTCTCCACGCTGCTGCTGCGAGTGGTCACATCGAAATTGTAAAGTACCTACTGAGGATGGGGGCAGAGGTGAGCGAAGGTCGAGCCAAATGAATCTTTGCTGTGCTGTTCGGTTAATGGTACAGGCAGAAATCGGGTCATCTAAAATCTAATTGGGCGATATTCTGCTACAATTTCCGGAACGTAGATCCCGGGCTGGAGATGCGGTCTGACTTGAGTTATTTTTGTGTTGGTTTTTTTTCCAACAGATTGACGAGCCCAACGGCTTTGGAAACACTGCGCTCCACGTGGCTTGCTACATGGGGCAAGAGGCTGTCGCTACAGAGCTGGTGAACCACGGAGCCAACGTTAACCAGCCGAACAAGTGTGGCTACACCCCTCTGCACCTGGCTGCCGTCTCCACCAACGGTGCCCTCTGTCTGGAGTTGCTGGTCAACAATGGGGCAGATGTCAACCAGCAGGTACTAAACAAACCGTTCGTTTACCCAAAAGAGCGTTAGGAGGTTGCTGACGGGAGCTTCGAATCCCTACCAGCAAGAGGTCAATGGGGAAAAGCCCCACTAACACACGGTTTTACTGAGTTCTTTATGTTTCTGTTTGGAAATAAACACAACAGGGTGATTTTTAAAGATCACACATCTTATCTTCCTGTAGGCTTTCCAAGAGTATGTATGCATGGGGCGACGGTTTATTTCACGCACGCATTTGGCTGCTAGATCTGACGGCGTTTCTGTGTGAGAAAAGAAAGTGTATGTAAATAAATCGGAATACATTGAAGTCATCATATGCTATTGATTTGTTAGTTTATTTTTAGCTTTCAGTACCTTTAAAAAAAAAAAAAAGGAAATCACTGCCACTTATTAAAAGGAGTCGCATTAAAGTCAGTGTTGTCTTGCATTCCACTCTTCCCGTTTTCACAAAGCGTTGATTGTGTACATTTCTTTATAATTAGAATGAGCACTGCTCATTAGCTACTTCGTCTTCTGAAAACTTTATACACAATGTTAAGACATGATGTTGACGCTCATACGGTAAGCTTTACTCATTTGTGTTTGGAGAAAAATGGTTCGATATTCAGTGCTTCCACTCTCTGCAGAGCAAAGAAGGGAAGAGCCCCCTGCACATGGCAGCCATTCACGGACGTTTCACGCGCTCTCAGATCCTCATCCAAAACGGTAACGACGACCAGGCCATCCCACTGAGCTGTGAAAATATGTTGATGCCCCCCCCCCCCCCAATAGCTCTTTAATTCACTCCTGTTCCTGCCTCTCCATCAGGTGGGGAAATTGATTGTGTGGATATGTATGGCAATACTCCTCTCCACGTTGCTGCTAAGTACGGCCATGAACTGCTGATCAGCACTCTGATGACCAACGGAGCAGACACGGCCAGGTATCAGAAGCTTTAAGTGGCATTAGTTGTATTAAAGTGTTCGAAGAGGCGGTAAGAAGGACAGCCTTTATATTATGGAGATCCATTAATGCAAGAGCCCTGGTGTTGTGAGAGAATTTGTTTCAAGTGGAGTTTGATTTGTGTTTGTGAGCAATCCAATGGCAAAAGTCAGCCAGGTGATCTTCTGTCACAATGTCGCTGACAAAGGAAGAACTACACTGAGATCCTTTGCAAACTAAGCAGAAAAGCAAACCTTGAAATTATAATTAAAAAGAAGTGCAAAACCCAAAATCTGTTTAGCCAGCACAGAATAAAGGAGGAGTCCATTATTCCCAGTTAAAAAGAATTCTCGGAATAAGCTACGAGCGTGCCACAAGCTGCCCTGTCTGCCATGGTGGACGCGCAAACGTTTCATTAATGCAACGATGATGGAAAAGAATCTTTTCTCATCACAGAGTTGAAAATCCACCAGGTATATTTTGAAGCTTTAAAAGGGCAATTTATATTTTCTCCATTCACTGCTCCATATTGAAATAGTATTTGTTGTTTAATTCTTTAAAAAAAAAAAACTTTTTTTTTAAGGAGAAACTGGATGTTCTTTTTTTACAGGCAATGATTATCTCAATTAAACTTACTCTAATGTGGAAGATCAACCTGAATACTATCACACTGGTTGCATTCAGGATTAATTCTGTTGCAGTTTGATTGTTCCAAAAGGCCGACTATACACCAAAGTGAGTTGTATCAGATTGAGTCAGGCCAGGTAGATGAGTTCACCCCACCAGCCTCCGTTCAGCTCCACACCCATGCGTCGTGCATCCTCAGTTGGACATACAGTTATGTGCGTAACGCCAACAACTTTGATAATGTGTTTACTTTTCAGACGTGGGATTCATGGAATGTTCCCCTTGCACTTAGCGGTGCTGTACGGGTTTTCAGACTGTTGTCGCAAGTTACTCTCCTCAGGTTTGTATCAGCCGCCTCTGATCCACTCGAACCTTGTCAGTGTCCGTATGCACTTGAGCCAAGGTCTCACCTCTGGCTGTCCCTCCCCCGCCTCGCAGGTCAGCTGTATAGTATAGTTTCATCTATGAGTAAAGAGCATGTACTATCGGCTGGGTTTGACATAAACACCCCTGACAACTTTGGGAGGACCTGTCTACACGCTGCTGCCTCTGGAGGGTGAGATACACGATCTGCTCCAGCACATGTGCGTGAAAACGAGACGTTGCTCTCGCGCGCTGAGCTCGTTTCATCTTGTGGCCTTTTGTCTCCACAGAAATGTTGAATGTCTGAACTTGCTTTTGAGTAGCGGTACTGACTTGAATAAGAGGGACATAATGGGAAGGTGAGCTCGCCTCGACAAAATTTGTATATTCTTTGGGTCTTTTTCTTTTTTTTTAATCGGCACAAATGATAAAATATGGATCATTTCTCTTTTGCCATGCTATCCTCAAGGACACCGTTGCACTATGCGGCTGCTAATGGGAGGTACCAGTGCACTGTGACCCTGGTGAGCGCTGGCGCTGAGGTCAACGAGCCTGACCAGACAGGCTGTACTCCCCTGCACTACTCTGCTGCCTCCCAAGCCTTCAGCAGGTTGGAAATGTGCTCCTCTCTCTGTCTTTGCCAATGAACATTGAAGAAAAAAAACGATCCGTAGACGGCTTTGAAAGTTGATTGTGCGACTTGTGTCCGGTTTTTAGTTTTTGGTCCGTTCATCTGGTAAAAGTGCTGCAGAGCTGTGGTGTCTCGTTTAGTTCAGGGGCTTTTTGGGGCCTAATTTGATCTTAATTGGTCTGGACCAGTAACATGATGACATAATATTCTATAAATAACCACAACTCTTAAGGTTTATTCCGTTTGAGCTCAAAACATAAATCCAGGAAACGCTCTTTCAAATCCTAACCCTTATTATGAGCAACATCCCCGCCATGTTTTCACATATTCACCCTCGCGTGTGACTGGCTCAAGGTCATGCCACGGCCCGGAGGGCACCTTTCTGTTGGCTTGTTTGAGCCGGCGGGCGTCATGTTTAACACCCCTGCTACTGTCTCCCTTCTTTATACCTTGTTTTTGTTGGGACTGCATTATCATGGCAACAAAACTATCTTTCGTGTCTATTTATCCTGGTTTTGTTATCATTTGTAAGTCACTGGGCCGTCAATACAGTTGCTGAACCCTCTGCTATTCCATTAATGATTGGTTTCCCTTTTATGTAGTTACAACTTTTTTAGCTGAAACATTAGTTAGTCAAAGTTCTGGTTAGTTAAAATGTCAAATTAAAATTGGGAGGGTAGATAGTGGCATAAGTAGTGATCAAAGAAAAAAAATTTTCGATACAATTTGTGTTTGTAACATGAACATAATGAAGTTTGATCGAATTGGGGATTTCGCCATATTTTCAGAGTTGATCGTCATTTTTCTGGGAACCATCAGAACGACGAGGATGAAGCAAAGGAGTCGTACTTGTGAGTTTCTTTTCTCTTGTTTCTTATTTTTTTTACATTTTTATAAAATAAATATTTACGCAAATGTTGGCTGAGCACAGTTGTCACATCTGTAACAGCTGCTTGGAGCATCTTTTGGACAATGGTGCTGATCCATCGATGGTCAACTCGAAGGGTTACAGCGCTGTACATTATGCAGCTTATCATGGCAACAAGCAGAACCTGGAGCTGGTGAGTTTTCCGTTTCGCGGGATTTTCACATCGTGACTCTGTGATTTCTAATCACAATGTTTCCCAAAAACCCAAATTAGCATCCAGAGACAAAGCTACTGAGCAAGTGTTTTCAGCTTTTAATGCTTTTGTTTTCATGTAGCTGAGGGGAAAAAAGTGACGAGAGTGCCCATATAAAGAGTCAAACGGTGTCTGTTAAATAATAATCTGTTATTATCGGCAGATAATAAATACCGTCTGTTGTCTTTCACTTTTAGCTCCTGGAGATGTCATTTAATGCACTAGGAGACATAGAGAGCAGCATTCCAGTCAGTCCACTCCATCTCGCTGTACGTGCCGCTCTCTTGTCACCCCTTGGTGCAATCCCCCAGTCATGACGGTGTGCAAAGTTTTTACTTGCCCTCCTTTGCTTCCTCAGGCCGACAAGGGTCACTGGCAGGCACTGCGTGTGCTCACGGAGACCGCGGCCTACGTGGACATGCAGGACGCGGCAGGGCGCTCTGTGCTCTACTTGGCTGCCCAGAAAGGCTACGCCCGCTGCGTGGAGGTGCTTCTGGCTCAAGGGGCCTCCTGCCTGCTCAACGACAACCATCTCATGTGGACTCCGATTCATGTTGCAGGTATGCAGCTCTTAAGTGGACGCCGTCCCGGCACCAGAGGGTTTCTGGGTCAGTTTGACGTCACAGAGTAACGCACGTGCTCATTTCGTCGGTTGTTTCACCTCCAGCTGCCAACGGCCACTCGGACTGTCTGCCCATGATGATCGACTACGGGGAGGAGGGGGATCTCCCCAACGTGGCAGACAAATTTGGACAGTGAGTTGTCGGCACATTTGCTTATCGAGTTTTGAATAACGCCGTCGCTTGACATATTGATAAACTGCAATGTCTCTTCCTCAAGGACCCCACTAATGTTGGCTGTTCTCGGAGGTCACACTGACTGTGTTCACTACCTGCTGGAGAAGGGTGCCTTGCCAGATGCCAAGGACAAGAGGGGCAGCACAGCTTTGCACAGAGGGGTAGGTTAAAAACACCAAAGTAGTATTGTGGTTTCATGGTACCCGGTGTAACTTCAAATAATAAGACAAAACAACCCTGATGTCATCCCCAACATAATTTTGTGACATGCTGCAGTTACACCTGTGAAAGCTTTCCGCCTTGCTTGCCTTGCGTGTTTACGTTGCAATAGAAATGTATGTCTGACAATGGTGTATGAAGTTGCTCAAAGAAACAGCAGATCTTGGATATTTCACCTTGGGGGTAGTCTCGGCGATAAGTAAGCTCATGACTTTTGAACCCAATCTGAACTACCAACCTGAAGTTAAGTGTTTGTGTCGAACAACTTGCTGTATCCCTCCATCTTATACTTTGCTTTATCAAGTTTATTGACAGTCTGGATCGAATTCCAGAAAGCATAAAGGCATTCAATCACAGCTGTGGGCAATTTAGGATCTCCAACAACCTCATATGCATGTTTTAGGTCCGTTGGAGGAAACTTCAGTTACCTTGAAGAAAACATGCACATGGTGAACATGGAAACTCCGGTTTTAAGCCAATAGCATTTTTTTTTTCTATCGCACGGAAAAGTGTATAATCCAGTTCCAACGATAAATGTCAGTTCTTTAACTTAAGAACTCCTCTTAATGCTGACTCATTTTGTATGTAAAGTACAAAATGATTATTTGCCAGGTTTTTTGTGTCAATCTTCACTCCTGTCAGGTTCTTTAATTGACACAAAAGCTCAGTAATGGATTTAAACAAACTTCAATAAAAATAGTCATTGGGGTTAAAACAAATCTTGATTATTGGCGTAAATGTTTAATCCGAGCAGGAAACGCCTGCAGATCTAACATTAGTTCTGGAGGGGAACATTTGTCAGATGGATGTGGATCCTATTTCTAAAGTTGAACCAAGTCTTTTTTTGCACCCATGCTGTTCGCGCCGGTGGAGTTTTGTCTTGATTCCTCCTCGCTGCTCTGCACACAGGCGGTGTTGGGCCATGACGACTGTGTGACAGCCCTGCTGGAGCACAAAGCTTCTGCTTTATGTCGGGACACCCAGGGTAGGACACCGCTGCACTACGCTGCATCCAGAGGCCACACAGAGATCCTGGCCAGTCTGGTGCAGGCCGCCATGGCGACAGACCCACAAGATAAATTGCTGGACAACAAACAATACACCCCATTACACTGGGCTGCTTACAAAGGTTTGTTCTGTTTGATCGACTGGAACCCGGCGAATCCCCAGAAACTAAAAGTAGCAATTAATCTCGGCAAGCTTCCGTTAGTAATGCTGTGTGCGTTTGTTCTCAGGGCATGAAGACTGTTTGGAGGTTTTACTTGAATTTAAAACATTTATCCATGAAGAGGGAAACCCTTTCACCCCCCTGCACTGTGCTCTGTGAGTATTAACTCAGTATATGCTCCTGTCTTGTGCATCAGTGTCAAAACTAAATCTCAGTACTAATTTCTTTTTTTTTTTTTATCCACTTGGCAGCTGTCGTGAAAGTAATTATTTCATTAACTTGCTCTTCCTGCTTGCAGGATGAATGGCCACAGCGGTGCTGCAGAGAGACTGTTGGAATCTGCTGGGGTCCACATGATCAACACCAGAGATGCCAAAGGAAGGTGAGGCCAAAACAAAACCTTGGGGGAAATGAACATATTTGCAAAAAGAAACAATTGTTGTCAAAGATGCGTCTCAACAAATTTGACACGTATTCATACACTGAAGAACAAAGATGATAATGTCTACAAGTGTGGTTGATGTTAATTATGGCCTTTGGCTTAAAAAATTAAAAAAAATCATGATCAAAGAGATATTCAAATATTTAGAGATTGCATCTTTTCGATGAGTACGGCTTCCATGAAAAATGATGAAGAACCAAAAAGACCCGAAATGCCTTATCTGTAATAAATCTCGAAATATATCACCGATTCAGTTTGAATTAAATTCAGCAGGAAGCTGACATTTGTATCGCATTCTAATTTAAATTGATATAATAGTCTGCCTAAGAGACCTAATGACGTGTGTTACTCCGGGACAATTTGCCTGAAAGCATCTCGAAAGTGTTTTTATTCTCTTATCGCAGCTTGACTCTACATGAAAAGCCCTCGCTGACATTTATTCCACCATGTTTGGTGTTCAGTGGAGTGAAAGCAGCAGTAATTGCTCAGCGTGCGTTCTCGCTGGGTTTTTCAGGACCGTTTTGAACAAAGCTCACCTGCAATGTTCCAAAGCTCAAATCTCTGTGTTCTAATCAGTTATATGCTCAACATAATAATAGACATAATTGACTCCAAAAAGGAGGACATTTTGTCAGTAGCATGTCGATTTGGAGAACGATATTGAAGGAGCTACTGTTAGACAGTCGAATAACTTTATCCAATGTTTTATCAACATTTTCAGAATTCATATCTGTAGGTTTTGATATTTATTTTACACTGTATTCATCTACTGTCTTATAATCCAGTGTTACTTTTCAAACTGAAATTAAGTTGCATATATTGCATGGTATTTGAAAATACATTGGTGAATTTTGTAATCGATAGCAGGGACAAAGAAAGTTGCCGCAGACAATCTTGCTTACAGAATTTAACTTGAATAACCTCATTTAATTGGCAAAAAGTCAGTAATTTTAGTTAGTCAAAAGAGCATTTTAGAGAGAAGTAAAGCTCTTCATTGTCGTCCAGATCTTTTAATCATTAGCAGAGCAGTAATTATGGAATGGGAAGCGTTCATGAGCAGCTAAAGCAGGTGAAACACTGTCTGTAGGACACCACTGCACGCTGCTGCGTTTGACGAGGATGTCGCAGGACTTCAGCTGGTGCTTCGCCACGGGGCAGACATCAATGCAGTGGACAAAAGTGGACGCTCTGCCCTGATGGTGGCTGCTGACAAGGGACACAGTGGCACCGTGGGTGAGTCTTTCAGATCTCCACAACCAACTTTTGTTCATTAAAAACAAAAAGCAAAAATCCTTCAAATGAACAGATAGACAAAGATGGAATGTTGCCACATGGAGGCTTCCCGACTCCAAAGGCCACGTCTTACTCTGGCTTTGACGTGCAGCTTTTGGCCACACTTGGTTGTCTTTGCGTCTCCTCTGACTTTTAATAGTCAGATTTGCTGTCACATCGAATAAAGATCTTTGCGTTTTGTTGTCGTCGTGCAGCCATCCTCCTTCACCGGGCGAAGGCTGACCTGACACTGCTGGATGAGAACAGGAACACTGCCCTGCACTTGGCCTGCAGCAAGGTACACGTCGATTATTCGCTGCATCTTCCACGACGGTGTTTTTATATCGGCTTGTTTACTGAAAGAACAGTGACCTGGATTAGTTTCACCTGCCATTTCTACACATGTGTTTTCCTCCGACGTTCATTGGTTCGACGCCTTTGCTTTTCCCACCTCAGGCCCATGAGATGTGTGCCCTGCTGATTCTGGGTGAAATCCACAGCCCCACTCTCATTAATGCCACCAACAGCGCTCTGCAAATGTAAGGACACGGTAACACTGTCAAATCGTTATTTAAAGGAGAAGCAACTTGTTAAATGTATTGGGACGGCGGTCGATCACCCACTGTCAAAGCCAGAAGCATAAGCGGCTGACGCAGATGATGTTCATCAAAACACACAGCCGCTAAATTGTTTTGTTACCAGGCCGAGACCTGGATCTTTACTTGCATCACTTACATAATGGGGAATGTGACAGGAATACATGTAACGTAGAATTTAACACGTTTCTGACCAGTTTTATCCAATCGGCTTCAGGTTTTGGGTCAATTTCTGCATGAACGTGCCTAAAATCACGACGGTGGACTGATGGATATCTGACGGTTTTAGTAACACCAAACTACATCTGAACCTTTGATATATTCTACTCTCGCAGCTTTTCTGTTGTCCAAACCCGATTGCTTTTCTTGTCCGAGTTAGGTTTAAACTCTCCCCCCCTCCTCTCTTCCAGGCCCCTCCATCTTGCAGCACGTAACGGCCTGGCTACGGTGGTGCAGGCACTGCTGAGTAGAGGAGCCACGGTGCTGGCTGTGGATGAGGAAGGTGAGACCCTCCTCAAGTTTGTTTACCCAGGTCATTTACTACTGTTGCAAATAAGACATGGTGGTTCATTTGTTGACCATGTGACCTTATTTGATTAGCACAGAGGCACTTTATAATGTATGTTTGAACTGAAAATATTTATTAGTGTCTATGAATCATCCTAGAAACATCGCATTGCAACAGATTCTATGTGATATGTTCAGGAGTTTGGATTTACCATGTCTTGTGAGCACAAGATTTAATTTCTCAACTTGAATCACATAATATGAGTTCACTTTTGATGCAGGTAATGTATTATAATTGTGAATCACACATTATTTTGTTATTTAGGACATTTCTGCAGGGAAGAGTATCATGAAGTGGTTTTATGTTGAGACAGGCAGCAATTTTGAAAGAGGATTAGAACCATTTCTGAGTTAACAGATTTTCATTTCATTTTAATAGTGAATTCTCTACAATTACAGTATTCATACCAACATTTTATTTAGATTTCCTTGGAAGTAGCTGTCATAATTGTAATAAATCCTTATATCAGAATCATTTGGTCACAGCTCGGCTCTCCGTTAGTGAAAATACCATTGCGTCACAATAAAACTAAAGTCACCGACTACTTCACCCCCGGCTTGAAGACTCTATTTATCCCACACTGGGAAAACTTGCATCTTAGAAAGTAAAGTGGAATGAGTATTCTAGCACAATATCGCGTAGTCATTCGGTAAGCTCTCGCGTGACGCACTTAATGTGGCTGTGTTGTCATTCAGGACACACTCCAGCTCTGGCCTGTGCTCCCAACAAGGACGTGGCTGACTGCCTGGCTCTGATCCTCTCCACCATGAAGCCTTTCCCCCAGCGGGACCCTTCCTCCTGCTCCTGCTCCTCTCCCACGGTCTCCTCCTCTCCGGGTCTCAACTTGCTGAAGCACTGCGGCATCACCGCCGCCTGCGCCCCCCTGCCCAGCAACGGCCTCCACAACGGCTACGTCAAAGACCGTCACGGTGCACCGGTTGGCCTGGATGGGTGTCTGTCTGAGTGAGGTCCCACGACCACCAAACCCCCCCCCTCCCTCCCTCTCCCTCCCTCCTCCCCCCCCCCCCCCTCAGTCAGCTGCTATCACCATCATCACCACCAGGGGGCGACTCCCTTTAACATGGCCCCGAGGACCAGGAGAGCACCCCACCCACATGTCTGTTTTCTGTGTATGTACGTATGCGCGTGTGTGTGCGTGTGCGTGTCTGTCTGTTTGTGCGCGTGTGAGCGTTTGGTCTTCTCTTGAGGTGCAGTCAAACCTAATATGCAATTAGATCCCATTCCTCCATCTCCTGGTAGTGCTTAATGCGTCGAGGCGGGATTGCTCCACAAGGTCACTCGGATGAAGTGTGGCATTCAAAAACAACCACTTAGCAATCTGGCCATCTCTAAAATCATTTAACCCTTTAAAACCATGTTGACATTATATAACCAACATCTTAAGAGCATGGAAAAATGTCTGTAACCTCGACTGTCTTTTCTCTTCATATCATTCAAGTATAAAAGTCATATCATGTTTAATCAGTTGTGGTGACCTTGTAGAGCAACATGCTGCCTTCCCAAAAGAATGATCAAAGAGTTTTCTTTGCTTGTTTTTTTGATGATTATGATTTTTTGATTTTTTTTTTTTTTTTTTTCTGTTTTTAATTGTCCGTTTAGCCTAGATTTTTATGAAGGAACCACACAAGGGAAAAAAAATAATAATCTGAATTTCTTTGCGAAAGAGTGCAATGCTTGTGTACTACAGTACAATCTGAAATTTGGAAAAGGGTCACAAAGATGTTAATTCCATAGTGTACTTAAAATGTACGGACTAGAATTGTTTGGCATTCTGAGATAATTTGGTGATGCTGCTGAATACATTAGCATGTCTCCTTCCAAAGGAGAGCCATGTTCGGGTCTGCGTTGTAACGTCGATTTGTTCCTAACGCCGACTTAATTTTTTAAAGATGCTAAATAAGTGTTTGTTAAGCTAGAATGTTTCTAAGCATATAAGTTATGACCAAAGTTGATCAACACTACTATGGCTATAAATTATTTATTTGAGATGAACTGTACTGTATAGAGAAAGACAATAGATCTTGATATACCTCGTCAACTCGTTTAGCAGCTGCTTCATCTTCACCCAGGGTCCGTAGGCCTAATGTTCTCTTTTTGTAGGACTAGAGAACTACTGTAGGATAGTGACTGACTGAGGCCTTGTTTATTTCTAGATGAAGGCTTTACTAGTAATATCTGCCAACAACACCTCATCGAAGCATCATATATCTGAGCACATAAATGAACAAGCCATTTCAATTTATTTCCCATCTCTTTAACAGTGTTTTTTGGAGGAGAAGAAAAAAAAAACAGAATTCTAATGGCCTGATTATTGAGAGAGAGCAATCAGTTCTGGTTTTTAGGCACTAAAAACGTTTTTTTTTTTTGTTTGTTTTTGTTTTTGTTTTTGTTTTTCTGGGGTCTGTTTTTGTTACTTTGTGTTCTGTTGAAGTTGAACCGGCCATCAGCATCGTGGTTTTAAAAAGCTCTCGCACTTGCAGGAGTGTTTTCCTGGAGCTGGTGAACTAAGTCTTAAGCGTCTGATAGCTTATAGCTCAACTCTTCGGTGGGGAGCTCGGATCCATTCGAACAGATGAAGAGTATTGTCTGCTATTTTTATTGGGCAGTTTTCAAGCAATATTTTCTTTTGGCCTTTTTTTTTTTTTTTCCTTTTTCTTTAGCGTTATTGAATAGACAATCACTGTCACAAGGGCTTTTGTTTCCCTAGAATGTGTTTTAATTTTCTTTTGTTTTTCTTCTAATTTCATGACAAATTACCTAAAGACTAAACGAATGGCTCTGTGTGTGCCGGGCATTTTACTGTCAGTGTCAACTCAAATGCACTGGATTGCCTTTATGGCATATCATGAAATGCCTTTTGACCCATGCCTTCCGTAACACATCATTTCAGTTGGATTGCTTGACGGCAGAGTGCGATGAGCCCTGAGACTGATTACGTTTCCACTCATTCGATTGCAACAGCGTTGAACCACAGTATCTAGTGGGGGGGGGGGAGACTAGCCCGGCATATCTTTATGCCCCGGCGTTGCTAAAGAACAGGGACTCGAGATCCCTGATAGAATCAAATAGGGCTAAGAGGAAAAGTAGAGGGATCTTTGCTGAGGCCAATACCTGTTGTTTAGATTTCAGGAATAGCGGAAATCCAAATATGTGCTTTTTGGTGGGTTTTGTTTAGTTTTTTTTTTCTCTCCTCATCCCATTTTCTGGTACTAAGCATACTAAAGATGATTGTATCGGACCACTAGAGCTGTTTGTCACTTTTAGATGTTATATCTATGCGATTTTGTTGTTGATGTTTGATACCATCTGCTGGTGGTTGAAATACACTGAGTCAGATTGTTTTCATTGGCGCGATAAACTTCATATCCACTGGTAATGAAGTGGCACAATTGCACACGTTCGTAGACTGGATGAGAGATGAGGACCTAGACTAGGCTGTATCATTAAATACCCCTTGAAAAGGTTATCCCCCCCCCCCCCCCACACACACACACACATTGTGTTCAATTTGAATTTCTAAAAACTGACTGATTTGTACGAGTTGGTGTCGATTTGTTGTCCCATTTCATTCGATCGAGATGGAGCTAATTGGTTTTTCTCCAGCTTGCGTTCTCCCGATCAACCTTTGAATTTCCAAGAGAACCAACATGACATTGATGCTGGGGATCGGTACATACGTTTTCTTTTGTTTGTTTTTTGTGATCTCAGGATATGTGCTGAAGCAACAGACAGAATTTGTCAATCCGATCAATACTTGGCAGGATGATTTTATGTCCACGGGTTGTTTTATTTTTTTTTTTGATGGGGGTGTTCCATAATTTATTTACTTTTTGACCCTGATCCCACAGCACTTAATTAGATAGTCGAGCACGCACTTTAGTACATTCAGGTTCAAAGTGTGCAAAATAGAGCAGATGTAATGTATGTACTTATGTTTACATGCATGTGTGTGTTGCTGCTGAATAGCGGGAAGGAAGGGTTGCGAGACACGCGCAAGAGGCTGCAACAAAATTGTACTCTTAAACGATGCATTATTTCTTTTCAAAAGTGTCTCGGAGAACTTCCGGACAGTGTGCACTGCCCGCTGGCTTGATTTGTGTGATCTATTTCTGGGCGGGCAGCCCAGCAAAGTGACAAGGTTACATTACCCAGCCTACTGTTCACAAGACAGACCCCTGGCCTCCGTCACTCGTCGTCAGCCCAGTGATTCAACAGACACCTCAGGCAGGCTCCACAACATACTTACACACTCTCGCTGCCATCTGTAGGTGATGTCAGGCCAGCCTGTTCAGGCGGGGATTTTTTTTTTTTTTTTTTTTTTTTTGCTCTTGCGATGTCCTCAGCTGACCAGTAAACGGAGCCATTGCCCCTTTTGCAGCAACGACACCAGTTTCAACTGTTCTGTCGCGTCACAGTATTCTTATACATGCTTTTCTTTTCTTTTTAATCTGTGCGTACCAGTGATAACTTGAGTGATTGTGCATGGAGTTGGATTACAATTTTGATAGAGCTTAAAATTAAAGGAAGGAGAAAAAAAAAATGAAATAAGAAATGGCGCATATATGATACATCTGGAGTCAGAAATGGGAAGCAATGAGAGGTCCAATTGTAGCAATAGCGCGTGTGTGTAATTGTGTGCAGCACAAATATTGCACTGCCATCCATTTAGGCCAATTCAGTAAATCATAGCATAAATGCCAATGGAAGATTTCAATGCGGGTTCGATGTCATACTCTTTGGTCACAAATAAGGCCTGTTTGCCAAAATGTGTTGAGAGTGAGGCGGGGGACCCCTCCTCTTAGTAAAGCAGCAATGGATTTATGCATATGTTAACGCAGTTTACAGTCTGACCCATCAAATCTGAGCCATGAATTTTTCTGACTGAAATGAATGTAGGGTCAGTTTAGAGCGGGACAATTTCCTTTTCTCCTGACTTTAAACTGTTGCTCTTCATTTGTCTTGCATCGATATGATTATACAGGTAGCATGTAGTTAAAATAATTCTCTACATATTATACAGTGTGTGTAGTAGTCTTCCTGCATCGAACGTCTGGATATGTTTAAATTTATTTGGGGGGCGGGAGGGGAGGGGGGGGGGGATTTAGGCCTGCCATTGTGAAATATCACTTTTCTTTCTCTACATATGTGCGTGTGTGTGTGTGCGTGCGTGTATATATACTTGTGTAGAGTGTAGCCTACAAGGTAAACAGAACAAGAGCTCCGATGAATTTAACGTTCATGGTCATCCATTCCATTGAGATTGCCTTACAGTACGGTAAAACAAGAGGGACAAAAAGGTCTACAGTAGATACGATCACGCATACTTGCAAATAGCCTGTATTTGACAAAAATGCACCTAAGCTACACCCATTTAGTGCCATAGAAACCTTGATTTGCCTTTAGACATAAATCATATTTACATGGTCAGTAACATATTCAGTCTTGGGCAGGATTATTACAGTTTTGTGTTTGGAGCTGCATGTCTTTTCACCAATTATACTAGTCAAAGGAAAAATATATATAAAATAAATATTTGCATGGGA
The DNA here is from genome assembly GCF_963422515.1 of Blennius ocellaris. Classification (NCBI taxonomy): domain Eukaryota; kingdom Metazoa; phylum Chordata; class Actinopteri; order Blenniiformes; family Blenniidae; genus Blennius; species Blennius ocellaris. The sequence continues at coordinate 21,877,907 of NC_137654.1, forward strand.
TACTATTACTTAAAATCCGAGTATTCTGTTAAAGAATTTGCTGTTGGTAGAAGTCTATTTTATAATTGGACACTTTTGAAGAACATAGTTTAGTCCCTTTGGTATTGGCAAAGCAATCCCTGGGTTTGTGTGTTTAACAAGGCGGTTTATAATGTGTGTGTGCGTGCGTGTGCGTGTGTGTGTTGCAAAGAGAAAAAAAAGTTTTTGATGTCCAAAAAAAGGAAAGAAAAAAAAAAAAGCATGGTGTATATGGTATAGAATTGATTTGCCTCAATGGATGTCTCGGTTCTTACTTGAAGTAAATGGCAAATTTCAATTCAACTCTCTGATCCACTGTTGAGCCTTTTGCCTTAAAAAGCTGAAAAAGAAAATGATACCTGGCAGTACCTGATAAGTTGCGTCACCTGTAGAGTTATGCTACTTGGTTGGATTGCTTATTAAAATTGGCTAATTCTTTGGGGGTGGGATTTTTTGGGGGGAGGGAGGGGGGGGTGGGTCTTACAGACATCCTTGAGGTGTCGAGAAGCACACATAAATTGAGGTAGCACATAGCTGGAGGTTGCCATGGTGCAGAGATTGTTCTGAGAGGTTTGGGATATCGCCATATTTTCCACTGTGAATGAATGAATTCTGAATTCACTCGTAAACAATCAGCTGAGGCTTTTCTGTTATCCAGAGCCAAATGACACTTGGGACAAAAGTGGTGTACCTCGAGAAAAAGAAGGGGAGGAGGAAGAAAAGAAAAAAAAGAGTTCAAAGCGAGTCGTTGCATGTACAGCTATGCTAACAAAGAGTTGAAATCTCGTCATGGGTAGTGTAATTCTGCTTAAACCAGCCTAATTCAGATGTATCTACGCAGGAAGTCTTTGATTCGTGTGGGCAGATGTCTCGTGTTTCCTACCTTACGAAGGGGCAAAAATGCACCTTGTACTTTTTATTGGACCTGCAGTTTTACCTCATCAGTGATCTTTTGTGTGACGACGCTGACATTGATCCTCTGATTTCATCTTGTTTTCCCTGATGTCAGTTGTGTACATTTACCCTTAATGGTGTCTGTGTGTGTATAACTTCTCAGCAATCACATGCCCGCTCTAAACATGCACAAGCCCCATTTCTTTTTTTTCCTTTTTTTTTTAAAAAAAAAAATCTTTCGGACTCAACAAGCATAGTTACCCTGTTTCAACAATTTTCTCATCCTTGCAATCAACAGATGAGTCCGTTATCTAGTGCAAGTCATGTACTGTGAAGGGTACAGTCTTAAGTCGAGGTGGGAAATGAAGGTAGCTATAAAACTTTACCTCTGTTAAGTAAAAAACAATACATTTTTCTGTGCGACTAATGCTAGTTTGACCACCTTCCCTGCCTGAGCATTCTGTTATTAATTTCTCCCCACCAATGGGACCTGTGTAATATCAAGCACAGTGGTGGCCTGGTGCCTTTTATTTGTTACTACCGAAAGGTACGGTCTTCCATTTGTATTTCCCAGAAGCCTTATAATGGGAAAAAGAAATTACACTGAACATACATGGCTACAGTAGATGGGGCTCATAATCTGTGGGTTTTTTTTTTTTTTTTTTTTTTTTTTTATCCTGTGTGATTTTAAGTTAAAACCAAGAAGAAAAAAAAGCCTAAATATCTCCTGCATTAGCTTGGATTTCAATATGTATCTCCAGCGGGCTCCCTCTGGGTGGCAAGGATAAATTGCACATCCGTGATGCGATGTGGGGCACATTAAACATTGAACTGATGGGGGGGGGGGATCAATAGTACGAAAGCACAAATCCAAAGAAGGCACCTCGGGGCTCGGGTTGGCTCTCCCAACGGGACGACGCAAAGGAGCCGACAGACCAAATTTAGGCGAAGACGTGAGGCAGAAACATCCCGAGTGCAGGAAAAACGCGCGGCTTGATTGCCAGTAACACACGAACTGTAGAACGAGCGTCGTCTGGAGCCTCGGAGCTCCTTCTGATCGCTCCTCTCGACTCCCGGTTATTTATTCATGGGCGATTCGTGACTTCGCAGTGCAGAAACCAAGTTGTGAAACGATGCGGTACCTCGCGTTCAACATCAAATTTAGATGAGCTGTTTGTTGTGACCGTGTTGCAAAATTGATTGATTGTTTTGTGTTTATTTAGGGTAGGCTGACTACAAGTAGGGTTGCAGTAGTAGCTGTGTGCAGTGTTAATAACAGTGTGATCATATTATAGAAGTGACGTAACATTTGTTGTCTTACTACGACATTAAGGCATGACTCATCTCTCTCTCTCTCTCTATCTCTCTCTCTCTAAAGCTGACCTCGTTTGAAATAGACAAAAGATAAAAAAAAGTGCAATAACCTTTTGTTTATCATTGCTTCCTCGGTTGAAAAGAAAATATAATTTAATATGCCCTTTTTGTTAACACCAAAAGTCACTCATCTGTAGCAAATGAAGGATTTCAAGTGGTCCTGTTTGTGTTCAGAAAGGTGGCGTTTGATCGTGGAGTGTGTGATATTCCTTTTCTGAAAAACTGTGATCGAAATCCAACTTTAAAGCTGCCTGCTCAGACAATGGACCGTGCACAAGTTGACTGATAGATTTGAGTAGGCGGAAGTGTTTTGGTTTTTTTCTTTCTTTCTTTCTTTTTCTTTTTCTTTGACTTCTCCTTCTTCTGAATGGACTTTGATGGTATAGTGGTTTTTGGACTTCTGGTTTCTAGCCGGTAGACGCGTTCATTTGCATGTGTAGATGTGTATATGCACCCTCTCTTCCTCCTTGAATGAAATGTTTTCTCCAAAAATATTTAGACCTGCTGTCAGTGATGTATGCGGATAAAAGGAAATATGAAATGCCTTATATTTGTTTTTCAATGTTAAAGCATTAAAGGGTTCTTGCGTGTCCCTTCCCTCTTCAGCGTGTAGCCTAAAGCTTGTACAGTTAAGAAACTCATGAGATTTATATCTACTGTATAGCCTACGTGTTTTCAGACTTTGTTACTTGGAGGTCTTGTGATTGTGGTTTTAGAGAAACATTCCCCTTTTGAAAGTGCCGTTTGTTTTCACCAGCAGAAGATGTGTCTTGGGGAGGAGGGGAAATGTATTTACAACGGAGGAAAACAAATGTTCAGGACACTTTCCAGTGTTTACTGTTGAACTGAATGACAAATAGTATTCGCGCGGGTGATGTAAGGCAGCAGTCCTCTGATGGAGCACCTTATCGACACGCTCCGTCTGTGAGTCCACAGTGGAAGTCGTCTCTCACCGAGCTTGATTACTCTAAAGCAGAGCCATATCAGAGAATTTGCCCATTAGGAGACCCCCTTGAATGTGCTATTAGGAATAGCCTACTGTAGGAAAGGATGTATACTGCATGTTCTGTGACATTTCGTTTTAGTCGTAGCTCCTTTTCATGTTTTTGTTTTTTGGTAATTTTCTTATTTTAAATGTTTAGTCCGCTTCACTGTAGATGTTGCCACCTCATTGCAACTCACAAGCTATTAACAATCCTCACACAACTGGACTTAAAGCAGGCGTCGATCTGCTGCTGAGGCAGCCTTAAGTCATCACAAATTTCAAACTTTGAAGAAGAAGAGAGGAAAAAAAAAAGATGGTAGATTATAGGTTGCCTGTTTTATTATGAGTGGCTTATCTTAGAGAAATACAAAAGAGCCCTTATCATGAGTGGAAGGACTCTGAATCAGGGCATGTGATGAGTTACAATCAAATAGTTTCACAGCGCACCTTCATAGAAAATGGAAAAGAAAAAGAAAAAAGTTGGCTCGTCCACCCGACATTCCAAAGTTGATTTAATTTTTCACAGTCCTGTCCCTCTGATCGAGGATTTCTTCTATTTCTTTTTTCTTCTTTTTTTTTTTTTTTTTTTTTAAACTAGCTTTTCCTGATGAATGAAATGGGCATGTGTGTCAATGACAGGGTTCCCCTATTTAGCCTAACGCTGATTACCTCATTTACAAATCTGCAAATATACTATTCTACTGTGTGTAAAAGGAGTCAATGCCATCACCAGCAGCGCGGTCTCGAGACCTGTGATGACAACAGGACCAATTACGTTACTCTGTTGAAATTAGCCAACTTTTAAAGACACAACCAGTCTGGGAATATAGGGTAAAGACATGATTCAAGTTGTTTTCCAAGGCTGGATATAGGCCTCTTTTAAGGATTTCTTCAGTTAGTAGATCACCTCGGCTGCTACACCGGTCAGCATCAGGGGCCATCAGGAAGCTGCAGACGGCATCAATATGTCGAACCTCCAGCTCGGTCTCACTGAAATCCAGTGAAACTCTCGCGTCGGAAGTTCTACCTGCTCCTCGGGCTCTGACCGGTGCGGCGGCTGTTGTCGGCACTGGCTCGGTCCGAGAAGCCCGGTGTCTCACAATTACGTAAGTGAATGATCATGTTCGCATCACTTGCTGTTTTTTCAGTAGCATTTCTCCTACCTCCTTGTTTTGCAGCCTTGAGTATTGTTTGTCTCGCCACCTATTCTGACTTCAAAACAAACACACACACACACTCACACAAAAAAAAAAAGTCTATTCACAGTACGGGACTACAGATTTATCATAAGCAATGGTAGTTATACATGAAGTGTGCTTGGTTGTGCTGTGTGTGTATATGTCTCTTTGACGTTGGGAAAAAAAAAAAATATTTATGAGAAGCATTTATACGACAAAAATACCACTGGAATGTGAAGCCAGACAATGTTATGATGCAGATTACGATGATAGTCTATCCCCTTTAACATTCAGTGGCAATGGTCAGAGGAATCATCATTTAGAAAACAAATAACCACGCATTGGCTTTTTTTTTCTTTTTTTTTTTTTTTTCAAACTCCATTTTGTTGGTTTTTTTGTTCCTCTTATGCATATACTTTCCTGTCTCGCCCTATAGTGTACAATATATCAACGTTTACAGCTTCATTCTGGGTCAGCCATTGATTGCCCTGCAGTTATAATGAAATTACAGGTTGTCACGAGGAAGATGGTGATGTGGATTTTGTAATTCTGTACGAGTGGGAGTCTGAGCCCCTCGAGCCGTATGCCTTTGAATCCATCTGTCCACACTGAACCAAATTCTGCTACATAGGCGTCCGTCTCCACACTGCCCCGACGTTGTACATTCAGTTTTGATTACAAGGGGCGCAGGACAAGGTGAAAGGTTTGAGGTTTTATGACCAGGGACACTCCCCCCAACCCCCCCAACCCCGCAGCCCCCCCACCCCTTTAAAACACATGCCTACTCCCAAGACAGGACCAGCCCCGCCCCCGCCAACCGCACCCACCGTCACACCTAAACCTCAAGCCATTCATTTTTCTGTTGGGTTTTTTTCGACAATGCAATCCTGAAAGCACTTTGCCTTGTTATTCCTTTGTGTGAACATGTGAATGATGATTTGTTACAGAAATGTTAAATATGTAAAAGATCATTCACTGTTTTGGAAAAACCTGCATCTGTCTTTCTGACGTTAAAAGAAAAAAAACAGTTTAGTGACATTAAACCTGAATCTATTTTATAAAATGTTTGCTGCAGCCAATTGGTCTTGTCATTCAGTATTGTGGCTTAGGGTTGTTTGTGTTCAATAAAGTGCTATTGCTAAATATTTCCAGTGTCTGTTGTTTTTTTGAGCTTTGAATACCGCTTCAATTCAACACTATATTTATATAAGTTTTAGGTTTGTTTCTATCTAGGAGTGAGCAATTCCTGAATGGGCCATGAAGAAAAAAACCCATAAAACTCAAGAAAGCAGCTTTTGATTTGGCATGTTCCTGTTCTACATCATCGTGTATTTCTCTGTGTTGTGTCTATAAATAGTGAATCAATGTGTGATTTCTGCACCATCTGCTTGAACTTCTAAAAAACTAAACCTCCCACCTTCAAAATAAAAGCAGTTTTCTCCTTTTTTTTTGTTTTTTTAATTTTCAGACCATTGCATACATTCATGTCATTGTTCACCTCAAAGGAATGACGGTAGAACAGACATTAAAACCAACTATTTAATATAAGATTATTTTGGGTTGGGGTTTTTTTGTTTGTTTTTTTACATTAGAATGGGGAATGCATGAAAACAGAAGTAAAAATAAATAAATACAAATGAAATTCCAGCACCTATGTGGGGAGATAATCTTGCAGCCTCCTTATCTGGTGCCACTCCAAAACCAGTTTGCCTCTTCCCCATATAGGAAAGCCACTTCGATCATATCTTAAACTATTTTTAGATTAACTGAGAAGGTCATTTTTTTCCATGGGGTTTATGTCGTTGACCCTGTCAACCTCTGGCTGTGAGCTGGTTGAAGTGCATCCAGTGCCGAGTGATGGTTATCAATATTTGATATAGATATTTATGAGCATTTCCCTTGATTGAGTCCATTTCTCCCAGGGAAAACATCCTAAAGTGGTCGGATATCTCAATATTGAATATTTCCTCTCTTGTATGAAAGTCGTTCTAAAGCTTGCATAATGGACATTTTGCGATTTCTCACTGACTTCTTGAGGGACAGCCGTACAAAGCCTGCTTGTTCATTTGTTTGTTGACTTAAATATAGTAGAAATCCATTGGCATTATAGTCTTTTATTATCTCTCCTTGTAAACCAGTCAAACAAAGGCAGCCGTAACAAAGATATTGCCTTTCTTCTGAACTCAATGGGAAACGAGAGGCTGCAGATTATGACAACAGCTTACACAAGCAATATTTACTAGTTCATAGCAATAGAAATATATTTTATTTCTTCCATCATTTACCACTACAAAGTGATCATTACTGAACAACAAATAATCTCATATTTTTAGAAAATATTAGACAGAAATGTGTGTTTTTGGACTATGGGGGGGAAAACAAGAGTCCCCTGAGAACAAGGCAAATGTGTAAACCACCACAGCACCATGCAGCCTCATTCGACATAGTTTGCTTTTTTTCTCAAATAAATCTTGAATTTCTATGCTTAACCCCCTCACAGCAGGCTGGTACATAAACAGCTACGCTGCTGTCTCTTCTTCACACTAGCAGTGACATTGATGTACACTAATCATCAACCATCAGCACAAAAGTTGATTTCTTCCTGGAAGAAAAAACAAGAACTCAACCCTGTTGTCAGTTAATAATGATGACTTTGTGTATGGAGCGCCTTTTACACAAGGAAGAAGGAAAAAATATAAAACATCAAAGCCACTACCGATTTGATTTGGTCATGAAAATGCTGATGATAATGTTTTTATTTTATTTTTTATTACATTCTTTCATTGGGTTTTAAATAGCTTGTGCAGGGAAAAATTCCTACTTTTTTTTATGTGTGTATGAGATAGCTTTCCATCTATTCATTGTTCTTTGCAAAACATTTGTTAAAAAATATTGTGGCAGCATTTTACACATCCTCTTTTTCTCTTCCTTTGAAACTGTGTCATTTGTGTGATGACTCATTCATTCTATGCTGGAGGGTGCTTCCTAATTCTGTCTCCATGTTAAAATAAACATTGCTCTGTCCTTCTCACATGCAGCTTTCCTGTCTGCCAACAGCAGAAATGGCTTCCGCTGCTTCCTTGACCAGGTGGGCAGAGTTCGCTGACGGGTTGAAAAGTAGTAACATCAGGTGGTGCAATGGTGTAAGGAATATTTCAGAGGGGTAACGTGCCACAAAGCTCAAACCTTCTCAGTTTGGTTTCTTGAAATGATAATGTTCAGTGTAACAGGCGACCTGTACAGCTTGTACCCACTGAGAGGCACACGGTGGGTGTGCAGCTGACATATTTACAGTGATTACACGATGCTATCACATCAATATTGCTCTAAATATTTGATGACTGTCTCCAGCACTTAAATATGCACAACCAATAATAAAGGCAAAAGGGAATCCAACAATACTTGCATTTTGTACCAAATATTTTGGCTGTTGTGTGAGCGTGTATTGATTCCAACGAGGAACAAACAGATGATGAAGTCTGGCAGAAGCCCTCATTCTTTCACATTATTCTGGCATCACTATCAACCATCATTTAATAGTTAAACTGGGTTTGTTTCAGAGGCAGCATGATCCTAATGTTCTAATCCACATTGTGAAGACATTAACAAATGGGAGTAAATTGCTCAAATGCAATTTCTGAAATATTCAGTTGATGGTTAACTTTGCTAATACTAACAGTGCGGTGACAACCGCCCAGTAATTAAGAAGTTCTGATGCACTGTGATTGTGGCACTGCCTTTTGTCAGTGTTGGAGCATGCAGTCAAACCGGCGGTGAGGACTGACTCATGTCTTCAGTGTGTTTCTCCTTCTGCTCATGTGTATCCTCGCACTTGTTTTTGTTTTTGTCTGCATGTTGGCTGCCGTTCACAGTCTATCCTGTTTACCTTCTATTACTAACTGAGCATCAGCAGTGTATGACTGAGACGAGCATTTTATTATGTCCATTAATTGGAAATGAATAAGGGAAGTGCAGTCTTACATAGGCAAGGCAAAGCAAATTTATTTACAGCACCTTTATGCGCAAGGCGATTCACGGTGCTTTAAAGGACGTAAAGGAAACACCTTAAAACAAGGTGGTTAAGATTCTCAATCTGAAGGGATAAAGGTTATGAAAAACATTCCAACAGGGTGATTAAGAAAGACACAAAAAGGTGAATAAATAGAGTAAAAGCTTTAATAAGATAAAGATAATAAAATAAGCAAAATCATTTTTTTCTAATGGAAAGCCTGAGCAAATAATCATGTTTTAATGCCCAATTTAAAAGGTGCAGCTTTCAGGTGAAGTATGTTCCACAGGTGTGGAATGTAGTAACTAAACGCTGCTGACGAATCAGAACAGGAAAACAAAAAACAATTCCACACTCAGCATAGAAACTGAAGTTGTATGAAATCAGTTGAATCCCAGATCCGGCAAAGCCTCTTTGCTGGTTTGTGTATAAATCCGGCTTTAGTACATAGCTGATTTATTTTCGCACAATTTCCATATTTAATTATTTTTACTTTTTCATTTGATATATTTATTGAGCAACAAACAAACAATGATTATATATGTCATGTGTTATTGTTGTTAAAAAAGAATAACTGATCATCGAGTGACACTAAATACGGTATTATTTCTATATTTACTAGTATACGAAATGCATTCCTTTTGAGGTATTTCACAGTGAATCACTGAAAATGGGATTTCAATGTCAAATTCAACATTATAAATTCCAATCCGGTGGTATTATTTGCATGAAGATACTAAATGACACGTTTTTATAATAACTTTTTTTTCTTTTTTCCATTTGTGTCTAAAGCTGTCTAAAGGTTGTTACGTCAATGTACAGAACACGGGAATAAATGAATAAAATTGAGTTTCCGTGCGTCGTGACGTCACTGGCCTCCTGCGTCGCGACGTCTCGGAAATGTAGGATGTAGCAGTACGTGGAATGCAAGCCGCAAATTACAGTTGGGACGTCCGAAAATACACATAAATCTTGACTAATATCAGTTCCTTTACGCGCTCATGTAAGTATATCAGTCTGTTGGGGCGTTTCGGTTCAGTGTTGCTGCGCGTAAACAGCCATTTCCCGATGTGAGCTGCCCAGTTGGAGGATCTCTCCGGTTAGCTCGAGTGCTAATATACACAGGAAACCAACGGGATCGGAGATGCTAACGTGGCTAAAAGGTTCACACACACGTCGTGAGAATAAAACTGTGCGAACGCTTGGGCGCCAAACACTGGGCTGATTCTTGACGCTGACACTGTTGTGTTTCGTTCAGAAAACAGCAGAACCTTTTTTAGGTTGGTTGCAGCGTTACAGCAGAAAACCCGGCTGCGTGCAGCTAACGTTAGCATGGACCGCTTGTTTGCATGCTTGTTGAGATCGATGAGAGGAAAAATGAGCTGGAAATCACCAGAAATCAGGTCAGACACCAGTCGGCACAGTCTGCCAGGTTAAAATGTCAATGGTAACATTAAAACATCGATCAGCTCCGGATCAAGGACATGGCTGTGGGACTGTCTGGTGGATGTAGCGTTCAACTAGTGAGTGGTGGGGCCAATCAGGTTAACTGGGTAATAGTTTTTACTTTTTAATGATTATTTAAATAACAAATCCCAGTACTATTTAGACTCCAAGGCATTTAAATGCTCACAGAAAAGCCCCTATGTGACGTATGTTTTGATTGGTTTGATAGCTGTGCTATAAACATCCAGGTGTTATTTTAAAACGAATGAATCGGTTTGAATATGACCTTCTGTGTTTCTTTCCTTCGACAGACTTTCTCCCAGATGTGATCCACCAGAGTTGCATCCATTGCTTGATGGGAGCATTTGAGGCCTTTTGTGAGTAAAGGTGAGCTTCAGACTGTCTGTGCAGACCGATCTATGTAAAAGATGCTTTAAATGCAAGTTGTTGATGGGATTTAGAAAATAAAATGTATTCAAGATTTTAGATACTGAAAACATTGCATATATGCATTCATCCAATCACAACAAACTCTAGTGTCTTTGTACTGTTACCTCCACGTTACTGGTGATAACACATTCAATATTTGTATTGTGCTCAAATTGATCCTTGAAGCTGTGCTTCCCAAGAGACGTCTGTTTTCCCAACCTTCAATCTGATTCATTTGAATAGATGGTTATCAGGCTCCGGCAGAGGCTGAGAGAGAATTTATCATATGAATTGAATGTGTTGAAGCAGGAGCCTCTTGCTTTGGGACTGATGAGGCTTCATAATGCCGAGCCGTCTGTGTAAATAGTGCTGAGACACGGTGGCAGAACAAATTGTTCCACCTCTGATACTCGTCTTTGTCGGCATCACATGTAGTAACAAAGGCAGCAGAAGAAGAAAAAAAAGTAAGCGAACAGGTAACCTGGAACTGCGGAAACACACGCGCGTTGATTAATTTTTCTTTGCACCTCGGTTGCAGGGAGCCGTTGTTCCCAAATCCCAATCTTAGCCTGGCTCACTGTGGATCAGTAGAACTCTTTGATGGGAGCAGCAGCGCTGTTGCTGAGTCACTGTGTGAATGAGACGGCGAGACAAGGCCAGCTCAACATCGTATCATTAATCTTGAGACACTCAATTAAGGTATTAGATATTATCTGTGTCGCTCCACAAGGAAGGTTACATGTTGAACAAGTTATGTCACACATTAGTACATTTAATTCAAGTCCAGACAATCGCAACATCACTCACAACCACTTTTTTTTTTTTTTTCTTAAGAACGGTGCTTAATCTTTAATGTGGAACAATTATGAATCTGTGCTACTCATTCTAACTGAATATTTTTATTTTGATAACCTGCCCAGCCTTGCTTTCTAACATACTGTATTTAATGTGGAGCCTGGGATTCTGCTCAACTACATTTGTTTTTGTGAAACTCTATAAACATCACCTCAGTTGTGAATGGCGAGCTGTCGGCTCTCTAAGTGTTCACACGTCCCACACCACAGTAACTGGAGAGTTGTGAATATAACTGAGTGGATGTAGATCTGAGAAAGTAGTTTATCTCGTCTGGATTTCCGTTGATACTTCTGGATGATTTGTTTCGCTTCACCTATAATGAAGAGACATTGTGGTTTATAACGTCCCGCGTCTTTGATTTTGTTGTAACTTTGGCTATAATAAGCTTGTGTGTGTGTGTGTGTGTGTGTGTGTGTGTGTGTGTGTGTGTGTGTGTGTGTGTGTGTGTGTGTGTGTGTGTGTGTGTGTGTGTGTGTGTGTGTGTGTGTGTGTGTGTGTGTGTGTGTGTGTGTGTGTGTGTGTGTGTGTGTGTGTGTGTGTGTGTGTGTGTGTGTGGCTTCTGAATGAATTGCCTATTAAGAGAACATGTTACAGGAACCATCTAGATTAAATCCAGAATTGGCTAATCATTTCTTGTAGGGACTTCAGAGATCATATATTGTAGATGGATTCCCGATAAGTTCTTCCTCATACCTTGAACAAATACTGTTGAGAGGCTCGACCTTTGGGAACCCAATCGTCTTGTTTAAATGTTTTGTGACTAAAACTGTTAGAGCTTTTCCTCTTCTGGATTTGATGTCTTGGTTAATCTTTCTGTATCCTCTTGATGGTGCGTGATTGTGTAATATATAAGAATCTGAAGTGCCTGAACCATTTTTGGTCAAATCTTGTGTGTTTTAAAATTTTTCTAAAAGCCAGGTTTCTCAATCCATCTTTCAGGAGGTTGTGGGTAATGTACCATGGGGTACGACATTACGAGGTTCCAAGGGGAGGTGGATGAAGACCTGCTTTGTCCGATATGTAGTGGAGTGCTGGAAGAGCCCGTGCAGGTGAGACTTTTCAATTAATCGTCCACCGCGTTACTCATTGAACATTTGCTCGTGTGTGTGTGTTTGCTCACGCTTGCTTCCGTTTCAGGCTCCGCACTGCGAACATGCCTTCTGCAACGCCTGTATAACGCAGTGGTTCGCCCAGCAGCAGATATGCCCCGTTGACCGCACGGTAGTGACGCTGGCTCACCTCCGGCCCGTGCCCCGCATCATGCGCAACATGCTGTCCAAGCTTCAGATCAGCTGCGACAATGCGACCTTCGGCTGCACGGCCACACTGCGGCTCGATCAGCTGCAGTCCCACCTCAAGGACTGTGAGCACAACCCCAAAAGACCAGTCAATTGCGAGGAGGGGTGTGGGTAAGTGACGGCCACGGGCCACAAAGTCACGCTGTAAATAAGCAATGGGTATAATGTCAATCGGGTGTGATATTCTGGCTTTTTTTTTTTTTGATTTCGCATTAAACTTGAGTTTTTCTTGTTCGGTCGGTTCTGCTCCTGCAGGCTTGAAATGCCCAAAGACGAACTTCCCAACCACAACTGCATCAAACACTTGAGGAGCGTCGTGCAACAGCAACAGACTAAGATTTCAGAGCTGGAAAAGACGGTTGCAGAACACAAGCACCAGTTGGGAGAACAAGTAAGCACATTATACGTTACGATATCATTTGCTGGTTTAGGTCTAAGTTAATTGTATACATTTTTGTTTTGTTTTTTTGGGTTGACGCACACTAATCCAGCTTCTAAAGAACTTTGTGCTTAGAAATGATGCCTGTATCTGCATTTGCTCAGTATAAACTTTGTCTCTCATGTTCGCTCGATGCTGTGTGTGGATATTTCTTGTTTTGGACGTCTCTCTCTGTCTCTTCCAGAAACGAGACATTCAGCTGCTAAAAGCCTACATGAGAGCAATTCGCAGCGCAAACCCCAACCTGCAAAACCTTGAGGAGAGCATAGAGTACAACGAGATCCTGGAGTAAGTTGACTTCAGTCTCCTTTCCCCTTCATGATCCGTCCGACAACAATTCTAGAGACAATCACTCCAAAAATATCCGGCATTCTTTTCATAATTCATCCCCCCCAAAAAATCTAATCACATACAGTTGCTCTTAATCTTCAATTCGCAGCAAAGCTGCACAATAAACATGCTCTTAGGATGTGCATGAAAATGAACACGCTTTCCTTTAGACGACTAATGTTGCAGTAGTTCAATGTATATATTTGCAACAATCAGGTTAGCTGTGCGTCTATTTTGAGATGAACAAAGTGGACTCTTTGTCTGTGTGTTCTTTTTAAAAGATTCATGTGATTTGATGACAGTCGATCTCAGCGATGCCCAAGCTGGTGCTCCGGAGCCTCTTTGAATGGGTGCTGAAATCGGGCGTTCAACTTAGCTTTCATGTTTCAAAGGGAACTATGTTTTAAGGTGGCGACTCGTCGGTCGATCTGAAGCACCACCAGTCGTCTTGCAAACTGTGAAGTGGTTCTGCGTTTCTTCTGGGAGGCTTTGATGCTGGAGAAGAATGGGAAAAACAAGAGTAGGAGAGTTTCTGCGCCGGTGTTTGAGCTTCTCGCATACGGTGAAGGATCGTACGATGCTTTGAAGAGCTATTATTAAAATATATACAACAGCAAAAGATGCTCTGCATACTTTTTCCTGCATTTAGCCCCATTAAGCTTTGCTGTTCCTGTTAGGAGCTGCGACAGTGCAACTTTATTGCTCAGGGACCTGCGGTGAGATTCAAACCTGTGAACACAGCCCACCTCGACCCCCAATAATCCTGCCATGAGCAAGAGTCTTATCCTAACTGCTACGCCGCTGTGTATCCTGCTCCGCAGAAATGTTGGACGGCGTTTTTAAATCCGAGTGAAAACATGAGTCAGAAACAATTTTCCTCCGATCGGGAGGACGGTGCTGTGCTGCCAATGCCGTGTCGAGTGTCTTGTCTCTTCTCACGGTTTCTACTTCCGTCTGGTCCTCAGGTGGGTCAACTCCATGCAGCCCGCCCGCGTGACGCGCTGGGGGGGCATGATCTCCACCCCGGACGCCGTGCTCCAGGCCGTCATCAAGCGCTCCCTCATCGACAGCGGCTGCCCCCTCACCATCGTGAACGACCTGATTGAGAACGCCCACGAGCGTAACTGGCCGCAGGGACTGGCCACGCTCGAGACGCGGCAGATGAACAGGCGCTACTATGAGAACTACGTTGCCAAACGCATCCCCGGCAAGCAGGCAGTGGTGGTGATGGCCTGCGAGAACCAGCATATGGGGGAGGATATGATCCTGGAGCCCGGCCTGGTTATGATCTTTGCGCACGGAGTGGAGGAGATCTTATAACTGCAACGCCAGCCACGCCGATCCGGGACGTTTTGCTTGGGGGGGGGGGGGGGAGAGGTTTGCTGTGATGAAGAGCAAGTTTTTCCCCCTTCCTCTTTGGAGTGAAACGCTCTCACTAAAATCTGGCTTATTTAAAGTAAAATCTTAGGCTCACTCCTAAGCTTGATACCTATGCCTTAAAATAAGGACAAATACTTTATGAACCTGGCAAATATAAACTAAATCTGACTGATATCGAAGAGTAAAGGTGAGATGTGATGTTTACAAGGTTTATATTTAGTGCATTATATGATCTGATTGTTCTGCTATATGTCCTGATATAGTTCTAAGCTTGAAGCCCCGTTTGATGTCCTCGGCTGTAAAAATGCTTGTAAATACAAATACTATATTGAATTATAAATGTTATACTCCGCACTGTAATTAAATTGTGATTTCTTTTTTTTTTTCCTTTCCCCCCCCCCCCCCTCTCATTTCTGTTTAGTCGGCTTGTGTTACTGTCTGCAGGGATGTCGACTTTGAAGATCCTTCTCTCTTTCGTGCTTCGTTTCCTGTGAATATTTCACAAGACATTGTTCTTCTCAGTTCAGATTGTCCCCAAACTCCTGTGCCATTTGTTTTATTTATTGTGTTGCCTTTTACACAGACATGCTTGAAGATGCTATCGTTTGTCGTCTGGAAATCTGCCTTTTTTTTTCTCGGTGCATTTGAAGTTCATTGCAGGAAGAAAATTTGTTTTTGTGTGTATGTGTTTGTTGCCTCAGTTGTACATATAGTCTGTAAGCCGGGTCCAGTTGAAGTGTTAAATCTGATTTTTAACATTTTGGGGATTATGTATGACGAGCTTCATCTGACGGCTCGTAACGGTTCACCTGATATGTTAACTGGTCCAGTTTCAATCGTAAACATTTATCTTGTCATTTCTCACCGTAGGCAAACGTCATTTCACCGAGATGCCACTAAGGAATAAAAAAAAAAAAAAAAAATAGAATCCACAGCTCGGAGATTGTAAAAATATTTGTAAAGTCACTCTTATAAGGCTTTTTAGAAGAAAAAAAACGCTTTATCATTAGTCACTCATTGCTGTAGTGAGAAATAAGAACAGCTGATGGCATTGAAGGCCACACAAGTGGATTGTGCCCTTTACTATTTTCCTTGATAATGTTTTTATTTGTTTTGTGTCTATTATGTACTGTGGTGTACAGACAAGAAGGTAATAAAAAAAATGTCAAACTCCATGTTCTAATTACTGAGTTTATTTCAAGGGATTAATTAGATTATCTTAATTAGGAAAGAATGCAGTTCCTTTTTGTGCCACGGCATGTCATCAGAGATCTGTGGGCAGCCACATCTCTTGAGGGAGCCGACTGGCGGCCATAGAGCTGCCATCTTCACACTTTGTGACACATGAGTCACTCTCCTAAGATTATCAAATAACCGGTTTCACAGGTTATGGTAATGATGAATAATTTAGATAACATTTATTTCTATAAACAATTGAAAATAAGAGTGTCAACAGCATCCATGTTGATTGAAATATAATGAAACTTCGGCCTTCTGTTCGTGAGGATGATATTGTGACGATCCCCATGCCAGTTGTAAAGATTTCAATCGAGAGGAAATTACTTTTCATTTTCTGAAATGAGACAACTTAGGAAAACATGATTGGATATGGTTCCACTTCACAAAACGGGGAGGAGAGCTTCACCACCAGCAGTCTCGGACGGCTGTGACCTGACTCACTCTCCTTTTCTCTGTCTCACCCAGACACCCACATGTTTTCCATGTCTGTTATCCTCTCTGCTCGCCTCGTCCTCATTGTGGAGCCTAATCCCTCGCCATTGTGGTCAGTGGAATGTGAAATCATGTGCTTTACCAAATACTGTGGCTCTGTTGTCTGCACACATCATTATGTGATGTGCACGGTTGCTCTCTGCAGTGCAGCAGTCGTGCAGGCCGACCACAGAGACGTTTTATGTCAGAATGTGTCAAGAACATACATTTTAAAGTAAACTACTGTGAATATTCTGCTTTGATACAAATACTGGAAGAAGCATTCACAAACCAGTCGTCTTCATAGGCGCATCGTGACCTCATGAACCTGCTGTTGCACACGCGTCCCATTGTGGTCGTTATCATGTCTGTTGTTTTTGTTCGCTGCCTTAACGATGTAGTAGGTACATCTTCATTTGTTGTCAGATGTCTGTTGTAGTTTTGTGTCTTTTTTGTGGTCATTCTGAGTCACGTTGTGGCAATCTTGAGTCACAGTTGTAGTTTGAATTTCGAAACGTTCTTTGTTAGTTTTCTACTATTAGTCATTTTGTGGTAGTTAAACAATTTTTTAGAGGCGATCTAGTTATTTCCATCTGTAGATAGTTTTTCATCTCATTGTTATGGATTTTTTTTTTTTTTTTTTTTTTTTTTAAATACATCCTGTAGCTATTTAGAGCTATTTTATGGTAATTTTGCATCATGTTGTGATTGTGATTGCTTTAGACATTCTGTTAGAAAAATGTCCTTTCCATCTCATGTGATAGTTCTTGCTATTCTGTGGTCATTTTAGTCTTTGTTTTTTCTATGTTATTGTGGTGATTTTAACTAGTATGTTAAGCTGTTTGGTTGTGGACTTTGGAATGTCTCCATGGCAATATAATCTTAATAATCTATGTGCATTATTAGATAGTTTGGCAAATTTCTCTTTGTACTACAATAATACTACATCCAGTTTAGCAAGTTTGTATTTTATTATTTTGACAGATGTTCTTCCACTGAACAAACGTCTTCCTATTGAAACAAACTGACGACAGAAGAAAGTCAGTCAATATTTGATTCTTATTTTTCAGTGCGCAAACACCATTAAAACTGTAAGCAACAGTGACAATATTCTATTGTTAGATAGTATATACAATATTTCTATGAACTACACAAAGGTTAGTTCTGTCAGTGATCTTTTTAAATCAGTAATCATTGTAGCAAGTGCTGAAAATATATTGAAAGGCAGGCTGAAGTAGTCTTGAGATCAATTACAGTATGGGAACTTTAGTTAAGGGTGCAGAATTACTTTATACTTTATTTTGGCTTTGGTGGCTTATGTCTTAAGGCAGTGCTCATGTCAAGCATATCCACTTACAATTGAATGCAGGACTTCTTTCACATTACACAATGTTATTGTTGACAGTCCATACACAACAAAAAGCCCTTTACCTGCTTTTCATTTTAAATATAGTAAGTCACAGCCTTCAAATCTTGTAACTGTTACATTGATTTCCAAGTGTAGTTTACACTTACAAGCAATTCAGTGATGAAAGTGTGTGTTTTGAGAAAACAAACAAACAATTGCTCGCTTGTTGAAGATAACATGCTTTTTGTTCGCTTATGTCTAACTCTGACAGTTGAACTGACACACCTGCAGCTCTGAGTGACGTCTGTTCCTATTCGAAGCTGAGTAACCCAGTTTCTACCAATCTCGAGCTGCTTTTATGCTGATCAGATAATTGTGGCAGACCAGTAGCCACCATCTCATATCTGCAGTGGCAACACCCTCCTACATATAAACTTGCGTTTAACTGTTCTTTGTCATCTGCACTTTGTACAGGCTGAATGAAATAAAGAAATAAAGCCACTTGTCAGAAAAAACAAACTCCAGTCTGCAGCTGAATTTATATAGTACAAGTTATACTCCCCACCTATTTTTAAATCATGATTTATTTCAAATATTATAACGAAAAAAACATGCAAAGAAAGGTTTTTTTTTGGTCCCCAGACCACCAAGGCCTGCAATAGACAACCGTTCAAATAAGTTTTATTGTATGATCTGTTTGTGCTGGATGCTCTTCTGTAACTGGGATTTGAACCCCAGACCACTCAACACTTAAATGGATGGTAATTTTTGTTACTCTTAGAAAATAGACAAAGTGCATCAGCTTTCAAAGCTGTGGATCATAGTAATGATATTGTAATGTGCAACAAAGTTAGTTGTAACTTTTTGTCATATTATTTCTTTAATTAACATGCAACACAAACGTTGTTTCATATCCATTTTATGAATCATGGACTTCTTAATCTCATTATAGGAAATCATTGTTTACATATGCTGGGATCCATATACAATAAAAAGTCTAGCTTTCCCCCCTGCTAGATTAAGGCTTTTAATTAACAGTGGGCCTTTATATCTAGTCTGCAAATGTCACAACTGTTACACTTATCATTTTCCACTAAAGCTAATTTATGTAGTTTGGGATTTAAAACCAATTCATTATTAATGCGTATTGTTACTATTTAAAAAAAAATATATACACACTATATCATTTAAAAAAAAATAAAAACACACCAATAATGAATTGGTTGTAAATCCAAAACTACACAAATACATATATATATATATATATATATTCTGAGAAAACAGACGGGTCACAGCTGTAAAAAAAACCAACAACAACGGTTTTTTTTAATGGCCAACAAAGTTTACAGTAAGTTGTTATTTCTTCGGGATGCATCCAACCTCCACATGAACAGCGACGCTGTCGCCTCTGCAGGTTGCATGAGACAGTTGGAGAGCAGCGGTGATGTTTGCGGTGTTGTGCACGCGCAGCGCCGCAGTGTATAGGCTGGCTGTCTCGCGGAGAGCAGCCGCTGAGGCGGTGCTTGACAGCAGCGAGCCGCTCTCTCTCGCTCTCTCTCGCTCTCTCCCTCTCTCTCTCTCTTTCTCTCTCTCTCTCTCTCTCTCTCTCTCTCTCTCTCTCTCTCTCTCTTCACTCTCCGCTCCGCACTACTTCTCAGCTCCCTCTCCGCCGAACCGGCCGCCTCCATTTAAAGTTAACGGACACTTTGCCTCCCGAGAGCAGGATCCCCCCCTTCTACCGGAGGGTTTTCCAGTGACGGGCAGCAGGCGGAGAAACGTGCGTGAAAAAGGTAAAAGAGGGACAACAAACGCGTCCGGACTGGTATTGATTCAAGTTTGACTGCAGCTCCTGAACGCTTCTTCAGCTGCACACAGACGAGACGGGCTCGTTTCGGCGTCTTGTTATTTCTCGCGAATGTGTCTTTAAAAAGAATAGGGGGGGGGAGAAAAACCCAGATATGCATGCCAGGCACCAGATGCATGATTTGAAATTAGGTATATGTAATAAGAGAGTAATTCACTGAACAGAGTCAGATCCATTGTATGTTGATTCCAGCCTGCTGCCATTCGAAATCGTCATACCCAGCAAGCATAATTCTAGTTCCCTCTGTCTTGTGTGTCATGATTGATCAGGCTGCTTGAGTTACCTGCTGGGAACGATACAGTCTCAGCCTATTTACAGAGAGCAATCCATCTCTCTGAGCACCGAGCTGTTATTTCAACTGTCTGGAGACACATTGGAGTACAGAAGTCCACTGATTATGTTTGGATTGACAATTACACTTTGCAGCTGAAAGCACCTCATGCACTTTGAGCAATGCATTTATTGTTTTACTGACCCGGTTGTGATATGATCTTATCTGTATGACCTCTATCTGAGATTACCATTGTTCCTGCAGGTGCTTCATACCAGAGGTGCCAGTGGATTGTCATGTAAAATACCTTGTTTTCAGTGCTTGGGACGGCATGTATGGCGTGAAGTAGATGATAGTGGGCGTTGGTGGGTGCTGTCACTCCTCTGTGGTGATTGTTTACAGCAGAAAGCTCCACTTTCACTGCTGTTTGACTGCAAAGGCTGAGTGGATCGTGAGTATGGCGAGTCCTCATTTGGACAGGAAAAACACAATGCTTAATCAGGTTTGGGGGCTTTTCCCTGGTTTCCGTCTCTTCCTGATTCGCGTGTTGTGTCAAGGGCAGGGTTTGTTTTGTTTTTGTTGTTTGTTTTAAAAGCAGGGGAGTCTCCCTGGTCCTCATTTGTTTGTTGCTGAAGGAAGGTTTTCAGGCACAGGCGATCAATACTCAGGGCAAGTCAATTGTGCTGCTGTTAATGTTTACATCTGAGGCTAGGGGGGGTTTCCATCAGTTCAGGCCATTTTGGTGAAATAGTTTCTGACTGTTTACAGTTGTCTCCTTTATTTCCCTCTTTTTTTTTGTTTATCATCACACCGAGCCTGATTGTCATTGACACACTATTAACATCCTGTAACCCATAACATCACTTACTTTCCTCTATATCTGAGGAGGCCCAGAGCAGAGAATGAGTGGAGAATACTGCGTCATTTTAGTTCAGATCATTTAAAAGTGTGAGTGATTATCAGTTCCATTGATATATCAGTGGGCGAGCCTGGCAAGACTCTGTTGGTTCGTGCAAACGTAACACTATAACATCAATGTGGCTGTTATTTGACAGTGTGCAGCCCTCACAAGTCTGGACAGGTTTGAGGGTTGGTTTTTTTTTTTGGTTTTTTCTCCCCGAGAGCGTCATGGTGTTCTACAAGGCTGCCTCCACAAAAAAGCTATTATATAAGTCACATTCAAGTCTGAACTCAGAGTGATAGGCTGTCCTCACTTTGAAGCTGGGGAGCGAGTGGAGCCTCGCCTACATTTTCCAAGAAATCTGTGATTCATACTGTCATGAATGTCTTTTGTTTCCTTTTCAGTTTTTCTGTTTTTTATAAAAATTAATTTACAATCCATATCCATTGTGTTAATTTTGTATTAGACTGAACTGGTAGTTTGCATACCACCCATTTCTTTAAATATCGCTATGTTGTCGTAGAAGAAGGAAGCCCTGTTTGTACAGCTGTGATGGTGCAATGGTTTTAAAACTATTACGTAACTGCCACAACAATAACGTCAAGTATTTTCTGCATTGAGTGTCCTTTTAAGACAGTTTAGTGACACAATTGTGTCAATGAAACAAACGGTGTTGGAATAACTTTATTAATTTCTGGTCCCGATGAGCCGCCGTCCTGCATGTTTTACTTCAACACACTGTTAATGGCCAGTTTTGTTTTGTTTTTTTGTCTGGGGCTTGCTGATATTAAGTCCACTGGAGTTTTTTTTAGCAGGGAAAAAAAATTAAAATAAAAAAACAACCCTAAAACTTACAGGATTGAGGCCAATCAGGATCAGGATCTGACTGCAGTACATGAGGAGATGTGAAGAATAACAGTGGGAGTCGTGGATACCAGCTGTAAGCCCCACAAGGCAAAGAAATGTGAAGGATTGTTTTTCTTTCTCTCTCTGAAAGTTTTCTGATAGCGTTTTTTTTTTTTTTAGCTCTGGGCTTAACCTGCAATGTGACCCCGCAGACAAACAGACCATTTATAGTGAGGGTGTATTCCCATGTTAATGCGATGAGTCACAGTAGTATCTGCATGTTGAACGCAGTTTATGCGTGGCCTCTGGTTCTGAGGGCAAAACGAGACCGGTGGTGTGGGAGGAGGTGCGAGCAGAAGGGGGGGGGGGGGACTCCCAGCTAATGACCGGGCTCCCCTTCCCCGGAGCCGGCTGCCTCCCCCTCAGCCTCGCGGGCCCTCCTACCTGTTAGTCACCCATGGCAGCAGCTGATGGAGGGAAACACTTTCCATAGCAACTGAGCATGTCTGTCCTTCTCCGTCGTTGCCCTCATGCAATCCGCACACACACACACACACACTTCAGCCAGGAGAGCTGTTGTAGTTTCACAAGGGAAACAAATACCCGGCATTTCATGTAGATTTCGCTCTCTTCAAAAGAAGCTGCGCAGTGTTTTCCAACCACAGCGTGACGGAGTCAGTGACTTACACCCTGCAAGGGTTGCAAAACAGCCGATTTCCTTGACACAAGGCGTGGGCGTCATGACAGCTTGCACAAACATTCGCCTGCATGGAAAAAGGTCATCCCCAAGTATACCTTGAAATTATTCTTGTTGGCAGAGTCGTTTTATGGCTGTTGACAATTCGTACATTAAATCAGAATCCATAATTAAACTTCTGTGGAGGAAAAGGCCAAGTAAATCATTTTTTTTTTTTTATTGTACAAGCTGCTTGCACCGGAGAATTTCACTTGAGTACTCAGAAGACTGAAGTGCCAGCCTCTGAAGAGATGTGTTTAGAAAAGTGGACGCACTGCTGCCAACTACTTTTCACCATTATGTTTCTTTTTTTTTTCATCGGGCCACCAGTGATGCTGCACTTTTGTTGCGCGTCTGCTAAGAATATGTTGCACCGTTTACGTTACGGTCATCATACCTCACGCTGTCTGTCAGATCCAAGTGCATCACCCTGACGGATGGCTGACGAACCCCTGTGGGGCCACTTTTAAATCTTTCTTGTGTCTTTCCAGCGGAGACTTGTGCACATAAATGTTTCTATAAGGAGACATAAACACTTCCCTCATAAAGCCTTGGACATCTAACGTCATCCCGGCAGTGAACACCGCGACCTTAACGACAGCATTTAGTCATGTGGTCTTGTATTAAGTCCTAACAAGCTTTTCAGATTCTCGAAACCTCCTGAAATATTTATGCTCGCTTCGGTAAGCTCATTTAGTCGGTGCCAGTGTTTTTCAGAAGTCCATTCAATGCTTGTGAGCGCTGACCACCGGCTCAGTGTATATTCCACTATTCATCTCCTCTCCCAGTAAATGGAGTGCTCCTTCCTGTGCGTCGTGTTCTGACTGGTCCTGATTCCCACTCTGCCTCATGCATGCAAATCATTATCTAATCAGGAAGTGAGGAATCAGATTACTCAGATAGGCTCAAGATCTTGTTGAACCAGACAATAATGATGATGACACCCAGTTGGTAAGGAGATGGAAGAGAACGAAGAAAAAAAAAAGTATCATGCTGCTCATGTCATCAGGCTCCTCTGCAGAGGAAAAACGACAAACAGGAGGTACCTAAAATAACTGGTGTTTTATGTATGAATAAACTCAGAAGCCTATTTTCAGTTTATTTATATGACAAGTGTTTGAAGAGAGGGGTCCGGGTCGTATTTCTAAAATAAACAGTTGTGAGGCTGTAATCTGGTGATCAGTAGCAGATGGCTTTTCACGATTCCTTCATGTGTCACTTCGCTGTCGATACAGACCTGGCCCACCTAATCGGCTGCATAAACACAACTGCTAGGCAACGCTGCTGACCTTTTGAGGGAATTAAGTGAGGACAGTGTGAACCTTTCAGAGTCCAAAGTGAGCAAATGGATCCAAATCACACTGGGGCAGTGGGTGTTATTTCACACGATTTCATCTCTTTCTCCTTTTTCCTTTTGCTTTGAAGTACCCAGGTTTTCTGTTCATCGCCGGCAGCTGTCACCCATACCTGCACAGGCTGCTCTTTAATGTGCGATAACACCTGTGGACAACAGTGTGAACAACACGTTTCCAGTGAGGGCCTTTTCATCCTGCTGGAACTGAAAAATCACCTTTTACTGCCTTTCACTCGGTGTCCGCGCAGTTCGTAATGTAATGCTTGTGATAGAAAGCTTCACGAGATTGATACTGTGTGGATTTAACTCTTAAGCGCCGCATATTTTCCCCTTCTATTTTAAACGTTCCCCCCCACCTCATAATTCCTCTTTTAACAATCATGTCAGTAAGTGGGTAATTATCAGAATTGCTTCTTGTTGTTGGTTTCAAGCCAAAGAGTTGCGCTTAATGGCATTTTTCATCGTATTACTGCTGACCATTTTCCAAGATAGGGGTGGAATTTATTACTCTGGATCTATCTTTGCCGTTTTCCGTTCCTGCCTTTCACCGCACTTTAGTTTCCATTTCCAACAAGCAATAAAGTCAATTAGCAGCCTATTTGAACTTTCTTCACATGCATACTCCAAGAGAGTGGCGTCAAAGATGCATTTACTGTCTTCAAATGTCCATCATTGCTTTGTGATAATGGAAGTGAAGTGCAGCTTGATTGAAAGTCTGCAATGCATTTCCTCCCAATGGTAAAGTCATTCAGAGAAAACCTTGCTGTGGCTGGGGCAGGCTATTGATACAAATTTATGAGATACACAGGCAAAATATTTCCGGATGTGTCCCGTAGCTTTTTGCATAAGCCAAGAAAAAAAAAAAAAAAAGGTTAGGCACATTTTTGGTAAAGAAGTGTTATGTGGGTTAACTTGAGGGATTTGTGAACGCATGTCCTGGTTTAACTTCTGTCCATCTGCTGCACGTCCTTCCTCTGCTCTCTTTTTTCCCATATTGGGTTTTAACTCGAGTACGGGCAGAACTAAGGCATACTGAGTCTCTGGTGTGTTTTAAATCACAGCAGAAAACTTTTGAGAGCTGTGTCATCTTCATTTTATATCATTCTTATTGTCTTTTCTCACCATTTAAACACGTTCAGTGAAGCAGGGCAGCAGATTTTCTTTTATTAAAAAAAAAAAAAAAAAAAAAAAAAGGCAAATGTCTACCTTTCTGCTTTTATCATAAATCACATAATTAACATTGTGTGTCCCAAGTTGAGCAAAAGCGGAACCTGAGTAACAAACAACGCAGCACCAAAGAATCGTCAGAATCCTCCTCCATTATGTGTTATAACACACCTACCAAATGTTCGTCCAGACCTCTTGCTTCAGCCTTCAGAACAACGTGCTCGGACGATTTTCGTTGCAATTACGAGCAGCTTTTCTGTGTCACATTTAGATTTCATGCTGACTTTCATTCTTGTTTGACATTTAAGCCTCTTCCTCTTGTTTGAAGGGGAGGCCCCTTGACAATCCAGTTTGGTTAAAATTAAGATCGCCACAAACAATTATTGTTTATATGTGCTTTTTAACATCCAAAACGAATCCAAAACACTATATTAGGTATTATCTGGACACGATATGGGCCAGTGACTATGGAAAAAGATTTTGAGTGGAGGAAATCCCAAGAGTCGAGGTATCATGGGTATCTTCAGTCTGACATCATTTCTGCTACATTCTTGGCCCAGATCCTTGAGCTCCTCAAATGTTTTGATGGTGGGGGATCAAAAACAAATACAACATGCTGGTGTGAGTACACACTTTTCTTTCTCTTTTTTTTGCACAGCAGTAAAGCTGCATTTCAGAAGGCGACGTCAGTGGAAAATAGAATTCAGACAGTAGGTTCATGCAAACGTGGACCAGCTTCACTTGCATTGATGGCAACGATTATTCTCTCTGTCTCTCTCTCTCTCATTCTCGTGGACATTTTCACATTTGTGTTGGTGCTTCGCACAAACTTTGGCAGTTCAGCGTGAGCCTGACTGTCGACAGTCATGGATTTTTTTTATTTTTCCACAGTGCGGGATGGAAGACGCTGTCTTTGCTTGCAGCCACGCTTTTATGTTTTACAAAGAGGCAGGCTGCTGTGCACCCACCTTCTCTTTTCTCTCCATCTATTTCTCACTGTTTGTCTCGCTGGTACACAGGCAGGCAGTTAGTGGAGAAGCAGGCACCATGTCCACCCCCACAAACCCAGAGGTGAAGGAACTGAACCCTGTCGACTTTATCCAGCTACAACAGTACATTGAATGTGAGTACAGACAAGCAAAGCGAGCGGGCAGGCATCTTTCTCAGCGCTTAACACCCCCCCCCCTCCCCCCCCCTCTCTCTTCTACTTCCACTACCACCCACACACACTCATTTACACTCACAGTTTCTCATATCTCGAGGAGGTTGCAGACTACCACATTGTCTTTTTTTTGTTTGTTTTGTTTTGTTTTATTTGTTTTACTGCATGCAAACATTTTACTGCTCTCTTAATGAACTAAATCGATTTAATAAACATGGGTTGAAATTGATGACACACAGAAGAGGAAATAAATGTGTATCCCTGTGTGACCTCTGTGTCTTTACTTCCAGACTGCAGCTTGAAGGTGAAAGACGTGCTGAGGGAATTTGATGCAGATGGCAGGCTGGCCCGACACAGACACGGAGAGGTGAGGTGACGGTGTGTCCTGCTGCTCACAGTCAAGTCCTCTCCTCTAAAAACAGACCCACCGCTCAATCTGCTGCAAAACGTACCACAGATGAGAACCACTGATCCCAGCATAGCTGTTCTGTGTGAAATGAGAATCTGATGCATGCGTAGTAGGCAGTTACTAATTGTCATTTGCTGAATAATTGGATTCAGACCCCATTGATCACGTTGACTGAGCCGTCCATGAAATATCTTTGAGCTCGACTGCAAATGTAAATTACCTCCTCAGAAAATGCCCACGCAGCAAGACATCATTGAACAGTGCATTGGCTGCCCTCATGCAGTATAAAGCTCGAATGTGATTGAAACAGGTTGTTCCAATACTCAAACGTCAGCCAACTAAACAAGATGCATTAACTTTGTAGGAATTTTTGGCTACATTCAATTTAATCAGGTAATAGAAAGGCTTTTTGTTCCAACGGATGAATATGCACATCCAGGTGCAAGTAGCAGGTAACAGCGATCAACATTTTACTTTTTTTTTTCTTTATATTGTTGTCAGTGATGGTGTTTTCAGAACAGTGACGCATTTCCCTCGGTCTTACCCTCAGCTTCCTTTTGTCCTTTCCATTTCTGATCTGGCTGCCTTGCTGTGACATTATTTATTACTGGGGCAGCTCTGCAGGGTATCAGCCAGGGAATTGGAATACTATCAAGAAGAAATGGGTTTGTGGTTCACCATTACCGAGGGACTGCTGCTTGTTAGCCCTGCAGTGCATTCTCATGTGAGAAACACAGATACTGTGCCAGACAGAGGGACTGAGATCTGCCTGTTTTATGCCTTTTGTTACATGAAAAGCCTGCAATCATTCCAATTGTGGAGACATATTTTTACATATGAATTATGTCTCTGAGCAGCAGGCCTTTCAACCCTCACTGAGCATAATTGTATGATACTTCAAAAACCAGGGTTTTTTTTCCCTCTGTGAAATCAAAATTTGTCAACTACAAGATGCCAGTAATGTGATCATCATCTTCCCTTATTTTTAGAAATGAATTTTAAAGAATGCAGAAGTCGACAAGCACACACCAAAAAGCAGACACTGCAGCCTGTTATTGTAGCATTTCTCTGAAACGGCGTAAACAAAACCGGCCTCTCCCATTCATGTTGTACCAGTGCATCAATGAAGAGGGCTTTCGTCTGTTCCTGAAGACTTATTTAGAAGTGGAGGACTTCCCTGTGGATCTCTGCCAGCGACTCTTCCGCTCCTTCCAAAACTCTGAACCCACCCAGGAAGACAGCAACAGTGAGATTATATACACACACACACACACACCCTGTGTTCACACAACTCACTGCCTCCACACTACTTTGCAGCGGGCGTTTATCAATTTATGCCATGGCCTATTTGGCATGTATTCATTTATCACCACATGCCTGTTTTTGCTGATATGGTAGTATTCACAGCCCCCGCTCCGTCTCTGCTCCATCTCCCCTGCAGAAGAGGTCTTCCTGAAGGATGTTTCATGTTACTTCTCGCTGCTGGAGGACGGCCAGCCCAGAGACAAGCTCGAGTGTGAGTCCTTTGTTCCATGTCTGCCCAAAACAAAGCGAACGTTGTCTTGGTCCAACACTTCCACTTTCATTTCCATTTTCTCTCCAGTTGCTTTCCGGCTTTATGACAGGGATGGCAACGGGGTCCTTGACAGCTCAGTAAGTTGCCAGCGAAATGTTTAAAGCTTTTATCCCGACACCATGATTGCATGATACCAATCATTACACAAGTCATTTGTTATTTGTTTAATCAGGAAGTGGATCGGATTATAGCTCAGATGATGCATGCTGCAGAATACCTCGACTGGGATGTGTCAGAGCTCAAGCCGGTAAGTCCCAGACACTACCACTCTGAATGTCCCACAAACACATGAAAGCCTACACGTTCTGTACTTTGAGTCCTGTTACTACAGTCAATATATGCACCGATAGACTGACTTATTTACACAAGATTTCCTTGGTGCTTATGTACAAGGGTTCATGAGATGATAAGCTTCCCTATATATATAGAATTCACAAATTCCCACGCGTGTGTAGTTACAAAACATGTGGCCCTTTTTAACTAATCGAAATGTGTGCACTGATTGGATAATAACAACTGATGTCATTCCATCAGGTACTGAAGGACATGATGACTGCGATTGATGCTGACAGCAGCGGCACAGTGTCTCTGGAAGAGTGGGTAGAGGGAGGCATGAACAACGTTCCCCTGCTGGTCCTGCTGGGTCTGAAGGTACTTCAGTAGCAGGATATATATTTTTTCATTAAGTGTTCGCTCCAACCGGCAAACTCAGGTATATTTCATTCTTTATAGCAGGTGTCGCAGAAAGCGGTAGCTGCTCTCATGAAACCCTGGCCTTTCGTGCCGCACCCTTTTTCCCTTTCGCTCCTCCTTTCGTGTTTGTTGAGGGCCTTTTTGCCGACTCAGTGCTACAGGGCGTGGTAATTTTATCCCTTCTCATGCGAACTCTGCACCATCAGAATGCTCCAGTGTTTTACATTCAGTCGGCACAATCTCGGTGCTTGCATAAAACGGCAATCATCGGCGCTATTGTGCCGTATTTGCCTAAAAGACGTGATTCTTTTCAATATGTTTAGCCTGCAAGAGAATGGTTTTGTATAATGGGTGTTGTTTAATGTGTCACCACAAATGTAAAAAGCCACTTACGGCCTGTGAGCTGGTCCACTGTGTTCAGCTAAAACCATGAACTAGACTCTGTTACTGGGTTTGGCCTGCACAACAATGCTTGGGACTTCCCCTCGGGCTATTTCTAGCCACCAATGGACATTTGAAGCCTGGGGTGCATGAATTCAGCCCCCTCGCAGTTACTCTGGGCTGCTTTTGCAGGCTGCCGTCTATGCCTCGTGCGGCAAGTAATAGGCCAATGCGTCATGTCATGAAAAAGGCATTTCTGTGTATAATCTGGATAAGAGCACCGGTCGCTGTGTAAACAGATTGAGAGCAATTTTATAATCTTGTGGTCGGAAAGATTATATTTAGTCTTGATTTGAATTTGCGTGAGGTTGTTAGAGGATGTCATAAGATGTAAAGTCGCTCTGAGGAAAGTTAGATAGATAGATAGATAGATAGATAGATAGATAGATAGATAGATAGATAGATAGATAGATAGATAGATAGATAGATAGATAGATAGATAGATAGATAGATAGATAGATAGATAGATAGATAGATAGATAGATAGATAGATAGATAGATAGATAGATAGATAGATAGATAGATAGATAGATAGATAGATATATAGATAGATAGATAGATAGATAGATAGATAGATAGATAGATAGATAGATAGATAGATGCACAGTATCAAGCTTTTCTAATAGTTTCATGCTTATATTACAGTCTCTGTCATCGTAAAATAAAATTAAAAAAAACCCTTCTCCTTCAACACCCAGATGACGCAGAAGGATGGCCAGCACCTTTGGAGGATGAAACATTTCAATAAGCCTGTTTATTGCAACGTGTGCCAAAGCATGCTGCTGGGTTTGAGGAAGCAGGGACTGTGCTGCACCTGTGAGTACCGGAACTCACCAGCAGAGGGCTACAGCACAATGACAGGATGGCTCAATTGAGGATGAAATATTAGTCGTTTTTTTATGCATCCAGCAAAGTTGGTTATTTTTCTCGAGATTATATGACAGGTGGTTTGTCTATGACGTTGAACAGGCTGCAAGTACACTGTCCACGGACGCTGTGCCAATAGGAACCCGGCTCCGTGCACCAAGACATATGTGAAGTCAAAGAAAGAAACGGGGGTACGTCAGTGTCAGCGTCTCCATGACAACCTCTGTGATGGCCGTCTAAATCTGACTTGGTCCTATGTCAAGAGTGCTCTCCAGAAGGCACTTAAACATGCATCTGACTTTCCAGGTTCCAGCCCACGACTGGGTGAGTGGGAACTGTGACTCGAGGAAGTGTGATAAATGCCAGAAGAAGATCAAGAGCTTTCAGGGCTTAACAGGCAAACACTGTGTGTGGTGCCACACGATGGTAAGGAAACATCCCTGCTTTCACTGGCTAAACCTTAACTGGTTTTTAAAGGCCTGTATAATTACACGGAATAGATAAGTAATGTGGTGGGTCTGCTGTAATGTTTGCACTTTGGTTTTCACTTCCTCTGGATACCATTGTGTTTTTCTGGTTTTCAAATGTGGCATACTTGTTCGGCTTCCTATTTTTTTTTTTGACACAAGTCCAATTTTATCTCAGGGTAAAACTCCAAACAACGACTCTGACGTCCATAGACTACATTTATATCCATGACAACAATGAAACGAGTCATCAAGCCAGGACATTAATGAAATATGTTTCAACTTTTTGTATTCTCCCTTGATGCTGTAAATGCCTCCCCTGCACCGTCGAGGTCTCTTAAGTAAGCATCTCATTACATTGTTAAAAGCTTTGTACAGTTCCTACAAGGTACCTTTGACCACAAGCATGTCTTTCTAGTTGTGCGAACCTTTCATCGCCTCTCCTGTCTTCTAACATTTTATATAATCGGGGAAAAACATCTTCAAAGACATAAAATCCAATTCCGTCAGTAATCACTTTTGCTCTAACAGTTTATGTAATGTGTGATCTTTTTTTTTTTTTGTGGATGTTTTACAGCGTCATGATGAATGTGCGGAGCAAGAGCCAACAGAGTGTACATGTGGGCCACTCAGAGACCATATCCTGCCTCCATGGGCCATATATCCCATCATAAAGGTACAAAATCATCCTCGGGCACATGTACAGTACAAACAGAGCCTGTCACACCAACACACAACACACAACATCGGCTCAGAGGGGTTTCTTGATAAAAAAACAAAAAACAAAAACCTAAAGCATGGTATTGCATTTTTCTTTCAAAAGGAGAGACCGAATAATGTAAAGAATGGCTGCTCAGCGTCAACGGATGACAGCGAGCTCAACACTACTCCCGATGGACAAGTGCTTCAGGTATCACTCTTAACAGTGCAGCATGATGAGTGTTATAATTACAGAATGAACGTGTTATATCCTGGTTATAATAACTAAAACCTATTTGTTAACCAACAGATCAACCCTGTGCAAAACACCCATCCTCTTCTCGTGTTTGTTAATCCGAAGAGTGGTGGTAAGCAGGGAGAGAGGTGAGCTCAAATGGAATTTATCTGATATAAAAATCTGTTTGTTGGGGGGGGGGGGGGGGTTGTTATTGTTTTTTTTTAATACATGCACTTGCAAATGGCTTATTTTATGTACTTTCAGGGTCCTGCGTAAATTTCAGTACTTACTAAATCCTCGGCAAGTATACAACCTTTCGAATGGCGGCCCTGGACCAGGGTAGGTAAAACATCAGGCTTCCTGTATTTTCTGAACTATCCCAGAACAATTTGTCCTGTATACTCAAAAATACAGTAAACTCATATTTTTTTTAAATGCAGATTTTTTTATTTTTTTTTTAAGTTAAGCCAAGTAAAGAATTTTAAATACACAGACTCTCACATGGAGGCTTTATTAGTATACACATGGACAGCCGTACACAGACACACTAACAACATCCAGATGGCTTGTTGTTAACCTGGTTATAAGATCACTCCACATTTTCAGGCTTATATTAGTGAAACAGCCTGGTCTTGTAGTCTAATCAATACAAGTAATCACCAAAAACTCCATCTTCTTCTTTGTTAACTATTTAATCTGCCATTCCCCTTATTGGAAACAGACAAATGCTTCAGTTTTCAGTTTCTGACACCTAATATGATGACTGTTTTTTTCTGTTATCACCTTTTTAAGAGCAGGTTGTCTCTCAGTTGGGAGGTTGAAGGTTCAATCTCTCATATGCTGAAATGTCCTTGAGCAAGACACTAAACAAAAAAAGAAAACAAAAAAAACCCGAACTTCTAACACTGTGAATGTCACGAACAATGTAACGCTGTGAAATCAGAGGAACAGTGCATTATGAGCAAAATCAATTTGTCTTCCACTCCATCTGTTCGATGAAGTCTTGTTATAGTGTTTTGTTTTTTGCCTTTCAGCCTAAGTTTCTTCAGAAACCTGCAGAATTACAGGATCCTGGTGTGCGGAGGAGATGGTACAGTCGGCTGGATTCTCGATGCAATCGGTGAGACTGTTGGTCAAAGCTCCGCGAAAAAGGCACATGCGAAATCCATTGTCTTATGCGCTTTCATTTTCCTCCATTCTGTTTCTCACATTAAGACAAGGCCAATCTGCTGGCGAGGCCACCCGTGGCCGTGCTTCCTCTGGGCACCGGAAATGACCTGGCGCGGTGTCTGCGTTGGGGAGGAGGTGAGAAACAACTCATGAAAGGAGTGAAATGGTTATAATGATCTATTTTGTTGACGCAAGACCTCCGGATGCATTTCAGAAATGGAGGACATTTCAGCAAAACAACTCCAAATGTCTTTGCGATTCATTTTTTGCACTGAAGCCACCCACTTACATGATTTCCTTTATTCGCGTTTGCAGGCTATGACGGCGAGGACCTGAGTCGTATCCTGAAAGACATCGAGGGGAGCTCTCAGGTGCTGATGGACCGCTGGAGTGTGCAGGTTATCACAGATGAGAACGAGGAGAAGGGCGACCCGGTGCCGTATGAAATCATCAACAACTACTTCTCTATTGGAGTTGTGAGTTTCTCAGAAACACATCACACCAGGGAAAGTGTTTTGTTTTGAATTAGCAGGTTTGGATAATTGCTATGTTGTGTGATGTTGACAGGACGCATCCATTGCCCACCGGTTTCACACAATGAGGGAGAAACATCCCCAGAAATTCAACAGCAGGTATGTGTGTTTATGTAAGACTTTGTTTTTTCGTTTTGTGTTTTTTCAAACAGCGCAACGAATATCACACCTGTGGTTATAAAAATACAGTACAGTTGAAAGAATCATGCCTTTAACAAATGTTGTGCTGAAAACAAGAGCTGGAGGACTGTTTCAATTATCTGTCGTCAGCTTTACTGTTATTCCTACTGTTTGTAATGACTGATTTTTAAGGCTGAATACTAATACTGCTGGTGACAACAGATGTCTGCGGAGTGGGGGGGATGGGGGGGGCACTTGGCTCGCCCTCCCTCTGAAGAGTTGCCTCTGCGAGAAAGGAGGAAATGTTCTGTGAAAATGAAATATCACCCAAATCTGCAAGATGCACTTGTTTTTTTTTTTTCTGTAACTGCAGAATGAAGAACAAGCTGTGGTATTTTGAATTTGCGACTTCAGAAACCATCTCTGCTTCCTGCAAGAAACTGAGCGAGAGCTTAACTATAGAGGTGAGGATGCAGCGCCGGTCGTGCGAGCGCTGCAACTGTGCACTCGAATGTATGACTTTTTAAAGGCAAAGTGAAAAATTAAAGTGTCCCATGAATACTGTAGGAAGGCGCTCACTTTGCTTTATTTGCTCCAGTGTTGTGGCACACCGCTGGATCTCAGCAGCTCGTCCCTGGAAGGAGTTGCTGTCTTAAACATTCCCAGCATGCACGGCGGCTCCAACCTGTGGGGGGAGACCAAAAAGGTGGACACTAAGGGATTGACGAGTCAAGAAGAGCCAGAAGTGATCATCAACCCAGATGTCCTCAAAGTGACTTCTCAAGGTAGCTTCTCTTTGACCTCGATGCCATTTAAAGATTCATGCGTTCTCTTTTACTTACGTAAGTGTTGGATTGGATGTCATGTGTGTGATAAGAAGATTCCTCTTTATTCAATGTTCTACTGCAGCTGTTAAGCTTAAAAAAAAAAAAAATTGCATGTTCCATTCACTAGATTGAATGTTTTGTGTGTGAGGCCTGAATGTGTGATGTTAGAATGTCAAAGCTTTGTTTCTGTTTAAATGTCATGTGAGTACCGTCGGGGCCGTAGGGATGTTATCTCGTGCTCTTGTTTTGTGTTTTGTTTGCATAAGTTCCCTTAAGTTACGGCGCTTTGCATTTTCCATGTAGCACTCAAAGGGTAAATACTGGGCGTAGATCCAGCCTGCAAATGAATGGTAATGGTACTTGTGTCCCCTGAACGCGTAAACAAGCGTCTTTCCAGTCAATTCATATGGATTTAGCTGACGATTTGCACTAATATGTAGATGCATCATATGCATCCAGTAGAGGCAGATTACTAATGTGAGTTGTGTTGACAGATGAAAGCCTCGAATTAACTTATAAGGTAGCTTCTTTCGTCTGATACAAATAATATCTGATCATTAGCAGTGAACCACTGTATTCACAAGCTAATTACACCCTTTCTTGTCTCATTCAAACTCAAAAAAATCCACCATATCACAGTGAGCCACTGCAGTCATTTGACCCCTTGTTCCAAATAAAGATCTAATGATAACCACTGATGAATGGTTTTAAATTGACTATGTACTTTACATGTATCTGGTGATATTTACAGTTTATTCTATTCGATAATGTGCATCCATCTTCGTGTCAGACTGAAGCTCTTCATGTGTCCGTGTCAGATCTCAGCGACCGTCGATTAGAGGTGGTCGGCCTTGAAGGAGCCATGGAGATGGGACAGATATACACCGGCTTCAAGAGTGCAGTGCGGCTCGCGAAGACGTCTCAGATCACCATCAGGTGAGAATCAGCCTCGGAAACACCTTCAAACACATCAGGACTTTTCCACTTAAATGGCACAGAAAGTCCATCGTGCTGCATTTCGTTCATTTCTCTCTCCACTTCACTTGCAGGACAAAAAAAGCGTTACCGATGCAGATTGATGGAGAACCATGGATGCAGCCTCCCTGCACGGTAAGTCGCTGTTTCCTTTCCCTGTTTCATTATTAACTTTTCTTATTTTCAATTCTACAAAAGCCGTGGTTTGACTTGATCATCATGTAACTTACTGGACATTTTGCATTTTATATTTCAGATTCACATCACACACAAGAATCAAGCCTGTATGTTGATGGCACCTCAGGCCAAATCGTCTGGTTTTTTCAACTATAAATAAAGCCAACTGACTAAATGCACAAGTTAAATGTATATAGAGGACTGACACTTTTTCAATAATATCAGTTTGATTGCATATGTTTTAGAATAATTGCATTGTAACAGTCAAAGTTAGGTTAACTGTCTCTGCACATCTGTAACACATAACAGAAGCATGATGGCATGATATGAATTTAAACATTATTGTAAGTTATGTTTGCATTGTGGCAAAGTCATTTCGACCAAATGTATTTTTTTTTTTTTTTTTTTTTTATTAATACCCAACAGTTTTGCTGTCTCAAAGCTTCACAGTCAGTGGAAGTGCTGCTCTGTACGAAACTAAATTAAGGTCAAAGTCAAGTGATTATCATGCTAAAATAACAATATTCAGCTTCATGTGCCTTTCCGAGCTGTCCTCTGTGGTTATGGCTTCGATAGAAGGTATACAGAGCACTGTGTAGGCGTGTGCTTTGAGCGTAGACCATGTAGTACTGCTGTATTATTGCTGTAAAGATGCTCAGAAAACCAGATATGTATTTATGTCAGTTTGAAACCCAAAGTGAAGGAAATAGAGGACTGCGTTTGTCAAATGAAGGTATTTCAATTTTTTTTTATTCATGTCAAATGATACTTGAAAGTGTTGTGAGGAACAGTAAAAGGATAGTTATTGCCAAAAAGTGTGTGTGTGTGTGTGTGTGTGTGTGTGTGTGTGTGTGTGTGTGTGTGTGTGTGTGTGTGTGTGTGTGTGTGTGTGTGCGTGCGTGCGTGCGTGCGTGCGTGCGTGTGTGTGTGTGTGCGTGTGCGTGCTTATGTGAGAAAGAAGGGAGTTCAAATGTGTTCACTTCTGACTTATAATGTGTGTTTTATGAGTAGATTTAAAAATCATTGGTTTAGATGTGTTTAGTCTTTATTTAAATGCTTTATCAGTCATATCAAATCAATATATACGGATGATGTCAATGTAATATGCCTGAAATAACTTCTTGTTTAAAGATTGTAATAAATTATCTGGACTCCAGCTTTACACTTTTTCTCGCCCTTCATTGACTGGCATTTGTTGTTGTAGATATTATTTACAACACAAGGGGGAGACATTCACTTTTCATTTACTGTTGTGGTCCATTGGCTTACACATAATTGTAAGTTCAGTTTCTGGTAAAGAATTTCTATTTATTTATTTTTTTAACTACTCAACTATTGGGTTCATATTTAGTCAGGAAAGTTCCTTTAGACTTCATGTAGATGTAAAACTATCAGCAGCATGTGAAAAAGATTTAAACAACAACAGACATAATTAAACATTACGTAAGAACACAGACATTGGTGGTCACATTTACAAAGAAAGCCTTTTCCCGGTAAACAATTCGAGCTTTATAAACTGTTAAATTATATTATCTTAATTGAAAAGTCCAGAACCTATTAAGAAAATTGCTGAAACCAGTCTTTAAACTGTACATGTGCTCAATAAAGGTCAAACATCTGAATAATAACAACAACTTGAACAGTTTGAACTGCAAACATGTGTGTGTGTGTGTGTGTGTGTGTGTGTTATGTCATTAAAATTAATTGAGCAAACATTGGAGAGGTTGTATTACTTGATAGTATAAACCGAAACTTCCTAAGACGAGTCATTGATCAAAGTCACAAATATAATCTCAATGTAATTTGTATTTATTGTCATTGTCATTAAACGAGCAGTGTAGTTTTACTGTGCTGTAATTCACATGTGTGTGTCTGAAAATGTTTATTTAATGATAGCAACAACAAAGGTTCTACTAATGAAACGTGACTTTCTGTTGTCTCAAGGAGTTGAGATAAAAAAAATTCCGAGGTTCACTTGAACGCACCACGCATTAGCGTCGCTATTGGCTGTCGTAGCTGTCAATCAGGACTCGGGCCCCACCCCCGGCCGGTTCAGAGGAAACTGTAGTTGTCGCTCCACGTTGGAGCTCAAAACTCAGTCAGCATCTTTCTCGGGCGGGTTTTTTTTTTCCTCCCTCCGCTGCCACCATGACGTTCAGGAGGCTGAAGAAGATGAACTCCAGCGGGCCGGTGGACGCAGGAACCGCATCCCAGGACCACGACATTTATTTCCCTTCGTCCAAGTCGGACAGCTGCAGGACGGTGGAGCTGAGCTCCAGCTCCTCGGAGGTCTACAACTACAAGACTCTGGCTTACTCCGGGGGGACGCTGCCCAGGAACTTCAAGAAGGTGAGGAGTGTCTCCCAACTCCTTCTGCTGCACGTTTACAAAACCTCATGATGCTGCAGGAACCAGAGAGAAAAGTTTATTTAGTAGTTTATTTATGTTGACATGACTTGTCATCCATTGGCTCCGTTTGATGTTGTTTCCTTTGGAGGTTAATGAGGGGATTTATTTTATTATATTTTGTCACATCGACACCGTTCGAGTATTTTCAAGTCCTTTAAAGTGTGTCTTGTGGCTGTTGTTGTATCTGGAAGGTGTTATTGGTCTCCAGAGGACATGTGACTGAGGGTCAACAGAAGCCCATCCAGGGCCAAGTGTGGACCACCCAGACACTCAGTCTGATTTATGATCAGTCCCCTTCATCACATCAAGATTTATCACTCGGATTGAAAGAGGATGATGAGCCCCAGTCCACCTCTTCTATGACTTTTCCCACTTTCCTGTCTCAGACGTTTCAAACCTGACCATCTGTAATCCTAATCCGGTCACTGCATGTCAGCCTGAGTCTAGCTGAACCCCCAATCTGAGGTACAGTTTCCAGGAATGACAGCAGCTGAAGTCAAAATTGCATAAATGTGGGCTAAAGGTTTGCTTGGCTGGTGGGATCAATCAGCACTTCTTCTTTTTTCTTTTTTGTTTTCCTCAAATATTTCATGTGATTGAATTCTCTAACTTGATTTTCTTCTTGGAGAAGTTAAGAGAGAATTCCAGACATGTGTAACTGTAACTGTAACTGGAGGCACAGTGGCTGGAGTGAGGGGCTACAACACTGCATTGTATACACACACACACACACACACACACACACACACACACACACACACACACACACACACACACACACACACACACACACACACACACCCACCCACCCTCGACCCTCTGTGGGTATTTGGGAATAAATGCACTCATTGAGAGGAGAGCAGGACAATTCTGTAAGTGTTGGGACATAAAGAAAGCAACATTTCACTGCGTGGAGGGACTCTTGACACAAAGCTGCCTTTCATGGGAGCAGCATTTGAAAATGATTGAGTTGGAACAGAGGTGGATTGATTTTAGGTGATTTAGTGGACAGATACCTTCCCCTCCTTATTTACACAGTCAGGTAGGGCAGGAACCTGACCTGCTGCTGACTTGGGGGATTTCTCTCAATGGGCTTATTGTGGGAAGCGGTTCACCGCCGTGTCTTATTTGTTTCTTTTAATAGACTCTGGTTTACGTAAACTGCTTGAAATTGGAGAAATTCTCAGATAGGTCAACAGTTAGGAGCGCCTGACAGAGGCTGATTTGCTGTGAAATTGCAGCTTATTTTAGCCGTGTTCTTGATGCCGTGACTGATGAACGTAAACAAAGACCAGCCAGACATGACTTTCCAGTTCCAACAACAATATTTTCCGCGCAGGTATGATGGCCTAGTGGCATAAAATTACAAAATGCACCACACGGTACACGTGTACGGCTTTTGAGACTTGACAGACCGGTCGATGTATTGATGTCTGGGTGTGTCACGAAAGTGTTGGAAGGGGTGGGGGGGGGGGGGGGGGGGGAACCCTTGTGAGCAATCCGTGAACTCACACGGGTTTCTGGCACACTTCACACCTTGTTTTCGTTTTTTTTTCCTCGCAGGCTGCCGGGCTGCAGAAGTGGAAACCCCTCATACAAACGCCAGAACCACAAAGGTACCATCTTCCTCATCCCTCTGTGGCATTTCTCCTTCGCTCCGTGTAATTATTTAGTGGCTCCCCCGGTGACAGCCCCCCCATAAACACTATTACAAAGACCCTTTCCTCACAGCCTCATTATCTGAAACAGTAATTCCAACAGTGATCTTCTGTGTTTGCAATCCTCCTTATGCATGGGGTTCTCGCATATCCGCATGCATTTTCATGTATGCCTGTGCTGCTGCAGCGAGATGCTGCACGGTGACGTCCTTCAGTCCAACATATTGTTGGACTGTACGTCTGCCTGTGACGTCCGCACGCTGCCGGGCACAGAGGAACTCCTGTGCAGCCAGCAGAGACATCTTGTTATGCAATTGAGATAAGGATTCACATGAATACAGACATTAACCTCGTCATGACTTTTAACTCTGCTTGGTCTGTTCATCTGCATGTTTTTTCTTTTCTTTCTTTCTTTAACACAAAACAGTGTTTTGTATTAGAATCAGATATACAGTTCTCATTACCGCTATCCTGCATGCCGATGGGTGAACTTTATTAGTGTTTATTAGGTTGGAAATCTGCAAGTCTAATTTCTCAGAAGGAAAGTGGCAGCTTTATACAAACTCTTACAATTTAGTACAGAACCAGAAAACAGGGTAACAAAACCTTTTATATGTTCTGCGTTGTTCAACCATCAGTTTAAAACTTGAAAAGTTGTCACACGTGCAATGCTGGGGAAGAGATTATTAAAGTACTTTATCTGTATGAGACTGTCAGAAGATGAAAGTCTGCTGTCAATCACTTTATCATTAAATGATCACACTAATAACCTTACATATTGACTGGTAATGATGTTGTGCACCTAAAGTTTGACACTTTTCATTTGTGTTTTTTTTTTGGCAGGAAGGTGGTGGTGCTGGAGAAAAAGGAGGATGAGACGTTTGGCTTTGAGATCCAGGTAAGAAGATTAACGGTGATCTAGGGGGGGGATGATTTCTGAACCACTCGAGTGCCTTTTAACGGGATTTTCCGTCATCAGCAGCATCTCTGTCGACAGATGACTGAAGCGTCTCTATCGCCTCGCCGCATCTCTTAATCTCGACGTTTGCCGAGCTGGTTGAGGGCGAAAGGTCGCGTGTCGATCCAATAAATCATTGCCGTTAATCCCATGACTCGGGAGAAGAAGAGATGTTTTTATATTCTCTCCCAGCATCTGTATTTTAAGCCGTGCGGTTTCCTCACACGCCTCGCCGGTGTTACCTGCTGCTCTCTCTCACAGCAGCGGACGAGTCCGAACATCAGACCTCGATATCTGTCGGATCTCTGTCTGGCACATCGGCCCGAAGCGCCGCCTCACAACGTCGGCCGTTTTTTTCTCTTTTCTCCGTTCTTTGACTCGACTAAAGCGAGTCGGTCGATCTCGGATATTGTAGCGCTTTGGAGTTCAGTTGGACGTTTCTGTGTGTGAAGTACTTCTTCAGGGTGGAAAGGACGTATTGTTCTATTTACAGTTTTGTTAGTGAGTTCCGCCCTTCCTGTCAGCCCGAAGGAAGTGAGATCATGAGGAGCGTGTTTGACTGTCAGCAGAGAGGAGAAGAGATGAGTCTGAAGTCCGGTGTTTACTGCTGTGTTTGATGATACTCTCTCTCTCTCTCCTCTCCTCTCCTCTCACACTCTCTTGGTCGGCATGTAAAATTGAGATTTGCATGTCAGTGGCATTTGCATGACTTCATCATTTCGGGGCTGCCGGTATGAAAACCAGCGGCACACAGGGGGGCGAAGCCATTGCAAAAAATTTCCAGAGACCACGTTGGCGCAGATGAAGGCGCTCGATAAGTCGTGTGCTGGTTTCGAAATGGTTCAGTCTGCATTTTGAGGGGAAAGACTCCGTCAGCGGCGGCCTGTTGGCCGACTGATAGTTGTATCGGTTGTTGCGTGACAAGAGGAAGTCTATCTTTGTTCTGCAGCACTCTGACCTTCTGCACAGAGGCACTGCGGTGAATGAAAGGAGGAAGAGCATGCAAATATACACGTGGAAGTAACGCAAACCGTTTCCAGGACGACAAAACAATAGAGCCTCAAACAGATCATTAAAAAAAAAAATCGATACATTTATTCATCATATTTAAAACAGATATAATAAAAGCAGGCAGTACAAAAGTCGTAGGTAAATGTTGGAATTAGATATAGTGTGCCAACTGTTGCCATCATAAATTAAACACTCAATTCATTGAAACAACCCAACAGGACAGCAATCAAGTTTAAATCCCATAAACCCTGTCGGGTGTATTGAATTTTAGTGATCAATACAAATGTAGCCATACTGGCAAATAAAGAGCTAAAAAAGAACAAATAAGCTTGTTTGTTTGCATTCAGAGTATTCTAATGGGAATATGTCAATTTAATAATTCATTATACTCATCTTAAATAGACGGAAACTTAAAAAAGAACTAGCTACTGCATCTTATTGGACATTTAATGATGGATGTTGACAAAGTGAAGCAGCAGTTTGTGTTGAAAAGAAACTTCCGGTGTGTGCGCGTTGTCGTCACGTTTCAGCGGGATCGGCGACGGCGGCGTCTTTCCTGCGGCGTTCCCATCGCCGCCGCCTCGGCCTGTCATTCCGTGCGCACGGCGATTCCTGGACATTCCGATTGAGGAGCTTTGTCGTATTTACTGCGATCGCTCTGCCTCTTTCAGACTTACGGTCTCCACCATCAGGACCAGAACTCGGTGGAGATGTGCACGTTTGTCTGTAAGGTGCACGACGACAGCCCGGCCCAGCAGGCCGGACTCAAAGTTGGTGAGCTATAACCATATTTGTTGTTGTTTTTTTTATATATATATATATACCTCCCCTCCTCCACTATTTTGTATGTTTTGTGTCTGGAAGCCCAAAATAACCTGGAAAACACTTGAAATCAACATGAGGGGAAGTGAGCGTGACATCAGGCTGCGGTTCATCTCATCCCCTTTTTTTCCGCGTTTGCCAGCTGACACTTGTGCGCCGTGCGTCAACAGAAGCACTTATGAGTTTCAGCCCACCGTTTAGAGAAGTACAAATATGACTGTGTTCCCACTCATTTCTCCCGTCCGCAAACAACGGAGCGAGCGGCCGTTTCAGCCAACACGTATTTACCAGCTCCTCTCACCGGCCTGCCAGGCGAGCCGCTTATAGGATGTGATATTTTTATTTGACAAACAAGTCTGGGTTCATTTAGGTCGTTTGGCTCACATTTAGAAGCACAGCATCAAAACAAACAGCTTATATATGTATGTTGTTGGTGGGGTTTTTTTTTTTGAAAAGAGGCTCTTTGCCCCATATCGTGGTTCGCTTCACTTGAATCCGCTCTGGTTTTCAAACCCGTGACGGTTCAGTCACAAGCCGGCCGCTCTCAAGCACCGAGCCTCCTTCAGTGCGTTAAAAAGGGGAAAGAAGAAGAAGAAGAAAGAAAAAAAAACACGGTGAAGAGGATTTATCTGCTTCTGCAGCCTCTTTCTTTCTTCCGAGCCGGTGTGTGCCACCTCAGTTTCACTTCCTACATTCCTCACATGCTCGCTCTTTTGTCCCATGTGTCTTTCTGCGGACGCACCGACTTCATCACCGCAGGTTTTGAAAAGAGGAAAATAAGCTTTGTGCTCATGTCTCACAAAGGCCGCTGTCACGTCAGAGAGTCCACACCACATCAAGTTGCCAAAGTGGAAACCGTGTGACTCTCATAGACATCTATAAAATGAATTTTAAAAAAAGAAATTCACGTTTTGACACTGTGCAATAAACAGCACATTTTGATTTTCTGCTATAAAGAGTTTCTTCACACGCGAGCGTCACTGATGAGCGGAATGGCACGACTACACACACGCACACTCTCTCCCCACATTTGTGTTGCACGTGTGTTGGGAATCAAAAGCACTTCTCCAGCCTGCATCTTGTTGTAATTGAAGTGCGTCCTGACCTCAGTGCTGCTGGTTAACACACATTTTGTGTGTGTGTGTGTGTCTGTGTTCGTAGGGGACACCATCTCCAGTGTGAACGAGGCCACCGTGGAGGGATTTCGACACAAGGAGATCGTTCAGCTCATCAGAGCCTCTGGCAACACACTCAGGTACACTGGAAGATAACAAGCGCAGCTTTCATCAAACACAAACAAAAACACCTCGGCATGTGCTCCGCTGGGTTTTTTTTTTCCAGGAATGTTGTTTGGTCTGGTGAACAGTTTTTACCTGATAATGATTCAGGAAAGAAGTGACCTGGAAAAATTGGCCAAATGTAAACAGTAATGGACCCGACCAAACTAGAAGTCCTTCGCGTTATCAAGGATTTCAGAAGCGAAGTAGGTTGAACTGGGAAGAACAGTGCAGTGAGACTGAAACTAGAAAAGTGTGCAAATCTTCTAAAGGAAGATAAAAAGACAATGATGAGAGATTTATTGATTATATATTATATATAAAACAGTACATTAAGGTTCCAGATATAAATATAGAAAAATGTCAATACATAGAATACATGCAAATTTGCTTAAGTTCATCATTCAAATCATCTGCAGACAGATTTGTGTCGCTAAGCAACTTTCTAAGGGTCCAGTGAAACCCGGTGTTTGAGTTTCAAGTTGAATTGATATTCTTTTTAATTACGCTTCTTAAAACTTTTGCCAATAAGTATATCATTGCATTCCTATGGGCCTGTAAAGCACTTTTAATTGCTTCCTGCATAAATTAAGCTTTAAAAATAAGGTAGCCTTTTTTTCATCCGATATCTACTTTCCATCTGAAATGTCTTTTTTTTGTTCATCACTTTTAATTTTGAATTCTCAAAAACAACCTGCAGCTATTATCTCTATATGAGAGTCATCTCTTGTGATTAAAACAAACACGCCGTATATGACAGAGAGTGAAAGAAGTCCAGCTTCTTTCACGCCGACACTGTTGAAGCTTATAGGTACAGACTTAATGGGATAAAAGCTGAACTCAGCCCTATTTAAACCCAGTTTATTCACTTCGACTAGCAATCCTGCCCACTGTGTCTTGGGTTCTCTGTCAGGATATCAGTTTTCTCAGTGGGTGTTTTAATATGAGCCACACGTTCTTGCGTATATCTTTCAAACGGGCAAATTAGCGCCGCTTCGCCTGGGAGCTGCTGCGAAAGACGTGAGGTGAACCACATCAGAGGGCCAGCTTTTATTGACTTGACAGCATGAATTTATAGTTACAATTCAAGTCCCTATAAAGTGTTTGTGAAAATGAACTCTGAAAGTTGTTCCTTCACGTGATTGAGTGTCTTGACTGGAAGTTTCTCATCCTCCCCCTTCTCTCCTCCTCCTCCTCCTGCTGCTTGTAAACTTGTTGCTTGATACCGAGACCCCGTTCCCACCAGCGACGTATCAAAAGGGCCTTTCATATGGCCGCTGCTTTCTGCCCTTGTAGTTTTTATAAGTGCTTCCTGTCACGCTTATTAACTCTGTTGCCTTCTGGCTCTTCTTTTAAAGGCTGGAGACGGTTTACAGTGACTCAATCCGAAAAGCTGAGCTGGAGGCCCGGCTGCAGTATCTGAAGGTGAGGGTTTTTTTTTTTTTTTTTAACCTTTTGACTGTTGCTACAACATTTTTGTTTCAGCACTTGATGGGTGTCCAGCAACCACACACACACACACACACCCACACACACAGGATATAGACGTGTCCTCCCCCTCCCTCCACACCT
Organism: Blennius ocellaris; assembly: GCF_963422515.1. NCBI lineage: Eukaryota > Metazoa > Chordata > Actinopteri > Blenniiformes > Blenniidae > Blennius > Blennius ocellaris. The sequence goes on from NC_137654.1 coordinate 21,922,800, forward strand.
GTCCCGACAGCAGCTCCACCTGTTGCATCAGCAGCCTGTGCAGCCGGCTCGCCGCTCACTGCAGACATTCTTCACTGGCGCTGCCTGTGAAGTGGCTGCAGCGAGGGAGCTTTGCCTCCAGATTACAGCAGCTGTCCGGCTCTAATCCGCTGCAACACTGCTGCCTTCTGAGATACTAATCCGGCGTTTTAAACATTTAACCTGCTGCTAAACGTGCTGCGTTTTTTTCCGACATGGCCCATTTGTTGGATTCCCATTAAAATATTGAACTGCCTTGAAAAAGTCATGTGAAAGCTCTGAAGCTGCTGTTGTCCTGCAGTTTTGTTTGTTGTGGTTTTCGAGTCACAATCGGTTCAAACGTGCCTTTGTTTTCCTTTGTAGCAAACTCTTCATGAGAAATGGGATGAATATCGCTCGCTAATGGTGCAGGAGCAGAGGCTTGTTCACGGTAGGTCACAATGTACGCGGATGTAATTCGACAGATGATTTAGTTCAGGCTGTAATTGAATTCTAAATAATGGTGAATCAAATCAGTTGATCTGTCGTCCTGGTGTATCTGTCTGTGCAATTCTACACACGTTCAATCTTCTAATGTTTCTGATTAACTTAATATCTCGTTGAGCTTTTTATTGATAGAAGATGCTTTATGCCAGTATATCCGAAAAAAAGATGGAGCTGGACAGATGTGTGTGAATTCAGTCACTATGTCTCCAGTGTATTCACACGAAGTCCTCAGTAAAAATCCTAACATTCATCCACCATCTATGCCGCTTATCCAGTTCAGGGTGGCGGGGTGCTGGAGCCAATCCCAGCCTACTGTGGGCAGAACTACAACCTGGACAAACACATATAGACAGACAAACCATTTATTTAGCAATTCAGCATCACCACTTAACCTCTCGTGGACATTTTTACCCGGAGGAAACACGTGCAAACTGACGCACACATTCACACACCATTGGAGGCTGCGCTCCAGTGGGAGTAGTTTGGGGTTCAGTGTCTTGCCCAAGGACACTTCGGCACATAGGCAGGCAGAGATGGGAATCAAACCTCCAACCTTCCGATTGGGAGACGACCGCTCTGTGCCGCCCCTAAAGAAAATCCTTACAACCATGACAAATGTGCAACGATGTGACACAACGTAAATGGAAGCGGTTGACCAGAAGTCACTTGTGCCTTTCCCAGGGGGGCTGAACGTATAAACAAAAATGCAAGAAATTCCTTTGAACAAATGCCGTCTTGTACTCGGTTCATCTCCCGTGCCTTCTTCTCATCAGCTTCTTTAAGTTGTGGTGGTCTCCCGTCCTCACGGCGCTCTTCTCCCCTGCAGGCATCGTGCTGAGTGATGCCGCCGTGTACGAGTCCCTGGAGTTGGCCGGTGTGTACGGCAGCCTCGGCGCCCCCAGCCCCGCGGCACAGCGAGCGCTCCGCTGCACGGGCAGCACCAGCAGCAGCGCCAGCTTCCTCAGCACGGCCACCGAGGACGACCCTCTGTACCAGACGTGCCTGTACCAGGCGGACGGCGGCGGCGGCGGCGGCGTCGACTCGGACAACGCGGACAGAAAAAAGGAGCAGCGTCAGCAGAGGCCGCTCCGTCTCCGGCCGGCCAGCGAGCTCTTCACCGCTGCCAAGACGCAGCTGACCCGCAGCGCCAGCACGCGCAGCTACGTGAGGGGGTCGGCGCCGGCGTCGTCCGGCCCGGGGGACAAGCAGGGAGGATTTGGCTCGCTGCAGAGGAAGCAGAAACCCAAGAGCTTCCGCAGGCGCCTCCTCAAATTCATCCCGGGCTTGAATCGACCGCTGGAGGAGGAGGAGAGCAAACTGTGAGCGGCGAGCAGCGCTTGAAGCCCAGAAGCACCTGAGAAACTTAAAAACTGCCAAAGAAAACTACAAAACTGTCCAAAGAGTGAAGAACAATTGATTGGATGGGCGGACCAATGGACATTCGACTGCAACGAGTCGCTGTCGGCGTTCCACAACTGTACATAACGTTTGTTTTGACTTTTTAAATTATTTATTTATTTTGTTTCTGTACAGAATTTTTTTTTTTCTTCGCATGCAAGACTTTAACTTTGACAGTTATATGACCCATGTAAATGTGCAAGACAACATTTTTCATATTGTCTCTGGATCATTCACAGTTGACCTTGATTTATGTTTTTCCACACAAAGTTCATGGCTCCTCAAAATAAAATATGCATCATTTTCTGATTACGCGCTGCTTATTTTGTGCAAGACTCTCACAAGTTATTTTGTTCCTCAAGCCACAACTTTTTATGGGAATTGCAGCTGCCAAACTTAATTTAGTGCTCTGACCTCGAGTGTTTCGTACGATCTGTTTGTAGTTTCCCTGGTGGAGATTCGTCTTTTCGCATGTGATGCCTACAAATATAGTAAGCCTTTATCGCTTCACAGCTTTCTGAAGAATATTATTGACCGTGGTTTGGAGGTTAGTGTATGCGGCTTTGGGGTGCTTTAGGCAGTTCTGATGCCGTGAGGTATCCAGAAAGGAGGCTGTTGTGTCGGCTCTGACACAGTTTATTGTTGGGAGAATAGTGAGGAATGTTCGGAGAAAAGCATGACCCGAAATTCCAAACACAACCGCTTTCTTTCAGCTCCTGCAGACCAAACGCCGATTCCCCGTCTTCCACGCTCGCAGATTCCCATGGCGTGCTTCAGTTGTGCATGGCCTGATTTGGGTGAGTCTCTTGAGTGAGTGTGTGTTTGTGTGTGTGTGTGTTGGGCGGGGGTCACTCGCAGTCTTTTCATTCCTGGCTCCCAGCTGACCCATGAGGTCATGGTGGTCACTCTCTCTGTTGGCGCTGCGGCGCTGATCCCCTTTGTCCCCGGCCGCTTCATTCACAGATGCAGCAGGAGTGTCGATGATGGTGCGCGATGGTATGCGGCCATGTGTCGGAGCCGGTCCCTCTTCAGGCGAGTGAGGAGGGGGAGGAGGGGTGGGTGGAAGGGTCACTGATATAAAGGATTGTTATGCGTGGTCGCTGGTGCTTAAAAGCAGGGTTTCGTGGCGAATGGCCTGAACACATAACGACGGGCTAATTAGTCACGATAACGGCACGCTTAAAACAATGTCTGAAAGGAACATTTAGAGACAGAGGAGCCAAACCAGGAGGGTGCAGCTGATGCACAGCGATTAACACAGCAGGAGAAGAGGACAACCATGCAATTGCAAATATTTGGACGTGGCCTCCCTGCCAAAACACTGCTGTTGATTCAAAGACCCGATGGTGAATTTGCTTTGGTCTTTGTGCAGCTATAGACTGAAATACCTTTCTGCTGATTCTACTGTTTGTCTACTGCAGGTTAGTTAAGTGCTTTCGCTTCTCTGCTCTGCAACACCCCGATGTTGTCATTGGGAGATGGAGGCCGGATTGTAGATGCACAACTTATTCAAGCAACATGAGCACAAAAGCATGCCGCGTCGGTGAAATTTTATTTTGAAATAATATGTAAAAGTACATTGTACAGGATTTCTTTTCTCCCAAAAATTCTGAAATCTCATCCATGGACGAGTTGTCCTACAATCGTTGCATGAACAATCTCAAAACTGCCATCATTCAGTTCAGTTCCAAATTGGTGGTTGGTGCGTGCAAGTGAACAAAAACGGCTATATCTGTTCATTAAAAAAAATGATCGTAACACTTTAGTAGAATTTATACATGTATATAAAACCATCACTGATAAAGAAAATAAGCAAAGATTAACATCTAAGTTTGACTTGCATAAACATTTGTTCTTGTGAAATAACTCATTTAAATCATACCAATATTTGTAAATTGAAAGCTTTAAGTCTTCTTATATAAAGCTGTTGTTATGCATGAAATGTGCATGAAAACATTTCTAAAAATGTACAAGAGAATAATCTCAGTAATTTCCTCCATTAATGTTAGGCAGGAGTCTGTAAACACAGAGAATCACTAATTTTCCAGAGGCTGTTTGTGTAAACACACACAAGAGATTTTTTGTTGGGTTTTTTTTCAGTTCCAGCTCAACATGAAAATATCGTGTCAAACAAAGAGGATGAAAATTACATTAATTGTGTGACCACACTTTCTCATTCGGCAGTGTTTCCTGGTCCTGGACCTGTGGAGCCTCTGCTTTGCGTGTCTCCTTGCTACTTCACACTTCATTCAAATGATTAAGTCATTAACAGGCTTCTGCAGAGCTTGATGACAACCTCCCCCCCCTTTTTTTTTTTTAACCTGGCGTGTTGTAACAGAGACACATTGAGCCCATGCAGGGCAGGGACCGTCCTCTGCAGAGCGGGAGGATCTCATAACGTCGGAAGGACTCCACAGGGAGCAGAGATGTGACTGAAGGCCCATTTTGATGCCAATAGGTTTGAAGACTTTTTAGTTTTAGTACAAAAACCTTTGAAATCATTAATGATATTGTGTTTGTATGATGAACATCAAAGGCAAAGTTCTTGAAGTGGTCAGACTGACAACAAAATAATCACAGTTTATATACCCAAGGGTTCATATGTAAAGGAAATCAAAATGCAGATGAGCTGCCCTGACACACCTGTTTGGAGTCAAATGATTTCCAAGGCATAGCTTGTATAGAAAAGATTTTAAAACGGTCAATATCAGGTTCTGGCTCAACTCCAGGACTGTACAACGGAGTTTACATGTTCTACCTGTTCATAAGCTCTCCAATCCAGTTTAATTTCAATGTTGAGTTGATCGCAAACTCTCGTTAAGGAATTGTTCTATTCTCAACTTGATGACAATATCAGTGGTTCTTAATCTGATTCTAATTTTTCAATAAGAATCGTATTTTATTAATCCCTTAAATTTCTTTTAACGAATTGAGCCATCGGTAGGCAGCCACATAATGTAGCACTCAGGGGAAACTCGAGGTGTCAAGGGGTCTTGCTCAGGGATCCCCGGTGGGGAAACCAGCATACCCAGAAGAAACCCTTGCACACACAAGGAGAACATGCAAACTCCACACACAAAGAACCCCGGCTGGATTTGTACCCATGACATTCTTGCTGTGATGCGAGAGCGGTAACCATTGTTCCACCATGCCACCTGAAAATCTGAAACTTGGCTTGAAACAAAGCTTATATCTGTTTCACTGTAACAAGGTCACTGTTTGTCTCCAAAGTAAAGAGACAGACCAAGAAGTTGGCGCACATGTTAAGGCGAACTCTGAGATACACAGCTGGATAAATCGACTATCTTCAAACTACTGCCTCAAAAATTATATGGGATCATAGGTTGTCAATGCCCTTTCAGGTCTCAGAGGGTTTCCTGCCTTCAGTAAACATGTAAGTACAATTACAGCTTGATGTTGCCCTGCATGAAATCCAAATCCAAAGAAATCAGTAAATATCTTTCATGTTAAATATTTCAGGGAGAATTGCATGATAATGTCATGCTATTTCCCCTCTCTGTGTTTACACTTGTGTTTGGTAATGTGTGAACGGTTCCATTTAAGTTGAGAGAGCCAAAAACTATTACAGTCTGTTGCTGGTGATGAGAAAGGAGTTTAGAGAAGAGGAAGCTGGAGGGTCAGTCAGACAGAGCTGAGCCTCTGTGGTGAAACAGCTCAGACCAGGGTGAGATTTCATAAGCCTGGGATGCGTCATGCTTTCTGGTGGGTAAATCATCCGGCTTTAGTTCTTGTTTTGAAAAAGGAAGCATACATAAGGATTGACACTTAAACTGCTATTTGTTTCCACTGAGAGGACTCCAGACAAAAGCCACAACTGTTACTCGGCTCCCTATGAAGCAGCAAGATCTCCACAAAAGCAAAGGTTTCGGCGTCACAAAGTGTGGGTGGCTGGTGTGGCGGTGTTGTGTGCGGCGCAGAGGAGGGGAGCTTGTGTGGGCCGCCATAGAGCAGGATGTGGGGGGGGCAAATGTGCCGGAAATCCACCATAAAGATAAGAGCATACGTTTGACTGCAAGGTTTCAAATAGAAGGGACTGCGTTATAGGCACACATGAGAGGATCTGGGTGGGCGTATGTGTGTGTGTTTAGGAGAGAGTTAACAGGTAACAACATACCATAAAATGAGTGCAGACTGGACACCTGCTCCCCCAGACGACAGGTGCGAGATAAAGACCAGTCCGGGGTCAAAAATTAAAGATGGAAACAACTCTTTCTTTGTAAAACACGCAGACACACAAATAGTTTAACAGATGACTACTACTTTATTTTCGAAAAGCCCCCATATCTGTATTTGCCTCTATGCAAAGCTTCTCATAATCTGCGTGTCTGATAAAGCCGATGCATCTGGTTTCCCAGCAAGCAGCTTTAAGCTGATACCTTAAACGTTATATTATCACTTTGTGGCTTCAGCAGCTTCTTTCCTGGAGCTGCGGCTGGTTATTTCCAACACAACGGCTCGTTAATGAACAACTCAGGACTTCTATTAAGGAATGACAGATGATAGGGTTCATCCAGTGTATACACATTTTCCTCCCGCTGCAAGGCTCTTCTTACACAGAAGAGAATAGAGCGGGAATTAAGCTGGACCGGATGCATATTTGCCTGAAAAGGTCCAAAGAGATTTTGCAACTTCTTTTGTGGGTTTTTTTTCTGTTAGAGGAGGCATTTGGTTGTAAAAAAGGTGACTCAATGAGTTTCCATACAGCAGTCAACATAACGAAGCATCCAACAGACCCAGTGACAGATGTGTTGTTGTTTCATCATCCAGCCTTCAGAGCTGTTAATAGAATCAGATCAAACACCCAAACGGGCCTAATAAAGAAGAATGAACTCAAACTACTGTAAATAAAAAGTGCCTCGACATTTAAAGATCTACAAAATAAACTCAAGCAAGCAGCTGTGTGGGGTAAAGTTGGGCTGTGTCTCAAGTCGTTGAGTGGGTTTTTGAACCCTCAGGTCAGTGGTTCGATCTCTACTGCTGTTTCTATTTTTTTTTGTCTGTCTCAAAGTGCTAGTGACAAAGATACTATTTGTGTCCACAAATATTGTGCAAACACTTCACATGGCAGTCACCATGTGTTGCACTTAGAAATAGGTAAATATGTTATATTTATTAATTAAAAAAACAAAAAATACATTCTCTTCATTTTTAAATGGTAAAATCACCTTTTTCTATGATCTCATATGATCCCTGCTTTCCTGTTTTGGACTCCATTAGATGAAAATTCCTTTTCGAAGCAAATCTGTCCTCCAAACTTCAGATCTTTCCATTTCTCTTACAGTCTTAAAGCATTTTCCAGCAATAAAAGTTATGTAATATGTCAGACTTTAGTATGAGAAATTTTATGTATTTTTGGAAGCTCACGGAGGAGCAGAGAAGTTTTTAATCAAAAATTGTCACATTGTGTCATATTAATTGTACAATTTTATTTTAAATAAAGCGATTGACGAGGGAGAGGAGTGGATCCCCACTTCAATATCACTAGATTAAGAGTATAAAGATTGAACGAAAAAGAGCCTCAGTCTGATGTATCTACAGTATCTAAAAGGTTTGAGCTCATGAGGTGCACCCACAAGGGAACCTTATTAATCAAAATAACTGGCTCCAAAAATCTGGTACTCATATCATATTGGAAGACATTTGAAAGATAGGATCGTAGCATTAACAGGATTTATTGTTTTGGGAGTTTAACCAGTGACCAAAGCTGTCACAAGTCTACACCCTTGGTAGGAAACATTTCTGGGATGTTATGTCATCAAAACCAGCTGAAATAATTCTCGCAAAATGCAGACGGACGTTTCAAAGACAAGATCAGAGAAATGCACCAGATTCATAGAAGTACATACTTACAGTCATCAGTTACTTCACTCAGACGTAACGGAGTTACATCACTACTTTCTTCCCTGAATTAGTAATCGAGTTAGTTTCTCTATAAACTGGATGTTATCTGATTGTGACAGAAAAGTGAAATAATTACAACTAAGGATGGAGCATAAAAACAGCAGATACAAACTGCAGATAGCAGGACACAAATGTGCTAAAGTGACGCTGATGTTTATTTAAAGCTGCTGAGTGACAGGTGCAGTGAACTCAGGCCAGACTGAGGACTGACTTAATAGTGAGTAAGAATAATGAAGTTCAACTTTCTCCCGGAAACGGCAGTTTATTAACAGAGGCAACAGCTTCTAATGCCAAAGCAAGACAGCAGCTCTGCAGCTCTACAACAGCTTTTATGTCATCAGATCCATGAAACACCTGTCGTGGTGATACTTATTCTTATTATCAAAATGAGTGGCATTACTTCGTGATGCAACACTGCTTCTAACACACCAGAAGAGAATATAAATGGAGACGCTGTAGCTGTTCACTGTGAGTTAAGACACCCGGTGTCAATGTTGGAGGATGCGTCTGGAGGGTGTGTCTGTGTTTGTGGATACTGTGTGTTTGATGATCAGGTAACACGAAGTGCAACAGATGAACCCTGCGCTCAGCTTGTGTAGCATTATTTTCTATTAATCATCTCCTCATGTGATTATCCTCCAGCAACAAAGTGAGACCTCAAATGACTTCAGCTCTCACTCCTACACACAGAACCATGGTTTTATATTTATACTTCCTATTTAGTGCAATGACAGACATGAATGCCTGTCATTGGATGGGTTTCTGCGTCCCTGCTGCTCGTGTGTCAGGCGGTCACGATGATCTATCCTCGCTGCCAACATGAGAAACAGCTGCATGTAGTTAATGTCGATCCAAACGCAGCTTTAGCTTGAGTGAATGAATGATTTAAAAAAAAATATATATTTTACAGATTGGTATGGAGTGAAAACGTCCTGATGAGGCTCAAATTTAATAAACACGCCAGACACTGCAGAAGATCTTAAGGTCAGATCTGTCTTAGGCTAATCATTTGCATGTTATTCTGTCAGAGGTGAGGCTTCTCAGGCGGTGACACTGAAATATGTAAGTGAAGAGTGCGACCAGATGGCGGAGGACGGGCCTCCAGATGAACGTTACGTTTTTAAAACTGGTTCCTCTTTTTCATGACGGCTTTTTATGGTGCTTGAGAACACAAAGTGAGATAAGTGATAAGACACCACCTGTCAGTGTTCTGCCACTTCCTCCACCCCGATGCACACGCGCACTCCGCAGCTCTATTTTCAATGTTCTTTTCTCCTTTCCTTGACACGATGCCTTTCAAATAGGTACAGTTAGGTTACCTGCTCTACGATCACCATAAATTCCCATAAATTCACACATATTGACAGCTAAAGACCAGCTCACTTGTCAATCAAATCTTTGGCTGGTGGGAGGAAACCAGAGTACCTGGAACGAACAACTCCAACATGCTGAGGTATAAAAGTGGTTTGTATGTATTGGGAAGAGCATGCAAACATCCCTCTGAAAGGCCCAGATTTAAATATTGACCCACATTTATTCTTCATCACATCATGTGCCACTTTCAAGAAGATGTCTTCACCTTTAAATGTAATAACTGAGTCACATTTCCTATAGGTTGCTGTTTAATTGAACAAAGAGGAGTCACAGATTGTCCATATACAGCACTATTACTTTCCTAATTTCTATGCTGTTATCTTTCAGAATGAACATTTCATATGTATTATACTGTTTCTATCAGACTGACACATGAGCGAGTCTTTATGAGTGGTTGCTTTATAAGTCTTTGTTGTGACAACTCTACATTAACCTCAACAACTTAACCCATAAACATGTTGCCTCAATCTGTAACCTGTACCAGGTCAAGGAAATTGTTCATGATGTTGCTGGCAGAAATAGTTTGGGGTTATAGGTGGAGGTTACATCTTTATGATGACAGGCTATGTTTGTCCTGCCGAGCTTGAAGTTGCCATAACAAAAACATCCAAAATAATCTTTCATGAAGAAGGAGAATGAGAACAGTCATTTTGTGACAGGTGTTTCTACTCTATGAAGTAAGAAGAAGAAAAAAAGTTGGACTTTTTCTAAAAAGTCAAACTTTGAACTGGAGAAGTTATGTGATTAAATGCTTACTTCAGTTCATGAAGTTTCTTCTTTATTATTTGTATTTACTTATTTTATATTCAAGAGCATAGAATAATTCATTGAGAATCGAAAACGTCTTTTCATATTTACAAAAAGGAAAAGTATCATTTACCCCCAAAATGCAAAATGTGATCCAAAAAACAAAACTCATTACTGAGCGGCCTCGTGCATCAGAGGGTTTAAAGCTGAGCCTCTGTTATATAAAACCTTGGACAGCTGTGGTGTGCACACAAAGACAGAGAAAGTCCTCAAACACAATGGCAGGAAGTGTCATGGGGTTATATCTTTAAACAGACCGCAGCTTCAGTTTGGAACATTTTCCCAGAAACTGCGACGACGTAAACGTTTCTTTTTTTTTTTTAAATTTTGTGATGAGTTACGATCTCTCGTTTCTTAAGGAAAGCCTCCAAACTTCTGATTGTTGTTGAGTCCAGATCGTTCAAAACCTACTCATAGTCGCACTCTGAGGCCTCGAACAGCGACAGTAACTCCTTCCTGGCTCCAGAAACAGGAAGTGGTGGGGACCAGTCTGTTCTGGACGTCACATTTTTATATACCAGGGGATGCTGAACAAACACATGCTGGACTGGACGGCAGAGCCGAGTACAACATGTTGTCGGCATATCCAGAGCAAATGAAAGCAGCATGGCCAGCCTCAGAGCTCGGGCTGCGGAGCTGCAGAAGCCTGAGCCGAGGATTCAGGAATGCTGGAAGCTGCGATGTTTGTACGAAAGGATGTTGACTCACCGGGATTTTTTTTTTTATTCCAAGAATGAACTCCCGGAAAACAGAGAGGATGGAGCGCACTGATACTGTACTGTGTTCCCAGAAAACATTATGTGTGCAATTAGTTGAAATTTACTGTTCTTAGGAAGAAGACATGAAGCTTTTGTCTGATGATTAGATGCGATCTCAGAAAATGAGCCGCATGAGGGCATATTTACGGGCGAGATGCCCCGTTATTGGGCTGGTCCTTCTTAAGAAAGACCTCTTGGGGAAATCAGCCAATCCAAGTCCTGAATACACTTTGTGGGAGCAGTGATGAGAGCTTGTTCGGAGACCCACAGTGCCTATTGGCACTGGGAATCACACTTTTGCGAATCCAAAACCCACTTTTCTAACCTGCAGGCCAACACTGTGACCTTTACATCACACACGCTTTATTTGTTTAAACTCAGATTAAAGACAATTCAATTAAAACTGGAAAACAATAAATATCAAACCATTTGAATGTATCTGTTTATTAAATCGTGATTCAGCCTCCTTAATATATACATTTATTCAACAAGATGCTGACATTTTAACATGACCATGGATGGATGGATGGATGGATGGATGGATGGATGGCTGGATGGATGTTTACATTTTGTTTGCCTGTTTTTCCAAATCCTCAATTCTCTCTGCTATGGGGGTTGCTTTCTACAGAGATATTAACATGCACATACTGTGACTTTTCTCTTTAAGTGATCAAAGAAATAAACCTTCGTCTATTTAAAACCATCTGATCCAGGTGGCCTGAGCCGACGAGGAGGGCCCACAACGCTCAACAACATCTCATATTTAAACACTGTAAATGTGCACATGTTGCACAGACTGCTTTTACCTGACATTGGTTGCATTATTCACACGCTGTGCCCACGCTGTCTCCCCCTCGGTGTCGTTCCCTTTCAATCCAGGAAGGTGGAAATGACTCAGCCGCACTGATGACACACACTCTCACATTCACACACAAACTTCATACTGAAAGAAATGTTTTTTTTTCTTTATGAGATTGACGTGACAGAATAATGACGACAATGAAACTAGACGCTCTTCAGGCTGTGATATCATTTAGCAAAACGCGACCAGAGGCCACGCGTCGGTCTCGTCTGATCGACAGCCTCGTTGGCGAAAGCTCCCTCTCGATCTTCTGAGAGCGTCTACGAGTTACACATACCGGTATCTGTGATCAGCCTGAAAATCTGTGTTTAATATCACGTTAAATGAATCACTCCCTCCAGTTTAGTGGTGTGAGAATCCGTTGGGCCGAATTTCACAGTGACTGTACTCTGTGTACTCACGAAAGTGGGGAATTCACTGTGATTTCAACAGATACCCGCCGGGGCAAAGCTATTATTTATTTCTGGCTGAATGGCAGCCGTGGTTCCTGCGGCTGATGTTTCACTTCCAGCCTCAAGAAGTTTCTCCGATACTTCTATACGAGATACAGGACTTTGCGTTGTTTAGGGATTTCACCTGCGTCAGTGCAGTCAACACAGCTACGTGAAACACCCCCCCGTTTACTCTCAAACTACTGGCTCTTGACCTTGAACAGGTCCAGGAAACTTTGAGACAATACCACCACTATTTGATCCAGAGACTATCTGGGGGGGAAAAAACACACAAAAAAACAAAAAAACAACCAAAAAAAAAAAGACAAGAGGAAATTCATTGAAGAAAAAAAAAAAAAGAAGTTTCAAGATGAAAAAAAGGCCAAAGTCAGCCAAGAGCCAATGTGAGTGAGTCACTGATGGCCACTGTCCCAGACCTGGAGAGGAATCAAAACAAAAGCATTAGCAGAGCAGGAGGTGCTGCTTACTGGGGGAGTTTCTGAGGAGGTTCAACACCACCTCCTACTCCATCCTGCGCCTCCTACTCCATCCTACTCCTCCTGCTCCTCCTGCTCCTCGCTGGCCCGTTTTCCACAAGGCTGGTTCCAATGTTTGGGGGCTTGTCTCATGCTTCCTGAGTGTTTTCCTGCGGGGCCAGTGAAAACATTTCCCACCCTCCCGCACGCCTCTGTACTGAGGCGGCAAACGCAACAACTACAACATCTCCTGAAGACCAGAAGAAAAGAGACACTGAGGTGTGAAGAGACGCAGAAGGGGCTTCCCGTCTCAGACTGTGACCTCACGATTGTACCTCTGAGTTATTTCCTTACACGTAGTGGAAAGCACGCTCATGCAAGTACTCTAAGAACCCCGCAGAGGGAGGCTACCTGTAATACTTTACAGGAAAGACAAACCAGTAGTGACAGGATCTATGATGATAAATGTATGTTTTTTCCTGCTTTACACTGAATCGCTTAAATTCATTGGGAGGTTCTTGATAAATAGGTGAACAAACAATTAAACATAGCATTAACTCAAATGAGAAAAAGAACCTTAAATTTAACATTTTGATGAAGTTATCAATATTTTTGCTAGTCACATTACCTTTCCAGGAACAAACACATCTTACAGAGATCTAAAATCATGGCTCACATGCTCGACTGCTTCCTCATGTGAACCCAGGCAGACAATGTTGAGTTCAAGGATCTGTGAGATCTACTAGGTATTATTCCCAGGGGTCATTGCTCCTCTGTCCACTGAAACCACCTCCAAATGTCTTTCACTGTATGTTTTGGACCACTGACTTCTGCTGCAAACCCATCAGGTCATTCCTGTGCAGCACTGTACGGGATCAGATTGCTGCAATCAGAGAGTTTGAGTGATTTTCTTCTTGAAAAATCTATTCTTTAAAAATCAGTCTTGAAAACAATGCCGTGTCCATGTTGCTATTATTCCAGCAAATGATTTCTTTTGTGCTGTCGCCATACACTTTATGGCTTCGCCCCAGTGACACTAACAGATGTGTCCCTGAGAGAGCACCCAGTGTGAGACCGTCCCAGTGTGTGTGGCCGAGGTCCATGTGGGCAAACGAAGAGGGAGGAATGTGAGAGTGGGAAGGCTGGCTCAAAGGGAAGGGAGAGGGGGCGACATTCTTGTGACCTGCAAATGGACAACAAAGATTTTTGTCCTCCTCGGGTGACAAAAAAAGACAAGCATGGAGAACAGGGCTGATTATTCAGATGTGTGCTGTGATGAAATGTCTCTGGTGACAGTGACGCTGAGGCTCACGTCATCTCCATTTAATATAATCTGTCTGGAGAGATACTGTTTAACTCTCACAAGCACCATGATTGAGGAGAGAAATTCTGGAGAGGAAAAAAAGCCAAATTGTATGTGCAACATTTGCATCACTAAATCTGAGGGGGGGGGGGGGGGGGTGCTGTTGGGGAAATAAATGCAATGACTCTGGGACAATGTACAACTGACAGCTAACTTGTCTTTGCAACTGCATTAATAGTATTTATTGTGTTTGGGTTTTAATTAGGCTCTCACTCGCTATATATAAGGTGAACCATGTGTATCGGTTGTGCAGACACGCATTAGTGGATCCAGACAAATCAGTGCTGCAGTGTAATTATTTTTGTGTTCAGTGAATTTTATCAATGAATACTCAAACTTAATTTAAATGTTTTCTTTCTGATTAAAAGTGTCAATACAGTGGAAGAAACAGCTGGCTGCGAAATTGCTGAGCGTTCAGGCTCCTCTCGGCTCCATCCAGACCTGTATAATGGTGTCAGCGTGCTGCTCTCTAGTGGTCAAATGCGTAATCCCATCCATTCATCCATCCGTCCATCCTTCCGTCCATCCATCTATCTTCTATGCCGTTTTATCCTCAGACATCTAATTCAAATGTGTAATACATACATGCAAAAAAAACAACAAAACATGTACACAGGGTCCTTGAGCAAGACCTTTGGCTCCTCAGGACACACTTGTAAAGGAGATCCTTAATCTCAACGTGGTTCTCTTGACTAAATAAAGACAAAATCATAGAGACAGCAGCTTTTTAACTTTTTTTTTTTTTCCCTTTCAGATCTAGTCACCCATCTTCTATACTGATTTACCACAAAACTGAATAGGAGCTGATCTCTGCTGACTCTGAGCAAAGGCACACTGGACCAGTCACCAGTCCATAATACACACTTACATTCACACCTGTCAGCAACAATTAAAGGCAACAATCATCCTGAAGCATTTTTGATACTTTTTTCTGATCTGCCTTAAAGTTCTTGAATCATGTGTGACATGTGAAGATTTCTCCAGGAAGGAACAACGTATTCAAGGAAAAAAAAAAAAAAAAAAGAAGCAAGTAACATTATAAAAAATATTGTATTAAACTAGAATGTATGTGCTTTTAAACCAAACTCAGTTACTTTGAAGACATTATGAAATAATTCAGATGTTTTTTTGTTTTTTTTTACATAATTACTCACATCATTTGTGCTAATTTGATTTGTCAGCAACAGTTTAATCAGATCTGTACTCAAGCTTCCAAAGTGTTGCATCACTACCAGCCTCAAGTATTGACACAGTTCGCTTCAGATTCTTTTTTTTCTCTGAGACTAGAAAGTGGTTACCCTTGTTACTGTTGCCTTTCTGGCTGGCTGTCCTCCACTAACCTCTCTCATCAGTATTTCCATCCACAAACTGCTGCACAGTGGATTTTTTTTTCTTATGTTTTGAACTCCAGAAACTGTTGTGGTGGAAATCTTAACATTCAGTTCAGTCCTGTCAGGAATTATAATTTTAAGGCTTATCGAAGCATATGCACAAATAAGGGTTTCGTGTCTCGATGCAGTGGAACAAAAATAGTGTTGTTTGGTGCATTTTTGACAGCTAATGAGAAGAGAACAATGGGCAGTGTGAACAAGAATAAGGATGTGCAATGGTTAAACTTCCACATTCATGAAGCCGCATTGAAGATGCTCCAACTGAATGCGGCTCTGGTGTTGGAACGACCCACAAACCGATGCAGTTCTCAGTATTTATGTGTGCTTTCTTTTACGCTCACTCTTTATTGACCCTGGTAGATATCCGGATTCATGTCCACAGCTCATGTACGCTCTTTAGAAGATCAAATTTATACTATTTTCTGACACAAGCAAATCTGTGAATATCACACCAGACGCGTTAAATAGCTGTCGGAAGAAAACCAAGTGTATCAGTAAGTCCATGATGATGGATTGCTCTACTCAAGAGGCTATTTTGTGATTGTTTCCCCCACCCAGGAAAGAAAACTTATTTAAAAAAACGTATATCTCTTGCACACATTGTTATTCGGGCTTTTAATTTGCCTTCAATTTTCCAACCCCCTCTCTCTGGTGTTGAACTACCAGCTCTTTCCCACAGTGTGCCAGCAGATGGAGCATGAACAACGTGTGCGGCATCGTCCCAAACCTCCCACTGCTGCTCACATCAGCAAAAATTGAGAAGCCTGACGTGACCACAGACCTGAAAGGATAAGATGTCACTTGTTCCTGTTCTGACGTCTCTGATAATAAATTGTCTCAGGGAACATTTTCATACAAGCTGTCATAGCTGTTAAATTCTTTGTATTATTATTATTATTAAAAAACAAAACATTTTACACAATAATAACTAAATCACAGTGACTTTCACATCCAGCAAGGACAGCTGAAGCGCCGGAGATGTTTAGTGGTTTGGAGGAGGCGATAATTTACACAATCTATATGTAAAATGTGAGACGTCTTTTATGTGCAGTGTCTGAGCCCCCATCCATCTGGCCCTGGAAAGTGGAACCTGATAAGGACAGTGGTGATTTAAGCCTCCCAGGGTGTGTGGGGTGATAAAAACCAGTGTCACGTGTTTTCGGGAAAAAAAAGGGGGGGGGGGTTCCTTACCATGTTTTCGTCATGAACACTGCCAGCAGCTTCTGCAAATATGTCCATTTCATGAGTCTGTAAATTCTGGTTTTTGCAACTTGTTCCATTTTGTGGTATTGGAAAGGCACATTTGGCACATTGCACAGAACTACGATAACTCAGTTCTGCTTTTCACATATCTGAAGAAGGACTAAGAAAAGCTGTATTCATGCTTCTATTTTTAATCACATGCTCTCCATGAGGAATCAACAATATCTGTTCTCACATGATGACGACAGTAACAAATCGATCACAATGAAAACAGAAAGCTTGGGTTTATAATGAGGTGTTATTATCCAGAAAACCTAAAAAAAAAAAACTAACGGTGGGATGCGAAACAAAAAGCACAAGAGGCAGCACTGACAGAGAGACACTGGAAGCAGAACCAAACATGGGGCGAATTGAAGAAATCAGAGTGGAGGCTGGTAGTGTGAAGTTAGCCGGAAGTCTAAACACTGTTAGAAGGTCCAGTGCATTTCCATCACTCCCACAGCCGCCCTTCTGGGTTCAGGTTCTGGAAAACACGTCGAATTTCATTTTCTTGGTTGTGTCCACCAGCTGACCTACGATCGCAGTGTGAACTGAGTGACCTCCGGCTCGTCGAGGAGCGTTTTAACAGAGGAGCCAAGTTCAAACTGCAGCAAGGTTTATTTTCAGAGTATCACAAAAGGGCGACACAGGAAAATGTATGGAGCTCAAAACACACTTTAACAAAACAGGGTAACAAGGCAGATGGACCGACGAAGTCTGTGCTGAAAGACAAACGCCGTGAGGGAGGGCTTTGTTAGACACACTTCAGGAGGAATCAGAAAAAGCACAGGAGGCAAAAGAGAAGAGAGGAGAGAAGAAGCTTATGAAAACACATAAGAGAAAAAAAGCCTTCAAAACTTGAAGAACTTAAAGTTTAAAGTGGAAAAACTTAAGTGTGGCTATCCATTCAGCTTTTTTGATTTTGCTCACCATATCGTTAAAATCTGTTGTCGGGGTGAACTGATTTTGGAGTTTCTGCCAATAAAAAAGAGGTTTATTCATTTTAAAGTAGTGGATTAGTCTTGACTGTCAAATGTTCAGCGCGAACAACGTGCACATACACAGTGCAGATCCATGAACTAACGACAACAACAGGAAGCCGCAACGGTTGAGATGAACAACCAACATGCAGCCGAATGTGACTCTCATTTCTGGTGCTGTGGATGTTATTGGTACCTAAAGTCAGATGTCTTTCATGACGCCGTTGCAGAAATTTCAGTTGCTTCAAGCTTCAAAGGTGCAGTATAACGTTTTTAGTTGCAAGAAATGTCAATTGTGTTTTGTTCTGCAGCTATAGGGAATGATAAACTCCTGATCTCAGGTCTGTGGACATCAGATGCTGAATGAGTGAGAATGAGAAAGAAGTGTCGACACATGACCTGACGTCCATTTCAAACACAACATACAGAGGAAGTCTGAGATACCAGACACATATCTGTCACCCAAACAGCTCTGGTTCAACTGCTCCAAAATACGCGGGCGTACGCAGCTGGTTTCTTCTCTTTTCTTTTCTTTTTTTTTGTTGCAGACGAATGGCGGGGTGTGAAACTCATTTCAGGTCAGGGGTCACGTGCAGCCCTATTGGGTCTAAATGGGGCCAGAGTAGTAAATGGGACCGCACCATGACCTTCGAAGACCAACAGCTCTAAAGGTTTATCTTTGTTGTCATGCCAACGACGATGACTGTATTCTGAAATTATAGAATTTATTATGAACAATCTGAAATTTAAGTTCAGTCAGAACAGAACATATGGTTTCTGCAGACTCTCGGAGACATATTTACTACAAATATCTGAAAGATGTATGTTTCTGTCTTTGACAAAAACCCCTTCGGTGAATGTAATTACAGCTCATTCACTTCATTCAGCTTCACAACTGACGTTCCAATCTTGTCTTGAACTCTTCACACTTATTGTAAGTTCACGGTTAGAGGGAGCCACAGCTTTCGATCAAAAACCAATTTAAAGGCAAACCTGGGTGAAATAAAAAATAAAAAATAAAAAAAAAGCACACTTTATAAGTCAGAATAAGTCAAAAATCAATATTTGATTTCAGTATCCAAAATGACATATAATATTTGCACTTAACACCATGAACAACAGCATGGTCTACCTTTATGAAATGTCTTGTTTTTACTATATGAAGAGTTTGTTAATTGTGTAAAAAAAAAAAAAAATGCTCAATACTTGCAATAAAGCCTGAAATGGTCTTAACTGAACTTTCAAAGCCGGGTTAACACTGAGCTGCTGGTATGCCTCTCATCAAACAGGTGTTTCTAAATTTGCTCACGGTATAAGAACAACTCTATATACAGTTGATATGGGATCAGCTGCTCATATAATACAACACACAAGGAAATGCATAAGGATTCACACATGTACATAAACATATCAGGTTCCAGGCAAACAATGCACACCTTGTACACCCCATAAAAGGATCAATGTGACTGCCTGGGATGAAGAAGCCATGGGGCATAAAGGCATGTTTGAACCGGATCACCTTGTACTGGCGTTCCTGATGTTCTCCCCTCTGAGAGAAGCCGGTATTTTGAGTGCAGAATATGAGCTGTCAGACACAAATTTATCTGCAGGTCCTAAAGCAGAGTCAGTGGACACTGGGTAAGCGAGCAGGTGCAGTTATACGAGAGAAGAAAGCAGACTTTGGCTTTTTTTCCCCCTTCCATAGAGTCAAGATAAGATGGGGTTCATCTCGACGTTTCACAAGGGTGCTTTCCATACTAGAGCACTTTCAGTTCACTGAGGCAAGAAATCAAAGTATTTACAGATGCAGTTATCAGTGTCATAATGTGGTGCAGAACAGGACCAGACTCAATCAGACTAGACTTTAACTGAGGGATTCATTTTCTTCATTTGTACAATTTTAACTGTGTAGTTTCCTTTTAAATCTATTGAAATAAACCTTTTTCAACCCATAAGTGTTATTTATTGGTTTCTGGTCTCAGTTAGTTAGTACTAAGTTGACTAACATGAACCACATAATTGTTTTTTATTTGGTGCTGAAATGACAAAAATGACAAAAATTTAAATTAATTGAACTGGACATTCTTCTGATTTATTGTATTATTTCTTTTCTTTTCTTTTCTTTTTTTTTTTACCATAATGCATATATGTAACATTCAGCATTTTTTTTTTTTTACCATCTTCAGGAGTTTATAGATTTGAATGATGCATTTGCAACTTTTTAAATTGTTTAACTTCAAGTCAGTGAATAAGGGTGGTTGCAATGATTAAGAACAACTTTTAGAAATTGTACTCAAGAAATTAAACCATGTAAAGTTTACAAAATATGAAATGAAGTGATGACGAACTCTTTATTTTTTTCACTTATTCACATTTATCTGCCAAATTATCAGGAATATGACTTCCTCACTGAGCTGAATAGTTCAATAACAATATAATCTCTTTCCAGCTGTTACAGTACCTTCAATCAGTCTGATTTAAAATTAAATTCAACTAATTAATTAATAAATAAAAAAACACTCTGTGTGCAGTGAAATCATCTGACGTCAGCCTTTCCACAATGCTTGAGCTCCGTCCACACAGCCCTCTCGGTGGCTTTGAAATTTGAAATCAGATGTTGAAGCACACGTGCGTTTGTTCTTAGCCGAGCTCTCGCTGAAGAACCGGAGGATTTCTCCACAATGTCAAACATCTTCTCAGCTTAAAAATAGCTCTTTGGAAGAGCAACAGGTGGTGGGTGGAGCTTTGGCAATGCATGTGATAATACATAACAAGTGCGTCCATGCAAGTGTGCCTGTGTGTGCTGGAACATGAACACTGCTCATTTAATTATAAATAATATAACAATGCCCATAATGTAACGTGTCCCTCCCTTGTATCTCGTTCTCTGTACTTCCTCTGTACTTTCCTGCAGGATCTCTCTGACAGTGGACCTGGGAGTTTATAGCCTGCTCTTCCTGCACCCATCAAGTCTGCAACAAGTGAATCAACGTTCTGATATAAACTTGTTTGTTGCTCTCTGTTCTATTCTTTCCATTGTAATATCTCATAACCCAAGGCCTCGCGGCACAAAAACCACCGCCTCTGGTTATTCAAATATTTCTTCAAAGGGAGTTTGGTTTTTTTCATCTCCACAGTCACTTATATCTGTGCATGTGGGATTTTTAGGTTTGTACGTGTAAAATTGCCATGAGCTGACGATGCTGTAACTGACACTATGGCTCAGAAGATGGATAAATGCTTTTGCCCAGTTATGTTTCCATTGTACAACGTTAATCGTGCCATTCTTCAGCCGCCTCCTAAACCATCAACCTCTCTCCTGCACGGTCGGCAGCATCCTACTGGGCATGAATATACTGAGTCATAAATCTATGGCGTTGTTGGAGTCTAAACAACAGGAACTTAACTTGGTCCTATAAATATTACTATTTATTCTTTCTGAATAATCCACAAATATCAAATTGATGACATCCCTCTACATGATAGCTGTAGTAATGGCTTTGATGTTAATGGCCACAACTCCATGGCCAGACTGGAGTCTACTGATCACTTGAGCCTCCAGGCCCCTGGAAATCTGTTTCAGTGATCCACCTCGTGACTTGTCAGCAAGTTTACAGTGTCACACAGATTAAAGGAAACACAGACACAGAAAACTGAGATAAAGTTTGGCTCTCGGATACTTTTCAGGATCTCCTTTATGCCCCCTTCTAAATCAGGAGGTCCTATAGTCTGTGCATCAGGTGTGTTATGTATTTTGGTGCACTGATGTTCAATTAAGAGTACAAATCTTAGTCTTCAGGGACTTCCTATAACTATTTTTTCTTCTTTCGCTTGAGTTCATTGTCTTTTTGTGGTCTTAAGTCACTTCTTAAGTACTTCTGAAGGACACACTGTCTACACATCATATAGACACGTCAGACAAGTCAGTTGAATCGGTTTAGTTTTCTGGTGGAAATAGATCTTCAACTTCCTGTTCATGGGCGAAGATATTACATCCCCCCCTTTTTTTTTTAATCACCAAAACTCATCGCAGAATGACAAAGAAACGCTTGTAGTAAATTGCGCAATTGAATGGAGACGCTGCAAAGTCTGTTTTTAGAGAGTTGAGCTTCTCTCACATTTGTAGGATTATTTCATTTAGACGTCTACGTGTGTGTGTGTGTGTGTGTGTGTGTGTGTGTGTGTGTGTGTGTGTGTGTGTGTGTGTGTGTGTGTGTGTGTGTGTGTGTGTGTGTGTGTGCGTGAGCGTGTGTGTGCGTGAGCGTGTGCGGGAGGACAATGCTGCGGTTCTTCGCTGTACGCGCGTCAACGGAATCCCGGAGTGCGTCATCGAGCGACTGTTCTCCTGAACGCGCGGTCCGATTGGCTGCAGCCTGGAAATCTCCCCGCCCACCGCGCGGCCTTGTATGGAAACCCTTGTCTGGCGTCATGGCGACAATGAAGCCGACGCTCATAAGAGGTGCTGGTGGTGGAGAGCGGATGGACTATTGCTCCTCAGCAGGGAGACGCTGAAGACGACCGATGGTCGTTGTTTGGAGTACAAAGATTTCAAAACACGTGTCGAGGAGCCAAACAGGTAAGAAACCACCATGGCTTTTTATATTTCTCATAAACCTGCACGTTGAAGACCTTCTTACGTGACCTGTCAGTCAGATGCAGCCTCTTCTGCAGACACTTCACAACGAAGTAACTTTGAAAGTCTTTGTATGTTTTGCCATAAGTAATACTTTAAAGTTCGATTTGCACCGTTTTTTTTAATGTGTTGTCACTTTCATTCATATGTACTGTGCAGCAAGCTTGTGGAGTAAAGTGTGATGTGCTAAGTAGGGCGCTCCACTATGTACAGTATGTGACAGGGATGCACAAGCTGGCATCGTGCCAGCTTGTAATTCATCCCCACATCATCCACTTTTCAGGATTACACATATACTATATATATATGTGTGTGTGTGTGTGTGTGTGTGTGTGTGTGTGTGTGTGTGTGTGTGTGTGTGTGTGTGTGTGTGTGTGTGTGTGTGTGTGTGTGTGTGATCTGAAGGATAGGTTGACTTAAACTGTCTCTAAGTAGGAATCAACTTTCTGTTTTCTTTTCCAACCAAGGATGCTCACTCTCCTGAGGGCTCCATTACAACAGTGCAAAGCTGCAACTATTAAAGGACCAACTCTATATATTTATGTATAATAATAATAATAATAACAATAATAATCAGAATCAGAATCAGAATCAGAATCAGAATCAGAATCAGAATAATATATCATTCATATCAATTGTATATTTGGAAAGTGATGCATGCAAACTTTCAAATGCATCCAACAGTATTTTTGGAGATATTTTGCACAGAACTAGTTTTTATTCCAGATAACTGTAGAACTTTATTTGTGTAAGGAGCCTTAACTAGACTTAATTAGAATATTGACATATACACACATATTGTATAATTACGATTACTATTATTATAATTATTTTTGGAAGGTAAATATCTCACAAACACGCTTCTTGTTTGTCGTCTCTAATGCTGTCATTCTGTTTTTTTTTAGTCTTGCAGCCATGACTTGTATACACCCACAACATGGAACTCAGCCCTATGAGAACAGCCTTGGCAGCTCAGAGCTTCAGAGCACAGATATCATCTCCAGGTTAGCTGCGGATATGAACAGCCCCCAGGACCACCTCTCTGCGCCACCCCTGCCAAGCATCAACTCCCTGGTGGGCACTCACATGGGAGACCTTGACGCGTATTCCTGCCAGTTCACTACAGCTCCTGTCCAGTTGACTCCTTCGTCAGGCCAGGAAACCCCCTTCAAGCTGGATGATCTCCAAGTGTACGGCTGCTACCCGGGGTCGTTCATGCTGACTTACCCAGAGGGGGACGTGTCCCCCAGTGGTTCCGACTATTTTGGCAGCCCGGCGTCGGCCTCGTCGCCGTCTACCCCCGGGTTCCAGAGTCAGCCCCCGTCCGCTTGGGATTCAGCCTTTGGGCCCTACTCGCCCAGTCCGGGATTCTGGGCGGCTGAGGAGACCTCGGCGGCACATGCACCAGCCTTCTTCACATTTGGCTCGGGGTCCGTGGAGGACATGTCTCATTTGGGTCAGCCACACTTGCATGAACAGCAGGACCCTTTCTCTTTGATCCAGCCCCACCCGTCTGCAATGACCTTCCCCGCGTTGGCCATGGAGCAAGCACGTAGCCTTGATGGCACTGAGCAGCTGGATGAAAGCGTATCGCCAAAGTTAAAAAGTTCAAGTGGAAGCGAGGGCTGCTGTGCTGTGTGTGGGGACAATGCCTCCTGTCAGCACTACGGCGTTCGCACCTGTGAGGGATGCAAAGGGTTTTTTAAGGTAATACGATCTCACATGCCAATACAATCAGTACATTCAGAACCACATTGCTTTACCACAAAGAGCAGATATCTTGCAGAATTTTCCTTAATTGATTGTTTTTTGTTGTTTTGTTTTTTTTTATTTCGCAGCGTACAGTACAAAAAAATTCCAAATATGTTTGCCTTGCCAACAAAGACTGTCCTGTGGACAAGAGGAGGCGGAATCGATGCCAGTTCTGCCGTTTCCAGAAGTGTCTCACTGTGGGCATGGTCAGAGAGGGTGAGTTCACAGCAACGCAACATGAGTCAGAAAAGAAAACAATCAATACCAAACCTGAAATAATGGATTACTTCTGCAAAATCTACAGTTGTGCGCACGGACAGCCTGAAAGGACGAAGAGGTCGCCTTCCTTCAAAACCTAAAGTGGCCCAAGATGTGACGACCACTGTGTCTCCAGTCAGCATGATCGCGTCACTTGTACGGGCCCACATCGAATCAAACCCTGGCGTGGGAAATCTGGATTATTCCAAGGTGGGGAATTTGATAATGGTCCACCAACTTTCTAGTTCTTTTGGGGGGAGTTCTTCTCGAAGGTAAAGGTGGACTGAAGCTGTGTTGTCCTTATTTCAGTATGCAGAGACAAAAGTCCGCTCGAGCCAGAAAGAGGACGCCAGTGACATCAAGCAGTTTTACGACTTGCTCACAGCCACCTTGGAGGTTATCAAGAAATGGACCCAGAGCATCCCGGGTTTCTCCGACTTCTGCTTGGAGGATCAGGATCTGCTGCTGGAGGCTGCATTTGTTGAACTCTTCATCCTGCGGCTTGCATATCGGTGAGTGAAACTTTCTCGGAAGTTTTAGACGTTTGGTTTTTAACTATTTAACAACGATTTATTTTTCTTTTAAAGGTCCAACGCTAAAGTGGACAAACTTATCTTCTGCAATGGAGTGGTGCTTCATAAAATGCAATGTGTCAGAGGTTTTGGGGACTGGATTGACTCCATATTGGAGTTTTCCCAAAGTCTTCATCGCATGAAGCTGGATGTGTCGTCCTTCTCTTGTCTCACGGCGCTTGTCATCATCACTGGTAAGTCAATTCAGTTGAGTTCAGAACACTTGTGCAGTTCTTATGCAACACATGTAATGGAACTTGACACTCGTATAGGATGGAGAGCAAAACAAACAACCCCACGTTAACAAACAAAGGTATACAGCAGGTGGAGAGGAGACTTTCAGCAGAACCACAATCAAAGATGGCGAACGTGAGGTTATGAGCTGGTAAAGAGGAAATATTGTGAGAAATATTCACCAGAAGGTACAGAGTGGCACTGACTTCAAGATAATATCCAATGGGGACATTTTGTATGAATGCATGTAGAATAAAAAGAGAAAAAAAGGCTTTGGGCATTGCGTGAGGTCTCCACAGTCCAAACATATAGCAGCATGACTGAGAAAATGTTCCTGGGTGACATAAACCTGTTCAATCTATGTTCCCTCTATGAGTGAGCACACTATAAGAGAATATGCAGAGTGGTTCTTTGAAAACTTAAATTCATTCACTATGATAACATGAGCACAAGGACCCTTCATAAAGTTTCGCTGCAAAAACACGACGGTTACACAACAGAGGACAGACATAAACAGATGTGTGTTGAAATGTAACGTGATCACATGTGCTCTGCACAGAGGAGGTGTCACGCATCACAATAAAGCCTAAATATAACCACAATGCAGGTTTACGTCTAACGCCAAGCAAGTGTCCTGGGGTAAAAGCATTAACACTGCCAACACACGGTCAGTATTGTGGTGGAATTCAGTAAATTGTTGGTAAATGTGTCTCTTTTATTTTTTCCCCCTCACAGACAGACATGGTCTTAAAGAGCCTAAACGTGTGGAAGACTTGCAGAACCAGCTCATCACCTGCCTCAAAGATCATGTCTCCGGCTGCGGCTCTGACTCCTTGCGGCCGAATTATTTGTCCAGACTTCTGGGGAAGCTGCCTGAACTCCGGACTCTGTGCACTCAGGGCCTCCAGCGCATCTTCTACCTCAAATTAGAAGATCTGGTTCCCCCTCCACCGATTGTGGAAAAAATATTCATGGATACGCTTCCGTTTTGAGCGTGAGGCGGGTGGCGGATCATCGGTCACGTCGATCCGGGAGTTAATTCGAGAGCCAAAGACTGAATGCTCTGACTCAGGCTGCGAAACACAGAAGAAGAAAGCTGAGGGATTGTGTGGCCTCACGGGAAAACTGTAGTGTAAAAGCAGTATGTATATGGAGCCATTACGAAATGACTCTTCCTAGTTTTTTTCCAGGAAGTTGTGTGGCCTCCGGTATGAATGACAAAGGCTAGACCAAAACTAGACCAAAACGCAGCTGTTGACAAATAACAAGCTGCTGTGAATGAAAACATTTTCAATGATGGGGAAGATGACTGCACTTTCTAAACACTTACAGAGTGAATTCAAACTATATATGTGCCGTGGTTTGAATTATATAAACATTAAGCATTATCGGGATGTTTTTAGCATGAGTACCGAAACCGTTGATATTTAATGTTTTGTTTAATTTGCTTCAGGTGCTGCACTGTGGTCAGAAGAGCACATTATTTCCCACAACCACTTTGTTATTCAGTCCTCACACGTTGACATCCAAAGTTCGTGAGCACTGCCCCAGTGTGTGTCATGTGTAACGCCACCAGATGGTTGTGGTGATCATAAAGTAGGTTAAACCTACTGAAACATAGTTCCTTAGTATCATTCATGCATCATGAATCGACATTGAGCAGCTAATATACTGTGTATTGTCTAGTACAGTCTTACACACTGGTCGTGTTTGTAAATGTGTGTTTGAAACCTGTCACATGAACTGTATTCTACAGTTTGTTTTTATGTAAAAACATATATTTTCTGCAGTAAAACATTAAATACAATGCATAACTGCGTTTTTAATGGCATCTTTTGGTCACGTTCAATTATTTGTTTTTGCATAGAAATGGATGGAATTATAATCACTTAGTCTATTTTTGATTTGCGGGGATAACAGATTTGATGTTATAAACACAGATTTAAGATACTTTACTGATGCTCTTGAAAAAAATAATTTGTCTTCACCCTATTAATAGCAGTAAGTTCCTGCTGTGCAGAGGAGCATTTGCAATATAAGGGTCTTTGCTAAGGGGTAACCTGTTGTCAGTTGGATTTGAACCAGCAAACTTCTGTACACAAGCTTGCTCCTCTCTCTTCGAGACCACTGCTGTCCCTTGATGCTTCACTTTATATTAAAAAGGACATTCTACGACTTTATCTTCCATTGTGTGGCAATGCTGAGTTTCCTGCTGTAACAGCAGCCTGTCTGCCTGAGTCAAGTTCTATTGGCAACAGATCAGAAAATACTGCTAAAAAATGTACCCGTCCATCTCCCTCCCAGTTATGTGCTTGTCTCTTTTTAGAAGCGGGTGGAATTCCCTGTCCGGTCTCATATGACCCAGACTACTTCATCATCGTATAGTGCCACACTCTCAAACGCAAGCGAATGTGTGTCACTGCGGTGCGTGTCAACACATGACTGCACACCTCATAATGCTTGAGTTTAAATGTGGAAATGCTGAGATTATTTATGGGTGGCAATTTAGAAATGACTCGGGTGCACCTGTTAATAGTGCATGTGACTGGGTAACTCCAAAGTAACAATGTAAAAGTCGCAGAGTCAGCAGGAACACAGACAGTCAGGATGGTCAGTGACCCAGACGCACCGACACTGAAGAGTGCCAGTCAGGGCTCGGAGCCCAGAAAACAAATGCAACTCTAATGGCATATTTGCCGCTTTGCCCAGATGTTGTGGTTTATTCCAAGGCGTGTGAGTTTCATGGCAATCTGTCCTGGTAAGAGGAAACATTGAAATCTGCAGGATTCATCCTCTGAATGCCTTGAATGATCATGCAACATTTCAGTTCACTGTTGATCAATGGTGCACTGGCATGTGTGCTATAGATAGAAAAGTAATATATTCTAGTATTAAACTGTTGATCAAGTGTGCAAAGTTTACAAATTGTTGCATAGAAAGAGCTGACAAGGTAATTTTTCATTTGTTTAAATTCACTTATCATTTTGGACATTTTCCAGTGAAATTAAAAAAAAGAAAAGAAACGATCAACATTGTGAAACACAGCCCACATTTTACCTGGTCTCTCCTTATATTATTCCTGGAGATCTAATGAAGTGCAGAAGGGGTCCAACAATGATACTTTAATGCATTATGTGGAGTGTTTCTTCCTCTCGACTGGCTTCTGCACAGGTGGAGTCGTTCCATGTGCTGCACGCATCAGTTTCACCAATATGAATCCCTGCAGATTTATTGCACTTCGCCTGGGTGATTCTGTCGTGATCCAATATCATGTGACTAAGAATAGACTTTGTGTGGTTAATCTGGAGGTAATTTACAACTGACTCATCTGAAGAAGCTACCAGCTGGTCATGTGTTGTTATTGAGTTTCACTTTCTGATATGGTCTCTCCGCTGCGGCAACGCAACAGTCGGAAGATTTTATAATCTCACAAATGCGGCACTTACGCAACAAGAGCAACTGGATAAAGTCAGCGTCACTCTGATCTCAGCACTTATGTGGGTGATGGTACACTGATAAACGCTGTGTGGACAGTACAGCTCTATTATGAGCTGCCCATCGGGCCTCAGCTGAAACTGGGGAATGTCCCTCGTTGGACATGCCAGTGGGTAGCGATGGATCAAAAGGTTCAGGCAGAGTTACAGGACGAAAGGCCAGGTCCAGATCTCAAACTGTCCATCACACACTGTACAGGACTGTTGCATCTGTGAGAAAACGAGAATGCCACATCCATAAAATGAGCCCAACAGGACGGCTTCAGTTTCAGAGGTGTGCCTCAGACTTGTTCGCAGAGTGTCCAGGGCACAGCGTGATGGGTTTCACAAGGGATCACCGCTGACTTAACTCAGGGGGGGGAAGGGTGGGGGGGATGCTCAGTCGTTGTTGAATAAATTAAATGATGGGGTCATTATGACCCCAAGGAAGATGGGGGATCAGGTGTCCTGATGTCCCCTACATTTAAATACTATAAATGTTCTGTCGCCTGGCCGATGCAAAGCCTGGTTGATTTGCTGGACTATGGCTCAGGTTGGTTGAACAGGTCATCTTCCATTTGCAATTTGGTGGTTAGAGTCCCAAATTCACCCTCGAGCAAGGCACTGAACTAGAAAGTGCATGTGTGTATGTGTAATTCTTTGATTGGTGTTCATAATGTGAAGGGGTTTGAGACTGCCGACAATTTAATAAATCCGCTCAGGTCCCAAAGTGAGACTGCAAAACAGTCATAAAGTGTTTAGAGCACATTTGAATTTACAAGAATATGTTGTGAGAAAAAGATATTGATATAATAAAATTTCAAGTGCAGCCACCCTCAAAAATTACTATTTCAAGAGTTTACTTGAAAGATATTGTGTATATTCCAGAAATGGACCAGTGACCTGTCAGAGGTGTCCATGACCTGTGGATACTTATAGCTGGGATACTTTCAAAAAAGTAAAATTATTGCAATAAATGCTCAGTAACTCACACAACACTTGAGGGATATTCTGTATTTTAACCTAAAATGTTTGCATGAAATCAAATACATTATGTCGGTCTACCACATTCCTTTACAATTTTATTTCCATAAGAAAAGACTGGTGGAAATTAAGAACTAAGACTTGACACGATGGAAACTGTATCTTCTTCTGTTACTTTCCTTCACTGTTTTTCTTCTCAACAGTACATCACTACTTATTCCAGCATCTGACAAGGAAAAAGTATCAATGACGCCCGATGGTGTATTTAAACAGAAAAGGAGGCTCAAAAATTATGATTTACGTGTAGCTAATGAAATACCAGAAGGCTGTGCCTTATCCTCGTCTCACAGACACGTTCTGCTGGAAGCTCCAACTCCAGCGGCCAGTTTCACTTTGTAAACGCTCTGCATGGGTAGTACCATATATGCAGCGCATGCGAGAGGACGACGCAGCCTTCAGAAACAACCAAAGTCGTGTATAGGCCACAATTCCTGCACGTAGTCATATCGGAGGGGTCAGGACTCATCCGTCCAGATGGTGACAGGGCAGCACACCGCCCCTCTGAACACTTCCAATAATAGCCTCAACTAAAATAGACAGTCATCACATGAAATCAATAATGCCACTTAGATATGACAGAGTGTGCTGGCAGGCCGCCTTCAGACGGGGATTATCCCGACACTTGTCTCGCCGTGCTCAAGTCCGTACAGTAGCCTTCACCTGGAGTTTCCTCCACACGAAGATGACAGCGGCAGTGAGCTGTTGCGCTTTTCGTCTGCAGGGTGCTCGTATTAAACGCACCTGGTCAGCCTTCAAACTGCCTGAAGCAGAGAGCGACGGTCAGATAAAACGAGTTCCCTTTATAAAGATCTTGAAAGAAAACAGATACTGATAATGTGGTTGCAGCAGGTCTCGTAGAGACAGTAGAGTAGCGCCATCCAGTGGGAACCTTATGTCTTTACATTGTTCCTCCCATTTTCTGTGAATTGTATTTTCTCATTACTAAGTATCGGCCTCAGTCCCTAGCGTCCTTTATCCTACTTAACCCATTATTCTACCGGAATATTCCACCCTGTTCTCTTTCACGTTCCACCAAAGCCTCTAATGTACTCATTCTTATTCCTGTGGTTGTTTTTGAGGTTTCTCCCGTATAATTTTTAAGTTACCGAGACATTTTGATGACAGGTTGACACTTATTTTTAACCAGTCTACACAACTGTCATCTTTTTCACTGTTCTGAATAGTTCACCCCCCCGAAGTACTTAAAACTTCTACCTCGTTATAACCTCCTCTCCCCGCACCCTCAATGTCCCGTCATCACACTTCCATTCATGTTTCAAACATCTCCATGCTCCCAACACTGTGGCTCACCAGGCAACTGTATCTGAAAACAAGCTTTTAATTTGAATTTGTTCTTAAAGAAGCCTAAACACACAGGGACAATGCAAATAAAAACATTTTTGGGATAACTTGTAAACCGGATTCTCAAGTATTAAAAAAGCCCTAAAACAGCACTAACATCTAAAGGTTAAAGAAGTTTCTCCCCCCAAAAAAATAAAATAAAATAAAATAAAAAAAAATGCTGAGGTCTACATCCTAATCTGGAGTAACGACACATCACATTTTAAAATCAGGCCATGGAAAGTTGGCTGGAGATCTGCTCGAACTTAAACGATTACTCGGCCCATTCTCAGGCCTGTGAAGAAAGAAAGAAAGAAAAAAAGGTGTCAAATGAATTTTAAAGACAAGAGCCACAAATGAAGGCAAATTGAAAACACGTTATTTACTGTAAATCAGTCTTGGTATCCACACCCCAGCAGAAGGGCTTCGCACCAATGTTCGCTTCTGCAAGACAAAAAAATGGCAGAATTTTATGAAGGCAAAATGGCAGAACCAAAGTCCTGCATCGCATCACATTATACAACTGTATGCAATGAAGGGGCCGTGGGAATAATCTTTTAACTGCAGGACAGAGCCAATCATACCCAGGTCCCAGTCCTCTGTGGCATTTGGGTTTACCCAAGTACTAACTGGGACCTGCCAGGGGCATTGTTCATCCCCCCCAGCGGCTGTAAAGACAAAAGCAACAACAACACTCCTGTCAAATACTGTGAACAATCAACTGCGACTCCACAGGTGAAGAAATTGACAATTTGACCTTCTTCGCGGTTCACAGTAGTCCGGTTCTCACAGGTCTCAGTGTGGCGTGCCAGCTCATGCTTGGGAACCAAATGGCAAGCGTTGTAAGGGCAGGTTTTCAGCTCACCGACGAGTTCTGGGTGGTTCTGCATCGCGTGTGACGCATCAGGCGAAGTCAGAGGCCGCAAGAAAGTCACAATTCAATTTAAAGGAGAGTCGTGGTTTAGGTACTGAGCCTTGGTGAAGTTCTTGACATTAACTTTGCATTCAAGCCATGTTCCTCACATTAAGGTGGAACATTGCATGCAGAGGACATCATGGACTAAAAGAAGAAACTAAATACGAAATAAATAGTATAATGGAGTAAACGCGTAAATCATGGGTTTTCAATTTCTCCATTTATGCTCAACATTAGGATGCAGTGGAACATTTACCGCTATAGTCAACAACGAACATCATAGCCATTGAATGAATTACTCAGAATGTCTGCAAGTGAGTTTTGACATTCAAAATCTGAATTTTTGCATCTATTCAATTGTGAAGCAGCAATGGGTTGCATTTTGATGTACAAACAGGAAATAAAACTCTCTCTCCCTATATATATATATATATATATGCTGCACATTTCTGCAAATATGTGCATATACAGTGCTAGAACTGACCTTCTTGCATTTCAGAAGGTGGTAGGGTAAGCGACAGTTCCTGATCTGGTGGTTCTTGTCAAAAGGACACTGCACAAGTGTTTCTGGGTCCAAGTGTCCTCTATCATCTTGGAAAGAAACACAGACTATCCATTAATACATATCTGAAGATAAATGTGACAACATTCAAAATGCAATAAGTATGGGTAGTTGTACCATTTTTGTCCTCTTGGTTTTGGGTTCTCTCCGGCATTGACCTGCAGGGGGCGATGGTGGTCCCAAACCGAAAGGTCGACATTTTGAGCAGGCAAACTGTGAGGAAATACAATTTAGTTTATTAATTAATGTAAAACAAAGAAAACAACACACAAACAGACAACAACACAGTATTTCCAGAGATACTTCCAGGGCCAGTGATATATCAAGTGCCTCATAAAGCATGCCTTCTAAACCCGAGAGCAATGAAAAATTGTTGGCGCGTGGCCAAGTGTCGGCTTCTGGCAAGACGTTCAACCGTCCGAAAGAAATAACTCAACGAATTTCAAAGAAAGATAGGATAGGCTTTCTGAAGCACACACAATCGAGAATTAGCGAGAGAAACGTCCTAGCATGGTACCTTGTGTTGGCTAAGATTTCCGTGAACCGTGAGTTCGCGTTCTGTAAAGCCACACCGGGAAAAAAAAAGGTTTAAAAAAAAAAACAACACGCGCGACGCAGGGTCACGTGACTCCCCGACTCGTATTATAAGGTAAAAAAAAAGTATTTAAATATATAAACGTTTTGTTTTGTAGTCTAAAATGTGCTACCCAAATAGCATAATCTCAAGACTATCAGTAAATAATTAAGAACACAAAATAAATTGAGTTAGTTAGTGTTAAATTTGTTAGGCAGGTACGGGATCAAAGGACTCGAGAGTTCCGCCGTCGCCGAACCGGAAATAGAGCGGTTGCATGCGATTTGATACGAATAAGTAAAAGTAATGGAAAAGTGTTCAAATAATGTTGAGTTTTGTTGAAATGCAAAACTTAGCAGCTTTTACATGTTTAAAAGAAAGTGTGTAGTGAATTCTGTAATTGGTCCCCACAGAGAAGAATTGGGGCAACTTAATAAAAGTATTCCACATGAGCATGTGATGAAAGAAGGAAAAACTCAATTTAAACAGGACCAAACTTCTCAACAGCCAGGCTTAGACGTGGTTTAACATTGTATTTGGGTCTGAAATATGAAAAGGGTCACAGACAGAGCCTTCAGTTCTTCTGCGTTCATTGTGTAGATAGTGTATGGAAGTAAAACTGTGCCATCAGATTCTGAATTCGAATTTCTAACTCTGAATTTTTTTACCATCGAAATCAGACTTTGAATTTGAAAAGCTGTCTAAAACATCTAAAAATATTCAGAGTTAGAAATTCGAATTCAAAATCTGATGGCACAGTTTTACTTCCATAATAGTGCCGGACAGTAATACACTGTGGCAATACAGGCTAGAATATTATTAACAATTGTATCTCAAGCAGAACACTGTGGAACTCCATGTTTAATTTTTGTCTGATTTAACATAATCAGATTTGCAAATATATGAACCCAGTAGGGTTAGATTATCCACCATTCGATTGGCACAAGTTAATAGTAATGTTTCCGATCTTAAATCAGTATTCTATACACATAGAGATATTAATCCTCCCTTCCATCTTCTATATATTGGTTCATCCTGTGCAGGAGCACAGTGCAGAGGAGCAGAGCACAGCCAACTATGGTGCACCATGGACAGGTCACCAGTCCATCACAGGGCAAACAACCACACACGGTCACATTCATACCTTCGGGAAGTTTTACAGTCACCAATTAACCTCACATGAAATATTTTAGAATGTGGGCGGAAACAAGAGAACATGTAAATTCCACACAGAAAAGACCAGCCAGTATTTGAAAACCTGCAGCATTCTTGAACAATTCTCAAATTGTGGTACATGTACCACTCGTGGTGACATGCTATACATGTACACTGTAAACGCACCAAGAACATGAAACTCAAACCTTCAACCGAGTTCGGAAAACTTTCAGAAATAGTTTAGGGTTAGAGGTCGAAGCTATGTTTGTGACTGCAGGATATAGTTATGTCCATGACATTTAGCAAAGAGAAAAAAACTCGTATGACTTACAAAAAAAACAACATCAAATCAACTTAAAACCATTCTGATAACCTTAAGCAAAAGGTGGTTGATATTATTGTTTGTAAAATGTATGTAGGAGTGCTTGTACTGGATTCATTGGTGTACCTACCGATGTGTCCACTGAGTATAATTTTTTAACCTAACCCCTTCAATGTCTAAAATTAAATGTCGATCCCTACGTCTGAAATGTGCTCGGTTTTAGCGGCGTTACGGTAACTGGTCGACGGTCCACGGCGCAGCTTATTAGCGTCATTACGGTAACAGCGCCTCCTCCAGTCAAACATGGCGCTGTCCTGTTCGCGGCTGTGCAGCCAGCTGTCTTTGGTCCGACTGTGGGGTCTCAGGACAAACAGGGCAACGCACGGCGTGTGTCTCCCCTCCGTGTCCTGTCAGGCCGGGTATGTGTGAATCAAGCCAGAGCTCAGACTTTCACCGGCTGACACTTTTGTTTTCATCCGCATCTGGAGCCACGGCTAAGCTAACCCCGGTTCGGCGTCTAATCAGCCGCCCGGTTTCATATTTATTTAATCCTCGCTTTATAGTAATATTATGCCTTGTCACACGCTGTCATCGGTGTCTGTTCATTATAACATTAATCCGAGTTTTTAAACGGAGCGAAAATGATTGATGCGGTGTTATCAGGTGGACAGTAACTAAGTATTTGCACTTTATGCTGTACTTGATTATATTCCTCGGGATTCTGCTTTATCTTTACATGCGTATCTTTCATTCTGACGATTTTCGATCTTTTCCTTCTTCCTTGTGTCAGTCAAACTTTCTCATTATTTGTTTGAAGCTATGCGCCACAGTGACAGTTGATTAATAAGCTGGTGTATCCAGAATGACAGAAGTAGTTGCGTCATACCAATAGATTGGCTTGTCGGCTTCTAAATCACACAGCGTGAGGAAATATGTAATAATGACTCGTAAAGATTGGCCATTTGCTTTGTATATTGAGCCAAGTTTCTCCTTCCCAGGTTGCCCCTGTGCAGACTCTATTCAACCTCTCAAGTGAAACGAGGAATCGGTCGATATGTCGCCAACAAGCTCCAGAAAGCAAACGCCAAATATGAAAGTTTCCTTCAAAGGAGGTTTCCTCGCTTTTTCCAGCTCTACCACACGTTGACGGAAGGTAAACGAACAAACCTCTGAAACACACGGAGGGGCCGATAATCACTGCTAAATGAAAGAGGCAAACTCAACTAGGCTTTTACAACTTCTAACAGAGTTTACATGATCTCTCACATGTGTGGGTTTTTCTTTCTTTCCCCCAGGTCCCCTCACTAGGTCTTAAAACAAAGGCGTTTGAGGTGAACTGGTTTCTCTTGATTTCCTGTAGGTCTGAATGGGACTTGTTTACACCGTGATGGGCTGGTGACAGGTTCAGGGTTGTACTCTGCTGTCACCCATAGTCAGCTGGGATCCGGTCCAGCACCCGACCTCAAATACACAAGCTGCAGTCAGAGATTAAAAAA
The DNA here is from genome assembly GCF_963422515.1 of Blennius ocellaris. Lineage (NCBI taxonomy): Eukaryota > Metazoa > Chordata > Actinopteri > Blenniiformes > Blenniidae > Blennius > Blennius ocellaris. The sequence goes on from NC_137654.1 coordinate 21,958,640, forward strand.
AAAGAAATGACATTTTCCCTGTGACATTCTGCGCAGCCTTTTTCGTACACTAACCTTTCAGACACTATTTATTACTGAATAGGTTGTGGTTTTATTAATAAACACTTTTATTTTAGAATGCTTAACCTCAACCTGTTTTTTTGTGTGTTTTTTTTTAGTCACTGTTATCCATTGAACAGCTGGTGAGCACACCTCGCCCTGAGCATGCTGTCCTTACTTGACTCCTCAGATCTAATGTGCCACTGTAGCAACACCTCCTCTTGTTAATGCTGCTCATAAAAGCTTCTTTGCAACAGTCTGTCCCTTGGTTGACCTCTGACTTACGGCGGACGGCCAAGGCTCAGACTCTTAGGCTCAGACTCAGTCGGTGGTGCTCTCAAAAAAGAAACGAGGTGGGGCATTGAGCATCAGTTAAAATCACATGAGTGGTCATTCCATCCATTCATCATCTTACACCCCTATGTCCAGCTTCGGGTTGCGGGGCACACTTTGAACAGGTCACCAGTCCGTCACAGAGCAAACACACATTCACACCTATGGACAATTCGAAGCCACCAACTATCCTGAAATAAAAAAAAAATTTTTGGGGGGGGGTGGGTTTGGACTGAGGGAGGAAACTGGGGTTCACCTGGAGATAACCGATGTATTTTAACTTAATTGGGGTTGCTTGTATTGTCTCATTCCAGGTTTCAAGCTTCTGTTCAAAGATGCCAGTGAAGTGAAGAGGATAAAGGTACAAATGTACACTGATGGGACGCAGCTCCAGGACTTGCCCTACAGAGACCTGGAGAAACTAAGACAGGTGGGTCTGGTGACTGGATCAGCGTCAGCAAATCTGAGACTCGTCAGATGTGAGTGGAGGATTTTTCAAGTTAAAACACCATCATCATCACCATCGGTGTGTAAATTGTGGACGATTGAATCAGGTTACTTGTGTAGGAATGAAATGGGAATTTACTCACAGAATTGTTCTTTTAAAAAAACAGAATTTTAAATGAACCTGCTCAAAAAAGGGGAGGTTCCAAAAAAAAAAAAAATGGTCACGCCAATATTTGTGCTTTCTCTGTCATTGGCACATGATTAAGGTTGTGTTTCTTCTCCTTTCTTTGTAGAAATGATATAAATATAAAATAAGTGAATTGTTTTTTGTTGAAGATTATACATATATATATATATATATATATATATAAATACATTATAGTAAAGTCATATTTATTGAGACTGCTTTTAAATAGGGCTTATTAAACTCAAAATGTATTGTCATGTACACGTCAGAACAGTAACATTGTTTCTCTGCTGGCGACAGGGAATGTGCAGTGTGTGATGGTGTATTTATACAAATGGTTCGTAAAGGAAACAAAGTGCAAGATAGAGAGAGATCGTCTCTGCAGAGAGGACAGTGATCCTCAATCGTCTTCAGCACTCTCTGCAGGCATTTCCAGTCCCTGGCAGTCGTGCAGGAATGTTGTTTGTTCAACAGTCATTTGTATTTTCTCAATCTGATGCACTTTATTCAGCTTTCAGTCAGGCTTTTTTTCCTCTCTGTCAATTTTAGGATACATATTAATGAAACTCCGACACAAATTGTTCATTTTTATATCCTCAAATGGTGTGAAAACCTTCTTATATTTCTGGTCTGGCACACCAGTGAGGTCAGCGAATGAATTTCACTTCTTTTGATGAAGGCTTTGTCGGTGTGACGTCTTCTCCTTAGTTTTGTTCTGGTTAAGCAATTTGTAAGACGATTAATGAAAGTTTCAATATAAAAGAATAAAGATCAATGGTTTATATATGCGAATTTGTTGGGTCTTGTATAAATTATTGTCACTGTTTGGTTTGATGTTTCTCTCAATAGCTTTGATTTGCCTGACATGTGTTTCACAGTTTCGCAGACATGTGATCAAGGCCATCCCACTGGTGTTGATAACCATCCCCCCGTTTGCCAATTACCTGGTGTTTGTCTTGATGTGAGTTAGTTTTTAAATAAGAAACAAAAAGCCACCTTTTGTCTCAGCTGGCCACCACTTCATATTCACATGATCATTCATCCCTCGTCAACGCCATCTCTGCTAACACCTCCTCTCTTTTCACTGCCAGGTACTTTTTCCCCCGTCAGCTCCTCATCCCTCATTTCTGGAATCCCAGGCAGCAGCTGGAGTTTCGAGGAGTTTACCATTCACTCCGGGCTCGGCACCACCGGCCAGTGCTGGAGGGACTCCAGCGTACGAGTCACCAGGTCAAAGACGGGCAGCTCCAGGGCCGCCTCAAAGACCTGTGTGCCAAAGTAAGTGGGACACGGCAGAAAGTGCCGGAACTGTTGAAAAATCTTTTTTAAAAGCATTATGGATTTATTTAGGAGAAAACTAAGATTCATTAACAAAAGTGATCATGATTCAACATTGTTTGGAGTCACGAAGTGAATAATTTAAGTAAAGGTTGTTCACAATGTTGAATTTCATTCAAAAATTGGTATTTTGGTAGGATTTTTTTCTGAAAAGGAGATTTTGGCATCACTATTGCTTGTTTGTTCATTTTTATGAGGGCTTCTTGACAGCAACTGGGTACAAATAATTCTTTCGGTTTCAGCTCCAGCCCCTTCTGTTTTTATCTGTTTTGACTTAAACCTTTATTAGTTTTTTGGATATTTTTGGTATACGTATATAAGTCCTGGACAGTATATCGTTTTTAACAGAAACAAATAAACAAACAAGTAAATAGTAACAGTAAAAATAACAAAGAGTCAGTACAGGTTCAACATGTGATACCTTTTTTATATTTCAAGAATTTCTAGGGTGTAAACAAAAAGCTTATTTATCCTCATCAGTGTCCTTGACAGCTGCTGAAAGAAGAAGAATAAAAGAAGCAAGACATAAATTGTACAAGGTAGAGACGAATATCAGTGTCGGATAGAATAGAAACTTTGACTATTTTTGAGTTGCTACTTAACCTTTTAATGATATTCCAATGTATTTAAAAGGCCCTGTAATGTCACTATTTGTGTGACCATAAGGGGGCAGTAGTGAGTGAGTTACCAGTCGCTTTAAACAGGCAAAGGTCTCATTAACAGAACACAGGATGAATTCATGTGAAGGGGGGGGGGGGTTGATGCTGAAGCTGATTTCCAGCCGATTGTGGGTAAATGCAGGTTACACCCTGGACACGTCGATCACAGAACAAACAGTCACTCACTGGGAACCGTGAGACACAAATCAGGCTTAAAGTGTATCGACGGTGGAAGGAAACCAAAGTACCCGGCGAAAACATTTACAGGGCGGACAATGCCAATGGCGATTCCACATTGCAGCGCCAACTTGTATTCATAAGCTTTTTCGTGTATTCTCAGGTGCAGATGGGAGAAAACCCCAAAGCGTCTGAAATCCTCGCAGTTCGAGGCCTGTTTTCTGGACCGCCTCTGGGCATGAGGAGGATGAGCGTCGCACACATGGCGAGTGAAATCTCACGTCTCTCAGGCGCCGTACAAACACCAAAGCGCTGGTTTTCACATTCCATGTTTTGGGTTCTCGTATGTCCTCGTGGCCTGATCAGAGGCACATCAGCCCCCTGCTCTTCCTGACCCCTCGCCTCCCCGGCTTCCTGATTGGCCGGCGGCTGAACAATCACGCCCTGGAGCTGCTCCAGCTGGACCGGGCCCTCAGCAGGCTGGGCCCTCAGCAGCTGAGCGAGGCCGAGCTCAGACACGTCAGTCACTCTACACCACTGCTTAAATGATTTTGCACGACGGTGTCTCTGCCGGCACGGTAAAACCGCATCGTTCACATCTTTCCATTCGCAGGCTTGTTACGTTCGAGGGCTCAACGCCGACACCGTTGGAATCGGTGAGTGTCGTGAATGGCTGTCTCGGTGGCTCCAGGTGTCCTCTTCATTGAAAGGTGAGCATAAATGATTTTATTTTGTAATTTCAGCTTTGGCTTTAATAGAATTATATTTTTAAACTCGTGCCTTGAAAGCACAGTGCATTCACAGCGTATCGGAATATTTACCACATGAGCTCAACATCACGAGAAACACTCACTTTATTAGTATGATGTTATCCAGTACCTCAACTTCGCCCTAAATTCTGCTTTAAACAAAGATAATAATGTTCGATTTGACGTGAGGTAAGCGCATCTTCTGTTACTTCCATACAGTGAATCCAACAGTGTTTGCGTACATTCCGAAATAAATGTCTATGATGCAGTGATAATATATAGGATAATTCCAATAAACCAGGAATGTGAAATGTCATTTTCAGCCTCATACTGCTACCTGCTGTCTGCAGTGAGGTACAACATTTACTCCTTTACAATTACTTTACGGACAGTGACAAAGGGGATCTAATTCATACAAAGTGTCTCTGTCACAATATTATTATTGCAATCGTGTCGAGGTCTCCAGCACAAGTGATTCCACTGGAGGGGAAGCAGGTCCACATCCACACCGACGCACCAGCAGCATTCAGTGGCTATGGTTACACGGACTAAAATTAATCCGGGTTTTGATCTGATTAGGTTCCGTGTAAAGAGTTTGATTGTGTCATTTCCTACAGTCGGCGCTTCGTGCGCATGTCCGTAACGTCAGTTTACCCAATGTGACATGACCACGTCCGTGTTTACATATAGCGCAGCACAATCCGTGCCACATTTGCACGCAACAGCGTCCCGTTCTCGTCTCTTCCTGATTAGACTTTGGCCAAGAGAAAGTATCTTCGATGTCACCGTTTCAAAAATAATGTAAACGTGGCTACTGTGTCTTAATATTCTGCGAAATCCAACCGTTAGATGGTGCATTCACTGCTGCTGGGAATTCATACAACGATATTCTTTAAGACAAAACAATCAAAAATGCATTGACCCATGATACATTTTTAAATAGCAGGTTTTTAAGTCTTTGGATTTGTGGGGAACTGCCAAGTCTTTTCCAGCTGGTGCGTCGAAGGCCAAAGTCCTTAAAGACTCGAGTCCACAGCTCTAACAGTTTATAAAAGTTCTGCTTTGTCAGATAAACAAAAAAAAACCTTCTGTGACCCTAAATTACATTTCATAAATATGTTCCTGCAGGCTTTATTAAATAAATGTTTGGCTTGTGATTTAATCTTTTAACGAAGTGAGAATAAAAAGGTCATTGTGACACCAAGGCCTACAAGCTATTACGCAAATAGACATATTTATGATAGTTTTATAAAGAATTGTACCCTTCAAAAACAGGGATTGGGAGCAATAACACCAATAAATTAGTGTGATTCACACCGGAGGTTTTCAGAGTTCCTGGACATGGATCTCGTAAAAGTTGAGTCGCCTGTAGGGTTTGCTAAATTACATCCCAAAAAAAAATTTCACTTTGAAACTCTGATAATTCAGTAAAGTTTGTAAAAAAAAAAAAAAAGAAGCACTTTGTGTTGCTCTAAGGTAGCTGTATTGTTTGTAACACAGACTTCAGATAACTTCAAAACGTTGCACGGCTCCTTCATACATATTTGAGTATGCAGTCTGTTTTGTTTGCCTTTCTTCTGTTTGCAGACTCGGAGGTGTCGCTGCTTTTGCACAGTATTGTACTTCTCTCTGCAAACTACGCACACAGTCCCCGCCGTCACTGACGAGAAGCCCGGTGCTGATCTACTTCTCTTATGGCCTCTTTCATGCAATATAGACTGCACAACTTCCCCACAAGAGTTGTACACTTTTTTATTTGCAAAGGAAGTAATACGAGAAAATTGTTCTTGGTGAGGTTTTGAAATTGGAAATGGAAAAAAAAAAAAAATTCTCATTTGGAAAAATGATGAAACCATTGTCTTTATTAGAGATTATTAATGCTGCTTCTTGTAAAATTTCTAAAATTGATTGAAGCACTTGGCTACATTACACCATGACACCCGTCTTCTACACAGTGACAAAGACAAAGCTGGGAAACATACAAAATCATTCCAGCTCAGATAAGTAGTAAAAACTTTGTTAATAAATGACTTTAGGGGTCGTTCAGACACATTCCATTCATAAAATGACACGAGAGCCTTTATGTGGGACTGTCGAATGTGTCTGCATCCACCACGAGCTGTACTCTCATGCCGTTACCTCATTTTCAGTTATGCTTATACATTAATTTAGTTTTTGTACTTTGATCGGTGCTGGTCTGATCATACCAAAGTTGCAGGAAGCTTGTAAAAACAAGTGAGTGGTTCTGAGGAATGGGAAATGGTGTTGTAGTTGACATCAGAAGCAGTCCCGTTTCTTGAAAGCACGATTTTAAGAGAGGGCGTGTTAAAGGATAGTAAATATTAGAATAAAAAAAAAAAAAAAAAAACCATGGCAAAGATATTTAAGCTTGTTTTCTGTATTGGAAAAACTCAAGTTATTCTACTTGATTGAATATTATCTTTGTAAACCTTTTGGACTGCGTCACTGCAAATCAAAAGGTGCCAGTCAAGAGTTGCGATGGCACTTTACCTTATTGTTTACTTATGTTGCATTTGAGGCTTAAAACATAACCTTTTAATTTGTACGACGACACTTCAGCGCGACATTTCACCGAAGCCTTTTGTGTCTTGAGTCACTGAACAAAGCGGAACTGGACATCCTTTTTGTAGATGACTGGTGTTGTGAAGCGTAAAAATCAGATGTGTCATTTCCTTACCGTGCCTTTCGTAACGACTGGCATTAAGCAGCTGAAATATTATTTACAGAAGTTCTGGTCTCTGAATCTTGTTTTTTTTTTTTTTTTTTTATTTCTAAATTGTGTGCTACCTTTCATTTAAGTTTTGAATGTCGTGCCAACATACACACTGTTATGGAATTGTGTCTGAAATAAAAACAACTGTTATGGTGCATTTGTCTGTAATCGGATCATCTTTAAAACTCAAACTCGGGCATCCTTTTAAAGAATCTTTAATAAAAACAAACGGGAAAACAATCAAAACACAAATTTCTCACCGAAATGGTTCCAGAGCTTCAAACTGGTAAAAGCAAAAAATGGGCTGTTAAATGTCTTCATAACCAGGAGCTTTCACTAACATTGCACTGAACACGAACTTTTCCTACCACTTTCCATTGCTACGCGTATACAGCATCGAAGACGAGATACCATTAACCTAGGAATTAAATCCAAAATCACTAACTGAAAAACATTGTTCTCTGTTATTACAAGTGGAGTATTATATGAACTTATAACCAATATGCAAATAAAGCTCCCATAAAGCGCAACGTTAAGACCCAACTGTTACTGGGGCTCTGAATCACATCACTTCATAGCCGCTGCGAATGCCTCTCATCAACAAGCAGGCGAACACGATGCCCATTATCTGAAAGTCAGAGAGAGAGAGCAGAGCCATCGGTCATCCTGCGATACTCGCCAGGCAAAAGACATGTTTAAATAGGCTATTTAGACACAAAGGTAAGAGTGTGAGAAGACGTTTTTTTTTTTTTGTTACAGTCATTTGTTGACTCGTGTTCCGTACCTGCAGGAAGGCGATGACGAGAGCCGCCACTATCACCCACAATAAGTTGTTCTGCAGCAACATCTCCACAGCCTTACTGCAGCCCTGGAAGAGAAACCGAAGTTTAACCAAACGTCACGCTTGGCGGGTTAAGATCAGCACTTCTGCACAGTGGCGTCTTTGTTGCATGACGTTCTGCAGATTTAGTTTTTCAGGTGACAAATGGGAGGAATTGTTTTGCCTTTTAAGCTGTAATACACGCTACATAAGCTCAAACGGAAACCGAGACAAGGAAACGACCATGCTGTGTTATCATTTGTAGCTGGTACTGAAATAACAAGCCATGTACGTGTTTTTATTTAACTAGCATTTTCTTTGTTCAAGCACAGGAGTGTCATCAAATCATTTATCATTGACATCCTGTCACCTCAGAAAGTCATGACACCTTTTCCACTACATCCTACTCAGCCTTACTTGACTCTACTCGCACACTTGAAATGCAGTTAAATGACGTTCGCCAGGACTGCGACAGATTCTGGTCGAGTTTTTAAACATCTGCTGTGAAAAGGGGGACACTGGAGGAAGCCGGTTTACTAGCTCCCAGGGAAACCAGCTAATGCAAATGAAACGGCATCAATAGCGAGTAGAGTCAAGTCGAGTACGGCTGAGTAGGAAATAGTGGAAACGTTGTGTCGATTACTCATTCCAGAAGGATAAAAAACACAAAATACAGAGAAATGGATGTAAATTTCACATTGATCCAACACTGTAGGCAAGAAGACGGGGAGGTTTACCTTCACGTGCACTTTGGTGGGATCTGTCATGACCCCTTTTCCACATTTTGCAGAGACATTGAGGCAGCACGAGTCAGGCACCGAGTTGCCATCAGTGTCGAAGTCTATCCAGTCAGAAGAACTGTTCACACCGCAACACTTGAGCTGGGAATGGAGATGAAACAAAAGCGAAACATTAAACGCATGGCAACCTTCAGCACTCAAAGAGCCGTTTGGACCCAGTCTTCAAAACAACCGGAGACGGTGGGACAGAAAAATTCCCTCTTACAGGAAGGAACAGAGGAGAGGACAGGACAGACAGACGGACTGGGGTAGGGATACAGACACTGGTTCAGGTAGGGGGCAGGAAACAAACCCTACTTCCATTGGGGGGGGGGACAGCATGGATTAGTTTTTCAGCATCACTCTGAAGTCAACCTGTTTCTAATTTTGGAAATGCGAGTGGTGTGGCTTTCAATGTCATTCAATCATTGTGTCGATCCTGATTTTTCAAAGTCCCGTTACTAATTGCTGCCGTCTGTGGCAGTAAGCCTGAAAGAGTGAAGGACTTTTTGTCAGTCCTTGCTCCGCACGGTTCACCCCAGGGAGCTGCAGCAGGGCAACCAAAGAGACGCGTGTGGCTCCAGAGCCGCAAGGTTGCCGGACTTTTGAATAAGAGGATAAAACTTAGGTCAATAACCAGTGCAAACAGTGGTCTCATGCAGGACCGGCCAACAGGATGCTGCGGTGTTATGAGAAGGTGTTGTCAGAATATACGATCCATGAGTCAGCGAGATAAGGCTGGACTTACATCCTCCTGCAGTTTGTCCACTGAGGTTCTGAACTCCTGCGTGCTGTTGTTGTAATTCTCAATCATGTCGGTGAGACTGTCGTGCACGATGGTCGTCACCTACATGGGAGAAGACAAAGTCAGAATGCGCGTCCGGCTGATTCACTGCGAACGACACGGAAGAGTTCAAGGTTATACTCACTTTGTTCCTGAAAATGTACCCGGCGATCGCCGCGGCTATCTCGACAAGGATGATCAGTGACAGGAGAATGGCAAACTGTGGAAAGAAGAAACTTTTTTTTTTTTTTTGCAAACTCAGTGCAACACTTACATTAGCATTATTCCTGATATTGAGAATTGATGAGGACTTGATGCAATTAAAACTCTCTATTTAAAATGAGTTATGTGATGCTGTTCTGACACACATCTATTTTTCTCAAACTGCAAATCATTTTTGAAATATTACCCCGGCTAAATCGCCACTTATTAGATACCGTGTGGGAGCATTACCATGGTGACCATGCAGTAGTTCTCCTTCCAGGCTCCACAGCAGCCGAAGAAGGCGACGAAGAAAATCACCACACCGACTCCGATCAGGATGATGGGAGCTCCGGACGCCGAGGCATCTTTGATCTTGAAACTATTGTGCAGAGACACTTGCACCAAGATTCCCACCACAATCAGGGCCAGGCCACATAGCTGGCGGGAACACAAAAAGGGTTGGTTTAATGAAGAAGTAATCTGGCGCTTTCCTGTTTTTCTTTCCTTCTTTTTATGATTTTAGGCGAGACGGCACATGATTCCATGATTAGACGGTGTAATTGTAATGATTTGAGACTATTACAGTCAACACTGGGCCAAAGGTAGGGTACAACCAGGACAACAGTGCAGCACAGGACAAACACACACAGTCACATGATCACTTCATAATTACTAAATAAGGAAACATTTCATTTCCTCAATATCTATGGAATGATTCGATGATAAGCTGATATTCATGAGTCAGATTGTGGGGTGGAGGAGCTCAAGCAGCTCATTGGATCTTTTACAAACATTGTATAGATGAGTTGTTTGAACATGATCCTCGAGGATCAACTAGTTCTTAGGCAAACATCTAAAGACGGCAGTCCCTTTACATTGACTGCTCCGAGGGGAAATACAAGCTGACGTATTGTGCAGTCAGATGGGGAGTTCAGCTGAAATAAAGACCAAAAGGATTTGTGACTATTATTCTGATATTGACTTTTCACTTTTAATTATATAAAATTACTTCTCAAACTTCAGTTTTTATTTTAGCCAATTATTTGTAATCAATTTTTTTTTCTTCTTACCAAGTAAACAAAATCTCTGAAAACATGTACGACAACTAATTTCAAGATATGATTAAACTTTTTTAATACTATTGCATAAGTACAGAGTGAAAAGTTACATTTGTATAAACACCATTAAAAAAAAAAATAGTCACAAGATGAATTCAGCTTTGATTTTGTAATAGCTGAGTGACAAGTTACAGTTTGCGTAGGTAGTCGTATCGAGATTATTTATATCTTATTTCAAAAAGTAATAGGACAATTACATTTTTAACAATGAAACAGAATCTCAAAAATAAAGGTACATCTCCAACTCAAGCAGCTTCTATATTTTCTCGAGTTTTTAGGTTCAAATTAACAGGTTTGTTTAAGTCAGTATAAAAAGGTTTTGTGGAATTCATGTTCATGTGACACGTTATCGTCCTGCTTTATGTAAACTGTGTGGCGCTCCAGCTGCTGCTGAAAACCTCTTGTCGTTCACGCCAATGCAAATATTTGAGCATGAGTCAAAACAGGTGAGTCGTGGCTGACAATAGAAAATATAAAGTAGCAGGCAAACAGAATAAAGATGATCACATAGATCCCAGAACAGAGCAACTATACTCTCTATGTTGATCTGCTTCTTCGGATGTCTAAATCCGGATGTATTCATTTATTTTCCAGTGACTTAAAACATTTCGCAATGCGGTTGTTACGTTATACAAGTTTCCTGACACAAGGCCCACAATGCAATAAGACTAAACAGTGTCAAAATGACTGATCATAAAATTCAGCAGTTAAAAAAAAAAAAAAAAATGTCTTCACTGCTCAGCTCACTCCTCGATCTGAAGCAATGAACAAATTTATACATCAGTGACTTTAGAAACATACATCACTTTTTAAGATGTTGTTTTTAGTTAACTTGATTATAATATAGAGAGCAATGAAATGGAAAAAAAAAATGCTAAAATAAATATTTGCTAAGCTTCTTTGTTTGGATTTTGGCCAAACATTAATCCGATAGCTCACAACTTTTCATACTATTTGTTCAATAAAATAAGACTTCTGAGATAGTAAGAGAGCACATAAAATAGAAACCGGTGAAAGTATTTACTAATGATTCTTTTAACAAGCTATACAACTACTTTATTCGCATCTGTAGTGTGAAGAAAACTGTTCAAATGTTCCACACACCTGAATCTCATTCCTATATTGAAGTGTGCTATGAGCTTGGATTAAATTACTGTTTACCGTTTATAAGCACAAAAGTGAAGAACATGAATTGACACCTTAAAAACCATCTAATGACTGCTTTCAACTCGCTATAATACCTGTCTAACAGCAATGCCTGTCTTGTGATCGCTGGTGTACACACAGATGATTAGCAATACAATAGTCAAGAGTGAGTGATCGTTATCATATAAAATAAGTAAAACTGAACTGTACTAAGAATGACATTGCAGAGCAACCTAAAATCAATAAATATGTGTACACCGTTGGCACATGTTGAATTGGTGGTCGGGAAGTGAAGCACTGCCAGAGCAGCTTTGTCATCCTTGCTTACTCCTGCCCCGTGTGGCATGACTGCTAACCAAAGTGGGCAAACCTTGAGGCCTTAACTGGAATTATGTCCACAAGTGAGGGAAAAGACGTTGATCTGGATGAGTCACATGATCCTGTTACACTCAGAAATCTGGTCATGAGATCCCTGCCCCCCCCCCCAACGTCCTCTCACTCTAACACCTTTAAACACACATGACGAAACTTCAAAACACTGCCAATCCAGGAAGCGTATCACCATGTCCAGCATTTTATTGTGGAAATAAACAAACCTGGGAGATGACCTGAAAGGATTTAGCAAAAAATATAGAGACAGAATGCTCAAATGTCAGGTGATTACGGTGCTGGTTAAATACTTTATATTAACCGAAGCAGCGGGGCAACAAGGGCCAGGTTTCTTGTTTGAAGTCACAAGGCTGGTAAGCAGGATGAATACCTTAAAACAGGCCCAGCTATAAACATCTACAGGCAGATGAACACGATAAGCTTGTTGGCCCGACAACACAAATCACCCAAAGTTATCATGGGCTTCTTTACTCCCAACACATTGACTCGACCATCCTCCATAACAACATAGTTGTTCGGTACTTTCCACACCCACCCTGCTGTCTGTTTTGAAATAAAAAAAACACATATAGGTTGGGAGAGTTGGCTTTTTTTACTTACCCAGAAGATCAGGTTGAAAAAGAAGACCAGGTATTTGACACATTTCATCCCCCCTTCCACGGCCATGGCTGGAGGGGGAAAAAAATTAAAACACAGAAAAACTTTAAATTCCATGTTTTCCACTCTTTATTTAAAAGCTGAATTATAAGCATATTACATCAGCTGTAATATGAGCAGCAGCACAGTGGAAGATGTGACTCATTTTCAGTAGAAACCTCCCTCACACAAACATTATAAATACAATTAAAAAAACAAACAAAAGCAGTAAAAAAAAAAAAAAAAACAAGTCGTGACTTTATATGTCAGATAGAGAGCCACAGCATGTCCTTTTATTTATTTATTTATTTTTATTGTTTGGGTTCAGCGTTAAGGAGACCCACAAAATGGGACCACACGAATATAACATTTTAAAAAGTAAAGTGTCAATGTTTTGTCAATCTGGGCAGGTTTGAGACGCACATGAAGCATAAAAGTGCCCTTTTTATGCACAAATTGGAGCGTTTTAGGCTTCGCCCTGAACAGTTAATAACAGTTAGCAACAATACGAGCTTTGTCACAGGCCAAATTACATCAACCGCCACCAAATTACCGCATTAGTCACGGCGACTATTAAGTTAGTGTTGCATAAACACTACCAAAAGCAACCAAATTACATTTAAAAAGTTGTCAAAAAGCAGAAAATACATCTAAACTTAGGCGAACTATTTTTTTTTTTTGTGCGCGTAACGACCGTTAAACGTTTCTATCGATCAAATACAATTAACCGGGAGGATAAAACGTTTCGAGAAAATAAGGGAGGGAAAAGCGATTTCGGCGGTGTTAAGGAGCTTTACCTTTTCAGGAGAAGAGTTTTAAATCCTGCGTTCGGAGACGAGGTCGGCTTTGTGAGGAAGTTTTGGACAAAGTTTGGGCTGTTTGTAGCTCCGCTTCCTTCGTCAGCTCCGAGATCCTCCGCCTCCTCGACGTCCCCCAGCCACACACACACACACACCCACGCAAATACGCAAGCGCACGCACACACACACACACGGCGTCCAAACCTAACAACCACTGCTGTGATGCCTTCACAGACTCTCCGTTAATTACATCACTTTTTCCGATCACGTCGAGCATTCTGGGTAAACACGTTAGCGTGAGTTTAGTGATTTGTCCATTTGCTTGATCCCGAATAAAAAAAAAAAAACGAAACTTATTCATTCTCAAAGGGAAATTTCCGTTTTCTGCCTCCTCAATCTGTCAGTTTTCCATTTTTCAGACTGATCAAATAAATGCGTCTTGTTGCCAGGCTTCCAAGACCCCCCCCATAAAAGTTAAGTTTGTGAACTATTGCATACTATTCTTACATAATACTGCCACACCATGTCTAACGTCTGATGTCTAATTTTCACTTTGAAACCAATTATTTCAAAACCCAGTGTCAAACATAAGGCCCTTGGGCCATAGTTGACCCAAAAGAGGCTCCAAGCTGACCCAAACCACCAAGCAAATTGTAAAAAAAAATCTAAAGAAAAACTGTTTCATGAAATAAGGAACACAATAATAAGACCTGAGCCGAGATATTGGTGATGTTGCCGTGAAAGCGAGCAAATTAGCATTAGCCTCAATGACAGCCGTGCTGTCAGGGTGGGAGCAAGCATTAGCATTCACATAATTAGCATTAGTATCATTAGCATAATTGGCAGTAGCACCGTGAGCATTAGCAGATTGTAAACACATGCATAATGGATGTTTTTGGACAGTACAAAATAGTTTACACCTGAAGGTATCATTAAAATTTACTTTATGATGAGTTTGTAGTAATTCTTTTGGGAGTAGACGTTTGCTCTTGTGAAAAAACAAGTATTTTCATACTTTGTGTAAGTTTAAATTTCAACTTTATTATGGCAGTATTTTACCAGTCTGGCCTACTCAAGATGAAATTGGGCTGTATGTGGCCACTGAATGTGTTTGACACCCCTGATTTAAATTCATAGGAGAGGTCCCTTAAAAAAAAAAAAAAAAAAAATATTGTGTGTAACCTCATTATCAACACAATCCTTTTGAACTTAATCTGATTGCTACTTTCTACAGAGAATAAATCTGTCTGAATCTAGAACACTCTACCTTTTGCAGTGTTAATCAATGCACATCAATATCTCAAAGTATTTATATATCTGTGATTGTCTAGGAAGTTTATTTGTCTGATTGGGAATATTGACATGTGTGCCAGATTATCCAGAAACATGTATTATGTGGTTACATGGTTATAAGTTGGGTTTTACAGTTTTCTTTAATAAATAGTGCATGTCCCCCAATAAACTCAAGGTGGGCTCAGACAGAAACTACATTATTATAGCTTTGTCCATAATCAACATAAACAATAGTGAGTTCACTGATAGTAATAAAGTAAGACAGAATGATTATCGACAGTGATTGCATAACCAGGATATGACAATCTGTCACAAGTTGTTTCTCAGAAAGAAAACCCTCGGCAAATATTTCCTCTTTTCTTCGCACACTATTTCATATGAGTTCATACGGCATAGTGTACGTGTGTAACCTCACACACATTCAGGTTGACTGTATGTTAAGTTAGATTTAAACTAATTATTTAAAGTGGGTTTATTTCTTTTCAGAAGAAAATTATCCTGAGAGAGTTGTCCTCCATCAACACTGTGTGCAAATTGCTGTACAAAACTGGTGTGTAAAACTTAAGAAGGTGAATTTGTTACAGACATAGGATCATGTGGTAAAAGTCACAAGTCTTGCTATGGAAGAATTTAGTATTGACACTCACATGTGCTTACTATAGTCATAGTTTATTATTCATACAGCAACACAAATATTCTCCTCACCTGACCCGAACTGTAAACCATGTATTTATTGGGTGACAAACAACCATCTGGGTGAGGGTGATAAACTGTACTTAATTTGGTTTTAAAAAGCGGCTGTAGTCTGACTTCAACTAGTCTTTTATATTGTCATGCTCCTGTTAAACTATCCTCTGAATGTTCCCTTGTTGTAACTTTTCGGTGGGTATCATCTAAACTTTTATTTACCTTTTAATCAGACTTGGCATTACAGGTACAAAAGGTTGAAAAACAAAACAAAACTGGAACTTAGTAAGTTGCTGTAGCACAGTCATAAAAGAGCTAAAATGCAACGTCATGTGGTTAAGCTTTATGGCCAAAGGTAATGGTGTGTGCACCACATGCTCCAGTAAGGCAGGGCGTAGTGTGACATGTGTGAGGATTGAACACCTCTGCCACATGCAAGAGGCGCTTAAAGATAAACACCACCTCCTGCTTTTAATCAGGTGTCAGGTTTTTGTCCATTCCCACGGTAATTACTGGACACAATAAAACTAGATTATTATGGTTCAAACAAAAAAAAAAAAAGAGCAACTCACAATGAATGAGACATAACACCCCTGCAGAGCAGAGGCATGCAATTCCAAAAAGCTTCTCTTGACAGAGAATTATTTAATTACCAGAGTAGAGTGGGTGGTATATAATAAGTCTGAACTACTGCGGGAGCATGTTTATCTTGCTAACAATGAAACCAATATGCAAGTAAGAGAGAGAGAGAGAGAGAGAGAGAGAGAGAGAGAGAGAGAGAGAGACAGACAGACAGACAGACAAACAAACAGACACACATACAGGATGTGACCTGCATTCACCCATAGTCAGATGAGTTTGGCTTCAGCGCCTCGTGGCAGTATTTTGAATAAAGAACAAAAGATGGAAGGTGATGAATATTGTTAAGAAGGTCTTAGTCATAAGAAGTGTGATTATCAAACTTGACACATGAGAATAATTAGTTGGTTTTCACTGCAGATGTTCAGACTTGCCAAAGTAGGACATGGGTGTTACTACAAACATCCACTAATACAGTTTCCATTAAAGGCTTTGCTGTGTAGAAATCGCTACATGGAGCTTAAACAAAGACTGTGGAGTTTGGCAACCTAAACAGACAAGATGCAACATTCAGCAAATATATTTAGCTTTTTTCTTTATGCTAGGACATTGAACACTATATGCTATGAAAAATATTGACAAGGACAGTGGGTGTCCTTCAAAGAGCGATTTCTCTGATGTCCACAAGATGGGGTTTAGCTACAGAGAGAGAAGCTCAGCTGTCACTTTGGTGTGTTTTGCTTTATTCATGCTTTATTCATTAAAAAAACGTGAAAGATTTCCAATCAACAATGATCCAAAGACACACCTATTACCATATTTTATTGGACAAATGCTGGTAAGTGAACCCTTCATGACAAATAAATTAAGTCTATATCTATCTTCATATCTATCTGCATATTTACTCACTCCACCAATGTCAAACTGTGACATGTTTGGTTTGCATAACCATGAAGGTTTATTGTTTGGCAAAGCACATTTAATGCAGGCTCATGCTGTACAATGAGATGCAATAATATAACCACCCCCTGCCCTTTTCCTCACCACTGTGGTTCCCTGAGCAACTGGAGGCAGAGGAGCAATTTTGTTACACCACACCAGAACATTTGCACACTTGCGCACTAAGTAACAAAAACACACACACACACACAAAGCAATGGAATTGTCGACTATTCCAAAAAGAATGATGAGACCCTTCACTCTCCTCATCCCTGTTGTATTTTTTATACTGTTCTCATTAAAAAATATGTCATTCTCATTTGTATTTATTATAGTTAAAAAACGTATCATGTGTCATAGAGCTTAAGATTATTTGAATGTATTATTTGTGAGCACTGTCTGTTAGAGTTGTATAGTATATGTATGTATATGTGTGTGTGTGTGTGTGTGTGTGTGTGTGTGTGTGTGTGTGTGTGTGTGTGTGTGTGTGTGTGTGTGTGTGTGTGTGTGTGTGTGTGTGTGTGTGTGTGTGTGTGTGTGTGTGTGTGTGTGTATTGTTTTAAAATACGGCATCGACTCGTCTGGACTATCGTGCTTGAGTGACTCTCATATGTGGTGAGACGGTGAGACGACCCAACCAATATGGCGGTGACACTGCATTATGCATGAGGTTACGCCCCAGCACGTCATGAGCCGCTCCGTACACTATATCTGAGATGTGATTGGCTGAACGGAACACTCTGACCCGGAAGAGGCGGGACGAGAAGTTGTTCGAAGAGGGATGTGGTGAAACGATCATGGCGGGATGCATGAAAATGACAACCTGCTACCTCTCAGCAACTGTTCAACTAATGCGCTTCTCTGTCCTCCTTACCTGTTTACCCCGAGCCTCACACCAGCATACTGGTAAGAAGCGGAAGCAAAAAAAGTCCCCTGAAGTTTTTACGAAGTTTAGTTCAAGACAAGTGTTCGCCGGGCTAATTCATGTTAGCTTCTGTTTTGTGTTTGAGATAGTGAAACTACATCGGATTCTTCATTATCATCAGAGTTTCTGCAATTTCTGAAACCACTGCAGCTTTCTTTCTACCAGGTGGTGTTTGTTTCTTAGTAGAAACAGATTAGATTTCATTTGTTTTCTTGTAGTATGTTTACTAAGTTTGGACAAGTTTCCAGTCGCTCCGCCCTCATGTTATGACTAATTATTAAACTATGTAACTGGAAGCTTGTGAGTCTAATGATCCTCACGGAACACTCACGGAAACGTCAATACCAATCAATACCTGAAGGATTTAATTTGGGTTGGCCGTTTTAAGAACTTCTGTTTTTCGTTTTAAGAACTTTTTTTGATTATATTTCATCCAGTTTTTGATGGATGCCCTGTATTCAGCAATAATACTGAATTAGCAGCACGCTTTCAGGCATAAACTTGTGTTTGAATGTAATGCATTGTGAGCGTTGAGCTACAACATGTTGATAATTATATGTGAGCTGTGGATTTTTAAGAGGAATTTCTTAAAAAAAACCAATTTGAGCTAACAGATCAAACATTTTAAAGTATTGTTTTTGTGAGTATATTTCAGAAACTGTATTTTTAATGTGTTTCAGCACATTCAATGTAAAAAATTAACAATATGTGCAGCAAACCTAAAATCCACATGTCTTTTGTAAAATGCAGAAAACAAACCTTCAATACTTGATCTGTGGGATGGACAGGAAATTACCACATCTGGACCCAACCCATTCTGTTACAAAAACTCCATTGTGCCAACCTGGAGGCAAACATGGACAAGAATCCAGGTAAGTCTCAGTAATATTGCCCACACATGAAGATGTATTGATAAAAATACAATTGGGGGGGGATTAAAGGGTTATATTCGCCAGTGGTAGTGCATCAATAATAGAGTCAACATACTTTCTTATCGTCAAGGCACTGTTAGCTACTGACAAACTATCAATTCTAAATGAATTCAGCTTTGTAATAACGCAGGATTCCTGACAGGTCAAAGTGTGGAGCACAAGTGTGT
This sequence comes from Blennius ocellaris, assembly GCF_963422515.1. NCBI lineage: Eukaryota > Metazoa > Chordata > Actinopteri > Blenniiformes > Blenniidae > Blennius > Blennius ocellaris. Next base: position 21,977,502 of record NC_137654.1, read on the forward strand.
TCAAGGTGGTGACCGTGGAGGGCGAGGAGGAGTTGCAGCAGCTGGATCACTTCAGCATTTTGGGATGGTTTCAGAGCTTGTTGCGCGAGAAGCACAATGAGACCACCATTAACGTCAACCTGTACAACAACAAGATCTGCTTCAAGGTCGATCCTGCTGGAAAAACGTCGTACACTGTCAAGTTACTTCGCAGTGAGTGGGATAACAAATGAAGTATTTTCCGGTGAATCGCAGATGTTACATGGCCAACGCTGTTATTCTTGACTTTTTTTTTTTTTTTTTTTGCAGAGTTTGATGTCTATCTGTTTTTGGTGTTCCTCGCTGGGGGTTTGTTGTTTTTCTTTGCTGACTCACTCAGCAGGTAATTTCTCTCTCTTTTTTTTTTTCATAATCATCTCATGTTGTAATATGAGATTCTTAATAGATTATGACAACTATTAACCATGTATTTTTCCCCCCTTTTTTTTTTTTGAAGGAGTCAGGCATTTTTCTACTCTGCTGGTATGGGCACAGGCATGATCGCCTCTCTCATCATCGTCTTTTTCATCCTGGCACGCTTTATGCCCAAGGTAACCTCATATTTCATGCAAACGGGAAGTAATTAATTTACTTTAGCATTGGATTTCTTTGCTCCGGTGTTTGACTGCATTGTTTGTGTTTGTTCCCTCCACAGAAAAGTCCCTTTTATGTGATGATCGTAGGGGGCTGGTCTTTTTCCATCTACGCCATCCAGCTTGTTTTTAGGAACCTCAGCATCATTTTGCAGGAGCACTGGCACGCCGCGTTAGGTACCAACTGCTTGTGAACGAGAACGTCGTCGTCATTGTAACTTTATAGAAACAGACCAAAGCAGTCTTCTGTTGGCAGTAAATTGCACATCATATCGAAGATCAAAAAAGATCTTGTAATGAAGCGTTTGTTGATCTGCATTTAAACTGTCTTCATAAACCATCTGATTCGACCCATAATGGAGGATGGCATGTAGTAGGGCCTGAAGGCCAGAAAAACACGTGTAAATACAATGCTAATCTTGCCAAGATAAAAAAAAAAAGTATTCATGCTCACTTGTTTATTTGCAGGCTCTCAGTCAGTATTTGTGATTTTCCAGGTTATGTGGCAGTGGTGGGGTTCATCAGTTTCGCAGTGTGTTATCGTTACGGCCCCCTGGTTGACCAGAAGAGCATTAACATCCTGTCCTGGACGCTGCAGCTCTTTGGTCTGCTGTTGATCTATTTAGGAATTCAGATCCAACTGGTTGCCTTCACTCTCATGGCGGCAGCTGTGATCGCCAAATATCTGGAGTACCCAGTGCTCCTGGCAATTACTGCATACAGGTATGTTTCAAAATAGCCAACACAAGGTGGCGTAAGAGTACCGGCATTCACAATCATTCATTATATCAAAAGGTTTTATGCATTTACTGAAGAGACACAGTTCTTTGTTGCAGGTTTGATACAGAAAATCAGGGATTTGCCACTTTTCACTCTCTGTTGACAAGTTAAATTTGTACAATTAGGATTTCTTTAAAATGTACTGTTTGGTTCGTGTTGCAGGAAGATGAGGCGGTACGTGCGGTGGAAGCCGGAGCCGCGTCGCCTGCTGACTGAGGAGGAGTACCAGAAGGAGGGGGAGGAAGAGACCCGCCGCGCTTTGGATCAACTGCGGAGACAATGTAACAGCCCAGAGTTCAGCCCATGGAAGGCCGTGTCAAGACTTCAGTCTCCGAAAAGGTTCATTTGAAATTTTAATTTTCCTTTTTTTTGATTTCCTGGATTTATATGAAGTGTGACTGGCAGTAACAGAGATACACTTGCGTGTCACTTGTATATATGTTTGAATCAGATTTATGTGGTCGTTTGATGCGGATAAATAGAAAAATATAAAAATCAAACGTTCTTGGATTGTAGCAACCAAACTGATAGTTAGATTACAATGATTGCCATTTATTTATTTGCTTTTTTTATTAAATTATGTTGTAAGTACTTTGAGTTGATGGATATGCAAGTTGGTTTATCCAAAATACTTTTATTTATCAGGTCTATATTGAAAACTGTCTTCTGCTTGTGAATATCAGTGCCCAGCGTACTTCTGTTTCTGACATTCTCCCGCTTGACACACAGGTTTGCTGATTTCATTGAAGGCTCACCCCACTTGGTGCCGAACGAGGTGTCCGTCCACGCACAGGAGTACGGCATTGGGGGGTCCTTTTTTGAAAATGAATTTTTTGACACCGACGACGACGACAGTGAAGACGACATCAAACAATTTGTGAAGCCAGAGTGAGATCAGGCTGCCAAGGAGGGCTTTTAAAAGCAGAGACGGTTGCTCTAACCCTCTGAGAGGTGGTGTGAAAGCATGTCAGCACAGAGCCACCGTAGGAACACCGGAGAAGGAATTAAAAGGAAAAAAAAAAATCCCAAACTCTCCTATTTCAGAGCTATTCTGAAAAACAAATGAAAACAAAACTGACATGCGGAGGTAGAAGGGGAGGTCATAACGTTTGCTTTTCCTGTTACATGACAAAGATTTATTTTGAAACAAGGAGTTAAAACTTTGAAGCTTGGTGGTTGAGACCATTCTGCTTTTTCTTTTTTGTTCCAGTCGTCGTGAGTCTAGTGTAGAAGGGTGAGGGGTTTGTGTTTTCAAAGCATGTTGTATTTGAGAGCCGCTGCAGTGACGGCATCCAGACACAGCACTGATTTACAAATGATGATTTGCCAAGCAAAGGAGAAACAGTGTGTTTGTTTGTTTTCACACATTTAATTTAACGGACATCTGTGAATTTGTTTCACATTATTTTTGAATAAAAAAATGTTTTTATTTTTGAGACTCAGTAACTTCATTGGTATTGCACGGATTTGACCAAAGGTGTAAAAAAAAAAAAGAAAAGTGATTGACTTTGAGAAACAAGGGTATGTCCAAATTTCTGTCAAGTATGCAGGTAAAGGTGATGAGCCCAGTAGTAATCAATGGGCCCTCATCAGTGAATGTGTGTGAAGAAAAACTACAAAATAAAATGATCTGAGGAGTTTCTCATGACCACAACAATCTAAGTCGATCCCAACAAAATGAAGAAGCACCGAGTTTCAGAGCAGCTTATAAAAGAAGAAAGTTTTGTGACAAATTTTTATGACCACAGCTCAGGTAAAACTACAAAATTCTCTCGGGTGAATTTTCTTGGTTTTCTCCACTCCATCCTAAAATATGTGACCTTTAGTTTAAGGGGATGTGAAGCTTTGGCCTTGTGAAAATGTTTGGGCCAATCAGTGAGCATTTAAATAAATAAATAAAAAAACAACAAAATGCTTAAAAGCATCCCTTCTGAATACATCTGACACAATGAGACACTGTCGCTCAGTAGAGTTCGCTAAGTTCACGTGACATTAAAAACAAAAGCAGAAATGGGGAGAACTGCAGCGAATGACCTAATGTGTTGTTCAAACCGGATGGTGTTATCTCAAATCAAGCAGCTTTCAGTATACATTGAAGAAAAAAAAAAAACACTATTCATTATTCATCTTCCCTCTCCCACACTAGTTTCATTTAACCCTATCCGGTCACTCTGGGACGGGGTGACATTTAAACCGTGATAATCTTATGTATTCCGCTACACGTCGGGGCAGGAAGCAACGGCCCTGCGCTGGTTCGCATAATCAACAGCGAGACCACACTCGCATTCCGCCTGCTTTTCCTTTGAAATACTTCCCCAAAGCGGGTATCCAAAAGAGGAAAATCTTCCGGCAATGCATTCACAGCTGTGGAAGGCGGGAAAATCCCTTGAATATTTAAGCATATATCAAACACTGTAACAGCCCACCCCCCCCCCCCTCATGGTGGCTTCATGTAAAGTTAGTGGATTTTCCCACAGCCTGAAAACTATCCTGTAAATAATCCGCTTGATCCCGAAGACCTCCTTTAACTAGTTCCTATCCCGGACAAAGTGGAATTAAAAAGTGCACACAGAGCTTCCGAATCAGACATGTATCATGACAGGTTATTTATTGTTGGTGTGTTATTGCATGCTGCATGTAATTCCTTCATAGTAAATCGAGAGAAAAAGCATTAAAGAGGGGAAAAAAGAAAAAAGGAGGCGTCAATGAAGACACAACCCACAGGCACTCAGCTTTGCAGACTTGTAGCCAGCACAGTTTGTAACAAAGACAATTATGTCAGAGAGAATAATTAAACGTTTGGGAGCAGTGCAGTTGCCTTTTCTCAAAAAAAAAAACCAAGAACTAAATCGTCTGGCTTTTACATCAGGAACATCAGGAAAGAACAGAATTACTTTGCTGTAACAGCAGCAGTGCATTCACCTTTTCCAAGGCCGCGGAATGCAGCCTGAGAAGTAACGTTGACGGAAGTGTCCGCCGAGTCCGTGCAGCTAAAACAAACTGATTTCCATTTAATCAACGTTGAAAATAAAATAGTTCAGCCGAAACAGAAAACTTAAAAAGTTCAAGTTGGTGTTTAAAACACCAGGATTTTCACCCGGCGCCTTCAGTATTTGTTGATCCCAAATATCCGTACTCCGTGAAACTGAGGCAGCTTTGGAAGGAGGACGCTGAGGAGGGAACTTGTGTTGATGACGAAATGCGTGGGGTCGTATTTTGTGTAGAAACTGGCGAGGATATACCTGCAAAAGACACGAGGGCATCAGGATAAACATGGACTTAAGCTCAAGACCCGAAAATACAAGAAAAGCAGTTTACTCATCCGTCTTCCGCTGACATTTTATCAATGAGCTCAGATGCCTGAACATCTGTAAAGTTATGAAAGGCCTCTAAAAGAAATAAAAGAGACAGCAGCTCTGCAGCTTTACAACAAAACTGACAAGTTGACGACAATAGTTGTATCTTGTGATTTTTTTATACTGAATGCACTTGGGCATTGCTCGGGATCATACGGTTTTATTTCAACCATAAACCGCCAGGTTATGAACTTGTTTTAACCTCTCAGCCACCGCTTCCCCACAATAAAATGTGATATCATACAGGTCTTATTCACAACAATGGCGGATTGTCACATCCAGTTAATAAGAAAGAATCAAGGATTGGTGATTTAAAACGTCACCGCTCCCAAAATAACCAACTAAAGTCATCGAGTCCTAAAAGCTGACAGCTTCTACCTTCCCTGGTGAAAAACATCAGTCCGATAGTTGGCGATCTTCACAACAGATTTTTGAGCGAACTGATAACGCAGACTGCTTGACCTGCATATGGTTCACAAAAGAGGCCGAAGGTCTCACTCAAGATTTGCATGAGTTTCACCGCCAACGCACTCGATTCATGAAACCGCTGTGCTTAACCTGGACAGATGCTGGGCCGGTTGCCCAAGCAAAAGTGAAACTCGCGAAGCCTGGCGGCGAAAACAAAGGGACTCACAGTACGATGGGTGAGATGGTGAGGAATTTGCGCGACGATGTAAATTGGACACCGTAGTCCATTTGTTCCCAGTGTGTGAGCAGACGGGCTTTGCCCTGGTCTGGTGTTTCGAAGGGAGTCCCCTTCACTGTGTGAAGAAACAGGTACATGACCTGCAAAGGGGGGGGGGGGGGGGGATGCCACACAGCACAGACACACAACATGTACACATTAAAAACAAACATTTTCAGTCAGTCAGTTGTTGAGTCATTGATATATAAAAAAAAAAAGAAATACCCCAGACATACAGACTACAAAGTCCCCAACTAAAGATAATCAGTTCACGTCATGAATGATGACAAGGACAAGAAAATAAACACATTTATGCCTTAGGAGTCCAAAGCTTTGAATAAAATTGCAACTCTTGATTAAAAAACAAAAACTTGTGATGGTTGAATCAAAGGAAAAGTTGCATATCTGCATTATTTATATTCTATTCTGAACGACAATAAGAGACTCACAAATCAATGCATCAGCTTTCATTAAATTCATTGTAACTGGGGATTACCTTTTTTTTTTTGTATGACAAGTTGGTGAATCTGCTCACAGTTTTTCTAACCGGTGGGTTCATTGCTTGATAGGTTGACTGTGAGTGGTTGTTCAGTTTGTTAACTTTAACTTGGCTTAATTTCCTGACTTCGTTTGCAAACTTACTCTCAACTCAGCCGCCACCTGAATGATTTTACTCTCAGTTTAAGACATGCTTTTACCCAACAACTCACAACTTTTCTCACATGGACCTTAAGTTTTTGACATAATGGATCATTTTGCAAGAAACACAAGCACACATGCCGTGTGCTCGCGCACAAAATAAAAAGTCGGTCAAATTGGTGCGGCCCGAAGAAAATACCGCAATTCAAACGGTCAACATTACAAACCATGTTGTGGATGACGTTGGTCAGCGTCCAGACGAGCGGCACAGTGAAGAAAGGGATACTCAGCAGGACGATGTGCAGCACCACTGTCAGCAGCAGGTAGGTGAGCCAGATCCCTCTGCTGTTCATCACCCGCGTGTTGGGGTTCACCTCACTGTGAGCTACGCCCACATTCATCTGGAGGAAAGAGGAGCGTGAATATACCAGCTGAGTATGAAGGAAATAAACTGCAAGCACTGTGTACTGGTGCACAATGCAGAAAGAAAAAACAAAACAGTATAGTCAAATACACAAAAGTACACCAACGTCTCTTCTGGCTATTGTGGTTTTAATGCAGACTGCAAATGGGGACTCTATTGTGAGAGAAGTCATGGGTTTGAAGCAGAACCGGGCCTGTCTGTATGGAGTTTGCATCTTCTCCCTGTTCATGGATGGATTTTATAGTACTCGGTTTTTTTCAAGTGACTGTATAGGGAAAGTATAAATATAAGGGATATATCTCCCTGAGGTGAGAATGTGAGTGTTTGGTTGTTTGTGTCCGCGACCTTGAATTGTATGCAGTGGTATGAAAGATGGAGGGATGGATTAAATTCAATGCTACTCTTTATTAGTTAAACATGCGATATGTGATCAGTGAGTACTGCGATCAGGATATTGACTTACAACAATGTCTTTGTAATTTCGGAATCGGGACTTCCAAACAACAATGACCAACAATTCCGTTCCTTGACCTAGTTTAAAGTACCGTGTTTTGCCTTCACATCATTTTTCATGTGATTTTTTTCCTGAATTCGTGATACTTTATTTCAACTTCTTGTCTTTGCCAACTCCACCCGCCGGGGGTGACACCGGATGGTAAAACACGCGCTTCCCACCGCGACATCACTCTGCTAATTAAACTAGCTGCAACTTTCAATCGCAACCAAAGCTGAACAATAAAGCTGTGGAAATAGCATAGCGATACGAGATCGCTTGATCATAACTGCCCACACGGAGGTCAGTGTGTTACGAGTTGACGACAGGTACAAGTGACGCTCGGTAGCTACAAGCTAACTGCTATCCACAGGTTGACGGGCGAACGTGGCGTTAGTTATAATGTGGACGGACAGATTGACGCTGGCGGGGTCAACGCCCCTGTTAACCCGCGACTAACGAGCCCGGCCCAGGTGGCACACGAAGGCATTTAATCGTCACATTTCGCCGGGGTAAACTTTACCTTCCTGTGTTGTCGTAGCAAACCAGGAAATTCCTTTTCTTTCTCTCTCTCTCTCTCTCTCTCTTTTTCTCTTAAACCCCGCCCTCGTGGTGTTTTGTGGGCCGGCTCCTCTGGATGCTTCAGCCCCGCCCCCCTCATCCGCTGCAGGTAAACAGGTGAGCCGGAAGGAAGTGGCCCCAGTTTCAGAAAAGAGCTCCAAGAAATCCCCCACCACTGCGCCAAAACATGAACGTGAGCCACAGTTTAGGGCTCAATGTTAATTCCCTTACAGCTGCTAAAACGCCTGCAACAATGCAGGTGTGGTTCTTAAACATGCAGTCGTGCAACATTAAGAAACCAGGCCTTGGTCAATCTGTTCTCGTCTATTATATGTCCGTATCCAAACTGCTATTCCTTATAAAAAATGTTGGGAAGTCCTGATCTGACTCCTGATCCGTAACATAGAGTTGAGTTCTGTGGGCTTTACGAACTCATAAATCTGGTGCATTGGTTTAGTTTTGAAAAGTTGGGTTGGAAAGAGGGGAGGGAAAGCAAACGTTTATTAATCAGGACACTGTAGTTGGTTAATGTTTATTTTACTGTACATATTGTAATTTTCCTCTGTCACTGTGTGCATCGAAATGTAACTGCCTAACCCTGCTGTTTATTTAATTATTCTTATTAATAAAACCAATTAAAAAAACAAAATTAGCAATTAAAGAAACAACAGTTAAAAAAAATCTTGGGTAAATGTTGTTTTTTCCTAAATCATTTCTGATTTAGTCTATTGTAGAGGTTATCCAGTCAGGTTACGAAACCTTCCATAGCACAGGGTCAGCTTTATTACGGGGTTTTCAATGACATTCTCATGGCATTAGATTCTGGGAACCATGTGACGCTTGTCCTGCTTATCCTCGCCGCTGCCTTCGACACCGTGGACCACAATATTTTATCATACTGCTTACAACATCTTGTGGGTATTTGTAGTTCTGCCCCGGACTAGTTGGCGGTCGTATCTGTTAGATAGAACCGATGACCATAAACATTTCTGATTCTGAATTCTCCTCCACTTCCCCGTTTTTTCTCTCCTTTGTTTGTTTTCCCCACATTGCTCAATCTTAATGCCCCTTCTTCTCTCACTTTATTTACTTCCCCTCGGCTCTATTCTTTGTTGTGCTGATGACAGCCAAATGTATGTACTGTGGAAATGGAAGGATACCTAAACTCACTTTCACTATCGAATGTCTAAATGACATTGCAGCCAGCAAAACTGATGCCTATTCTTCCAAGCGAGCACTTTGAGACAGAAATCCTTGCCTTTATCACGTCTCAACTGGATTATACTGTCACTCATTCTATTTTGGAGTCAGCCAGACTTCCCGCTCACGTCTCCAGCTGGTTCAAAACGCAGCTGCACGCCTTTGTCCACGTCTTAAAACACAACTTCAATCACTGGCTTTCAATCCAGCATGACATTGACCTGATTTTATTTGTTTAAATTGTATTGTTTATTTGATTTTTTGGTTTTCCTGTTTGAGTTGTATTTCATATTTGTATGTCTTATTTTGTTTGATGTTTCAAATCACACTCTTCATGTACAGCACTTTGTTTTCAACCGTGGTTGTTTTTAAATAAAGATGGTATGATATGGTACCTTCCTCATAGAAGTGGTACATAAATGCTCATCTGATACAAAACCACACTAATCCACACAAATCCCACAGCTCAGGTGGTTTGTGCAAAAGTGTTTTGAAAGCAGAAGTGGATGCTCCAGGATGTGTCTTGTGATATTTTCTAGTGTGTGTATACAGACAAATAATGCCTTTGTGTCCATGCTGTGTTATCGCTGGTTCCTCTGTGCCTGAGTGCTCCTTTGTTATCCCAAAAATTTCTATGAACCCGTCATTTAACCACGGAATTACTCTGGCAAGATCCTTGAGCATAGAAAAGAGGCTTTGATGCCTGTTCTGTGTGATTCCCACAAGTGTGGTCTACTGATGTGAATGATGAAATTCACAGTTTTAAAAAGTCCTGACCCAAAGTGCCATTTAATATGATTTTGTTTGGAGAACTGAGCTGGTGCAAAAAAAAAAAAAAAAAAGAGTCTGGAGTGCCACGCACCGCAAAGTCAGACATGGAAACATGACTTTTGTGACGGATTGAGAAGCTTATACTACTCCAAGGAATCACTGCAGAGATGATATCTTTTTAGTTTGCTTCAGAGCAGCTCCGGATCCCCCCCCCGAGGGGGTGGGAGGAAGTGGTCTTTGACATTGATGTTCAAACTTTTGATTTATTTTTTATTTTTGCACTCCAATAATGCCACCGTGATCCCATGTATACAAATCGTTACACTTCTGTTTTCATCTTATCAATGTCAATTTTAATGTGAGTCTTTATTATTTCTGCTCACTACTTTTTAGTTGATTCTGAAAATTCCTACTTTACATTTAAGATTTGGACTTTCTTAAACATTTTTTCTTTTATGTTCACTTTGCAACCTACATATAAAAACGCATTTTTTTTCCTATCACATAACCTTTATAAGCAACATTTTTGTAGCATGTCAATGATTCATCATTTGGTGCTAGATCATTATTTATTGTCCTCCAACTGGTGCAAAATTTCCATTCTTCTACAGAATGATTGTTCACTACTACATCTGGTCTTTTAGTTTCACAAAGAATGAGTTAGAAGGTGTAAGGTGACTTTCAGTTATGCATCATCAGGTCAAAGATATTTATCACTTCATCAACAGTGTGAAAATGAAGGCTAAATCCAGGACAAAAGATATCATAAAATCACAATATCTCGATTAACATTTGCTCTATCCTGCCCTATGCTCACGAAAAGTTTATATCTTTTAATAATGTGTCACGTACTTTGTCTTATAACCACATTACATAACATCCAATACGTCATGTTACTTTGATATTAGTGTTATGTCACGATAAGCCTGTGTCTTTTATCTCTATGTGTATTTATTTGTGCTCTTATCTTTATCAAATAAAAAAGATAAACACTGCATTCACACATGCAGAATCATTGATTTCCTGCACAATCGGTGGACTTTTTGCCTTCAGACAGTTGATGACTGTGGGCGGGACGTAAGGGAAGGCTGAATAAATTGTGAATATGGAGTCAGGCAGAAAGAACTTCCTTGTTGAGTAATCCTGTACCTTTGCACTGAGCTCACTCCTTCACTTCCTCTTCCCTTTTAAACGTGACAACTTCCTGCTTCTTGCTGTGAATGACAGCTGACTTGACATTGCATCACCAGAGTATGACATCCACTCATATCAGCTGTGATCAAAACATGCCGACTGTGCGGAAATGTGCAGGAAGTTGTAGATCTCCGAAGAGCAGCAGGGATGTTTTAGGAAAGCACGGCTTCCTTTTTGTTATCTCTGCGTGCTCTGAATTGAATTCATTCATAGAAACACTGAGTTCCAAAGTTCAGGTAACTTTCTAAATTTCCTCAACAACTTTTTATGTTTCATGACAAGAACTTTCCATTTTTGTTCTTTCTTACAATACATTCTTTTCCAATGCAGCACACAGAAGCCTTTTCATACAGCATTGTTTTATTTGCATGTATTAAGATTACATAGGTCCATATAAATAAGAAATAAATATGATTTTAATAAATAGAAAAAAACAAATAATTCCACTGGAACTATTTTGTGCATCGCGTGACAGAAATAGACAAGAAACACTTGTAAATCCATCATGTTACTGAAAACAGCACTAGGTGTTTTGATCAATGTGATCATACAAATGGTGCAACTGCAAGTCAGCACATACACGTTCACATGCATTTTGCTGTCGAGCTGGAGTGAAGAGATGGATCTCCAACAGCAAAGACTCGAGCAGTGAGGATGGAGAAGGAGAAGAGCCTGGCCATGACGTAGTGGCACAGTGGACCCTTCCGCCAGGAGGACGTGAGCTTCTCTTCACTGGTGTGAGACTTCTGTGTTGGAATCAATTAACAATTAAAAAAATGTCATTTGGCACTGGAACAGTTAATAATTCCTTTGAAGTTGATGGAAAAAAATGTGCTTACCTCGTCCTGCCTCCACTCCGAGGGGGAATTCATACACGTGCTCATGTCTGTGTGCAGTTTGTGCAGAGCTGGTTTCACCTCGCTGGCAAACGCTGAGCAGCTTTGAAATGTGGAGACCCTTTCCACTTCAGAGCTGTAGCTCGAGAGGACACCGAGTATCTTCCCAAGACATGGCTGAGGGAAGAAATTGTGAATAAAATGTCAGAATTAGTAGTGACAGGCTTTTTTTTTTTTACATTCATTAATATCTCCCACACTTAAGTGATGTGAGAGGCAAGCTGATAGAATTGTAATAGTGATGTGTGCTTTGCTGGTATTACCGAAGACTTGCGTTTGAGGGAGTCGGGATCACACATATCTTTTGCCTCTATCCAAGCAAGTGAAGTGTTGATATTTTCCTGAAGTGTGGTGACACGGTGTTCCTGCATATAGTTCGGAGGAAAATTAATTGTCAAAAGAAATAGAAACAAACAAACAAGCAAAAAAAAACATTCTGCTGTTTTGCAAAGTAATATTCCAAATCATATGCCAAACATTAAGTCAAATTAGTCAGTTGGGGTTACGAGTAATTCAAATTAAAAACTTTGAGGGGAAAAAAATCGCCTCAACGTAAATATATGAATATTCCAATGCAGTATAGCAATGTAACGCTTCCGAAAACAATGATAACATCGTTATTGGACGTACCTCGACAGCAGCTTTGGCCACTTGGTTCAGAAGCGCAGAGCTGGCGCGCACAGCCGCGCACGCATCTTGCGCACCTGAGGCGACAGGAGCGGCGCGTGCAGCCGTGGCAAAAAGCAGAAAGAAAAGAAAAGCGGCAAACGCTGTGAAAGACAAGTCCATGATGAGGGTTTGGTTGTTTGTCTGCGTCCTGGCGGTGTCCTCCTGTGGGCGGGTTGGGTGGATGTTGTGAGCGCCCGGTGGTGGTGCTGATGCTTTTAAGTGGTTTTGGATGCGGGTCAGACCGCAGTGACTCAACCCAGGGGTTTCCTGCATCATTCAGGTGAGTTCATGCTGAGTGCAAACAGGAACAATGAACGTGTGAATGAGCAACACACTGAGTCTGAATTACCATGTGAAGGGATAATCAGAGAGCGAAATGAAAGTGGGATGTAAAAGCAGGATCCTCTTATGCCTTCACACGTTTATAGTACATATAGAGTTCCTACTTTGTATTCTAAATGTATTTGTTTTCCTCACTGAAAAACATGCATATAATTAGTCACGTTTCAAATATTAAGAGCACTATTAATTGATAGTGATGTATAGTAGTCGAACGTGAACCGGTCAAGCTTCACATCACATCGAGGAAGTGAGAATAACCTTTACCATTTCAGGGCAGTGAGTTGAACTGTGTCTCATTGGACAAACTTTCCATCTGTGTCGACAATCTGCCCCCTTTTTCTACCAGAGAAAACCCTTTGCATTTCAACTGAAAAGAAAACATATGCATTGTGAGGTCGAATGCTAGGGAAGGCACAATATACTTCCCTTATCCTTCCCATTGATGTTAAGAATTCTTTAGATGGAAGTGACTAATTCAATGCTGTCAGCGTTTTCTCCCAACTCACACACCACATAAAGTCATTAATCATTTTTTTTTGGCCCCTTCAAAAAAGGACAAGTTAGACAAATTAGTGCTTCAGTTTATTATACAAGAACAAACCATTGTAATTAAAACAACATATTTGCAACTTAAATTCTCAGTGTGAGGGAAAATTCAAGACACATTTAACTCGGGAGCTCCTGTTTGAGAATGAATTGTTATAATGTGGAAAAAAATGGAAAGCATTACTTTAAACATCAATTATTATGTGATGTGAGATAAAACATACAGCATGAAAGTTGGAGTGGCTGATGGGGGGCTCATTGTCTTTTGAGACTTGTGAGATCATTATTTTCATGCTCAGAGGAAGCTTTTAATTTGACACCTGTTAAGACTTTATTCAGCCTGAAATGGTGGTGATACTTATGGTTCTGCACACAATCTATAATGTGCTACTGTGGCAGCCCATCCACCCTAATCAAAGTTAACTTTACGTACATATATGTAGGAAATGTTAACTCTGATTAGGATAGGCAGGGAAGTAAATCAATAAAGTATGCTTTCTTCTCCTTTGTTTTTTATAGTAATTTTCTGCTGAAAATGTAAAATGATGCACTCACGTTAGGAAAAGGACTCCCACTGGACACCAGAATTTTTTCTGCTGCTGTGATGCCCTTAAGTGTTCTTGCCCCATATTAGAGAATCACTGGGCAACTTGCTGATGGATGATGGTCTAATGTTTGGCATTCTCTTCTCAAGTGGAGATATACCTGGTCTGAATCTGGGTTTAGGGGGTCTTTCTGTGTGGGGTTTGCATGTTCTCTTTTTGTCTTTACCAACTTGATGACTTTAAATGGCTTATAGGTGTGAATGTTTGTGTATTGATGTATTGATGACCAGTCCAGGGATATGCTACCTTCAACTATTGGCTGGGACTGTCTCCAGCTCTCGGATTACAGCTTGACAGTGTACAAGATGATTTTTAAGTTTCTAGCTCATGCAGCGATTGATTGTTTGAAAGTGTATATCCATCCCATTACATATGCATTAAATTGTTTCATTGTGTTTCAACACCACTGCAAACTATAACCTCAAAAGTGTATGCATGCTTTATTTTAGACATCTCAGACCGGTATTACCTTTGTGAACAGTTACCACATTTTTACTGACCAATCTGATTTATTTATTTAAATTGTCCCAAACTAAACGGAAGATTACGGTGCATTCACGGGCCAGCAGTTAAGCCACCCAGTTGCGTATTTCACTCATTCGAATGTAGCAATTTCTTTCCCCACACGTGACTACATTTAACATTTGGAAAAACGAATAAAGCTGAATACACAAACGTTGGAAGCTGCATTAATTCATTGTGCAAAACTGCGGACTAAAATAACGGACCCGTGAGGGTTTTAATGACGCGCTCACAGAAACAAATCTAGAATCCCAGCTGCCCCTGAACACACCTTGCCCCGGAAGAGTTTATAAAATGTGTTATTGTTGTGGGGACGCGGTGAGCATGGACTCCCGTGTGGCGAATTGGGCCAAAAGCAGGTCTGGGAAACCTTTTTAAACCGTTTAATTCTGTCGAAAGGTAACGATCTAACCCCCCCAACACAAATAACGTTTTTAGCAGAGGTTGATTAGCTCGGTTTAGCCATAAATGCCGCTGTTATTTGGCTCAATAAGCTAACGATCATTGGTTAATAATCGTCAGCTGTCTGCAATAATTACACTCACGATCAATATAAACCCTGTTGCGGGATGGAATGAAACTGGGAGCTTAAATGATAAAACATGACTACTTAAAATGTTTTATTGTTTGTTTGTTACTAGCTTCAGTATTGGCTTTTAAGGCTGTTTATGCTGTTTGTTTGGCAGGTGTGAGTATATTTTGGTTTGTTCGAGTCGGTTTCAGTGCGCTTTAAATACGAAACAAAGGTTGAAATGTCTTATTGGAATGTTTGACCGTTTAACTCTTGATTTGCGGCCACAGATCTAAAACCACTACACATAGACCTGTCAGAGATAAACCCTTAAGGCATTTCTTTATCCCATTCCAGGTCCCTCTTTCTGTATTTTCTTCATTTGTTGACCTTACAAATCTGTATGTAGAATTGAAAGAAAATGAAGTAGACATTTCACCACTTCAAGTGCTGTTCACTAGATTAGACTGGATAGTGTATTTAACAGATGATGCCACTTGGATAACCAGAGAAATGTATGACATGATATACATTCCTTTGACTTTCTCCTTTGCTGTAGAATTAAAAGTGATATTCCAGGAAAAGCTTGCATCAGAGATAAAAGCTACATGATTTAGATTGATATTTGAGTTGCACCAATCAAACGCGTGCACAAAAATTATTCACAGTGATTTTAATCTTCCTCTGCAGATTGATTTAGAAGTGTCCAAGATGAACTTTGACGGTCTCGATGCCGGAATGGGGGAGTACTCACCCAGTCTTCATGGGACTCTGGACGCAGGGCTGGAGCCCTCCATGGACCCACACCTCAACCCGACCCTACTGCAGGCTGTGGAGCTGGACCCGGAGGGGCTGGCTGTGCCCGTCCCCGAGTCTGTGCACCTGATGGAGGGCATGTTCTCCGAGCTGCACAGCGTGGTTTCAGAAGTCGGCATTCCAGTTACCGCCACACATTTTGACATGCAGGAGGAAATGCTGTGGATGGGAAACCATAGAGTAAGGGCGTTCATATTGCAGGACTACAAATTGTTTCTATGATGTGATGCTGATCATTCGGTCCTCATGTTTTCGTGGGTTTTTTTGTTTGTTTTTTTACCCACAGGGTCATGTAACCTCATTTTTTGGGCCAACAATGGGCCGCCACTCTTCTTTCCAAGTACATTCAACAGATGACATTCGACACATTCAGAGTTTGGAAACGGGTGTGTTGTTTCTGTCCAAGTGCAACCTGAAATGCAACACTCGCGGGGGTCTTGTCATGTTTGATTATCCGTAAGTATTTTGGCGAAATCTTTGTGCTGATTGTATTCAGAGATTATGTGCAACTTTAAAACTTTTTAATCTTAGCGATTGTTCTTGTAATTTATTTGATTAAAGATTGTCGTGTGTATTTCAGGATGGACGAAGGCGCTGATATGCACAGTCTACTCATGACTGACAACAATACATTACTCATGGGGGGATTGCAAAATTATGTGGTTGAGATGGATTTAAATGCAGTTCAAGAAACACAAAAAGTAAGATATTGAGATATCCTTTGTCTTGTATTAGCATCGATCAAAGACCTGCTAATGTCACAGTATTTATTCACGTTCTACTTGTAAAAACACCATCGACCGTCTGTCTCTCTGCCAGTTCACTGTTGAGGTGCCTGGAGTTGCGATCATGCGGCAAACTGGTCGCTTCTTCTTCTGCGGCCACACTTCTGGCAAGGTACGACTGACCCGATCACGACGGTTCAGGAATGACATTCGACTTCTCCATTAAAATGTCACCATCCGTCAAATGCAGGTGACCCTTCGGGATTTGCGCAGCTTCAAAACGGAGCACGAGTTCGACGCGTTCTCCGGCAGCCTGTCGGACTTCGACGTTCACGGGAACCTTTTGGCCGCCTGCGGGTTTTCGAGTCGCGGACTCAACGGCTTGGCTTGTGACCGTTTCCTCATGGTGTATGACCTCCGCATGATGCGAGCAGTCACTCCACTTCAGGTGCACGTTGACCCCCTCTTCCTGCGCTTCATCCCTACCTACACTTCGCGGCTGGTGATCATCTCGCAGACAGGTATTGACCGGCGAATTCATGTTTTGTTTAGGTGTTTATCAGAATTGGCAAAACGGTAAATGAAAAAGAAAAAAAAACATGCTTTTGATTCTTGCCATGCCTGGGTCTGTAATTTCTGCAACGATCCGGTTCCATCCTCCAGGTCAATGTCAGTTCTGCGAGCCCACTGGACTCGCCAACCTGGCAGACATCTTTCACGTCAACACAGTGGGGCAGCTGCTCATGAGCTTCGACGTGTCGTCCAGCAAGCAAGCCTTGGCTTTTGGGGATTCGGGAGGATGCGTGCACCTGTGGTCCGACGCGCCGGAGGTTTCGTTTAACGACTACTCTCGGGAGACCGACTTCGCGCTGCCCTGCCTGGTGGACACGCTGCCTCAGCTGGACTGGAATCACGACCTGCTGCCCCTGTCTCTCATCCCCACGCCGCTGACCAGCACCGAGGCGCTGCTGTCGGACTGGCCCACTGCCCTGGTCACTCCCAGCCCCCGGTAATACAGCCGTGATTATAGTGTGTGTCGAAGCTGCTCATGACTTGGCCATTGCCCAAATGCATTTGTCCAATTATTGATTGCAAGGTGTTTTTTCATTTTTTATGTTATTTTTTTTTTAAATCTTGATCATTCAATGACTAATTGGTCTTTGAAGGTATCGTGCTGAAAAGTGTGAGCTGTATTATTGTGTCCTAGCAATCCATCAACTTGGGGGGGGCAGGAAATGCTGGAGGGAAAACACAGAATGACAATCACACTCATGAATCATACTTGTGGACAATCTTTTAGTATTTGACTAAAAGATTACCCACAAGTATGATTCATGCTTGTTTTTGGACTGGGGGAGGAAATTGTAATATGCATAAACAGCCCCCCCCCCCACACACACACAAATTATTACCTTCACAGTTTCTCTTTTCTGTGCTTGTATTTGCCAAACATATCTTTATGTTTTTATTATGTGACATTTGGAAACTGAAGTGACCACAATGGTGCACCTTGTTTGGCACGCAGATATAAAATACAGTTTGTTGCTTGACGGTAGTTTTTTCAAATGTTTCTATTCTCATGCTTGCTTTTTTTTTTTTTTCTCTCAATCATTTAGAATTTTATACTTCCAGTATCTTCAGTAAACATTATTTGTGTGCTGTTGTTGAAGTCCGAGTGGTATTTATGAAGTTTAGATTTCGCTGGTTTGCCTTTTGACGGCCTCTCGTTCCGACAGGCGAGCTCCTCCCGTGGACCCGGAAATCCTTCGCACGATGAAAACTGTTGGCTTCATCGGTTACGCTGCAAATCCTCGGACTCGTCCTCGAAACCAGGCATGCTCAACGCGTACACTTCAAATAGTTAACAGTTAAACACATTCCGCATTTCTGTGATTTCAAGGCACAGTTTTAACATCTTCTCTTTGAAATGTGTCAAAGTCATCTGTAAATTTTGACGACATTTAAATGTGATTTGTGTTCCAGGTTCCTTATAAGATTAAAGATGTGGAGCTGGAATATGATAATTATAACCAGATCCCTGAATCACCGATTGGGCGTGACGAAGAACCACACCTCTACATGGTCCCCAAAAAGTTCCGAAAGGTTGGACTTGATATATTTCCGTCTATTTAAAAAAAAAATTATTCCTCTATTTGTTTGTATTCCGCTATGCTAGTATGGTTTCATCCTTTCTTTTGAGGCCAGAAAACAGCCACTGCATCTTATAATAATAATAATATTAAGTGCGTAATATGTATATGTTTTTGTTGGACCAGGTCACAATCAAATACTCCAAACTGGGGCTGGAGGACTTTGACTTCAAACACTACAACAGAACATTGTTCGCTGGCCTCGAGCCGCACATTCCCAACGCCTACTGTAACTGCATGATCCAGGTGAGGAGCTCAGCTGTTGGTTGGTGAAACCTCATCTATTGCTGTACATTAAAAAGAAAAAACAAAAACAAAAAAATGTTGTCTTTCATATAGGTTTTGTATTTCCTGGAGCCAATCCGGTGCCTCGTGCAGAATCATTTGTGCCAGAAGGAGTTTTGTCTGGCCTGCGAGCTCGGCTTCCTCTTCCACATGCTGGACTTGTCACGAGGAGATCCATGCCAGGTAGATTTGTATTACTTTTTGAACCGAATAAGAGTAAATTGATCCTTTTGCCATTGCTAATATTACTAAGTGTCTCCCTTTCTGTGGTTACTTGGACCATAAGTGATTTGAATAAACACTGATCTGTTTAAATTCTTGTTAAACATTTCAATCTGCTCAGTTGATGCCATATAACCTTGTACATGAATAATCAGAGTCGATGTGAAGTGCATTTGAGTCCCCCCCCCCACAGTCTGAGCATTTTGTGCATGTCTGTTATATAAAACATAACGCCTTCTGTCTCCTTCCTTAAGGCCAGTAACTTCCTCCGAGCGTTTCGCACCATCCCCGAAGCCTCGGCGCTGGGCCTGATCCTGGCGGACTCAGACGAGCAGACGGGGAAGGCCAGGCTGGGCCGCTTGATCCAAAGCTGGAATCGCTTCATCCTCACTCAGCTCCACCAGGAGACGCAGGAGCAAGAGGGTCCGCAGGCCTACAGAGGAGCCAGCAGCAGGTCGGAAAACACTTCCCGGAGGCGCTTAAAGGTTTGGCTTGAAATGCAAGCGAAGAAACGTGTCCGTTGCGTCCGCGTTTTGTTTGCAGTTCGCTGGGCTCCTCTGGCGAGTCTGCCATCGGAAAGCTGTTTGGGTGTGAAGTTGAAAACAGCAGCCTGTGCCGCTGTGGGAAAGAAACCGTGCGCTCGTCCCTCACGTTGCTCTTCACCATGCATTATCCGGAACAAAACTCCCAGGGTGAGTGTCATGCGCTCCTTCAGCCTGAGAAACCGCCAAAGCTGGACCAGCGAGGGCTATTTGTTGATGATGCGCTCATTTTTTCCGATCAGAGAAAACGGTGAAGGAGTACGACTTTGCTGAGATCCTGAAGAGGAGCATCTGCCTGGAGCAGAGCACTCAGGCCTGGTGTGAAAACTGCGAGAAATATCAGCCCACAGTGAGTCGCAGCTTCTATTCAAACGTAACAGCGGGCGATTTAGGAATTTGTCCATCGACCGGTGACGCTCCTGTGCCATCTTCTAGGTGCAGACACGCAACATCAGGTGTTTACCAGACGTGCTGGTCATCAACTGTGAGGTCAACAGTGCCAAAGAGGCTGAATTCTGGAAAGTGCAAGCAGAGGTAGGGGCCGCTACTTCTAGTTTTATTTTCGCCACGTTTCAAATATAATAACATTTCCAGAGGAATCGTATGTTTATTTGTGTCACGACTAATGCAGTTGTTTGTTTTTCACAGTACGCTTTTAACAAGGCCATGCAAATGGAACCTTCCAAGCCTAAAGAGCCGCCACCTTTGCCCACTGAATGGTGCCTGGAGTAAGAACCCTTTCAATACTGAATAATTAGCGTTGCACTGTGCTGTGTTTTCTCCTGGGCCCTACTTTAAAAAAACAACAACAAAAAATCTGATTATATGAGTCATTAGTAAGCACATTTGAATTGAAGTATAAACCCCACCTAGAATTGAACTGTTTCTATCTTTGTAGTGGGGAGGAGGTTTGCAGTGTGGAGGGCATCACCTTCGACACTCGAGCAGAAGACCTGCGACACGTGTGGATCCCTCTATCAATGAAAATGTCCATCAGCAAAAGTCAGGGACTGGAGATTAACCGCTGGCCCGAAGGAGAGGAGGTGAGGACGGCCGGTCTTCAGATATAACTGTGTCACATGAATTTATTTAATTGGCAGATAATCTGAGAAAAAAAATCGAGTGGACATTTTATTTTCTTGCTTCAGCAAAACATGAAAAAACCTCAACTTTCATTCTCTGATTTCTGGT
The DNA here is from genome assembly GCF_963422515.1 of Blennius ocellaris. Taxonomy (NCBI): domain Eukaryota; kingdom Metazoa; phylum Chordata; class Actinopteri; order Blenniiformes; family Blenniidae; genus Blennius; species Blennius ocellaris. Next base: position 21,998,238 of record NC_137654.1, read on the forward strand.
TGCTCGTGTTAAATTTGACTTTATATTGTCAGTATTTACTTGGCGATGGTTCTCGTCGTGTGCTGGCAGTTGAACCATCTGAAAATGGGAATGAACTGCCACCAAGGGGGTGTGGTGAAACGACAGTGAAAGTGACAGGTTGGAATTCGGGACTGAGAACAGCTGAAGCCCGACGAATGAACTTAACCTGAATGATTTGGACTTTTTGAGATGCAAACGTCATTTGAAAGTTTTTTGGGAAATGAAGTAAATTGTGACTAAAAGGTAATGATGTTTGTGGAGCAGCTGAGTGCCGCTGAAGAGGCGGAGGGCGCCGCTCTCTATGACCTGGTGGTCACGGTACCACACATCCTGGACGCTCGCACCGGGGGAAACCTGGTGGCTCACATCAAAGTGGGAGAGACCTACCATCAAAGAAAAGAGGTGAGAAGCTTAAAAAAAAAAAAAAAAGACGGTCAGACGAGTGCAAATCAGTGCTCGCATTTATTCTCACTTTCAAACGGACGCGTGTGTTTCAGGGAGTCACACACCAGCAGTGGTACCTCTTCAATGACTTCTTAATTGAACCGATTGACAAGGTAAATGTTCTCCCCAATCCTTAAACACACACTGACTGAATGTGTGCAGCGATGTCAACTTCTTCTTTTCCCGCAGACTGAGGCGGCGCAGTTCGACGTGAGTTGGAAAGTTCCCGCCATCTTGTATTACGCCAAGCGAAATTACCACACCAAATACGACCTGCGCAGTGAGTTTCACAACATCCAGTCTGGACGTTTTACTTCCAACTTAAAAAGACCCATTCGGACTTTGTTTGTTTCGGTTCTCGTCTCAGTTAAAAATCCCATCGACGCCAGCGTGCTGCTGACCGAGGCCTCGCTGGCTCGAAAGCAGAGGAAGAGCCACGCCACCTTCATCCCTCTCATGGTCAGTGAGATGCCGCAAGCCGGTGACCTGGTGGGGCTGGACGCCGAGTTTGTGACTCTCAATCAGGTGAGTCTGTGAAAACGGCATCACTTGCAGTAAAATCAACACTTATTCTCAATAATGTACATTATTAAAAGATTCGATTGTTGTTCTTGATGTATTATAGAGTGAGTGCTATGTGGCTGGCAATTGACTGAAGATCGTTTGTTCTGGCTGTTCTCTTGCATGTTCACTGTTAGTGTGTATAATTACTCTGAATGAACTGACATCAAATGACTTCCACCCTAATGACGCCACGTTTTTCTGGTTTGGCTCACTCGTATTGAAATACTCATTTCTTTCATTGTGCTTGTTCCGTAGTTAAACTTGAACTTATTATTTTACTTAAGAATCAAATCTGTTAAAAGCTGATGAAAGTTGATTTCAATACTTAAACCTATTTAGGAACAAAGTCGGGCCACATATGATGAAATAATATATATTTGTATTTGATGCATGGTCATTATTAATAACTTAATATAGGCTCAATTTGTATCAGAGCTGTTTTACTGAATCACATAAAATTCTTTAAAGTTTGTTGAGGCCATGTTGATGGTTTTATTTTCATACTCGAAACCCCACTGACCAGTGAAAATACTAAAAGCGTCTTGTTGCGGCGGCGTTTCACCCGCAGGAGGAGGCGGAGCTGCGCAGCGACGGCACCAAGTCGACCATAAAGCCCAGCCAGATGTCTGTGGCCAGGATCACCTGTGTGAGGGGACAGGGGCCCAACGAGGGGGTTCCCTTCATCGACGACTACATCTCCACGCAGGAGCAGGTGAGCGACGTCGTGCAGTGAAAACACAAAGACGGACTGTGGCGACATGCGTAGTTTACCACCATCGAGTATGGAGTGAGTGAATAACGCAATGTAAAGCGCTATATAAAACCTCTGCATTATTATTTTGTTGATGAAAAGGAGAACTCATGGCGAGTTCAACTCAGGCTTATTGAAAATTTTTCTTTTTTTTTTTCATTTTATTATTTATTTCATTCATTTAAAACAATGCAACAACAGCATTTCATATGAATGAAAAGGAGCAGAAAGAAGTCAAACTTATAATGTCTGCCCCTTATCAACACAAAACTCGTTTACAGTTCCAGTTCATTTCATTTGAGCTGTCACATGCAGCCGTTTTATTTCCAAAACATCAAACACAAAATAAATAAATAAGGTAGATCTGCTACTCCGCAGTGTCGTATTTCTGTAACATTGATCATTTAACAAGTTTCTTAAATACATCAATGGATTTAGAAGTTTTAATTTTACAATCAAGACTGTTCCACAGACTGACTCCTTCGATTGGGATGCATTTTTCCATTACGGCCGATCGAAACCTGGGTTTTGTAAAAACCTCAGTTCCTTTCAGTTCATATCTACTTTTTCTCTTGGCGAATCTGTTTTGCAATTTGTTCGGAAAAATTTCCAGATGAGCTTCAAACATGGTTTTTAGAAGGTTATACTCCACTAAATCTTTAAATTTCAGTGTTTTTAGTTGTCTAAATAAAGGATTAGTATGGTCTCTGTAACCACTTCCACTAGCGACTCTAATCGCTAAAAAAAATAAAGGCGCAACAGTCATGATGGAAGCAAAGCATTAATTTTCATGGACGGACTGATGTGAATCAACAAAAATAACCACATGATAAATGACCTTTGCGTTAAAGTTTGACACCTTTGCCTCACGGCCTCGCTCAGGCTTGTTGTTGTCTGGAAAGTGTGGATCGTCTGGTCCATAATAGACGTCAGTCTGAATTTCACAGAAAACTGACTCAGTCATTCAGAATTTTTAATGACTGTTGAACGTTATGTCATTTCCCACTCAGGTCATTGAACTTTGTTTACTTTTATTGTGCTCTTGCTGTGGTGATTGTTGCGCCTCGACCTGTTTGTTCAGGTTTTATGTGGCCGGTTAAAGAAGACCAGTGTTTTTATAGTGACAATAAAACCTGCGAAGCAAATGTTGACTTGAGAGGTTGTAGTGATGGTGTGTTTTTTTTTTGTTTTGTTTTGTTTTGCCAAGTAAATCTGCGACTGTTTGTTACCTCCAGGTGGTCGACTATCTGACACAATATTCCGGCATCAAACCAGGAGACCTGGATGCCAAAATTTCTTCGAAGCATTTGACCACTCTGAAGTCCACCTACCTGAAGCTGCGCTTCCTCATCGACACGGGAGTCCGCTTCGTTGGTCACGGCTTGCAGAAGGACTTCCGTGTCATTAATTTACTGGTATATATTTTCTAACCCGCTGTGGATCATGCCTGAGTACAGATGATCAAAACGAGATGAAACGTCCTCTTCATTCTGACTTCTGAAGTTTACTTTCGGTTTTTTAAGGTCCTGAAAGATCAAGTCATCGACACGGTCTACCTGTTTCATCTGCCTCGCAAGAGGATGATCTCCCTGAGGTTTCTTGCTTGGTACTTTCTGGGTAAGAAGCTTCAGGCTCGGCTCATAAAAATGTTAAGATTCCTTTTGTTGTGGACACGGGAGAAGCTCTGGCTTTGGCAGCTCGACACTAAAGAAACTCAGAGGTTACGAACAGCCTAAAATCAGTTAAATTGTCAGTAACGTGCAGGTAAAATGCAGCAACAGGAGCCGGCGTGATTTGTTGTTTTTTTTCCCTCCGTGCTCCCAGACCTCAACATTCAGGGGGAAACTCACGACAGCATCGAGGACGCACGCACCGCCCTCCAGCTGTACAGGAAGTTCCTGGAGCTGAGTCGAGGAGGCAACAGCGACGAAGTGAGGAAGGTTCTGAAGGGACTCTACGAAAAAGGCCGCCAGCTGGACTGGAAAGTCCCCGATTCGGACGCAGGAGATGGTCAAGGTAGCCCAAAAAGTACGACGTTTAGAGCGACTCGGTTGTAGCCCGGGCGGATGAGTTCAGACTTGAAGCGCTTCCGGAGAAATTGAGCGAGCTGCTGATCGGCCGTGTCGTTTCCTTCATCAGGTGCTGCCGCGTTTCCCTCTGTGATGGGGCTGTGAGCTGCACCCGCACCTGCTCTCCACCTCAACCCCACCAGGTTTACTCTCGTTCACACCGTGTGACGTCTCAACGGAGGTCTGTGAAGTCGACTACTCTTCAAAGTTTCACTTTGGAAATGTTTTTGAAACAAGAAAATTAGTTTGTATTTACAGATTTTTTTTCTTATTTTTTAACTTTTCTTTAAGAAAATGAAGCAGCTGTTTTTGTTCATGTAAATAAAACATGAGAGCTGTGAAATATTTGGTGTTTGATTGTCTTTCAGTGAGGAAAAAAACCGTTGAATCTCTGCAGCACATCAGTTTACTGTTCCTATTTTAATTCAATATTGTGTTTTTACTCATTGAGCCTCGTCTCAAGTTTAACGTGTCCCCAAATTACTTTCAAACTCAGAAATAAAACGAAGAAGAAAAGGGAAAAAAAATAGCAACATGGATAAAAGTGTTGGAATTCCTCATTATTTAACTCTTGGCGCGTCACAAATCATGTTTTTTAATGTAAGTATGCCCCCTGCTGGATGTCTGACTCATCTTTTCCACTCGTCATTCAGAGTAAAGAGGGAGGGAGTTGGAGTTTGTGCTCTCACACTGATGGATGATATGAAATCACAGCAAAGTCATTGCCAACAAAAGCTCAGACAATTTATTCAGTGCATCTGGAAAGTATTCAGAGTTTCACTTTTTCCACATGTTATGTTGCAAAATGGATTAAATAATTTTTTTTCCCCTCAACACTATACTTCATAATGACGATGTGAAAAAAGTTTTGTGGGGGGGATTTTTGCAATTTTATTGAACAAACACAGAAATCACATGTACATGAGTATTCAGAGCCTTTGTGCAAAACTCCGTTGACTCTTTGGCAGCAATTGCAGCCTCAAGTCTTTTTGAATATGATGCCGCAAGCTTGACACAGCCATCTATCTCAAGCTCCATCAGGTTGGATGGGAAGCGTCGGTGGAACAGCTATTTTCAGATCTCTCCCCAGCTGTTCAATCGGATTTAAGTCTGGGCTCTGGCAGGGCCACTTGAGAATATTTACAGAGTTGTCCCGAAGCGCTCTGGAGCAGGTTTTCATCCAGGACGTCTCTGAACACTGCTACATTCATCTTTTCCTCCACCCCGACTCGTCTCCCTCTTCCGCCGCTGAGAAACAATCCCCACAGCATGATGCCGCCACCAGATTTCCCCAGATTTGTGCCCTGAGAATGTTATCTAAAATTACAGAATTTACACCAGGACGACTCCAATTAAGCTGCAGAATATTCGAGGATCATCAGTGGAAACGGGAAGCACCTGAGCTCAATTGAGCTTCATGGCAAAGGCTGTGATTGTAAATGTGATTTCTTAAATTTATTAGAAATAAAAAAGAAATGAGGATCTCCCAAAAACATTTTTCACGTCATCGCATGGTGTTGTACGTGGAATTGACGGTAAAACAAGGATGCAACATGACAAAATGTTGGAAAAGTGAAACGCTGAATACTGTCCGTACGCACTGAGTTACTGTATAATGCACATCTGAATCAAGCAAGCCGAGTTACCTAGAGAAAAGTGGCTCAGGGAGAACATGCACACTCCAAAGAAAAGATCTCACCAAATACTGTATGGACTCTTAATGAAACAACTTTCAGAATTAAAAAAAGAATGGACACAGAAGTTATGAAATGCAGTCTGTCTGATAAAGGTTCGAGTTTGAGGCAGTGTTCTAAATGCCATCCGTCTGTCTTTGGGACATCGTGTTCAATATGAGAACACTAAGATTGACTTCAGCCCCTGAAGCTGTTCAAGGATCGTCTCCTTCAGTTACACGCGAAGCCATAAAACCCTTTTGACGGCTTTACTTTCAGCTCCGAGGCTGCGTACAAGCAGCAGGGCAGGTATTAAAAAAACCAAGCATACACAGTACATATTGCAAACTGTTTATTTGTAGTAAATGAAAAGTGTGCCATTCAGTGAGGGGGAGAAAAGAGCGGAGTCGGGGACGGTCGATGTCTTTGGTCCATACTCTGGTGGAGGGGGTGATGAGGATGAGTCGGTAGGAGACAAGAAAAGGCACTTGAGTTTACAGTTGTCTCAGAAACTTTGAGAGAAGGAGAACACGAGGTCTAACTAGGATGAATGAACTAGATGTTTTCGCCTCCTTTATGCCTAATATGAATATCACATACAAAATGCCCCACGTGAGCACAAAATTATATAGCTACTTATATGTATGTACAGCAGGGAACCGGGAAAAAAAACAACAACAAAAAACAAAGGAGGGAGGGAAGAAGAAAATGTGAAGCTTAAGTTTCATCCCCTTTGGACATTTTTACAAGCAGAGAAAAAGAAGAGAGAAAAGGCAGCGACTTTAAATGGGACATGATCACGTCTTTGGCGAAAACTTACTAATCCCTACAGTTTGGAATGTAAAAAAAAAAAACAAACGGAAGAAAAGGACTGAAGGGGACGAACCACTCGGGTCTGAATCCTCCAACAGAAGCAACATGCTGCAATAAGAGCAGATTCCTTTAGTTCTTGTTTTTTTTGTCGTTTTCTTTTTAAACTGCAATCAGCACAGAAAAGTTGTAGAGTTTAACACAAATTCAGTCTCTGAAGGATCTGTGATTCCACAAAGCGTTTCCGATGAAACGCCCTGCCAAATATGCTGCGCTTCCTCATCAATGTGTTGGATGTGTGACTCAACTACTGCAAATTTTTTTTTTTTTGTTAAACCTAGTTTTTTTTCCCTTCAGTCAAAACATCAGCAACACGTCAAAGCTGCGAAGAGAAACTAGCAGTACATGCGGCTCGTCCCCCCCCCGCCCCCGGCTGGATTAACTTTCTGTGGCTCTACCATGCAGAACAACAGCGTTTCCTGGGGGAGCCTCTGTTTACCAGCTGCGCCGCGCCCAATTCAGATCGGTGAGTCATGGCGATGCCCCACAGCAGCTCAGACTCGGGTAAACATCTGGAACACGGGGGTGGGGTGGGGCACCGGGTCCGGGTCCCCCCCCAGTGCCGTGCCGCCCTGCACAGTGTTCCACGATCCTCGTATCCAGTCGCTCACGACGGCTTGAAATATATTCTTAATAATTCGACAAGGAAGCCACGGGCATATTTCTCACAATATCCTTTTAGTTAATCAAGCCAGCACATATTTAACCTAAGACTGCAAACACATTTGCACTCTTTTCTCCATAACAACTAACTTATAAAAGAGAAAAGTGTTCCTAAAAAAAAACCTATGATTTAAAAATATGTATTAAAAAAAACAACAACTCCCAAACAAAAACTGAAGAAAGAAAAAAAAAAAAAGTCTTTGAAATGAATTCTCGTTTGTGAAAAATTCGAAGGAAGACGACACATGAAGAAGATGCAGCAATAATGTAACAACCGGATTTTCACTTCAGCCTCGCAGCTCTGTTGTATGTACACAATTACAGAGGGGATGAGAGGAGGAGGAGGAATCACCGCAGGGGGTCCTCGTCCCTCAGCGACAGTCCCACCGCCAGACGACGCGTCAAAGAATCAGCAATGAGGTATTCAACAAACCCGACCACATCAGGAAATTTTGCCTCAACAGCAGCCGTAGAAAACAGATCTGTTTGATCACTTCCATAGATCGATAAAGTCGGTTCATATATATATATAAAAAAAAAAAAAAAGGAAAGAAAAGATCTTGCGCCTCAATCTAATTTCTACAAATCACAGGTCTGCTCTATGCGTAGCGTCTGTTCAGAAAGCTGCAATGATGCCCACGACTCTGGAAAAGGCAAATGTGAAGTCTGTGACTAAAGGCAAAGCACGACATTAATATGCCATTTGTGTGCACATATATATATATATATATATATATATATATATATGTATATATATATATATAATGAGAAAAACACCAACGAGGAGCAACTGCGCGTGAGGAAGAAAAGATCCAGCCGAGTAAATGTTCAGTATGAAACAGCGTGTGCACAACGGAGGACGTGCGTTTTGTCCAGAGCTTTAAACATTAGTCTACAAATAGATAATGAGCCCTCTCGGTTAGAAAATAATGGACAACAAGTCAAGAATGACGCCCCGCCGGTCAGCAGGAGGGAGACGCATCACAGCCTCAGGCAAAAAAAAAAAAAAAGGGGAAACAGTTTCAAATTTTAGGAAATGCACTTATTCTACTTGTTAAGAGGAGCGGTGGTATGAAGGAAGAAAAAAAAAGAAAGAAAAGAAAAAGAGAAGATCAATCACCACCTGTAGTTCTATACTTTATACACTCTACTGCGCAGTTATAGTACGGCCGGTGTTTCTGCAGGATTCGGAGGATCGAGGAGAGCAAGACGACGGGAGGTCTGGGTGTGCCGGCGCTACACAAGGTGAAGCGAAAATACCAAAATGACAGTGAAGGTTATAAGTGCTGCTGCCTTACAGCTACGATGTGAAGCATACGCAGAAGTGGGAAAATATATACCTTATACTTATAAAAGAAGGTAATCGATGGTCTGGAAACAGTGAGATTTCTAGTGACGTGCCGTTAGTGAACTTGTGATTGGTTGTTGGGGGGGGGGGAAGGCAGTGCTGGATGTGGTGATAAATCACGTTACTGGTGCTGCAACACGAGCTGGTTTGACTTTGCAGTGGGAAAACAAAAGTGAAAGGAATCGGTGCAGATGTGGAGACGCTTCATACATTTATACGAGTGAACAAGTGCATTTCCAAATGTTAAAACTTCTTCCTCCAAATGGGGCAACTTCTCGAAATCTAAAGTCCTCGCATCAATAAGTTCCCTCCAGTTTGTAGCAGCCGTACGAAAAGCTTCGGGTTTACAGTTTGATATGTCTCGTTTTCATTTCGCAAAGAATAACGACAGTCTGTAGTGTTTGATTGCACGTCGACTCTTCCCGGGTCAGAAATCCTTGTTTATGCAAGAACAACTTTTTGCTCTTTCACAATGGTTTTTTTTTTTACCGTGAAGGCAATGAAATGGTTCTGGAGACAAGGAAATTTAAAAACAAAAAAAAACCATTTAAACCATCTCAAGTTTAAATCAAGAATCCAGAAGAAAGTTGCGGCAAAAAAACAAAAAAAAAAAAACAGAAAATGGTACTAAAAGTTGAACTTGATTTAGTGCACAAATTGTTGCAGCTCACGCTGCAAAAAGTAACTGCGAAGCAGTGAGAGCTCTCACTGGGTGGAAACGGAGATAAAAGGTTGATCGAAGCTGTTAACCAGGGAGGGAAAAAAAAAAGGAGAGAAGAACGATTGCAGAAAACAGTGAGTGCTTTTCAAGTTTGAAGGATGAATGGACTGATGTCGAGAGGCGGCACTACGACTCAACTGATCTGAATATGTAAACTTGTATTCTATTCTTCATTGAAAGGAGTTAGTGGGGGGTGGGTGGAGGGATGGGAGGAGAGGGAGGAGGGGTGGGGAGGTGGGGGTGGGGGGGGGTGCGGGGGTTAGTTGGATGGGTTTTGATTGAGCAGACGGTTTCTAACGTCAAGGGCAGTGCGTCCGCGGAGGCCTCTGGGGCAGCCCGTTGTGAGTGGGCCGGTCTTGGTGGTGGGAGGAGGAATTCGAGGGGCCTCTGGAGCTGTTGGAGTGGTGAGACGCCGAGCCGCCGCCGCCGCCGCCACCACCACCGCCGTCACCCTGGTGGCGGTGGTTCGTGCGGCCGGCGTTCCTGTCGTGGTAGGAGCCGCCGTTGTACCGCTGCCCGCCCGAGTGGTAACCCTGACCCTGGAAGGTGCGCCGGTTCCCCTGGAAAATCTGGCGGCGGAGAGAGCGGAGAGTCGGCCACTGGGAGCAAAAGAAACCCGACGGAGCGTCTGACCCGCTCGCCAGCTCACCTGTTTGTTGGGAGGAGGGCGGTGTTCACTGGGCGGGGGCTGCACCTGGGCGGGGGGAGGAGGAGGCGTGTCCTGAAGGCTCGGGCTGGCGACGGAGGACGACGTGGAGCTGCAGCGGGACCGGTTCGAGTAGCCGGTACGTGGATGGTAAACTGGAGAAGAAGCAACGGGCCAAAGTCACACACACAGACAAGAGCTCCGCCCACCTAAACAACCACATCACATCCCAACATGGCCGGCCTGACGAACGCCACAGTGAATATGACGCATGCATGGAATGGGTAGAATAATTCAACTTTAAAGTTGTATTTTCTTCACAGAATTTCTAAGATATAAACGATGTAAAATATCATCAAATTCATTCTCAATTATCTGATAAAGTGTGGTATAAAGAGTTAAAATATTTTTGAGATTGTCTTTAGGATAGAAGACAAGTAAATAAACGTTGGAAACATATTTTGATGTATACACTCTACGCTGCCTTCAAGCCATATTATAATCTGTCATCAACTTCGGTTATCCCCTTAATATAACTGCACACAATGTCAGACATGCAAAAGAATACTTGATAGAATTGTAGAAATGTTTTGTTTTTACAACTATTTTGTTGAACAGAACTTTTTTTTTTTTTTTTTTTTTTTAAACTGAAAACTACAAAACCAGACTTCTTCCAGACACATGATGTGTAACTGATGGATCTGCAGCTTTAGAAACCACAGTCAGTCTGAAAACAATCAATCAAAGACAAAAACGGCCACATTCACTCTGCCCATGATTAGTTTGTTCCCCCACTGTGGGCGACATTACAAATGGAAGCAGTGCTTTATTTGTTTTTTTTAAAGATCATTAAAATTATGCTTTTCTTTTGAGATAAGCAAAAAGAGGAGGTACCTGATCCGAACCCTGAAATGCTCGTCTTCAAAGGCTCCAGATCAAACGTGAATCTCACAGCTTTTCCAAGGTCTTCGTCGTATTTACGTTCGCTTACAAAGTGCTGCGGGAAAAAAAAAAAGGGGAGAAAGACAACCGAATTCAAAGGCGCGTTTTTGACCGGCAGACGGGCGAAGGCGAACGGCGGATACCTTGATGTCTGCACGCAGTTCAGTCAGCTGCTCCTCCGACATGGACGCCGACTGGTCCGTCAGCCGCCTCAGCTCCTCCGCCTTCTTCTGCCGGGCGTCCAGGATCACCACTGAAACATCCGACGGGGTTGCAGTGAGCAAGACCAACGCGGCGCACGCAGTAAAGATGCCGTAGCTGAACTTCACGTCCACTATCGGCAGACAAAAACTAACCCCCCCCCCCCCCCCCCCCCCCCTTCCCTTTAAATGAGCCCTCATTAGTCCTGACTGCAAGAAACAACGGCTCAGTGTGATTCACCATTTTAATGGAGTTGTCAGAATAAGACAACCGAGCGGGAAAAGATGGAGAAACAAAGGGTCTGAAACACAGATTCCCTCGATAACGAACTGTAAGGAACGGAGTTTAACAACCACATTCTCTGCAATAATTTGTTCTCTCTGAAAAGTCTGCATGCGTATTCTTTTCAAGGTACGACGGTTTTCTCCGTCGAAAAAAATCAAACTTAAAAATTCACCTGCACAGATTATTTATTTATTAAAAAACATCTGCCTGTAAAGTCTAGTGATTTGGAGGCTTCTGCCCGTTTCTTAAGACTCTATTCCGACATTTTAAAATGCACGGAGTTTCCTCACATTAAAAGGTACTTTCAGTGCTCTGCAGCCCAGTCGGACTAAAATAGTCAAGATCCAGATAATAAGAAAACGACACGATGAATTGAGAGTTGAAACTCTTGATCAGGCGTTTGCTCACTTCAGGTAAACAAGCGATTCAGACGTCGGCTGCTGCAGATACGACGCAGAAAAGAGGCGAGTGGTGGGGTCGGATTCTGGGGGGGGGACGTTGGCTTTTGTAACGTGGAAGAAGCGCTAGAGTTCCTTTTGCTTTTCCTCTCAATTCACCACACACTCCACACAAAGGCAGCATTGAGTCTCCCTCGACACCTGACACTATTCACTTTTTCCAGGCCTGGATCACACGACACTCCACGGCGAGAGGACGGAGCGGCAGAGAATGGCCTACTTGTACAAATATGTCGTCCTGCTCCGTCATGTTACACACACACACACACACACACAGGGTGGTATGTTGCAGGTATATCTAAACCCCAGGGGCACCCAGTGCGTTTTTTGGGAGAAACTGGGACTTGCTGTACGACAACAATCTCTTTGGCAAACCTCCGGAAGTCATTTGGGTCAGACTGTGCAGGCCCGTTGTGTCAGGTGATCATATTATGGGAAGAAAAAAAAGGCTTCTGGGTGGCGAGTGACCGGCAGCGCTCAGTGGTACGCTCTGGAAAACACGGGACTTACTGGATTCGGCTTTCACTTTGTCCATCTCTGACAGGAGAGTCACTTCCCGGTCCATTAAACTATTAAAAAAGAAAAAAAGAAAGAAGAAACAAGTCAATTTTACTGCGTCTGCTCCGAGGTTGCTGCACAGTTTGTGTCGACAGTGAATGGCAATGCAAAATAAGTGGGAGTTGTTATTGATGCAAAAAAAAAAAAAAATTATTTGTATAAACTAAACACAAAAAACATGTATAAGAGAGCTTAGAGATTTGTGCAGTTGTAAAGTCAATGAAGACACGTCGATAAAACACGGAGAAAAGCACTGAATCGTAAGTGAAGCATTGGGGAAAAACAATCTAAACAGAAAAATCTGAAGTATCTGGAGACGAACGACCAGTTTATCAAGGTTTTTTGGGGGGGCAGGATTTCATGAATGGCCTTGTGACCACATCAGAGTCATTCATAAGTTAAAACGCCTACAAAAGACATTATGGAGAATTAAAGTTAATTATAGATATTAACGCCATCTCATAATTATTCTCTTCTCCACCCAAAATGTCCAATTAAGCCAAATGAGAGTTTAAGTTTGGAAAGTGAAAAGAAAGAAGAGTCATGCTTTTTACCGTTTTAAGGCTCAATTGTGTTTATATATTTATGGGAAATACACAAACTCTCTAATCCGTCACACTTATTGCTGAATACACACAAAGGTTCACAGAGGGTCACAAAGCCTTGTTAATTTTTTAGAGGTTGAACATTAGTCACTTTTTTTTTTTTTGTCTTTAAAATAGACGAGTCTGCATTTAATTCATTTATGTCAAAAAACTATCAAGTTTCAACATTTAACTTCAAATGTGAAAGCAGCGGGAGAAATAATGGAGCGTCAGGAAAGATGAATCAGTCAAAAAAACAAACAAAAAACAAACGACTGTTAACACAGAATATGCCTTCATAGTAACAATGGAAAATATTGGATCTGCATTAATCTTTTGTGGTGAAAAAAAATGGAACTCATGTTTACAGAATATATTATACATTTCACATATAGTGTGTTCGGAGGTTCCTTGACCTTGTTGTAATTGTTCAGGGTGTGATGGGGCGTCGTCTGGGTTCACAATAGTAAAAATGTGAGTCAAGAAAAAGGTTAGTAATCTCTGGCCGAGATGAAAATTTAAAAAAAATCTACACAATGGAACGAACAGCTTTTTCCTCACAATCAAATCCAACGAGTAAAACTACCCTAGAATTTGGATTTATAGCCTGTTTTTTTTTTCTTTTCTTTTTTAAAATCAAATGTAATGTAAAACATTTACATGACAACTATAAAAATCAAAAAACGTATCTCAAAATATCACAATTCAAAACCCTCTGGTGCAACTCAATATCAATGTAGAACAATGCACCATTTCAATAAGTTTCAATGACACTGAATGCATTAGTGTTTCTAGTTGTAGGAGTAAAAAACTGCCGCCCAGCAGCTGTTCTGGTGCACATTATCCAGATGTGGCTCAAACCAAACACAGGAAGTGACGGGCTTCAGTATCCTCACAGTCTGTAGGTTGCGATGAAGTGGCGACCCTCCAATAGGACCCTTACACAGCTGGACCAGCAGCCTGGAACCTCCAGGTTTTTTTTTTGTGTGTGTGAATGACTAGGAACTGAATTACGATCCCAACCTATCAATCAAGTTTAACAAGGTCATTTCTTAATTTTATGCGACTAAATGTTTGTGAATAGGAAATATCACATTTTAACTATTGTAGATCATAAGAAATCTTCTTTAAAAGGACAGCGAGAACAATTCTTCAAACAAATTAAATGAAACTGCTAAAATACAGTTGTGGGACACGTTCAAATGAGAAAAAAAAAAAGTGGCGATGCAGTGGAAAAAGAATATAGACGTATATTTTGACTAAAACACTCGTGGCCTCCTTCGCTCCAGGAGGTTTTCCAGCATTAAGTTTGTCGTCTTTGGTTTTGGCATTTCGTCTTCATCAACGTGGTTGTTGACAGAAAAGCTCCAGTGAGCCAACACGGGTTATCCTTGACAAGCTGAGCACACATCTTCATTAATCTTGTATGATAAGTTCATTTGTTGTGAAGCAGCCAAACTGCGACTTTCTCTACTCGGCTGTCTCCACCGAGTCACACTTCTCAAATTTTTTTGTCTTTTTTAATATACTTCTCAGACAAACCACGTTCTTAGAAATCAAGTAACAATTCCGATTTTTTTATTTTATCTTGTCATCGACTTGAGTTGGGCGACTTCCAGCTGGCTGCTCGAACTAATTAACGCCACTAAATAATTCAGTGTTGTTTTACGATTCTTCTTGTTGAGACTTTCACATCGGACTGTTGCTTTTTCAAAAAGCAACAGTCCAGAGGAAGAAATATAAATCCGGGGAGTGACGGACCCGACTTCCTCTGTGAAGCTGTGTGTTTGGGAGGCGTTGGGTTTGAGCCAGTGTTGGAAACGCGATCGTCTCTCGGCCGCGAGTCGCTCTGTGGGGGTTTGGGAGGAAACGCTTCTGCCTTCAGACGAGGCCAGATGACGCGGAGTGAGAGCCGTGGATCTGTGTCACTCTTACTGGACTGGGCCAAGCTGGGAAAGGAGTTTTTATTTATTTATTTTTATTCAGACTGTGTCCGTGAGTGATCATTTTTACTTTGGAGGTTTATATTGGAGATTTCCTAACGAGGCGACTGCCCGTCACTCACTCGCTCGCTCAGGCCAGAACTGAATTGAACCTGGACTTTCTCTGACAAATCCTTGTAGCATCTGTAAAGTCTGCAACATTTACAAGCTTCTTTGATCAACGCGGCAGAAAATAAAATGTATATTAATGACTTTATCAAGCAAATTTGAACCAATTGTGGCATTTCCGGCTAAAAAAACCCAGAGAATTTGCATCGACTTACTATGGTGACCTATGCAAGAAAAAGCAGCCCCAACATTTGAATATTAATTGTGACGTTTTATTATTTAAATTTGTTAAAATCATTTATTGGCGCATCTACTTTCTAAGCTATTTGTCCCACGTAACCAGAGGCTCAATAACTCCGAGCAGAGGGTCAACATGGACACGGGTCAACGTCTTATTACGCAAAGCTGTTTCACAAGGAAGAACAAAGGTGGATATAATCGAACTTTGACTCTGATGATGCGGCAACATCGTCTTCACTGCTTTGGTAAAGAAGCGACACAAACTTCAACCAAGAAGTTTGCAAAAAGAGCGAAGGAGGAGTGAGACCCTAAGTCATGTGAATGTTGGAGCTTCTTGAAAGAAACTGTTGGTATCAACAAATACAAGAAGCAGTTAAGAAGCTGAGACGAAGTCCTGATGGAAATAAAAATGGATGATGCTGCTGTCGTGGTCAACATTGACCCAGAGCTAGAAATCTCTGGTTCCAGTTGGAAAGGAGCTTGGGGGACCATCAGTGACGTTTGCATGGTTTTCCTGGGCATTCATGTTTTGTTTTTGGGTTTCCCCCCCCCCCCCCCAGTCTCCCTGCACGGTGCAGGAGCATGTGGAGGACAAGAAGTGATTTTGTGATCATTTCACTTTTGTTTGTTCTGTGATGAACTGAGACCTTCGCCCTTAATCAGAGATCGATAGATGCATGGATGGAAATACGGGTGCGACGATGCAAATACGTCACGCCGACTGTAGATATAAGGTAATCTTCATGCTTCTGGCAGCCTGGCATCGGTCACGTTTCTGTAAGGCCCGAGCTCGTTCGGGATTAATAAAGCACTCCTCATCTTATAAGCGGGAGTCTAGTGGTATAACCCTGTATATTCGAGCAGGCTCAGCGGTTCCCTTGACATTGTGTTTATCAGCACAATACTACAATTTGATGACGCCACAACAGTGAAGAAAACAAAATTCCTCTTCAAGGAACCAGATATCTTTACCCATCTCATGATGGTCTGTTTACACACAGAGATTAAAAACATGTTCCTATCAGATGAGGGAATTGATCCCTGTAGTGAATACGAGTTTTATTCTGACTTCTTGTATGCTGCTGCTTTAGAGTGACGACTGTTTTTAAACAATAACGCTGTATGGAAAACATTTATGTTGTATGTCAAAACATACGCCTGAAAAGTATATTAAAGTAATATCCTCCTCCGCAAAGATATATATATATATTTTTTAACACAATATAAATAAAACTGCCAGTAGAGATGCTCATGCTCCCATGTCATTAAAACATTACAGTAAAGGAGCGACGGGCTTATATCATATATAGTGTCCTTGTAGTTGATCCACCCTTCCTGTTCCCGAAGCAAACATCAATATATTTCAAATTCTTGCGTGAGAACCAAGCCTGTTTATTTCTGTTGCTGACTTCTCTGATTAAAATGCAGTTTTAGTTCGAGTCCTTTCAAGTCGTTTCTTTGAAAGTGGAATAAAAATAGGACACCTTGAGGACTAATACAAGCAGGAAATTGTTTCAAGCATGCCCCATCAGGTGCTACGTGACAATATATATATATATATATATAAATCGTACAAACCAGCTCTGGAGCTCAGCGAACGTCTGCTTCATCCTCTTGATGGAGGAGTCCATCTCCTCTTTGACCACCATCCTGTAGCGGGTCAGTGAGGCGGTGCATCTCTGCAGGTCCTTGACTGAGCGGTCAATGTTGGAAGCTGAGGACGAGACATTGAAGGGGCCGTGAGTACCGCCGAGTGTTTTTCCTGTAGTGCCGAGATTGCATAACCAGATGACATGTGATGAAGTGAACACTGAAGACGGGGGAAAAAAAAAAACACCACCACTTGTCTCATCTCGGCCTGTGCGTCACTATTTGGTTTCTTTCTGTGGACTACAAATGGGGAACGATGAACGAAAGGTGACTCGCCTATCTTTTTTGCTCCTGATGATCCTTGCTCATCAGCGGGGGGGTTGGAGTTGAAGCCTTGCCGGTGCCGAGGCTTGTTGCCGCGGGGAGCTTGGTGATTCCTGCCCGTCTGCTGCAAGGCGGGACTTGGAGCGCTGCCTTGACTTTCCGCTTCTGCTCCTGTGAGAGAATTAATACATGTTAATCAAACGGACACAAAAATGCATTTCATATAGAAAAGTTCAGAATCCGATTTAAAAAAACAAAAATTCATAATATGATCCAAATGAAGATCCCACAGTTCCACTCAACATCACATAATGTTGATAACTCGTTTCCTGCTTGTCGCCCATCACATCTGGGCCACAGTGCTCCTCCACTCACCGGTGTTTTCGGACGCGGCGTGTTCAGAGTCCAGCTCGGCTGCATCCAGCGAGGCAGAGTCCAACTGTTCGCTGAGCGAGTCGAGGGACTCTCCGTCCATCACCGACCCGTTGGCGTGGAAGCCGTTCACCTCGTCCTTGCCCCCCACCGGCGACGCGGCCTCGGGCGGAGCGGGCTCCGCCGAGGCCTCCGGCTGAGGCTTGGGCTTCTTTTTCTTCTTCGGCTGAAAGACAAGAGGCATCAGAGTCATCTGGAGCTGCACATTGACCGGGGGGGTGGGGGGGGGGTTTAATGCAACACAAAAGAAGTACAACGTGTAGTTTCATTAACGTCTCAAACTAAAACCTAGACCACTTTTATCCAGAGAACGAAGGGGCACGTGTCAGACGTGGGCATCGAGCTGCTCACCTTCTTTTTTCCGGTCACATTCCACTCTTTGAGGATCTCGGCTGCACTGCCTGAAACGAGAGAGGCCCGGTGATGACGGAGGCGCTCGACAGATTTTGAAAAGCTCACAATGCAGTTTCGAAATCTGAACGCCCTAAGGCGTTGTTTAGACGGCGCTGAAGAACAAAGTCGCGGGACAACCCCTCTTTTCTATAATTACACCTGAAAAAATGGTAGGCACGCAAAGTGACGCGCAACCCCTGCATGCCAGGCAGGACCTACGTAATGACAAAGCTGTTGAAGGTTGAGGACAATAAAAAACTAAAAGATGTGCGAGGCTTGCCCAGGCAGGTCAAATGCACTGGAGCGATAAGGCCGCGCTTGACATGCAGAAATAACAGCATTTGTGGAGGAGTTTGAAACAAGAGTTTAAAATCTGGTTCATGTTGAATTTGCTGCTCACAATATATATTATATCAAGATATTTACTTTTTTTTTTTTTTTAAATATAGCACTAAATACCTTCCAGGAAGGCCTGGACGGCCTTGTCGACACAGTTCTCGAAATGCTGCAACACCAAAACAATCTCATTGTTGCTTTTGTTGGGGACGACGGCTCTGACGGCGCTGATCTGTGGAGGGGAAAGACAAACCACAAATCACACAATATTGACAGGGGATTAATATTTAATGGAGATCGTTTCCACCTTTCAAAAACATTGGTAGCGGATGAGTAAGACTGTGCAAATCAAACAAACGCTGCTTCCCTTCCTTTAACCCTTTAAGTCCTGAGGCGGCATGCGAGTGCATCTGTCCAAGAACCGGGGGGGGGCGACGCTCTGTCGAGTTTGTGTTTTATCAGTCGCACGTCTCTCAGGGATCCTCCTTTTGCACACGGATGCTTTTAATGCCATTTTCTTTAATGTCCAGTTGGACTTTTATCTACATGCAAACTGTGTCACTGGTTGTGGTATTTGTCAGACTTACTTATCGCAGGGAGTTCAGCTAAAAGAGCAGTTTTTACACAGTTAAACACATGGACGTACATTTAATTATCTACTACTCATCTCAGACATCCTCTTGATGTTTCTTTGATGAGACATTATAATGAGCCAAGATGTAATTGTTCTCCAACACCACACCATTAGGAGTCAGTTGAGGTGGAGAACTGGCAGAGCGAGCATGCAATAAACAGGTATTGAAAGAAGGCAAGAAAACTTCTGCATGATAAAGACATTACTGCGATGACGGAGCTGCTGCACCACAGGGCCGACAGCTGGAATGAGGTTAGACTCCCGACAGCGGTGAGTTGCATTATTTCAGCTTCGTGTGGACGCGACTGTTCCTCTCTAAACGGAGCGTTTTGAAGAAGGAATTGGACATGAACTGGTTTTAATGATAAGATATTCTACAGCACATCACCGCATGCTGGGAATAATATACTGCATTACACATAATGTTACTGCAAACACACTGCAATTCTGATGCCTTTCAAGCTCTGTTTTTTTAAATGCAGCACAGACAACCAAACTCTGTTCAAACATTCGCCGTGTGTGCGAACGCTCCCATTTCAATCCCGATGTTCAAAACCACCTGAAAAGCGCGTAGCCCTACAGTGTTATAGCATTCAATTTTTGTTCACATGGATGTTAAAAAAGGTCATTCTGAGCACAAAGCACGCTGAACAATCGTGTGATTTAAATCAGAGAGACAACGCCGCTTGAGACGGAGATACCGCCACCTCGTTTGGCGTTGAGATGCCAGCGTTCCTGCACAGAGACCACGCCAATGCAGGATGTGCATCAGTTTATTTGACAAGCACCAAACCTGACAAACGCGAGTGCACCCTCACTCTAATCAAACCCGGCAAGTGCCGACACACCCTAAAACTATGCTGAAAATGCACCTGGATGTCAGGGAATGCAAACATTGCTCCAGGTCCTAATGGGTTCCAGCAATCTGCCAAAACTAAAACTCACATAACCCTCCAAGTCATTATGTTTTCTTTCTGCTTGAACAGCTATGTGGTAAGTAGGTAATGACGCTGCATATGTCAAGTGTTTGAGGAAATTGTGTTATGTTGCGATCGCTCTAATTGCTTCTCATTAGGGGGAAAAAAAAAAAGTGTGCAAGTCAACTTGAACGGTAAGCAAATTAAGGGATTTTTCATTCTCTGCAAACTCACTCTCTGCGCCGTTCGTGTTCAGTGTGAAAACGTCTTCTTACCTTCTCCTTCATCCTCTCGGCCGTCCCTCCCTGGGACATGACCATTTTGGAGCGAGTGTCAAACACAACGCCGGACGTATCTGAACGACAGCAGAGACAGAAAATCCACTTCAGGCTTTAAATGGCATTTGCAAGTCACGGTTGGACATTATTTGCAAAACAAAACATCACTGAGATTTCCTGGATCCCCTCCCCTCAAAAAAAAAAAAAAAAAAAATATATATATATATATATATATCATCCTTATTTGTTTTGTTTATGAAACTCAATCTGGGAAAAATGAGCGGAGGGAGAAAATAAAACAAAAGCCAAGCAAGACTACATGAAAAGCAGCTTTGTGCACGAGTGCACACGATGTGCAAATGGAGATGCCAGCTTCAGCGAACTGTGGAGGAGGACGGATGTGTTATTTAGACATTTGAGCACAAATGCAAGCAGTGGGGAAAAAAAAGAAAAAGAAAAAAGAAGCAAAACCTCATCACATCTGTGCCTCGAATGTCCGCAATCTGCAACCGATTTAAAACGACCAACAAACCAGCAATGGCCTGCAGAGAGATCTCCTCAAAAGAGGAACTCTTCTTATCAGGGGCAGAGCAAAACTCAGTCAGGAAACAGCAGAGTCAGCATTAAAAAGGGAAAAAGAAACTTAAAAAAAAAAAAAAAAGAGGCTGAGGGCATTTCTTGTTGAAATGATAAACAAAAACGGATAAGAGTAAAGTCCAAAGGTAATCGATGACTATTTAAAGACAAGGAAGGGAAAGACGAGAAAAACCGCTGAGGCTAGTAAAAAGTTGTTTTTTTTCTCCTTCTTCTCTTGTGCATGAAAGTAGGTTAATGTCACCGTGAACACTCACTGGTGACGAGTTGGGAGGATACTCGCGCATTTGTCAGTTAAATAATCTCCAACCACAAACGACCTGTAATCGGAGCACATCCATAAAGACGGAGACGATATTTACCCCTTTGGCTGTTTTTCTTTGCCATGTTGTCACGCAGACGTGTGCAAAGATGCCGCCTGCTGAGCGCTTCCTCTGTCCTGTACGGCGACACACTCCTGTCAGCACACTCCAGCTGGGATTGAGCCCAAGGCCCGGAGCGAGGCGATGTTCAGTTTTAGTTGTGGGACAAGGTGTCGACGAGGCTCACGGCTGGCAGAAGGGTCGGAAGAACACAGTTCAGATCCAGACCTCCAGCACGCAGGCAAAGATTCAGGCTTCCCCCCCCCGCCTTTCCCCTCCCCACACACACACACAGAGGCAATCCAAACCTGCAAGGAGACACAGAAACTTTTGTTAGGAAATGCAGTGAGTGAAACTCAAGTCTTACAAGCACAACTATGCACGCAAACCAAACTTCCATTTCTGTAACATCTGTGAACAAAGAGTGGATACAAAATCAAACGAAATGCATCCCCCTCCCCCCCCGGTTATAAAAATGTGAATGAAAAACAGATTTCAGTGAATTATCATTCTGTCTGGCGCGGGGACTGTCAAAATGTGCAGTTCATGTTGTCTTTGGCAGAGCCGGCTTTTAGTTTGGAGGAAGAAGTTAGCGTGGCCACGGGGCGACATCTTCAAGAGAGCAATTCCTCTTTCTCGGCGCGCCGCGCAGAAGTGGCGGGCGAAAAACGATACGTGGGAAGCGCTGAACGGTCGCCCATTCTGCACGGTCCGATGGCCGCAAACACGCAAATAAAATGTCACATGCAAGATTAAAAAAAAAACTGATTTCTTTTCTTCAGATTGTTACTTGCTGGCGTCAGCTACAAGTTGTTGACCCTTGAACATGTTAACTTATTTTAGTTGCTGGATATAAAATTAAATTAAATAAAATGACAAGCTGCATGAGAGGAAGTTCAGGAGACCACACAAATGGGCTTGTTGAGCTTTAGATTAAAACAAAAAAGAAGCTGACTTTGTCTTTAAACTACAAAACAGTTATTTTTTTTGTCCTTTAACAAAATGAAATGCTGCTCTCTAAAACATTGTTGGAAATAATAACTGAACACAGGCTTCTTCTGCCTGTTGTAATCAAGTTATGTTCACTCTTACCTTAAAAAACAAAAACTCTTGATCCAGCCAGACTATCCAGCTGTTTGGAGTCAGATTCACGAGCCAGCTGTTCCTCTAAACTTTCTGTTTCCTGTCTAATGCCTCTTCTCTAGAAAGGGAAACCTACCAGGCTGCACAAACACACACCCTCAGGATCAGAACTTGGCACGGCAGCAGTCCCGGTGTGACCACACCTCTTACGCACGTCAAACTCGCATCAGCACAGTGACAAGTGACACAGCAGTTGCCGCTCGTGCAAACACTCGGATACAATCTGTTTATTAAGAGGGATCAGCGTTCACGTCTCGGAGAGGCGGCCAGGCTTTCCCATGCCGAGTGACGCCACTCACAAGAATTAAAACGGCTGAGCAACAAAAGTGGTACTCGCTCAGCAACTCCCACAATGCAGGGGCACTTTCGTTGTGAATTCAATTATGCATTTAAAGTCGTAGGAAAATCACCAGGAGCAGTCAAGCACAGAAAGTTTGTGCTCAAGTGGACTGTGACGGTGCAAACTGCTTCGTAATTAAGATTTATATCCATTACAGGTAAATCTGTGGATTTTTTTCACTACTTAGTGTTTAGTCGTTTGGGGGTTTTAATGTCAGGAAATCTTTCATCCTGACATCATGCTGTCGTTTGTTTGGGTTGCAGCCTGAAGTGTTATTGAGCTGAAACCAATTGTTTTATCTGTCACTTCATCCGTCAGGCTCTCAGTTGTTAATTAATGGTTTGTCCTCAAACATATTGGAAAACCAGATCAAGAAGTTAAAGATGGCTTACTTACAAATCTTTTGCCGACTGTCAAATTATAAAATGGAAGATAAAAAAAAACCAAGTAGGGCTTGGAGGTATAACAAAACAAACATTCAACACATTATGAATCACTGCCATTGAGCATTTCAATCCTGAACAAGTGGATCGACACATTACTAAACCATGACAGGCATTTAGTGGTAAACTGAACTTTGCTTCCCCATTGTCGCGCACTGACATTTATGGGGCAGCGCAACTTGACCGCAGGTCAAACAAACAGTCCTGTTGGCTGATGGAAATAAGTGTCATCATAAATGTCATATCAGGGCGGATCTTTTGCTGCCAAGTGACCCTTGATTGATCCAACTTGTGGTTTTAAATGATCAGCGGTGGGAAATTCTTATTGACGCGAACGCATGAACGATAACTGCAATATGCTGCAGAGGGTTGCACTGCGCCACCAGAATCTCCCTGTAAATGTGTGGGTTTACTATTATGCCAAAACAAAACCAGATTAGAGAGACTGAATTGTCTGAAGGTATTGGGTTTGCTCGGTCTTCACTCGTGAGCTGTCCTGGGTGTAACCTGCTCTCGCCCATAGTTGACTGGGATGGGCTCCACGTGGCACAGAAGGTGGATGGACAATGAAATACAACATGTCATGGGCACAGTTCTATGTGCTCAGCCAAAAAGAAGTTCATCACGTAATTATTTTTTGGGTTAACACAAGAAACAAACAATTTTGAGCACCATAAAAGACTCGTTTTATATTAGATGGCTTGAAAACTTTCTGCAATCGACATGAATCCCTGAAAACATTCAGCCAAATCACCAAACAGGTCAGGTGAGGTCTATTTGAGTTCAAACCATTTTAGTTTACACCATCAAACCACATCACATCTCTCATCTCATCAGAACAGCCTCCCCCCCCCTCCCTGTGTAGATTCAGAGCCCATCTAACCTCACAGTCAGAGGAGGGTAAACATCTACAATTTAAAGGAAGAAATGTTAACCAGAGCTCCCTCACTGCAGCTCAGCATCTCTTGGTAAAATCCCCATTCAATGTGCTTGCAGGAGCTTTTTTCTTTTTTTTTTAAGCCCGCACATTTGGATTAAAACACTTGCGAAGACAGAAGAAAATAGAAAACCCATTAATATATGCAGCTCTTTTGTTAAATCAGCCTCCCTGGCTGCTGAACGTCCAGCTTCGTGTTGCAACGTTAGCTAAAATAAGCCTGCAGTCAAACACCACCGCTTATGAAAAGCCTGGCCCCGTTTTTTCAACCCCCCCCCCCCCACACACACACACACACACACATCGTAAGCTCACTTCATATTTGCACATTTCTGCAAACTTCCATCTGACTGCAGCACAAAAACAGGCTCCGATGATCCGATCCTCCGGAGGATGGGCTCTCCGGAGGAGCGGAGCTCAGTCCGGGAGAAAGAAAAAAGCAGCGGCGGCTCCCGTTAGCCTGCTAACGTTACCTAACGACACCGACCAGACTCACCCACCGGGAATTTAACGCTGATGCGACGACCAAACAAAAAAAAAAAAAACACACAATGAGACATGGTGCCGCGACGCCCGGCCGGGTCGCCGCCTGTGTGCGGCGGGTATGCGAGCCTCTGGAGTTCTGTGCGGGGCTTGAACGCAGCGCGAGCTAACGTTAGCGCAGCTAGCGGGCTGCTGCTGCTGCGGGGCTTTTCGTCACAGACCATCCCGACAAAACACCCCGAGAAAACGACTCGCAGCGAGTCCGCCCGGGCCTCAGCCCGAAACACCTCCGAACACGCACCTGGAGCCAGGCAGCAGAACGAGCAGAGGCTTCTGGAAGCGGGTTGGTGCAGCTCCCCGGACCGCCGGTCGTCTTCAACGCCAAGAACAAGTCTGCTGCTCCGCTACTGCTGTGGGCAATATTTTCCTCCAGCAGCGGACTGCCGCGGGTTGCCATGTTGGGCTCCAACGACCCCCTTTTAACAGCACGGAATGGAGACTTAGGAAAAGAAACAGGTGTTACATTTCATTTAAATTCTGGAGTGAATTTATGACAGCATTGTCAAGCATGATAATAATAGAAAAAACATTAAGTATAAATAAATCTATATCTTCTTTATTGTTTAAAAATACTTTTAATGTATATACTTTACTATGTCCACCCAGATCATAGTGCAGTGGCCAGCCCTCTGTCCAGATGGTAAAACGGCTATGGGTATGAATTCGGATGGTCTATCTGTGTGGAGATCGCATGTTCTCTTTTGCATAAAGCAAGGCAAGGCAAGGCAAGCATATTTATAGAACAATTCAATTCAATTAAATTCAATTCAATTCAATTCAATTCAATTCAAGTTTATTTTATTTATATAGCATCAAATACAGCACACTCATTCCTTGGTGCTTTTAACAGAGAAAAGAGGAAAACCCAACAAAACCTATACCTCCAAGGAGAGCTGCCGCTACCATTCAGGACACGTCCAGACCGATGTTATGACACACATATTCACAACATATATTGAAATTACTTGATTGAAATTTTATATTTAATATTGGTATTCATTTCGGTCAACTACTTGGGATAATGAATGGTGGACCTCAGTATTTCCGAAACCCTGGCTACGGCCCTGCCTGCATGTCTTATTTTTAATGATCGTTACTTTCACGTAAATCTGCTGAAATATCCGTCGTAATGCGACTGACCACCCAAACATGGCAACCCGCAATCCACGTCGTCACATCCGTGGACGGTGGACGAGGGTGCGCTCGATATGCCACTTCTTACCTCCCGCCCTCAGCGAGCAGGCGCTGCCATGACAGCTGCGGTGGCCTCAGGCGAAACAGTAACTCTCTAACAACTTTCGGCGAATCCGTAGCTGGGCTTCTCAGCGGGATCGAACCAGAGACAAACAGCGAGGGGCTCCGTTACAGAGTGAGAGCACAGAGAGGAGAGGGGAGCCGAGAGGCGCACCAAAATGGCAACCCCCTATGTGACAGATGAGTCTGGTAAGACCTGCAGACCCTTGCGCCCCTGAAGCCGAAATCTGCTTCTTAAACAGATACAAGTCCAGACTTTTCCCACGTGTAACACATTTCGCCCCCGATTCACCCACTTCAGTTGTATTCCTGTTTTATAAGCAGTTTCCTCGAACGGCTAACTACCTGCTAGCTACCTAGCGGCGAGTAGCTCACTTTACTACTGCCACCGATTTATAAAAGATTGTTTGTTTTTAGTCAGTTTCTATCTTAAATCGATCCAAAGCATTAATCCGATAACTTCACTTTGATTAAGAGTCCAAGCGCACCATTATACGTCTATAATGGAGCTCAGTCCTCACTGGCTAATGCTACTTAGCCTAGCCTACATGCTGGTGTTGTTATGGAGGGAGATGCAGACTTTAGAATTACTTCTATACCTGCTTAATGCTTAATTTAGTTAGATGAGTCAGTGCTAACGAAATAAAAAGCAATCTTACATTAATCCACAACTTCATTCACCAAACATGTAAATACCCCCCCCCCCCCCCCCCCCCCCCCCCCCCACACACACACACACACACACACACACACACACACACAGTTTAACAAACTTTGTATGCCACTAAAGTAAACTTCAAAAGTTCACTTTCTCCACACTGTTTATGCCATTGTAAATTACTTAATTCCTGCCCCTCTGTAGAGGTCCGGAGCCGATCGCCCCTCAGATTGGGGGCTATTAATCTGAAGCAATAAATGGATCAAATCCTAAATCTCTAATATTGAGTGATATGCAATAGTGATATTTCTCACGCAGAATAATGGATGCCAATGGATTTGTTTTGCCTTTCTTTGCTAATGTACACACTGTATCATTGTTTTGCGTGATGTCACTTCTCAGATATTTTCCTGTTATTTATTTCTTGTGCTCGCCACACAGCTTAAAAACTCAAAAGTAATCTGGTCCTCATTGCCATCTACTGGACACCAATCTTCATCCTTGTGATGTTCCGCTATATAGTCGTGTTAAATTCTTTTGTACTGCTCTTGGGACTCGCTCTTAGTTGTAATGAAATGATCAGTGCGCAGGTCCAGGTTCATGTGACTACATCAGTGTGTTCTACCTGCAGAGGGGTCCGCTGCCTGGGGTCTGAAACTCTTGGACTCATTCTGGGTTTTTTTGCTCTACAGGGAAATACATCGCTGCCACTCAGAGACCAGACGGGACCTGGAGGAAGCCCAGGAAGGTGAAGGATGGCTACGTTCCTCAGGAAGAAGTCCCAGTGTAAGGACACGTCTACCTCAACCACTGCTGGACACTCCATCCATCCATCTGTCCATCCATCCATCCATCCATTTATGGATGGATCCCATTCCATGTCCATTCCATTCTGTCTTTCCTCCCTTCCTGCGATGACTAAGAATTAATAGAACTTTATAAATACATAAATTACTTCCATAATCACTCAATGTTTATAGTATTCAGGGCTGCATTATTTGATCGCCACAATAAATGAAAGCATGTGTGCATCTGGGGATTGGACCTGTTTTTAACAGATTTCCTTATATGGTCATTTCCTTCCAGGGCCTCAAAGAAGAAGAGAAATAAGAAAACTTTCACATTTGTCACTGTGTGACGTACAACATGCGGCAGAACTTTTCTAACAAACACAACAATCTTGTGAACGACGCCAAATGCAGTCATGGGATTAGTGTGGTTTATGGATTATGTAGCGGATCAAAGACGAAACACACTGACAAAGATTTGCTGTCGGAACATGCAGTTTGAAACTGTGTGTGTGTAGGTGTACAACCAATATAAACAGGAATATCTCATTGAAGTGTCGTTTTTCTTCTTTCAGGTACGAGAATAAGTATGTCAAGTTTTTCAAGAGCAAGCCAGATCTTCCTCCTGGACTCAGCCAGTCCGAGGCGGCGCCGCCGAATCAGCAGCAAAAGATCCCCGGCTGCGGTGGCGAGAGCGACACCGCCGGCCTCTCCAAATCCGCCAAGCGCAACATGAAACGCAAAGAGAAACGGAAACAGCAGCAGGGTCCGGGCCAGGACGGCGACGTCGACGGAGACGCGGATGTGGAGTCTGTGAGCGACGCCGTGGAGAACGTCTCCCTTTCCGAGTCCGCGAACAAGACGGAGTGTTCTGTCCCGCCTTGTCCCGACGACCCCTCGGCAGCCGCGGCGGAGAAGGCCAAGAAGATTAAAAACCTCAAAAAGAAGCTGCGACAAGTGGAGGATTTGAAGCAGAAAGTGGACTCTGGGGAAATAAAGCAGCTGACGAAGGATCAGCAGGAGAAGCTGGGCCGGGCCAAGGCCCTGCAGGAGGAGCTGCAGCAGCTTGAGATGGAGTCATGAAGCAATAAAAGACACACACACACACACACACACACACACACACACGCACACACCAGTGGACGTTTGCAGCTTTGTGATCGTAGCTTCCATCAAACATGTCCTGCTCATTCATCAGTCGGACTCGACAGGAACCACAGCTTCTGTTTTTAGATTCACGTGACTCAGTCAGCCAGCCATTTATAAATAACTTTTAACTCCCATCGTTGTGGCTCGTTTTGTGCATGTTTCGTTTCTTTTTTCCCCCCCCATTTTGTATCATGAGGACTCTTGTGCTGAAGAGTCTGTTGGGTCGTCTGTCTGAGAAAAATATGGTTTTTATGAATGAGCGCGGGAGCGCCTGTAGTCACACTACTGTTGAGTTTAGACTTTTATTAAAATACACTCACCTCTCTGTGTTGCTTCTCAGTTGAACTTTCTCACAGTGGAGGGGTTGGACAGTGGGATTTTTTTTTTTTTTTTCTAATTACGTAAAAAAGAAAAACATATTTTGCTAACTGTTTATAAGATGCTGATTAGAAGATGAGGCAGGTAAATGATCTGTACATTAGTTTTTGTGAACAAAGCTCATGTAAACAAGTATTATCTGTGTAGATGAAGCCCGTTTAGAGTTTCCTCTTCTGTGCCAATGGAGCTCAGTTTGTGTTGGAAAAACTATTAAAAACACAGATATGAGCCACATTGTGGACGTGCTCCATTACTGCCATCAGACCTGCGACCTGCACGACGACCTGGAGCGGCTGGAAAACAAAAAAAGTCCAAAAGTCATATTTGGCTCGGTTTTCAGCGTTTCTGATACTTTCAATACTTTCAAAGTGTTTCAACCAGATGATCTGACTGGAAGGAAAATATACTTTTACACAGCAAAGAGGGAAACAATAAGCAAAAGCCACTTTCTTAAAATGTAATCAAACAATTGAGTACATCTCACTTAACATTTCAAAACGGCATCATATCATGATCCGTTTTTGCTTGAAAACAACTTGAAAGACAGAAATTGTCCCTCAGCCGAGATGCAATCTGTGATTATTGAGTGTTTCATCATCAAAATGGGAATTTGTGCGTCTCCTCAGTTTTTGTTTTTTTCTTTAAATGACGTTGATTTCCACTCGGTCGCAGCAGAGGAAGGAGGCGTCTCCCGTTTCCTCTCAGACAGGTTGTATTGATGGTTACTCAAGGTTGCCATTGTTTTCTCTCCAATGAGCTCCTACATTCGGAGCAATTTGCTGTCGTCTTATGAGCAGAGTGTGGCCGACTTGTTTTCCTTATTGACCATAAAAGAAAAGAGTCACATTTTGTCTAAAATTCACAGTCTAAGATGCGAGCAGCAGCTTTTCTTGTGCATTTGTCACACACATTGAAAAACCATTAAGTTACAAACCAAAGTGTTTTATTTTACTCCCATCTGGATATAAGCCACCCCCTTTTACTGGCTGGTGGGCAGATGATCTCCCTTTCAACCGAGTTAACTCTTAATTTATTGGCTTCCTTTGACGTAAACAACATCACCCTCAAGTTATTCTTACACTGTTCCAGACAAATGGCTTCAGATGACGGTGGACGGAGGCGTTATCGTCTGAAATAAGTGCTGGTTTTTTTTGGAGTTAACTCATGGCGAGGTTTTGAGGCAGGGCCTGGAGCAGCGTTCAGTGGTTATAAAAAGCTGGACGATTGAAGCGTCGGCTTCAGGTCACAGAGGAGGGATGCGGCTGCACAGAGGGAGAAACAAAACCTGAAAGCAACCTGACTCAATCCAGAGCGTTTTTGTTGTTGTTGTTTTTATTAATTTAATTGTAACTTTTTACTGTTTTATAATGGGGAGCAGGCTGGAGGTGATGGCATTTCTAATTCTGATGACAGCAGCTTCTTCTGTGGTCCTGAATGGGAACCACCTCACAGAGGCGGCGGTAAGAAAATGCACAAGGCGGAGCCGCTGAGGCTCCGTTTTAAATATTCATGCGGGGAAGAACAAGTGTCGCATGTTTTTCACGCGTGTGCAGTCATTTCGTATTTCAACTAGGTGCTCTAGATAACCCCCACAACAACACGCAAAGTGAGGTTAATATGTGTGTCAGGAAATTTACTGCAGGTCTGAATGTTAGTGTGTGTGTGTGTTTGTGTGTGACTGTGGCTTTCTGTGATGCTCAGTGTGATGAAGTGTATGAATAGATGGACAGAAGATCCACAGCCTTCTATTCAGTGGTTTTGCACGAAGCTTCAAATCCTTTCGTCAAGTATTTTGTTTTGATAATCCTTCTGTCTAGAGTGTGTTAATACACATCAATAGAAATATGTTCATTAATAGTGGTTTTGTTTTATTCATGTGTATACATGAAAGACCTGAATGACATATCCAAAGTCTTAATATAATAATAATATAAGAGACATTAAAAAAAAAAAAGAAGCTGTTGGGCCTCAGACTTTGTCACATGATGAAATGTGGCTCTTACTTAAACAGGTTTGGGTCAAAGGGAACCTGAAGACTGAAATAGAAGTCTGATTGAGGTCACCAAAAACAAATACGGATGTGAATTCAATAAATCCATCCCCTCATGACCTCTTTTCTCCAGGTCTATTTAAAGAAGTACGGTTATCTGCATGTTCCGCTCAACAGTGAAGAGACAAACGAGCGAGCAGAGCACATCCAGGCAGCGCTGAGGTCAATATTTCCTCACCCAGTTTGAACATCTTAACCTTATTCCTCAGACTCTCCTTCATCAAACGTCCCAAACTTTCCTGTTGATGTTAGTCTTTTTCAGAAAGCGACAAACTTGCAGGTGACAGGAAAGCTGGACTCAGCCACTCTGGAGATGATGAAGAAACCGCGATGTGGCCTGGAAGAGTCTTTCGACAGCAGGTCTCTGAATTATCGAGTCCTGGGTGAGTAATAGCAGACAGGCTGTGAACCTGTCCTACTTATGGATCTGTACATCTGACGGGGCAGGTTGCTCTTCTATCTTTTTCCGCATCTGGACCATCCTTTGTTTCATTTTTCCTGAGGCCACCAGTATTAAATCCCTCTGGGAAGGATAAAGATCCCTTAATCCCTTTTTACTCCTGTTCCTGATGTCTATCGTTGCATCTCATTCTTGCCACTTGCAGACAGTTTTAGTGTCGATATACATTTCCAGATCTGTGATATATTGGTTCAATTGAGGATGAGCTTTCCTCCTTTGTAGTCAGTTTATGTATATTTATAAAACATGTAATAAAATCTGTTTTGCCACAACAAACTTTAATTTAATCTGTAAACTGATTTTACTGAATAAATAAACAAATACAAATATTTAGCTTGTTAGATTCAATTATGTGTTTTGGTGCATGTACTGTATATATAGAAGAAAATATTTTTCTCAATGCATTTTCATACATTTTTAGATCATACCTTTACAAAGTCATGGAGACTCCGATCACATTTCTCTACTATTGAAGGGTAGAGATGTTATCACTTCAACTTCTTCTTCCTGTATTTTCCTTTTGTCACAGTAGAGCATCTTTTTCTAAAACCCTCTGTCTCCTGCATACACCCTCTTCTCTCATTATCTCTTACAAACATGTCCAAACAATCACGACTCTTAACACAAAGAGTGAGGTGTTGCTATGACGTTGGACATGGTTTCACTTTTAACCCTTTGACCGCTGAAAAGAGTGAAAAATAACTGAGACTCTATGCGAACAGGCTACTGGCACAAGAAGATGCTGACCTACCGCATTTACAACTTCACCCCTGACCTGGGTCGGTTACAAACCCGCCTGGCGATCCAGAGAGCTTTCGAGTATTGGAGCAATGTTTCGCCTCTAAGGTTCAGGGAGCTGCAACGAGGGAGAGCAGACATCAAACTCTCCTTTCACAGAAATGACAAGACGTGTCCGGTGCCGTTCGATGGCCGAGGTAGGAGCGAAGACTTGATAGTCCATTATGACCTCAAGCAGGGGTCTCAAACTCTCCAACTTCAGTGATTTGTTTTTAATTTGATATTTAAAATCAGAATAGTCTGCATCCAAAAACCGTGACTGACATTTTGTCAACCTCCAGGTCACGTTTTGGCCCACGCTGAGGCCCCCGAGTCCGGCATTGTGCACTTTGACGCGGATGAACGGTGGACCGAGGGGGAGGCGGCCGGCTCCAATCTGAGGATCGTGGCGGCCCATGAGATCGGCCACGCTCTTGGCCTGGGTCACTCTCAGTTCTACGATGCCCTGATGGGACCCATATACAACGGGTACAGCGCCGACATCAAGCTACACCCAGATGACGTAGACGGGATCCAGGCTTTGTACGGTAGGCTGAGAGTATCGTCACACTGTGATCAAAATGCAGGACAGAACAAACGTGCACAAGCTCTCCCCTCTTCTTCTCAGGTAAACCAGAAGCAGCTGTTCCAGATCCTTGCAGAGCCACTCCGGACGCAGTCATGTCGGGTATGACGACTCAAATGCAGTCAAACTTCAAATTAAAATTGCATCGCTTCATCGTTTTTTTCACACCAACTCTGTGACGATGTAACGGGTCTCCTGCATAACTTACACACGTTTATAAAGTAGTATTTTACATACATTAAATACAACTTTATTGGTGTCCAACAAAATAATGCACCATTTGCAAAGCAGAACAGTAGCCGAAATATGACTTTTGGGATACGTTGTTTGTGTTTTTTGACAATCATGACATGAAAGATGCAAAATCACACATTGTTCCTGTTATTATGGGAAGTGTGAACTGAAGTGTCCATTATAATTGTGTTCCTGTTCTGGAAATCTTGGACAATTCTTACTATATACAGTATCTTTATGTCCGATACCACTTCAGCTATTGTTCGTCATGGTTACGACAAGATGTGTGTGATTCAAATACTTATTTTTGAACCATGAGAGTGAAATAAGAGTATGTGAAAAAGAAAAAAGAAAAATGTTTATGCAAAAGGAGAATGTGCAAACTCCACTGCTGAGTGGATTGTTATTCATTGCTGTGTACATGTTTCTTATTATGGTTTTGCATCAGCACAATAACGTGCTGGAAAAATGTTTTACTGTTCAATGAAATATACTGTATGTGAAATGGCACAAAACATCAAGCAGATAACATTTTTTATCTCTGGCATTTTGTCCCTGCAGGGCCTTTGAGTAAGACGTTCTTTTTCAGTGGTCAGTACGTGTGGACATTGTCCAGTTGGGGCTTCAACACTCCCGTCCTGACCTCTGTGCTGTGGAGGGAGGTCCCAGCGGGCCTCGATGCGGCTGCTCACTCTCAGCGCACAGGGAAAACATACTTTCTGAAAGGTGGATTTTCTTTACATGTTTTACAGAAATACAAAAACCCCCCCCAAAAAAACCCAAAACAAACAAAAGAACAACAACACACCAACACATGCTTTTTGTTTAGTTTCTGGGTTTAACATGAATGTGTTTGGAGAATGCTCCCTTTGTGTTCATGTGCTTTCAGAAGACAAAGTGTGGCGGTACACAGGCTTCAAACTTGACCGTGGTTTCCCCAAGCGTTTGCTCAACATCCCTCCAAACGTCAATTCAGCTTTTTATCACAGCAAGAACGAAAAAATTGTATTCTTCAAGGTATGAAACTCAAATGTTCTTGATTCTAAAACATGTCAACCACACAGAAAAGGTTCCAGTTGACGATCTCCTCTTTATCATAGGGCTCTGGATATTGGCAGTGGGATGAAGTCGGTCCAACGGACTTCAGCTCGTATCCCAAACCCATCGGGGAGCTTTTTCGTGGAGCACCAAGCAACCCCGATGCGGCGCTCAGTTGGACAAACGGACATATTTACCTGTTCAAAGGTGCTCAGTACTGGCGTGTAAACCAGCAACAAGAGGCTGTGGAGAGGGGCTATCCCCTCAGTGTCCCCTCACGCTGGATGCAGTGTGACGACTGAGCCACTAGAGGC
This sequence comes from Blennius ocellaris, assembly GCF_963422515.1. NCBI lineage: Eukaryota > Metazoa > Chordata > Actinopteri > Blenniiformes > Blenniidae > Blennius > Blennius ocellaris. The sequence goes on from NC_137654.1 coordinate 22,032,279, forward strand.
CGCCAGGAATTCAACACTGACCTCTTCTGCTCGGCGAAGAACAGGGAGACAAGAATACATCGTTTGTATTTGTCACATAAACTGTCTGATCTGTATCGGTGGATTTGACTGAGCTCGGTTGTCTGCTGATCGCTCATATCCTGGTCATATTATAATATATTTGCTGAACCTTTCCTTTACCAAATATTGATTAAAAACAAACTGTCAAGCAGGGAAAACTTGAATGGATATTTCAGTTGCCATTTTTGAAAGAATTATACCCATTATGGTTTGTCATGCTTTACAATAATATTGACACAACTTAAACTTGATTGTGGCAATTGCGACTTGTGGATGTGTTCTGTATTATTGTATGAATATTTATTATATACAGTCTAAAAACATCTGCCATGCACAATAACACAACTCAGTATATATTTTTGGAAACTGTCAATTTGTGTATTTTGAATCTGTAACTGACTGGTTTTCAGGCAAAACTATTTTTTTTGTAATTATGCATGCAGGGTGTTTCAGGGGGGTGGATCCAAACTCCTTACAGGGATAGCAAATCTTGAAATAAAGATTTGAGATGAGATGAGCCATAATAACCACACGATCAGCCTCAAAGGTGATGCACCAACCGTTCAAAGTTGAAATACCCCATCTTCTTTTATAACAACCAACCACTCCCCACACTTTCAGCACAATTGCTGCTTTTTCAGCTGCAGTTTGGTGCAATAAGAAGATAACCTGTATAAATCTGGTGCAGTTTTTGTATCACTTTTGAATCTCTGATGTCTCTCTTCTATTATAAGAGAAGCAGATATTTTCAAGTTTTCTCTTTTATACTTAGTCAAGTTTTAAATAACATTCAAATAGAGCAATAATTAACAAACCTCATAATACCAGACTGTGATGTGAAGTCAATGTTTTATTGGTTAATTGTCCAGAATACCACCTTTATATGCAAATTCTCGATTTCATTACAAATGCTGATATGAATCCATCAGCATTTGCCTTGTAAGTAAAACTGCAAGCAAATCTAAATGCATCTGAAATCTACAAACCCAAAGACATGGAAGGAATATCTGCAGACTGGAATGTTGATTTGCTGTTTGTGTAGTGATAATGATCCAGCAGGTGCATCAAAAATTCTGGTCGTCACTGAAAAGATCATCTCAGAGCATCTGAGATAATTATCCGACAAAGAAGATTCGAACCAGAAGAGGATGAGAACTGGAGGAGGGGGAAAATAGAAAAAAAAAACAAGACATTTTGGTGCAATAGACACCTCAAGGTAGGTTCAGTGTGCAGTCACTCAATGCTGCGTTGGATCACACAGTGTAGACCGGAGAGGCGGCGGTCAGAGGCACCATGGAGCCCGTCTCAAAGTCAAAGTCGATCAGAGTGTGTGTGATGGTGCTGACGCTGCTGGTGGAGGAGCCCGTCCCCATCTGACGCTCCTGAAGGCTCTGCAGGTAACTCTGGAACAAGAACAGGAGGAAGGCACGCTGTTATTTCACAGGACAAACTCCATACGCGGCATTTTGAAGATGAAAATATAGAGTCTGTCTCTGGAGAAATAAAAGCTGACGCTGGGTGACACATTTCAATGTCAGACACTGACCGGTGCCAGGACGTCCCCTGCATAGCGCTTCAGGGGAGGAGGCCTGCGTCGACGGTGTGGTGGATGTCTTCTGCGCGTCTCTTTATACCTGCACTTCTTGGTATTTCTTCTCTGCTTCGTAAAATCAGCTGACCACATTCAAAGAGAAAGAGAGATAATTCACAATGAGCATCACAGACCGGTTCTGTTCTCACGATTAAAGGATAAAAAAAATCTCAGGTCCACTGTGAAACTCTAATTTTGTTTTGCAGTCATGTTACAATAGAGCAAGAAGTTTTCAAGCACAGCATTTTTCTTCTTCCTATATGAAAGATAAAAATTGCACTATTGTGCAATGCTGTAAAACTTGTTAATATAGAAAGTTATCTAACAATTTACAGTCCGAACAGAGAGTTTGCAAAGGGTTTGAGTTAACACCAGAGAAAGTGTTAAAAGAATTTACTTGAGAAAGAGCCGTTTCTCGCAAACCAATGAAAGGGTATAACTGAGTTATTAAACAGCTACTGTAGGAGAATTAAAACAAACAAAAATAAATCTGATTTCTTTACATTTTTCCTTTTTTCACATGATGCAAAACACTGGTACAAAAATATAACTTTTATAAACATCATGTGACATTTTTAGACCTATCAATGTTCATTTCCTTTATACAGTTTATTGTATTTTAATGATAAACTGATCTTATATACATTTCTGAGGAAGATAACTATTGCATTTGATATAAAACAGAATATTGCGCTCCTCAGCTGGGGATGGTGGAGATGGTAAATGAGGTTGACTGAAGTTTTTTCATGGCAAATAGTGACTCCTGAGTTTCTCCCCTGAACAAGCTGAGCAGGAAGGTGAAAGAGAGCCAAATAGTACAGCAAAGACCTGGCAGAGGTATGGAGCCCAAAGTTTCCGAGACTCTAGATAAATAAAGAGAGACTTTCAAGGAGGACAATCTCTGAAGATGTGCACAGGAACAGGCTGCCGCAGGCTAAGAAAAAAATCTCTAAACTAGACACCTTAGAGCCAGACGGGCTCAGGGAGACTGTTATGCATGCCGGAAGTGTTGCTTTGAAAACATTGCTGACGTGCGGAGAAAGAGTGTTTTCTCAAAAATGTGGGGAGACTCATTGATATGTGAAGACTTTCTCAGAAAATCTCATAGACTTAATGAAAAGAAACTCAGATCTTAGTACTATCTCAAGCAGTTATTGCCTGAACTTGAATCACCATAGAACACATTTATTTAAGTCAAAGATCCATGAAATAAAGAACATAAAGTCATAAAAAGGAAAAAACAAGGCTGTGAAACGTCAGCAGATAACAACAGACCAAAAATAAATAAATAAATAAGAGAGAAAGTATCAGAAGTTGCAGATTGAATGAAACTGACCTTCTCTGTGTGACACCCCTTTGGCCGTGAACCACCACTGCACCGGCACGCTGATGAGGCTCAAAACAGGACAGATCCCGCCAATCGCCCAGTTGTACCAGCAGAGAGGTCGAGGCTCAACTCCACAGAACAGGTCGTACACCTGATCTGGCAGCATGAACGCCCCCACCAGGTAGTCCACGCACAGCGTCACCATGGCGGCTCCGAACACGGACATGTAGACGACGCTGAACAGCTTCTGCCACTGAAGCATGACGACAGCTGCGACGATGCTGACGGCCAGGACGACGCTGAGAGGCACCCAGGCTGGGGCGAGGCTGTGAAACTGAGCCACGACCACCAGGACAGACAGGGAGAGCAGGCTGCCCAGCTGGAGGCCGCTGAGGACGAGTCCAATGGTGGACACCAGCATGGTCATCAGCCCGCACAGCACGCCCACGCCCAGGCCGATGCCCGCCTTCGTCTCCATCCCAAAATGTGTGTTCAGCGAAGGCTCCTTGTAGTACAAGAGGAGCACGGCGCCCGACGCAAACAGGAACCCCGAGAAGAACATGACCATCCGGAAGCAGCGGTATCCTGGAAGAGTTGGAAGATACGTGTCATAATTTAATTGGGGGGGGGGGGGGGGGGGGGGGGGGGGGGGGGAATCTAAGTTAAAATGTGATGTTTTATGATTTGCAGTTTTATAAATTTTTCGGAGGAAGCGTGTGTGCACAGGGAGAGCATGCAACCTCCAATACTTTCAGTATATCGAAGTTCGGAAATAGCCAAAAGTAAACAATTTAAAGTAACTGGTCTGTGCTTTAAATTTGATATTCCTCCTAAATACGGTCATGGACTGTAAATGTATAGACTCATCTGGTTGATTTCTCACTGATTTCATTATCGAGTGATTATATCTCTGGCTCTCATGTTCAAGATGAGCCTTTTTCTCCGGCCAAACCTCACACTCGGCCCCGATGTCATTTAGGTTATTTTCTTATTCTTTATTGTATCAAACACTTTGACACATTACAAAATACTTACTGTCCCACAGATACTTTTCACAGCCACAAGTAAGTAACTGATTATTGCTATGAAATGATTAAATCAGAAACCCTGAAGTTTCTATGAGCTTGTTGCTGAGTCCGAATCAACTTTCCAGCACGATCACAAGCTGTTAGTATTCCATCAAAGTCCAGTTCAGGACGAGCATCACTTTAAGCCTTCTGACATCAACATGGGAAATGCCAGCTGTAAGTAACATTAACATTATCCTGCGTCCATCGAGACTCATTAGCATCACTCCAGCTGAACTTCATAAGACCCGTCTGCCGCTGTGTGCACGTTGGTGCGTAATCTGCTTCTTCCAGTACGTGAAAACATCCAGATTATAGAGCATCTTGCTTTCACTAATTAATAACGCCCTCAGCTAACACAGCAACAACACAGTAATACAACAATGTGCACGAAACTGATCCGGGTCTAACTGAGGGACACGTTTACACAACAGGTGCTTTCCAAAGTAACAAGTTCCAAGTTTCTTTTTTTGTTGTAATAATTAAAAAAATTTAAATAAATTCTAAAACAGCTAATCATTTTACAAATGTCAGTAACTTGTGATGTCCATGTCTATTCATACAGAAACTAGTTGTGAGATTCAGTTTGCATTTATTCTCAAATGCAGCGAGAAAATATTGCAACGACTTTTTACCCTCTGAACATCAACATTTGTGTTAAATTAAAACCTTTTTAGTATCATATATATAAAATTTTACCAACACAGAGAAACAGGAGCTCACTGTTGGAGCTCTGACGAACTGTCTATCCTCTGCTTTAACACGCTGACATCAGTGAGGGCGTCACAGATGTCAATCCAACAGGTGGCACTTCAAATGTGCAGCCTCTGTGAGATTCTGACACGGCACCACCCATCTGCCCCCCCTCCAGCTCTGAGTGGCTGATCCACACTAAACCCCTGGCAGCCTGCAGCCACCTGCCACGGTTTAAGGCAGTGGTGCCCGATTCTGGTCCTGGAAGGTCACTAATCTGCAGGCCTTCACGTGCCGAATGTGTCAGCAGAAAGTCTGCGAATGAGTCACTTAATATTATGTGTGTGTGTGTGTGCAAATACAAATATCCGAATATAGGATATTGAAATGCCTGATCATTAGTCATCATTAGTCACAATCAATCCCATCATGATACGTACCGAAGAAGCAGTAGATGAGGCCGAACGAGAGGCAAACGGAGCAGACAATAGTTTGGATGACTTCATACTTCATATTAATCTCGAATGTACATATGTCCACTTCGGTTAAGCCAACACCGGGCTCCTCGGTAACATAGAGAGGGGGGGCTGCCATCTTGGGGGATTAGAACTTCTTTTTGCCGTGCAGCTGCTTCGGACGTGAAACTGCTTCGTCCACTAAAGGGATGGAACTGGGACATCCTGTGTGCGGCGTCCAGGCAAAGGGGAAACTCCTGAACCAGGAACGTGAGCTAAACAGCTTCCTGTTGTGCACCTGCAAAAAAAAAAAAAAGAAAAGACAACACTGTTTAATAAAACCCTCACAGCATGAAACACACAGCTCTGGTTTCCTGTCAGTCTAAAACCATCCTGGGAAAACATTCCTGCAGAACTACGACCGTCATTCAATAGAACATGTGACACTTTCAAAAGACCCATTAGTTCTTGTTTCGGAGAAAATATTGCTGGAAGTGGTTTATAACCCACTTGTAATTCCCTGCTCAGGAACAAGAGAAGGAAACTTGAGATCCCCTCTGACTCTGTGTTTTGTTCAAGAGCAGGATACAGATGAGGAAATGACCTGGTGACTTTGTGCCATCGTTATTCAGACGTATTGTTCTGAACATCTGTTTACTGGACAATATAACAAAAACAGACTGCTGTCAGAGTAATGAAACACACTAAAAAGTAGCACTATTATTCGAGATTAAATTAGCATCGAAACATCCTTATTATCCCTACATTAAACACTCATTTGGTCTGATTTCTGAAGAGATAATATTATAACTACTGATGTATTTGTACCAAGTTATATATTCATTATTGGACCATGAAATGGAGGTAAGTCTGCAGATGAACCTGCCCAAAAAGTACAACTCCTGCAGACACAAAATGTCCAACTGCACCGAAGTATAACGAAGTATAACTATAATATTTACAGACTCCTCTTATCTGGGCTCATAGTAAAACGGCCCGGCTGCAGTTTGCACTACTGTAAAGACAGTGTAAGCAGCTCAGGCAGATCTCACGGTCAGCAAATGGAATTAGAGAAGCTTTAGCAGGTGAGTGATCCTCCTATCGGCCCCACGTCCTCCTATAGAGGTGAGTGTGAAACACGAAAACACTTTCTAACACAAAAAAATCCACAGCTGAACGATAATACTACAAAAAAAAAAAAAAAAAAAAAATAGTCCAACAAGCTGTAGCAAGATGAACAAGTGATGCCAATAACTCCTTTTATATTAGTTTGTGAATGTTTTGTTCAATTCAGTCATAAATAAAGGATAATTCTGGAAAGGCTCTGTTTGATTATCTATATACGGTAACTTTAAAGACTTTAACAGAGTGCATTTCAGTGAGAATTTACAGGAATGAATCAACCTCCCAAGTAAGGATATGAAATAAAGGAGTAATTACAAGCTTACCTTGAGGGAGGCATAGTTTCACAATCGGTGGAGGTGAACCTCAGAACAGACACAGAAATGTCCTCACTGGTAGTTTTCAATCATTAAATCACCATGAATCCAGACGCGAGAGAGGAGTCAGGAGTTTTGTCAGGAGCTTCAGAGTGTGTGAGTGTATGTATGTGTGTGTGTGTGTGTGTTTCCCTGTGAGAACTACGAGTGAGCCCTCATCGACGCACTAAGTCCCTCAACTGTGGCTGTGAACAGCTGACGGCTGAACTCTGAGAAGGAGACCATCTGCCCCCAGCGTCAGGACGAGGCCCCCGCCAAGTCCAAGGCCGAGCCGGCTGAGGGTTCAACTCTCACTACCTATGATCCCTCTGTAGGTCAGGTCAGTGTATGTGTGTGTGTGTGTGTGTGTGGTTTTTTTTTTTTACTCAGTGCAACTTTTTCATTAATGCCAAATTCAAGTAAACTCAAGTTGCTGTAGATCCTGAATTACCTTCACTTTGGGGAATTTCCACAAGAATCTCATTTAATCCTTTTGTTGTTGGATGGCAGAGAAAAGGAGAATTCTTCTACTTCATCTTCTTCTTTTTCTTTTATTATTATTATTATTATTATTACTACAGTGTGTGTGTATGTGTGTGTCACAGTTCAGATGGTGTAAGTATGCATGTTCCCCCTGTGCATGGATGGGTTTCCTCCCCAAAATTCACAATACTAAAAATCATAAAACATCACATATTAAGTTAGATTTTTCCCCCCCTGTGTGTGATTCTCAATTACACACCACTGTTATTGGTTATGTAAAATATATGTTGTGATCCATTTACTGTAAATAACATGAACGTTTTGACAATTATTAAAAATATAAGATTATAAGAAATGTAAACTGTTGAAGAAGTGCAGTGGTGCTGGTTAATGACCCGGGTTGGGATTAACATTGTGTGAAGCTGTTATCTTCAGTAAATAGCAGCTGTTACTATTTCACTAAACCCCTGTTTGCTGGAGGAGGAGCTCCTCATTAAGCATGTGCCAACTGAGTGCCTCACTCACTCTGAGGATCATTAACATCAGGCTGTATCCACAGAGTAGCTGTCATGCATCAGCAGCCACAAATAAGCACCAGCTTACCTTTGTAAGGTCTGTCTGCTGGTGTGTGCATGCTGCTAGTTTATCGAGCTTGGATTTGTACTCTTTCTGACCGTCATTAGTTTTAAAAAAAATCTCTAAAGAAGAGCTAAAACTCAGATTTAACCAACTGCAGCTGAATTTGAGGTGTCAATCAGTCATTAGACTGACTCACACAATGCTGAGCACCCAGTTAGAAACATTACAATCCTACAATACCACTTAATATTGCTCATTCATTCTTTTTTGTAAACATAAGTTTATTGGGTTTTTTTTAATTATCAAACTATGTATAAAATATTTTCTGGATATAAAACTATATAACATAATCACTAATAGAACATATGGCAGTGCTTAAAAAGTCTGTTATGGTTCAAATTGAACATTAATGTGTCCAGACCTCGGAAACAAAGAGACCCGGATTAAGCAAAGTACTTGTTAATTAATCTGCACACATTTTCAGAGATGCAGCAGGCAAGCACAAGGTTAATTTTGTTAACCTTGTTAACCCAATTTGCCTTTTAAGTCATTCTGCTCAGTACATTGAATTATTTAAGTATATGATCAACCAATCAATCAATCAATAATGATTGATTGGGTCAAATGCTGTGGAGGCATCCAGAAAGCACAGAAACATGGTGGAGTTCTGCCTCCTGTTCTTCTTTACAGCCTCTTTCAGAGCCTATATACTGTACATGTATCTGTTCCATGGTTACTTTACATGGTCTCTCTCTCTCTCGCTCTCTCTCTCTCTCTCTCTCTCTCTCAGAATAAATGTGATCTCATAATTTCATGTGGGAGAAGTACTATATTGAGGCAAACAGGATTCAGTGGTTGTCATTTCACATAACCCTTCATTTTTCTAAAACAGCCCCAATCAGCCTTTATTAAATTCATCTCACTTTGATGTTTATTAGGCTGTCCTAATAAACACTTATACCTAAGTAAGATTTTTTTTTAATTACTGTAAAACTATGAAGGTACGAGAACAGGACTCATATATTTTCATCAGCCGAGGTACGACACGGCACATCAAATTTCAGGGGACCAGAAGCAGATTAATAATGACAGCAGTGATTGTCATATAACGGCAGGGACACTGAGCAGCAATAAGGATGATGCAGGCAGGAGAATGTATCTGTCTGCCAGGATTAAGCTCCTCCTGTGAAAGGCCTAATAGAAAGTGAATCAACCTGCAGCGCTTTCATCAGTCAAATGTGTCTTTGTACTGTCTGCAAACCTGGATCAAAGGATAGCACGCTTTTAAAAAGTTAAAAAAAATTAAATTAAAAAAACCAAACCGTGAAAACTAACAAAAGTGCTTTGTGAGATAAATCTTTAGAGATTATTTCATTTATTTTTATCGGTTCCTGTGGTGATGCTGAGGTCTTGTTCTCATTCTGCTGGTGAGTCTGTGCACGCAAGTGGAGCGGACTGAATTATTTCAGAAATTTATTGCATTGAATTTTGTGCAAACATTTATAGTCCAAGTCACCCTTGTTTTTCTTCTTCTTTTTTTTTTTGGCAGATTTATAGACTCATCCTGTTGTACCACCAACGAGGCGAAGAATCATTATTTTACTGAAAATGCTTTGTCAACTGTTTACAAAATGTCCTGAAAAGTAATTTCATTCTGTCTTTTCATAAAATTAACTGCTTTAAATATTTTCCATTTTGACCAACATTCAAAAGTTAACATTTTTATTCTCATAACTAAATTTGTGCAAATTAAAAACAATTGTTAACGGTTCTACTTGAATACAAAATCACCAGCTTGGATTCATTGGGGGGTATGAATGGCACATATCAGATTTATTACATACAATATGAATGTACATAGTATTGAAAAGCAGGAAATCCTTGTGTCTTTTTGCATGTTCTCCTATGCCTATGCACATTTTCTTTAGCTTTCCTTCAACAATCTGAACATAACACGCAATAAATCTGATAATGCGACGTCCTGCAGGCAAGGCTACCTCTCTTTTTAAAGATCCTTCCCTGTAAAAAATAGGACTGCACAAATTTAATATCGAGGTGCTGACATCCTTCTCTCCAGGGAGGTATGAAAAATGTATTTATAACATGTTATTAATGCCGTTTTTTGACCCTGAAGTACAAAAACATGGTGGTTAATCGAATTCACAAGTGCCCCGTGTGTGTTTCTTTATGACGTTTGTGGTGGAGGCACATTGGATATTGATCAGGGGCTATTTCATGTTTTAAAATGACCTGTTTTCAGATGTTAACAGCCTCATTGAAAAAAGATTTATAGAGAATCTGATGCTGTAGTTTTGATTAAAAAAATAAATAATAATAACCTGTTCATTTTAAACATTTAGACATGCACATAAAACTTCAGTTGAAGTCTTTTATGGTTAAACATGAAAATATCAGAGGATCACTTTTTCACAAATTTGACTGATTGCCAGCATTCACACAAAGTAAGTATTGAGATAAGAAACGAATTTCTTTTTAACGCGACATAATTAGATATACATCTTCGCCCCCAGAGGTGACGACACTATCAGACACTTCGAGTTCAATATATGGGGAGTCAGGTTTCTGCTTAACACAGGCAGAGTATGCACGGCCACTTCTTTGAAAGATCATGCATTGATTGGTTGCAGAAATGAATATGTATGATTCCCCATATTCTTCTGCTTCAAGGATGCAAAACACTCACGCACACATACATGCATGCGATTAGGAGGAATTGTCGATAGCCATGCGGAGCACATACTCCACTTTTTCTGGGCACATTTTGCTCAGAAAATGTGCGAAATTCTACCAAACTTCCTCAGAGTAAAACTTTTGCGACGCCCAATTTATTATCAGCCTGGTACATTAACACATATTACTGTGATTATAGTGATAATTGGAAGTTGTAACACAGCCATTTTTCTTCTTCTTCCTTATACACTATGGTATGGGGGGGGGGGGGGGGGAATCAGGAGGCTGGCAGTTTCTTATTTCTTTTATTATGCATGAAAACTGCTGCAAAGCTGCTGTCTCCCTTTGATCCCTATATAAGAGCTGGCTGCATGTTTGCAGTTTATCTCAGCTGTTTTTTTTTTTGTTTTTTTTTTGCAGCATATGCTGCTGTGATGCCAAAATTCTGCATGCCAGCTTGCAGAACTGTGCCCCTCCCCTGGATTCAACTCACCACAGAGTGGTCACACACAAAGCAACACAACTAAACACACACTGCTCAGACATCCTTAATAGGTAACCAATAAAGGAAATTCACAGAGTTACAACTAGTAACACCATTCAAGTACACATTTTTAGTAACTTGTCCAACACTGTGTTTAACTATAATGATATATTTCACCGCATTTAAATTTTTTTTTATTTCAAATAAACCTTAACCTTTAACATGTTACTTGCAAGTACTGTAATATTCTTGATTTTTCTTTTTGCCAATAGCAGCTGCTAGGTAGACCTTCCTGTTTTGGGCATTATATGAATGTACTTTATGATAAAACATTTAATGATATATATCTCATGGTACATGAGCCATTGTGGTGTAATGGTTTATTGGCTCTCTGGCTCACACGGGGTTGTTCTGGGCACTTTATATTTTTAGTGAGTATAGATGTAACATCTCATTGACTTTAAGACCAAACATGCAGTGAAGCTTTGTAAAAGTTCAAAGTGCAATGCCGTTACGGCTAATCAATATCAAAATGTTTGCACGGGCTGGACTGAAGAATGATGAAAGCTTTGCACATCTACTGCAGCACTCGTCCACGTGTTTTATCCTGTCACATGTCCATTGCCACGGCCATGTATTTATAAGTGAAAAATGAGTGAGCGCACATCTTCTGACATTCAAATTTAATGTGACGTTGATGCTTTTATTTTTAATCTTGCCTTCAGGGTAAAAAAAAAAATTGTGAGCAGCTCCACTTTTGTCTGCATATTTTTGGGGTCTGGATTTAATAAATAGGAGCAAACATGATTACATGAAGCAATGTATTCACGGCATACGGTGGTCTAGTTTGCATTTTCACAGAAAAGAATACATTCCACATTTAGTTTAAGATAAGATAATCTGGAAAGTACATCTTTTAAAAACTTTGATTTAAACGGTCAATTCAAGAACATGTTGCTATTCGTGTGAGCAATTCAGAGGAAGAGCACCCCAGTGTAATAAAACACATTTAAAAGCAGAGGTTAAACGTGTATGCGTGTAGCCATTGCTTTCCTGGCCAGGGTGGAAGCAACACGTGTCGGACATATGCTGTAAATATCTGAAAACAGACTCCAATGGGGATTACAGGAGCTTGATGCATACAAAGGCCCTTTCATCTCCTGTGAACATGCTACTGTGAACTCCAATACAGCTGCATACATCTTATCTGTCATCCCTTTAATCTATAGTTCAGGACTGAAGCGCGAGTGGTTTCATAGCAACCTCGCTTTGGACAGGCAAGCCCGAATGGTGTCTGCAATGCGAAACACCTCCCGACTCGGGAAGGTTCAACATAGAAAAGCACAGCACACATGGAAACACAGACGGTATATTATCTCAGCGTATATTCTGAAGCCATACGAAGGTTGTGCATGGTGTTAAAAAGAATAGATTTCCTTTAGGATTCAGCCTGTGTGGTTTACTCATAAATCATAAACAGAGCATTATGAGGGCTTTATAATGCCTGCTGTCAATACATTCATGGTAACAAACAGGTGCTTTTTAACACTGAGATTGTGCTTGTGCTCATATTGCAGACTTGGCCAATTGTAGGAGCTGAAACTGATGGACTGTCTGACAATGTGGTTGCCCATTTAAAAATTAACAATGTCACACAGCATGGATTATTTTATTTACTTTTATGTCTGACCCTATGAACTTCATCAAAAACCTCAATTTTTGTTCAGCTTTCCTTTGTAAGGCCATAACAATGATGTTTCCACCAATATAATAATGACCTGCAGTTAGTATTTGTGCGTTGTTTGGAACTGAATGCCTGTAAAAGGCTAACTGAGGCTGCAGGTGTCGTTCACACATACCTCCTCTCTCATCCACCGAATGTGGCCAAATTCAACACCTGCATTCTAACTGTGCTGCAGTTACCTTGTTACCTCTTTTTACCGGCAAAGCAAGGTGTTTTGTTCGATTGAGCAGCTTTTCATTCTCGCTTTCAGACCCCCAGGACACTTATTTCAGAGCATCGTCAGACTTCTTTTGTAGAACAAAACGGAGGCAAAGCTACAGATTTGAAAGCTCTGGAATAAAGTGTCAGACATGCTTCTCCTTCGTCCATGCTTTGTGCTCTAATAAACTCTGCTCGCTGTATTTTGCATTTCTCCAGGGAAGAAAGCTTTTAGAAAAGACACATTCAACCCAACAAGGGGGGGATTAATGAGCAATAATGAATACCAGTGGCAGTGTAATGGGCTTCCTGAAACAACAGACAACACTCTGGGTGCCCTTTGATTATTTGTTTTGATACTTAGAAGACTAGAGTTCTTGACAGACGCAGGATAAATAATTTATTGCCACAGACGAACAGCTTGTCATGTTCTCCACTATCAAAAGAGGTTAGAATACACAGTATGATACTTGCTGCTACCTATCTTCCTCATTGTTACTCATCACATGACTTATTCATGGTCTGTGAATAAAGCTCGGTCTGATAGAGCCGTTTTCTTCACCTCCATCTGCAGCGTTCAATTCATTGTTTAATGAATTTCTCAAATGATTTCATCTGTTTTCCAACTGATGCTATTGCGGTGTCATCAGAACAAAAGGGAAAGAAATACACAAAAGATATCATCTCATTTAAAGAGAAAAACACAGACCTGAACATGACAGCCTTGACTTGCTTTGAAAACAATCCTTTATTCACGGCAACGGCCTCTTTAGTGAACCGCTTTAAAACTCAGAAATGGAATGATGTTGTGTAATGTAAGTTGATATGAAATATTTGGGAAATATTGCTGTTACCTTACCAATTTGAAGCATTTTGTTCTCAGAAAAAAAGTGCACCGTATTGTTATTACTGCACTGTTGATGAATGTGAGAGGTCAAACTGCTCTGAAGTTAATCTGAACTTCATCAGGTGATGACTTCAGTGGTTATTATGTCGATGTTAATGTGTTTAAGAAAAACAATTGATTGATTGACATTAAACATTAATTTATTTCAAGTATTGATCTCCTGGAGATGAGTTCCCTCCATCCGGACAAACTTCCACTAATCTACAGGCAGAAAGAATCCCTGCACCACTGAAAGCATCAGGACCATTCCTCCTTAAACAAGGTTCCTTAAATGTCAGTAATTTGTAGAAAACAATTGTAATGTATGTTTCATGTAGGAACTCTAGTAGAGGCTGTGTTGATGTAATAAAACTACACATGAATGCATGTTGAGAACAGTATGATGCAAACATTCTAGCTCCTTTAAACTGTCTGTAAAGAGTTTGACGCAGCTTGAAAACACTGTCGTAGAAATGGAGCCTCACGCCGGACCCAAAGTGAAACACGGACAAGTTAATGATTTCAGAAATGAGCTGCCTCGATCCCACACTCGGCTGCTAATGAGTGACATTTGATCAATAGGTGTTCAGAACTGACGCCGGCACAGGTGAGGTGCTGGCGGCAAAAATCTCCATATCCGGAGCAACAAAGAGAGAAAAGCTGGCAAAACTTAGGCTTCACTTAGTGGTGGTTTGAAAGATAAACACGTGGACGTGTGATAATTTATCTGACATGACAAATGGTTCCTTACTGCAGCCTGTTTATGCTGCTGACAGTCAAATCACCCTCACAGGCCCATGTGCAGCGGAGAGAGCTTACTGTCCATAATATCCACTTAACCTAAACAGACTAGAATAACAATCTGAGCTCCCACTACCTGATTTAATGAGGACATCTGCCACTAGACAAGTAAAAGAAACACAGGTTACTTTACCAACTACTTCTCTTTATCATAGGAAGAGATAAGTAGTAGCCAGAATGACTGCCACCAAATAATAGTCGGAGTGCAAACGGTGTCAGGTTTTATCATGTCTATTCAGAAGTTGTCACATTCACTGTATCTTGCACTGTAGACGAGTTTCAACATCTGATAACCTGCTGTTAAGATAACATCTGTAAATTCTAGTTTTGCTTGTCAGATGAATATGTATAGGTATAAAAAGTAAAATATGTTCCTTTATCCTATATCCTTTTGATTGCTTTTGTGAGTTTTGATTAATTATATGATGAATGTTTGGGTTTTGACGGACAATAACTCCTCATTCGCACATAAGGGACAGCAGTGGAACGGCGTGTCTGCTCAGAAAGGATTCTTATAGTAGACGTAATAATGAAATAGTTGTAGAATTACTTTCAAACTGTTTTAAGAAGAAGCTCTGATGTATATAGTTAATTAGGAGCTGTTGTTTTTTTAATTACATATTTTAATGCTGAAATGATTCCTTCCTTTAGAAGCTGAGAGAAGAAACATGCAGAAACTGTGAGGTTAAAAACAGTATAAAAGCTCTTTTTGTTAATCTCTCCATTGTTTCTCTTGTTCGACAACATTTTTTTTTTCCTTCTAATACATTTCAATTTCAAATGAGCCACACTTCATTAACATTTGAAATTGGTGTGAAATAATTGCAGCTTTTGTGTTTCCTGTGTACCGTTTGTTTGCTTCGGTGACATTTGTGAGTCATTAATGCTGTGAAAGGTTTGGAGCACTTTTTCATTGTGGGAGTGTGGAACAAAGAAGGTGGAAAAACACATTTCTAATGAGCCACATAAACTGCGTGTGTCGACAAATCTGTTCAAATAGAGCACGTGGATCTTTCAACTGGAGCGAAATTACCATAAAAAGACCTTGATTGTCACTCTGAACTGTTTATGGGGTTGTTGAATATTTTCACTTCAGTGTGGAGGAGGGGCTGCTTTTAGACATCACCTTGCAGGGTGAATCCAGGAGGAGGTTGAATAAATCTGCGATTCTGCCACTCCATATTTAGAGTTGCCATTACTGTTGTCAAACAGGAAGACAAAATGGGACACCCTGCACCATTTTGTCAGAGTTGTTGCTGTAAAAGCAGTCAGCAGGAAGTGGTCAGCATTATTTATAGTCAGTTTATCTTCACAGTTTTCACTAAATGCGACTAAATGCATCTTGCGCAGATACTGTGAACCCCAGGGTCCTGAAAAGGGCACCTGGAAGGTAATCTAAAAGAACAGAAGTATTTTTCTATTTACAGAAGAATACCTTGTTCTCTTCTGCCACACAACACACAGAACAAACAAACCGCTCACAAAACCATTCATGGTCACACTTTGGAGCTCTGAGTGGATCAGTACTGCTACAAGTCCTCACTGACATTCATCGATTTTCCTCCCACACCTACTTTATCCACATTATGGGAGCTAGAGCCCATCGAAGCTGAGGATGGGTAAAAGGGTACTCCACAGATCGGTTTCCAGCTCATCACACAGCCAACACGGAGCAAGTCACAATCACTCCGACAGCCAATTTAGAGCCACCGATTAACCCGACAATGATCCCAATAGAGAAGAGGCTAGTGAGCAAAGAGAAAATCCACACAGACTCAGGGAAAAGGTGCAAATTCAACACGGAAAGGCTGTCTAATTTATTCTGATGAGGGGAAGGGTAGCACATTTCCATGAATAACTCAGTTGTAGCTTGACTAATTCGCTTAGTTGAACTATCATCACATTCTATAAACAAACCGCCGTGATGATGATATATTAGCTTTTTCAGAACGTCAGTACGAAGTCGTTTCAGGTTGTCTTAAGATCGTAGACCACAGCGATATCTCAACAGCAAACTAGCAATTGTCCATCAGTTTTCCCCATCAAAAATAAAAAACAACTTTTAATCTAGAATCAAACTGTTGTATTCTTATTGTGAGGTGACGCTACAAACTATTGCTCTAATCGCCTGACAACTTTTTTTTTTAATCTTTCCATATAGATTTTAACCACATAATGTTATGCCTAAAAGAAGCCTCAAGCATGTTTCTATTGCAGGAGGATAGAATCTATTTAATGCAAATCAGAAGAAAGGGGAATTTGAAGTACACCCACCGTGCTTCTCGAGGTCAAAGCACACGTTCGAGCATCTTCAGTATATTCAAATTTACATTAAATCTCCAATTTATCCCCCAGAAAAATACAACTGGTTGAATCTTTTCAAGGTTTATTGCATTAAACACACAGAACTGGCGTAAATAAAGAGGAAGTTTACAATCAGGGGTGAACAAATATTTGTTAATCCAAGACTCTACAGGCAAAAACCCACAAGCTGTTTATAAAATGTGAACTTTAAACACAGAATAAATATATAATCTACACCGGAAAGTCTGAGTTTTTCTACACAGCTTTTATATTGGTGCCTCTCTCATTGTTTAAACAAAGAAAACAGAGTGTATGGCGATGCAGAGACATGCAGCGATGCAGCAGAGAGCAATAATCCGGGCAGAGTCAGAAAACCTGTCGCAGGTGATTATCATCACAATATGTTTTTTTCAATAATGCCCTCGCCGTCAGATCTGCCGTCCATCTCCTGTTGCTAAAACACCAACTTTATTTTCACGTCTGAGTCGGCAGATGTTTTGAATTGCGTCTGATGTATTTGCTATCAGAGACTCCTCGTCATTACCTCCAGACTCCCGAACCGGAGATGAAATGATAGATTGAAATGATGCACACGCATATTTCTCTGGAGTCACTAATGATTTCAGTGGACCGGCTGAAAGATTGGCATTGGTTTGTTTCTTTGTTGCCTGAGTTAATCCAGGAATATATGAATTCAAGGAGTAAGCAAGGTCAAAGAGGAGGTAGTTTGTGCATGTAGAAAAACATTCTAGCAGTTTTGTTTTGGCTGAGTATATTTAGGTCTAAATCAGCTTTTTCCAGCCAAAATCACTTCAACTAACTCATACCTGTGTTTTTTAAATAGGGTTTTTTGTGTATATTACTGAAATAATGCCTGAATTTGTTACATGCGGTTACTGTTAAGACGGCCTCATGATTTTTTCTTGTAAAATTGCTTTTAAGAATTGCTTGAATGTGACTACTCAAGTTGCAGAACGTGGCATGATCAGTCTTTCTAATGGTATTATTAAAGGAATTATTTTTTTTTTTATTTCAATTGAAGGGAGTGAAAGTTTAGCTGTGATTTGATCAAACCTTTCTTTGATAAACCTTATAAAGAAAACAGCTATGCTCAGTGATATACATAACACTCGAAATGTGTAAATAACGCATTTTTAAAAACTTTTATAAAATTACTTTATTCAAGTACGGTACTAAAAATAAAAGTAACTTGGTACTGTCAAAAGTACTCTTATTGTGTCTCTTCAAATATCTGCTGAGATGTTAGCTTATTTTGGTTTAGTGTAATTACTTAGTATTATTATTACTTCAATATATTCAGCAGCAGTTTATGGATTTCAAATATTTTATAAACTAATTAATAACTATTTGCAGTGAGAGAAAGTAACATGAGCACGGTTGATGACATTCAGATAGCAGCTCTTAAGTCTGATAGCCTAACATTAAGTAAGTTTCTCCTAATTCAGTAAACAGGAGATTATTGAAAAATAACAGTTAACAGGAAAGCTTTGTTTTATTCTGTTACTGAAGCTAACAATTGGCTCAGTTCGCAGGACATCGAGAGACAGCAGCTCTGAAACTCTGACTGCATTAATGAAAAAGTAAGAAGCTGTACTCACATTGAAAATTATGTGATTGTGTCCAAATAAGACATTCTCCACAACACTGACTACTACATGTTTTACACTTTCACCAACCTTTAGCTGAGGAAATCAGGGTAGTGAGTGATGTAATCATGGCCTCGATATTCATATTTCTTTAAATTGGACTCCAACTTTCAAACTAAACATCAGAAATGTTAAAAATAATGATGTCACATGATGAGATTCATTAGGTACATAAAATGAGACACAGAATCAGGCCCTGTTTGGTCCTGCTTGCATTATGTTGCGTTAATAAGATACACATGTTACTTGGTGTTGAACAAAAGAGGTAAAAATGGACTCCGTGGTGTGTCATCAGTACCATTGTGAAGTACATTGGAGTACTCCAGCCGGAACATGGAAAACACAAGTGCACTTCTTATCAAGAGACACACAATGCTGAGGATTCGTTCCGACCTGGCTCTTGACCAAACTCATTACCATAAAGTCTGGACGTTTTCTATTCAGTCAGCACAAGAGTGACACATGCATCACATTGAATGTCCATCACTGGCAGTCATTTATCCTTTACACTTTTAATACGCTCTAAAAAGAAAAAGGAAAAAACATAAAATAAAAAAAGCAAAGCCTTTCAACATATTCCAGAATTAATTTCAATATAATACACATTGGACCACTGTTCTCAAAACTGCTGCAAAAATGCCACAACTACAACACCACACGGACTTCACGCTTATCAAAGAACATCCACAGATATCAGTGTTTACCTATTTCAATATGTCAAAGTGCCAACCAAAACATTAAAAAGCGACGGAACTGATCATGCACAGTTGTCAGTCTTCATTAGGAGACGCTGGCTTCGTCATCGGTTTCATTGAACCTTTTGGCGGCGTGGCCACCGACCTCCTCCTGCTCTGTCACGGGCTCGTTGCTTCCATGGGACGAGTTCTTCATCACGCTGTAATACATCGGCACGGTGTATTCGGCCTGTTTGTGTCGCCCGCTGCAGTTGCAGAGCTTTTTAAAAGCGACGCGAAACTTCTGCGACATGAGGTTGTAAATGATGGGGTTGATGGCGCTGTTGGTGTAGATGCACATGCGGCAGAAGAGCAGGAACCAGGTGTTGTGGTAAGGCGGGTCGATGAAGGAGTTGACCACCACCAGCGTCCGGTAAGGCATCCAGAGGAGGGCGAAGAGGACGACCACCACGGCCAGCATCTTGGTAATCTGTGGGGGTAGAAACAGAGAGGTGAGCAAGAAGTGATAACAAGGCCCCAAGGTCAGCCTGGGATCTCAACTGGCTTAACTGACAAGAATAACTGATTAGAGAGGAACTGTTCGAGAAGTTTAGATTGGTGGCGATTCACTAGATTCGCAAAAATGTGCTTCTTTATTTAAGAAAATATTTAGAAACTTAAAATTCAGTGCAAAATTGCTATGACGGAAAATACCGCTATCTACATGACAGAATATGTGAAACCTGAGTGCAAGGGTCGAGACTGAAGCTCAAGATTGGATTCCGGTGATATTCTGTGCCTCTGCATTTACATCATGAATGGAAACCTCCATGTGGGCTGACAAACACTTCAAGAAATCATCAACTGCGATTATCAAATGAAATTTCAAGCATTAACTTATTCTCTCTCCGTTTTGACAAAACTTTAGCTTCTACAGCTAGCACGGCTCGTAAAGCATGTATGTAAGAAATTAATAATAAACAAAAGCTTCAAGGTATGTTACTCAAAGCTGTCAGTCGAAGTTATTTCCACGATTTCATCATTTGACCTTCAGGTTTGCGAGCATCACCCATATCTTACAACCATTCATCTACACTTGCTTTTAAGTTTGCCACGAGCAGGAGTCGATCGCCGCTGTCTTTGGGTTTAAAAACTGCGTATGCCCTGCACATATGTTAGTTAGTCCATTAGAGGGCTGAAACCAAGGGCCAATTTAAGGTAACTGATGAAGCTCACATGCATGGCTTTGGATTGTGAGAGGAGAAAATCCACATCCACCATTCATCCATCCATCCATCCATCCATCCATCCATCCATCCATCCATCCATCCATCCATCCATCCATCTCAGATATTTCTATTGATCTATATCTATATTTCCCGTACCTGCTTCCTTGCAGAGACTGTGCCCTTGTTGGTCTTGTTGGTGCTGTTGGAGTGACCCTGGTGAACTGAACCTCCTCCAACGCGGTCGTTCAGGTGCGACGGCAGGGGACTCAAGAACAAAATCCTCGCAATGAGCCCGTACAGCACGGTGGCGACGAGGAGAGGGATCACGTAAAACAAAGTGAAGTCCAAGAAATAGATGGGCATGTAGAGGCTCCTGGAGACCCTGTAGCCGCAGGTGACCACCACCCCGTTGGTGTAGACAGTTTCATTGGTGTCCACTAAAAAGAACCACATGGTGCAGTAGAGGGAGGTGAAGATCCACACGCCGGCGATGATCCTCTTCGCTCGAGAGACGGTGCATATGAACTGCGCCTTGATGGAGTGACAAATGGCGATGTAGCGTTCGATGGTGAACGCGGTGATGGAACAGGACGACACGTTGATGCCCAGGTACTGAAAGTAAGTTATAAACAAGCATCCCGTGTAGCCATAGATCCAGAACGCCACCACGTCGGAGATGTTTGGCAGGCCCGCGGCCAGAAGCACGATGAGATCTGCCACGGCCAAGCTGACCAGGTAACAGTTGGTCGGGGTCACCATGTGTTTGGTGCGCAGCACCACCAGCACCACCATGATGTTCCCAGCTATCCCAACCCCACAAATGAGCATGGTCAAAAATATTGTTATGACTTGTTCTTCGAGGGGGTTCAGTGGCACTTCCGTCAGATTTACGACCCGAGGGGCGTCCTGAAAGATGGTTGTGTTGTTCTCCATCCTGTATAGCGTCCAACCTCAAAAAATTCAGTAGATCTCCAGGGCCTCAAAACAAGAATCCTCCTTACAGAAAAAAACAGAAAACGTTAACAATTAGAGCCTTTTGTGTCTACATTTCAATATTATTGTTATTGACAATTTATATGTTTTATATATATATTTATATGTTTCTCCAACATATAAATGGAGAAAATAGTATTTTACCTTTTACATGCTCATAAACTCCTTTGAAATTTATTTTGTCTGCTTCTTAACAGTTTCATACTCATTGTTGACATGAAACCTCTATACACCAACAATAGTAGCCATGGACTTGGATGGAATAGACTGTGGAAAAGATCTATATTTATGAGGAAATAGGTTTTTGTTGACGGTAATGAAATTAAAAATGACAAAATCAAATTACTACAGTGCCGTTACGACCCTCCCCTCTTCTGATCTGTATGTCTCTGGAGTTTGCTGTCATACAGGGTCATCAACATGTCCACCGTGGTTAACACATACCACATAGTCCAAATGTAGTTTTCAGTTGTGTTCCTCTGAACCACATCAACACACACACATTTCACTGATTCACGCAGTCCACTGACCAATGATGCTCTTCAGCTTCACTTCTCATGCTGCTTTAAACAATTATTTTATTTTAGTTTTCGTGCTCTTTCAGCTTGTCACATACATTGAGCTGGTTTAAGACAGATAGTGACATAAGAATACATTATATATAGAACAAGTGTAAAATTAATCTTTTAACTGAGTCATTCACCCACCCCAACCTCCTCTCTAACATGTACATTGATCGCTGCCATATGCTCTCCTGATTATCTCTGAGGCTCCAATTAGTACAAACTGTGCACACACTTGAATGTAAACATGCATACTTTGATTTATTTTATCCAAAAATGATGCTATTACTCTATAAAACAAATTTAGGATATAAACAGCTGCACCATGATTAATATTGTAGTTTCTCAACATGAAAAAGGCTTTTCATTTACTTATTATTCAAATTTTTTTTTCACATTTCTCAAAGATGAGATATCCTCTTGTGACTGAGTTGAGTGTTAAAAATATTTTCAGCCTTGAAACAGTGGGAGACTATATTTCTTAAGAAATAATACAGCAATCAGTTTCATACGCAAAAGTGAAACATCATTGTCAAAAACAAAGTGTAAAAACACATCATTTAAGTGCCTGCATTGTAGAAAAGTAAAATAACAAAAGTGTAAGTAAAAATAAATGGGCAGCTTACCATAATTAGTAAAATGCCGCTCTCACTGTCACAGTCGCAGTGCTCAGGTGCAATCATCCAAGAAACACAGATGACTGCTGAGTCCTCCTCCAGAGTCGCTCTCGTCTCCACATCTGTCTCCCTCACCCTCTCTCCCTCTTTATTTTCCCATTGTACCCCTCCCTTTGCACTCTTCCCATTATATCCACGCCACCTCATGTAGTCACCAACTGGAAAATCAATTGCACCTCACCATCTGAGAGCAGAATGCCATGTCAACCACTGTGGCCAGGATAGAAACCCTGTAATTACAGAAGGAACAGAGGAAGGTGGCCTGCAATTCAAATCGCTGTCCCCCGCACTGATTGGCCATATAATTGAAATGGCCCTAATTATGAAGATTTCCTTTTTCCTCTTCTGAAACAAGCAGACATGGTTGTGCTCAACACAGTAACATGGTTGAGTTCTCTCGCTGTACAAAGTAGGATTAGTGAAATGTCTTGTCTCCCGGGGAGCAAACAGGAACAGATAGCATATTATTAAAATGTTTTTGCTGTTCCCGTGATGCACATTTGGTTAGAATGTTCACAGCTTCTGGCAGTGTGACTGTGAGCGGGATTGCTGATATTGTTAAAATCTTGTGCTTCGAGTTGCAGGAAAACAAATTTGAACTCAGACCTCAAAGCAATTTCAGAAGAGCTTTAACTCTGTATCTGTTTGGTAGTGATTGTGAGCATCAATGCTTGACAGCTTTTTGCATTTTTCTTTTTGGAATTTGGGCTGAAGGATGTTCTGTCTGCAGGCTGCCATGAATACATAAGACCCTGCAGAAATTACATGTCAAGACAAAGAGTGTTATTGTGGGGATGCACCATTATGTGTTCTGTTATTTGAAAAAGGGTCCAGAGCCCCGGAATCCCTGTGATTTCTACCTATGCCTGCCAATCATCACTTGTAGGTCTTTAATACGCTGTAATTATATTCGTGTTTTATTTATAATGCCCGCCAGTTTGTTGCCAAATGCACCAAATGTGTCAGACCGAATGTGGCAAAACAAAGATTCCTATTTAACACCCAGGGAAGTGGAAGCCCTGAAATAAGGCCATCTGGCTGTGAAGGAGTTATTTACATTTTAACAATAATCAGTCTTGCAGTCCAGCAAGAAGAAAGCCCAGAGATGGTTCATGAGCTGTCGCACATGTTGTATATAATACACTCATGTGACAACCCAAAGCATACAGCCAGATATGAATAATTCATGACTAACAACAGCAGTGTGTTATATTTACACAGGCTGCTGAATCTTGAGACAATCATGAAGTGGACAACAAGTCAGGAGTAAAAATAGATTAAAAAGATGAATTCTATTGTTATTCGAGGATAAGATCTTAAAATATACCCCATCAAGCCTCCTGGGAGTTTCACGCAGAAGTGTGCTGCTATGCAAAAAGAAAGAAAAAAAAAACTTCCTGAGAGAAAGTCATTTGTTGTAAAGATTCTTTGATTAAAAATAGACTGGTAAGTTATTGGACGTGTTCATGGAATACATTAGTGTGATCTATTAACTATATACGAGCCATTAGAGTATAAAAAATGTAAGATCCAATTTATTGCTGTTCATTTCCTGACAGGGGATTTTTGGTTCTGTCTCAGCAAAGCGCCATAGTGGCATCTAGTGGGGCAAAGGAGTTAAAATAGAAAACCTGAAGAAGTTTAAATAAGAAGCTTAAAATGTGCCCTATGACCTTTATTTAAAGTGGTGGGGGGAGTTACTGACGTTGTTTCTGTCTGAAACACAAGTTTGATGCAGATACAATCAAATGTGTGGGTGCATATGTTAAAAACCACAAACTGGAGCGCCCTGGAGGAGGAAAGTGTCAAGTTGTGGTGCATTTGCCGAATAAAAGGTACTGAGTCAGACTCAGACAGGATGCACATTTTAACAGAAACACAGGATGTGTACCAACTGACAAAGACAAACAATAATATAAAGGGTCTGAAGGGTCTACGCATGCATGTCAGTGGCACTTTTGTTTTTGACACTTTGCTATTCCGAGCTGAAACATCTCCCATAAGCATGTATGTCCATCATGCAGATTTTCTTTCGTTCAGATTTATGATAATTGCACATATTCCAGTGACTATGAAGTAATCCTGCCACATTCATTGTAATATATGGTGTCACAGATTGTTCAAGACAAATAAACAAAGATTTGGAAGCATGTTTGCACTGAAATACACTTTTAAAATCTGCTAACATTTAATCACCAGCCTGTATGTTACACAAAGAGTACTAACAGTATGTATTCGCGAACCACATCGCTTAAAAGGCACTCGGTCAAAAATGAAAGAACGAGTGTATAAAAAACATCCCAGTAAACCTGGAAAGTACTGTTTTGATATTCCACTCGCTAATGTACACTACTGCATCATCAAACTGATGCAATCGATGCTAAACAGATAAATGTGTTTTACACTTGAAACTAATAAAATATCAAGGAATACCCTATAAAGGGTTAAGTATAAGTGATGTTAATATAAAAATGAAAAAACAAACAAACATAAACATACATATCATAAAACATTAACCAAATTATTTGTAATTTGATACTTCCTGTCCTGGTTTAAAAAAAAACAAATAATTAATCATTCCACCATTGCAAAAGTTACTGTGTTTGCTTGAGTGGCCTGAAGAAAACCAAAACATGTGTAATTTAACAATTTATTAATTCAACGAATTTAACCCTGAGGATTGTGCAGAAGAACCACATACAGACAAGCCAACCTCACACCCTCTTATCATGGTGGCCATTCGACTTGTGACTCATCTTACAAATGCATTCCTCTTAAAAATGTGGCACCATAACAAATAAATAAAAGGAGATATACAACAGTGTCAGATTTAATGTAAAAAAAAAAAAAAAAAAAAAAAACCCCAAACAAACCAAAAAAAGGCATTGTCCAAACAAACACACCACCAAACACAGATGCCCACACCCTTTGTGTTTTGTTCAGTTGAGACATTTCAACCTGAAACACAAATCTCAGCAGCAACGAATTCATTTCCCTCGTCTCTATTCTGCCACACTTGTCTTTTCCTCAAATGGGCCATTCGCCTCTCCTCCTGCTTTCTGAAGAAAGAAGCAGAGATTATTCTGCGCAGCCGTCTGGCGTAAACCTCAAGAAATACCAGAGCGTAGCTCATCAGCCAGAGACATCCCAGCAGGAGGGTGACTCCCGGGCTCGGAGCTGAAGTTGTCACATCACAGAAGGACGGCTCAGGGCTGAAGTCCCACTTGTAATCCCCCTGGAAGTTGGTTAACTCCCGCGTGATGCACGACTGCGGTATAATGCAAAGCGCAGGGGGGAACAATTTAACCTAGAAAACGGGAGAAAAATTCTGCAAATTCAGCAAAAGTTTACAACTGCGGAGTGAATGAAGCTGCATCGGAGGGCTGTCCTACCTTGTAGTTGACACTTATAACAGCAGATGTCGGTGGAAACTCCTGCAGCCACGGCAGAATCACCTGAACTATATAATACACAACATGATCCAAAATCACAATTAAGGTTATAGCAGTGAAATATAAGGTTACTACAATCAGAGATATTAAAGAGGAGGTACACTCTTGGCTCGTTATTTTACAACTTGTGGAGCAGATTTTATTTTTAGCTGGTTTCCTGATGCCAGCATGAGGTCTTCTTAGCGGGAGCTCTTTGGCGATGGAGATGTTATCAAACTGAACTGATGTCAGGTAAGATTTCAAGTAGCGCGCTGATTCGAGAATCAGCAGCGCCACAAAAACGGCAGCAAGGATTCGGTTTGACAGCAGCCTGTATTCTTTCAGCAGGTTCCTGGCGTGCGAGAAGTTGGCCTCAATCTGCCCGATCATCTCGGCAAACCTGCTCCTGACCTCGGACACGTCGACTTTCGTGGAGTGATCTAAGGTCCTTAAGCTTTTGACAATGCTCAAGTCTTCTCTTTTGACTTTGACGGCTTCCTCGACAACGTCTCGCTTGACTTTGTTCAGGAGTTCCGAGGAGTTCAGTAAAGTCTTCGTGAAGCCTTCAGCACTGCACTTCAGGATGCGAGCCACCGACCCGACGTTCCCCGTGATGTTTGGGATGACGTTCAGCACCAAAATCATGACCGAGGCCGAGATGAGGAGCCTGCGACCCTGCTTGGTGCAGACGGTGGGCAGGGTCATGGTGAGCACGCAGCGCAGCGGGTGGCACAGGAAGGAGGCCAGGCACAGGGCCACGCTGTGAACGCAGGCGATCTGAAGGGACGCGCCGTGGTCGTATCGGAGAGTCTTTGACAGCCAGCGGTGAAGCAGGCCACCGGTTATGATGGAGAGAGTGGCACAGAGAGACAGCAGACTAAAGATGTCTCTGCCGGCCGGAGACGGTGTCGAGTAAGCATCCCAGAGGTAAAACAGGAGCGACTTAAGAGCCTGTGTGTAGAGGTTGGCTGTGTTCCTGTGTAGAAAAAAAAAAACTATATTTAAATCTGTCCTCATCACTTTATCCAGTTCAAGACCTCTGGAGGTGACTGGGTGAACGAGACACCATCCATCAGGTCAAAGAGACAGAACACCATACAAACTCATATGCACCATTTAGGTCAATATAAAGAGATCAACTGACTTCAAACACAAGGAGTATCGAGAAGTAAAGCTCTGCGTGCAATGGGAGAACATAGAAAGGTGCCAAACTTCCCAATATGAGTGTTAACCACATGAATAATCATGTCAATTATTCCCTTTGTTTCATGCACTCGCTTCAAGTTTTCTCTCATTTTCCTTACATATGTTATTAAACATACGTATCAGAGTTTTAAAAATGTAATTAAAAACAGAAGCAATATGGGAATTAGGAAACCGTGGCAGGTCCTCAGAGGAGATGACAAAGATTCATTATAGGATCACTGATGTACTCTTCTCATGTTCACTTTTCACTTCTTCAACAAGGGGAAGGAGTAGAAAAATATAAACTTGTGAAACCATCATTTTTCGACGAACCGACTGTTGTTGTTGCATGTGACGTGTCCAGGAAGGAGCCTTGTGGGCGGCTGGACTGTGCTTACAAATACACAAAATGTCAACCAAAGCTTAATAATGAATTCCCCATTTACTAACGCATATGTGTTTTATAAAGGTCAAAGACATGGACAAAGACAAACAGAAACTAAAACCAAACATTGAAGTGTCAATATTTTTGTTTGTTTGTTAAACTACTAACTTTGTGAGCTTACGGTATATTTGATTACATTATTAGATCCATTTGATTAAAGCTGTTTCTTTTTCTAAAACAGAGTAATTAAGAACAGTCCGGACTTGAGATTATTCTGTGCAGAGGTTGAATATTTTCCCCGCGTGTGAGTAGGTTTTCTCTGTTTAAATTTCATTGGTGAGTCCTGAAGGTGTGGATGTGTGTGATTGTGTGAGTCAATCCACCACACCAGCATCATAAAACATTACAAATGAACAAAATAGATTTTGCCTGTTTGATAGAAAGATACCTCTTACTGAAGTTATCAAAACTATTTGAATGTCTTTTCCTTTTAATGAGCTTTTCTTAATCTCTTCAAGGACAAAAAGTGTTCAAAGAAATGCCTGTTACTTCTATAAATAAAAACGATACCGGTAAATAGATTTTCATATGTACTTGATCACATCAGTACAAAGAAACAATGTCTCTTCTCCCTCGTACAACTTTAAAAATCATTAGAGCAATGATTGTAAACACATTCCAGACTGAATATAAATATCACAATTCAATCGTATAGTTATCGATGCATAAACACCTGGGAACATTAAGATTTCGTTAAAAACCGATAGCAAAACTTACCTGGCAGGCAAAATGATACTTTCTGTAATTGACTTCATTCTTTCTCACAAATTATGAGCTTGAGCAAGAAACAAACCAACAAAAAAAAAACAAGATTAGGAAGTGTTCTGAAGGTAGAAAGAGGAACTTTGCAGAACAGTCACAGTCATGTTGGTGTTTGTGTGCAGTTTAAAAGGTCCCACGGTCGGAAACCAACAAAGAGAACTTCTTTTCATGTAAATCATGTGTGACACAAGATCATATTGGGAGGCATGACACACACACACACACACACACACACACACACACACACACACACACACACACACACACACACACACACACACACACACACACACACACACACACACACACACAATGTGATGCAGGTCACGCCAACTAAAGTGCAGTTTGAGGATGATGAGATGTGATGGCCATGACACTGTCGGTACAGTGACATCACATGAAGCCTCATTCCTAAAAATAACATTCTTTGCCAGTTTGAAGCTTATTATTCATTAGTTTTGCTTTAGTTATACGTCATCTACTTCCTCTAGTTAATCATATGAACCATCAAACTATAAACCAAAAAGGGTCTTCTGTTAAATGGGAACAGAAATTAATAATGTAATGTCCAAGCGGCTGCAGGAGAAATTTCCAGCACAGAGGAGACAGGCGGCACTAAGTCATGACACATAAGATTTATTTCTCTTTGTTGTGCTGGTGGCGAGTTGAAAATGTGACACAGAAGTTACTTCATGCCACTTTTGGCATCGGTTATCATAAAGGTGTGTAAACATAATTGTCTCAAAATGTGGTTAACGCCTCACTTAGGACCTGTTAAAAAAAAAAAAAAGTCACTTCTCTGCATCTCAAAGAAAACAAATGCAGTAACCACAGCGTGTGGCTGAAAGAATTATGGCTATAAAGTGTGTCGTGTCTGCAGAAAAACAGGAAGCCCCAAAAGTCAGCTGTGAAGAAGAAACAAAGTATGAAGCACTGCGGACAAAGAAGTAAGAATTATAGGGACTTTAATTAGGACTGGTTCAGTTCAGATCAACACACACACAAAAAAAAAAACCCCACCAGTTTCACACAATTAAAGAAGCATTACAAGTGTAATCTGTCTGGGTCTCAGACAGCACAGATTTATATGAGCCGTGGTTGTAGTCCATGTTCTCCAAGGTTGTTAAGTGTTGTGCAGACGGGTACATTTTGTTCTGCTCTGTGGATCTCGGGTTGAGTATTTCACAGTTTTGCATTTGAACGCCACGGACCTTTAGCAGTGACCCTGCCTGCACTGAGTAACCAACCACAGCTTTCCACAAGTTAGCCATTGTTGTCCGGCCATGTGACTTCAGAGGTCTTTACAACGCCGAGCAAACACGGTCAAAAATTTACAACTGCCTGTTACTTTCGGGAGCAAAGCTGCGTTACCAAGTAGAAAAACCTACCTCCGAGGCAGTGCGTCTACTAAACATCACATACGGAAGCAACGCGACTGAATCACCGCAATTCAATTTAAATCTCATTGCAACAACTGCACGAATGCAGTTCAGTATGTAACATAATTTACAACGCTCATTCATGAAGAATCGTACGATAATATAGATAGAATTTAAAATATTGTTCACGTGTTGACCTAATCAATATAACATGACACGTAATGTTTAAATAGTAACGTGATGTCTTTCATGATTTCAACCAAAATATCTATTGATATTCACAGAGGTCTCTCTCGTTCTTCCAGCAGAGGTCAGCCACGTAATAACGACACAACCAGCCCACTCTGCAGTGCCACTCAAGTAAAAAAAAAAAATACACAATAAAAACATATTTCAGAGCTATATTCTTATTTTGGTTCATTTAAAATGTTTCTCTTGTTAAGTTTTTAAGAATGGAAAGCTGAAGTGACTCAGCAGTTTTTAACTTGCCGCACCAGCTTTGGCAGGCTGAAAAAAAAAAAAAAAAGACTCACATTTACAATAAACTTCCTAAAAATCATTAAAAAAAAACAACCAAAAAAACAACCCATCACATCTGAAGCCCTCAGAGCCTTCCGGTGTTCATGAAACAACAACAGGTGTCCACAGAAAGACTTTGGTTCCTGTTCAGGGATAAAATCTTGACATAATTCTTCTAATATTTGTGCTTACAATAAGAGTGTAATCAGTGGGTGGTGTTGAGCGACTGGACAGGTGAGATGTGAACAGACGTATTCGTCGGGTGAACCCAGTCTGGGTAACTGTTCAAATCAAACATGGCGACGCCCCACGTGTTCATGGCCAGAGAGACCGAGAGGATGCCCAGGATGTTCATGACGAAGCCCGTTCTCACCTGAGGAAGCAGGGAGAGGAAGTCGTGTTATTTTACAATACGCTGTGGTGGTGGGGGGGTGGGGGATCTTACCATGTCTTTGACCATCAGATGTCCTGATGCAAAGGCGATGGAGTTGGGTGGCGTGGACACTGGCAGCATGAAGGCGTATGAGCATCCCACTGTGGCAGGTATCATGAAGTACAGAGGGTTCACCGAGACATGGAGAGCCTGCACACAAAAACCAGAACAGGGTTTTTTTTTTTGGGGGGGGGGGGGGTTTACAGGGATCATCAGCACAGTGGAGCAATGGTCATCGCTGTTGCGAGAAGGTTGCAAGTTTTGGACCTTCCACAATAAAAAAAACACACCTGTTAACTAACCAGTGACTCTTAATTCATTGTTAGCATCAGTGTGTGTGGCTACTGGTGTGTCTTTCTGTGTGAGTGCCATGATAGACTGTCCAGGATGTTGCCTGCTTTTTATCTTATGTTTTCTTTTCAATCGGTGAGTCATTGAAAGTTAGAATATTGTAGTCTGACTTACTAAAACCAACATAACAGAGAGAAATCATTCCAATGCTGAATTCTTTACAGATATTTTACTTATTAGTTGTAATGCCTAGAAATATCTGCAAGAAAGTACTACAAAAATATGGGGAGTCGAAAGTCAATGGATGCATGTATTTCACAATGACGTTTCACATAGGAAGTTGTGTCTCTTAAGTAGGTATGGCGAGATACAACTTAACAAGAAACCAGACAAATTTTTTTGCTGTGTCACTTCATCTGGCAGCAGTCCAGTGCAAGGGTATATGCGTGGCTCCATATAGAGCCTGTAAACAATTGCCAGAGAGGTCATTAGGAAGTTAAGTTTCCTCGGGTAATAATTGCCGGCAGCATCAGTTAATGTCCAACAGACTACAAATCTGAGAACATCTTTTGCAAGACTTTAACAAGCCTACTCAGCCTCCGAGGGGGGGGGGGGGGGACAAGGTCAGGGGTCAGTGCATTTGTTTCCGCTGCCATTATCTTGTCAGAGTCATCCTTGATCGTTGTTTTTGAACCAGTGAACACATGGGGTGGAAAAATGTAAGCCCTGAAGTGCAATGGAACGACTTTCAATTGTGCTTATCATAAGATGTGTTCATATTATTCACCTTAAGCAAACACATGCAAAAATCACAAATGCAGAACATAAGTCCCGTCCGACTTCCTTACCAGCTCAATAATGACTGGCAGAAATATGATGATGGTTGCCGTGTTGCTGGCGAACTCGGTGAAACAGGCCAGGAAAGCAGTGATCAGCATCACAGCTGCGGCCGGGGGGACCTCGGCCAAAGGCTGGAGGTGACCTCCGAGCCATGCGGCCAGTCCGGACTCCTGCCAAAATGTCACAAGATGGAGCGCAGGGGTCGAAGATCAATTCGCAACATAATAAACTGAAGTGGAGAACACAACCAAACAAGTACAGGGACACTGATCGAGCAGGAGAGATGAAGAAGCACAATTCACCGCACAGACTTTTACAACCTGCAGTTGATCACTGCAAACAGAGAAATCATGGGACGATTCTTTGCTTTTTGAAACTCACTTTGGTGCCGACAGTTAAATGAGAAAGTATGAGCAAGTGAGCTCAGCACAAAGATCTGAAACTGTGAACTTGGTGTTATCCTGTGGTTAAAGAAAAAAAATAAAAAGTCCTTGTGATCGCTCCTCCAACACAAAATGTAACAATTAGCAAATACTGAGACAGATTTGAACGTGGATCTACATCTTTACCTCGCAAGCTTTGGCCATAGCGAAGCCGCCCCCGAGCAGCAGGATGATGTTCCAGGGAACAGAGTCCTGAGCTTTCTTCCATGACAAGAGAGGCACGTAAGGAGTGTTTGAGGCTGAAGAAAAAAAAAAGAAAAGAAAAAAACCCACACATAGTTAATGAGTGTGTGCGTCAACTTCACACAGACTGTCAAACTCTGCACATAATCAGGCATCATAAAGCACTTTTGGCCCTTTTAGGCCAAACAAAACTCAAAAAAAGAACACTTTTTTTTTAAGCTTATACAATGCTAAATATTTAATGTAAGTTTTCTATAGTGCTACTTGTTTGTACTTCAAGTCTTTTCTGTTGCCTTCTGTTGCCTCTAAACTGTGCTGACCCGAATGCGAAAGCCATAATTTTCTCGTTTGTAAAATGTGATCCACATCGAGAGGCCCAGTGAGAACCACACTTTTGCTTTTCTTGCCGACATCCTGCGGTTTATTTGACCAGCTGCACACAACGTACACATGCACACGTGCCTCATGTTTTCAACACGCGTAAATGCATGCTCAAAGTTTGACCAGTGTCCTCATTTCTTTACACCGATTTACATTTGTCTGTTAAATGCTAACTGTGGCCATACGTCGAACAATTATTTGCCAAACCGTTCTCGCTCGCCCTACACCAGAACCTTTCTTTCCAACATTTACATCACTGTACATTTTTCACTTTAATGAGACTGTGAAAATATACTGTACGTGTGTCTTCAATGTGAACAAACACAAACACCCACACACGCACACACAAAAGCTGCAAAGTGTGTCAACATAACTGTGAAAGATTATTCTAATCACAGAAACAGAGAAACTACAGTTTCGCGTCTCTGCGGGAAATTCACTTAGACTCCCTAATCTACATTATTAACATTCCTTGGCTTAGTTTCTGCTCTAAAAACACAGAAACGTAGGCGGCATAAATCTTTTAGAAATATCTGGTCAAAGTTGGAAACTTCTGATTGATCCTGCTGCAAACCCACATCCTGTACATCTGCATTTAATGTATAACAAAACCCATTGAGGCACACTGACTTCAATCATAATGTATCTAAAAATCATTCAACCACAAAATAAATAAGATGTTCATTTGGTAAGTAAATCAAAAATGATGAACGTTTTGCTGCTAACCTTGAGGGTCAAACCACCATCTGAGAGACGGTTTCTGCGAAGGGAAGAAGAACAAAATAGACACAATGATCACACCAGTGACTGCGTCTGACACGTACCTGCAGGAGAGAGGAGCAGAAAAAAAAAAGAAAAAGAAACCAGCTTCTCAGTATACTTCAAAACTGGGTGACAATAATGTGCTTTAATGAGCAATGGCACCTTTCTTACCCTTTCTTAAAAAACACGGACCAGCCGGTGACGAATTTGGGATCTCTTGTGAACAGGAGAACAGCAAACAGCACAAAAAAGAAAGAAATGGCCCCCTCCGCAAAACTGAAAGCGAGCATGCAGAGTGGAAGTGAGTGACAAACTCTGCACTGCAGGTGTACACATTTTGGGTCTGTTGCACGAGATCTGAAGACATACACGGGGTCCTCACTTTATGGGCCCTAATTTCCTGTAGTCTTCCTCTATCACGGCCCTGGCTCTGGCTTCTGCCTGGGCTCTTTCATCATTTCGCTTGAAGCACAATCTGAATAGGACGCAACAAAAAAAATAAAATAAATAACATTAACACTGGTGTTGCTACTAAAATAGATCAAACTAAACATTTCAAAACCTTTGAAGTGACCTTCAATGTAAATATCAACAAATGACCTGGCATTTAGTCCCCCGTAGAGAAAGGCGATCCATAGCCATCCCACAACCAGGAACACAAGCATGAGAGGGAAAGCGAATGCAAACCAAGAGCCAAAATTGATAAGATCGCAGTCTGGAAAGTAGCTGCGGAGGTAAAAGGAAAAAAACGCGGCGATTTCAAACAGGGTGGAAATTGCTACTCTGTGGCCTGCATTTAATTTGCTTATCTGTCTTATCACCTTTTCAGCTGTCCGATGAGGATGAGGTTGGGCGCGGTGCCCGTCAGCGTTGCAGTGCCTCCGATACTGGCAGCGTAGGGAATGCAGATCAGGAACCCTTTCCACACTTGCAGCTGATACTCCGACTCTGATCGGATCTCCTCAGTTGTCCTCAGGTCGGTCAGTTCGGCGACGTCGGCCCTTTGGACGGGTTGCGAGACGACACTTTACATGTGCAATTACACAAACTCCACAAGAGTTTACAGAACTCAAAATGTCTACGACATTTGAATGTATATGACAAACAGTTTCCTTTTAACCAACCTTACAAATACTGAGGAGTTCAGAAAGATTCTAATGCTTCCATAGACAAATGTCTAAATTTACCCAAATTGTATTTCTCTGAATAAGAGTGTTAATTAAATCAAATTATTATTGATATATTCAAAGTTTACGTGTTCCACACCTGCCTCAAAACCTTTGCACGGCACTGCATGAAAAAAAAACCCAGAATTTATTTAATTTAGAAACTTTGATTATTTACTGATTTGACACATTATAACAATAAAAGAAACCACATATTATATAATACATATGTCATATATAATACAATTTAATAGTATACTAAAGTGAGATATGTATTTAGCGGTAGACAGCTAGTTGAATGTTTCTATAATTAAATAATTTTATTCTACAATCTTTTAACTACGTAAACTAATTTCGGCTTTAATTCAATACATGTGTATTTATATAGCCGCAGCGAAACACACTAATTTTAAAGCATCCAAGTTCGTATCAAGTAGAAAAAAATTAGCAAGCAGACAATAAAGTGGAATGGAGAAATCTGCTTAACAATTAACACCCTGAAAGAAGGTCAGACTGGAGAGGTGAAGAGCATCCTTCTCAAAGCAGTTCATTCTGATTTCAGCCTGGAGACTGATAACTAGTCAGCCACTGTGTGTTTCTTACCCTTCCACTGACAGGATCTGTTTCTCTGAGGGCAGTGACTGCAGCTTCACAGGAGGCTGGCCTTAAGGACAAATTCAACCAAAGACATGTAAAAGTGTGAATATGACTGAAAATGTGAGTTTGAAGTCATTTAGGCTTCACTTTTGATATATTTAATGGCTGACTTTGGGGAAGGAGGGGAGGATCAATCAATTACTACTGGGATTTGAGCTGATATACGATGACTCAGTGTGTCAGAAAAACTGCACAAAGTTCACGTGTTAGATTACATATTGAAGGTGTTCAAGCAGAAGAGGTGGAAAGGCTACAACAGCGTCCCTCACCGTGTGTTTACAGACCTTTTATGGAGTGACACATTTTGATAATGAACATTATTAGGTCTGGATTGACTTTATTATGAAGGAACAACTTTCAACAACTTATGTTGATGATCAAATACAGTGCACTATCCGCTGCAAGAGCAAAAGCATAAAGAGTGAACAAAATGGTACGAGGCAGAAAAAACAAAAACTAAGGATTAAAAATGTCCTGAGAGCTGAGTAAAATGTGCAGCGCCAGTGTTAAACCCATTTTTGGGAAGAGCTCGAGTCCCGTTGCGACATTTGGTTTGTTTTTCTTACCGTTTATTGCAGCGCTGTCGTAATCTTCAGGAGATTTGCACTTTCGCTTCAGGGTTTCCAGGTCTCCAAAGAGGCTCTCCAGAATGGCGCTGGCAATGGGGAGCATCATGGCAGTTGTGGCGGTGTTGCTGAGCCACATGGACAGGAAGGAGGAAGTCACCATCATTCCCAGGATCAGCCTGTGTGGAGGAATCAGCATGCAGGCTCAAATCAGCCATCATGGCGAAGTCTGCAGCACTTATCAGCGTTATTCTTACTTTACATCACGTCGGCGAATGCCTCACAGTTTAAGTTGTGTATTTCTCCATTTGTATATTTGAACTGTGATGTGTTCTTTGTGATGTAAAAGGTATTTGAGATCAGCACAGGCATCTTCTTCTTCTTCTTCTTCTTCTTCTTCTTTTAACTAAAAGCAACCTTGACCTGCTTAGTTCGCTGGAGACTTTTGGCTTTTTATGTGTTGTGACATTGTCACAAAATATTCTGAATCCAAGAGTAATGAAGCAGAATGAACCTCCCCATTTCCCCTGGAATATTACAACATATCTATGAGCTTACACTGAGTCGGACTGGTTCCTTGGGCTGTAATGAGACACACAAAGTCCTCCTTACAACAATCTCACCACTCAATGGCATTTCCTCACCAGGCTGGTTTTACTCCAGCTATGCTGAGGACTTTCAGGGCAATTCTGCGATGCAGGCCCCATTCCTCAATAGACGATGCCATTACGAGACCACTGAGGAAGAGGAAGTTGGTTTCAATGAAGTACTGAGGGCACACTATTTTGGCAGGCAGGATTCCCAGTGTCGGGAAGAGGCAGACTGGAAGCATGGCTGTGACGGCCAGAGGAAGGGCCTCTGAGCACCAAAACAAAGCCATCAGCACCACCACGTAAAGACATTTTCCCTCCTAAAAGATAAGAAACGTGGTGGTTAGTGTCCTGCTTATCAGAACTAAGCTTTAATGACAAAGCAAGAGCCAGATAACATTTACTATATGTGTCACAAGGGGAATGTGTCAATGTTTTCAAATAAATGTTAGGGGTTCAGTTTGGGTCTTCTCTATTATGAACTAAACATAATCAATTAAAAAATATATTTATTCTTGAATTAAATCTCAAGCTTCTTTACTTTGCAAATTAAATTCCCATAATGAAATAGTTTGGTCCATATCCACCATATCATTTCATATCATTTCTATTAAAGTTGCTAAACGCAATATGTTTATTCGACTTGTTAAAATCAAAAACAATTTGATCAACTTGTTTGAATATTTCAACTGAATATAGCTGCAAATACTCGTATACATGTCTACGCGTTAAATGCAAGTTTTGATGAAATCTGAACAAGACAATTCCTCTAACTTGAGCACACAAATCTTTGATTAAAAAAAAATACAGGCTGTGATTTAACCCAGCTGTGACGAGGCAGTGATTCATTTGCATCTATTTGAAAACAATGGACGCGTAAAGACGCACATGGAGCGCGTGAAGGACTCACCTTTTCCGGAAGAGAAAAAAGTAGTGGCAGAAAAACGATCGGAGCGAGCAGGATGATCAGCTGCTTGCGGACGCACCACAGCTTCTTGGACACAACTGATAGTTTCATCCCCAGACTGAAGGTCCTGTCCGATCAGGGGAAAAGCCAGGCGGCAGACTGTCCGAGGGGCGCAGGGGACGCGGCTCTTTGAGGCCCGCAGCCGCGTGCAAGATTAACTGCAATGCCTTACTACAGGTTAACTCCCCCTGTTGAACGGCCAAGTTAATTTTCTGTCAGTTTTCCAGCCAGCAGGCCTCTCTTCTTCCTGAACCCAGAGTCCCAGAGGTCTGATCCTCAGGAGGAGGAGAGGTGGGACTGGTGTCTCCAAGCACGCACGCACGCACGGCGGGCCCCGTGTTGAACGAACTCCTGTGCAAACTGCGATGCTCAACTGGATTAAAGTCATCTGTCTTTCTGCATTCATTAAACATTCGTCAACACAAAAGTTTCAAATTAAGGACATAGTAATACAGTCTTTTCCCCCAAAAAACATTACACTAATATATACAAAATCACACAATTACCACTTTTAAGCCGTCTTTTTTGTTTTGTTTGTTTAAATACATTTTTAGGATTCCGTACAACCTTTTAAACTAGAACAGGCACTCAGCAAACACATAACCTTCTCGCCCAACTTTTGTTGGTTGCTCAAACTTTCGTTAGTTGCCCAACTTTCGTTGGCGAAGGTAAAAACGGTGGAACGTCCCTTTAAGGTCGAAGCCGAGCCAGTGACGTCATCCGATTAAAGTTAACGACGGCGTCGATAAAAGGTGAGTTCGGGGATAACTTGATGTGTTTCGGACCTTTTTTTTGTGTGTAATTATTTTTAATAGATTTCGTGACAGGGCGTTTCAGAAAAGAAAGAAATAGCTTGAAATCGAAGCACAAACTTCCCATACAAAATGTATCTGCCTCGCATGATCGCTCAGTGTGCCAAAATAATAGGCTTTGAACATAGTTCAAAGTTGGTTGGGTGTTTTTTTTTAAATTTTAATAGAAAGTATTTAAGCTATCTTTATGCAATTTATCTATCTATGAAAACACATTGGGCTACATAGTGATGTGGTGGTTGTGCCTCATAGCAACAATGTCCAAGTAGAATATTTCTAAGTTGGGTTTGTATTGCCACTGCTCCCACCACTGTTTCCCCAGTTTCCAGTCCAAATACATGTATTTTAAACTGATTGGTGTGTCTGAGTTGTCCGTAGAAATGAAGGGGAGATCGTGCGTGACTGTTTTTCCTCTCTGGTTTTCTGACGATTTAAAAGATGGGCAGATACATGAAAGAATATTGAGAGCTCCCTCCCATGTGCACAGAATGACTGGCTCCATATCCTGGTTACAACACATGGTGTTGAGGAAAATGTCAATCAAATCTCTGAAAAATCTGAAAAAAAGGTTTTACTTGGTATTTTATCAATATGGCTATTTTCTTTTTTATTATTACATGTAGAGGGTCATTATATCCCTATGCATTATATATATATATATATATATATATATATATATATATTCAACTGAAATTTTGAAAAATAAAGGATATAGGACACATGGGACAATTCTTGTGAGTTTCGCCTTCCTGTGGGTTTGTGTTGTCTGAGGATTGACCAGTAGATGGTGATGTGTGAACATTGTTTTCCCCTTTACTAGCTGAGCTGCTCCCTCAGACAGACACTTTGACTCTTGGATATGGCTTTCTATTTGTTTTGACATACGTTCAAAGAGCCAGCATTGATCATCACATTATACTCCTTGTGTCTTTTTGTCTGTGACACTTTGAAGCTGCATGAGACCTTGTTCTCACTCCTCTGTGGTGGCTGGAGGATTTTAATCCATTTTGTGGACTTCTTCTGTAGCATAAGCTTGAGAAAATTAGCTGAAGCTCAATTTCACTTCTTAAAACGGGACTTAACACACCACAAAAGTTCCCGATCTTAGAAAACGCCTTCAATTCAGACGGAGGCTTGACATCAAACATCAAAAGAATAAGCAAACACTACAATATTTGACAATAGCAGTACAATAATAAATACTATTTTACAGAACTGTATTGTAACACAGCCGGTACAAACAGATAAACAATCTGTTTTAATTGGCAGAAAATTTAATATGGATTCATTTATTGTTACAGAAATTCAGATGTCAGTGTTTAGCAGTTCTTTATTTCATAAGATTACGTTTACACATGAAGGAAGTGTGACTTTGTGTTCCTCTCAAACGAAACTTACACTTTTTTTTTATATGTTTTCCTGTTACACTATGCCACACACCACACACACACACACACACACACACACACACACACACACACACACACACACACACACACACACACACACACACACAATCCTGTGGTATGGTTTTTGTACCGCATGACAGTTTTATAGAAAGACAACACTGAACAGCTCTAGGCATAAATCTCCCTGAGAAAAGGCAAACATTCAATAAATAAAACATGCAGAGACGAAAATGTAATTTGTATTTGCATGACTGCTGGTTTTGTGGATGTCTTCAGTAACTTGTCTTCTTTGACGCCTGCAGACCATGGGTCCACCTGTTCTGCTGTTGTCTTGAATGTCTTTTGTGAAGAACCTGATTTATTGTAGAAATAGACAAAACAACAGTGACTCAGACTGGAAAGAAACCCACCCATTGGATTTCTTTAAAAGAAAAAAAGAAAAAAGAAAGTCTTCAAGGTGGAGGCAGGCTGCTTTCAGAGGAAACGGTGCCTCAGAGCAGAAGCGATTTCGCCTACATTTGCTCCACCAGTGCAACTGAGCTGCCTTGCGGTGATCCCTTACTGAGAAAAATACCATCGCTCATATGCCGGATACAGGGGTTTCAGACTCGATGTATTAGCTGCATATTTGATGTGAACACAAAACGGCAAGTAAATTCGAAAAAAGTGCAATAAACCAAAAAAACTACACTGACTACAGACATTAATGAGCTGCACTCTTAAGTGG
This sequence comes from Blennius ocellaris, assembly GCF_963422515.1. Taxonomy (NCBI): domain Eukaryota; kingdom Metazoa; phylum Chordata; class Actinopteri; order Blenniiformes; family Blenniidae; genus Blennius; species Blennius ocellaris. The sequence continues at coordinate 22,072,871 of NC_137654.1, forward strand.
ATTTTTTTTTTCTTCCAAGTTTTTGTCTTCAAACTGTGTAAGTCAGTCTGACCTGTATAAGCTTTATTTCTTAAACTCGCAGTTTCAATCTTTAACTTATTAATTCAGTCTATACTCTCTTTTTGGTGTCGTTCGGTCTATTTGCTATCGAGGTCTCTCGTGGGTCGGGTGGTTTTGAGTCCCGACCTGGAGCACCTGCCCTCAGCCACAGTAATGTTGGTAAACAACAAGTTTAAGCCTGTTTAAAAGCTCCATAAAGCTACACTACCAAAAAAAAAATAGTTTCAATCAATTAATTAACCTTTATTGCAGACTCTTAGGTCAATATAAAAAAACATGTAAAAACTTCTAATTGTTGAGTTAATGTAATTTAGTCACGTCACTCATTTCTATTCAGATTAAGTAGAATGTTTATTGTTATATTATTGTGTATTTGAATGAACCATTTAACAAAGAGCTGCTCGTGTTAATCAAGCATTTTTCTGATATGTAATCTAAACAACTGCCATGTTGATTTTTTTTTTTTTTTTTTTGGTGTTCAGAGATGGACATATTTTTGTGATACACTGGGGAGTTTCCTTCTTGCTCATCAGTGTCTTGTGGCGATCCCCCATGTTTTCACTTACCGCTCAAACCTAATTTCAATGTTTCCACTGAAGTCTCCTTTTAAGCCCCTAAAACCCAAAGTTTCCAGTGTGACAGCAGTGGTTGATTAAGATAAGATAACATACAACTTTATTCATCCCACAGCAGGGACCTGAGCTGCAGGAAAAGTCTGAATATAAAGATATTTACTTTTTTTTTAAATACATTTTTGATTCTAACTCGAAATACAATGTACTTTAACTTGTGTTAAAAATGGTTTTAAGAAATATTGTGACCTCTAATGGTCATTGTCATTATGACAACAACAGTGGAGGAAACCAGATGGTGTAGTGTGACATGACTTTAATATAACTTTTAACATAACAATGTTATAGTATTATGTTATCTTTGTTTTTTTGTTTGGTTTTTTTGTGTGCCTGGACCTAATGTATAATTTTGGTGAATAAACAAAATCCAGCTGTGACTGCGTATCGTAATAATACAGTTGAATATTTCATTATGATAGTCAATTGGTAATTACTGTATGTGCTTGCCATTATTATTCTCCAACAACTGAATGTCCTTCTCTGATTTTTTTACTGTGGGGAAATGGTATTGTTACTTTTTGAGATTCACGTTTCAATGATGCATTAAATATTTAGATGAATGACAACAGCAATACATAAACGTTTTAGTTGTCAGCTCATTTGTCACAAATATCTGAATCAAAATATAGTAATGCTTTAATTTGCACATATATTTTTATAGTTCAGGTTTTATCTCTCCTTTGAAATCTTCCAAGATACTCTAACAAGCGTTTTTGGGGTGGAAGGTGGTCAAAACAACTCAAAAGTGCCATGTGACAGTATTGTAATTCATATTTGGAAAGTAGTAACCACAAAATAGGTATGAAAAAAGCACATATATGCTTCATGTGTTAAAAAAACAGGAGGAAACAATCCATTTCTAAGATGTCATCTAAGTTAATATATTGATGAACAAGAAGCCGGATTTAAATGTAAACAAAAGCATCTGATCATCAATCTATCTTTTATACCACTTTATTTAGTGATGCGGTCACACGCGCTCATATTAACACCTCTCATGTGTTTTTTTGAACTGTGAGAGGAAACTGGAGTACCTGGAGAAAAAAAACCCATTAAATACACAAGGAAAACTGCAATATTCTTGCTATTAAGTTAGAGCGCTGACCATTTGACAGCTGTGCACTCCAGTGTCAGAACTGGCTGTGAAGAGCAGTGATCAATGTTTTCACTCATACAGATTGACAGCCTTCTTCAAAACCTACTAAACAACAAGCTATGATGAAGTATTTGATAGCATAAGGAGCCCTGAAACCCTGGAAAAGCCCCTTTTTTTCCCACAATTAATTATAAACCATCTCTAAATGGAATCCGAAATGCTGACAATCATCTCCATTTAAAGTCACAGCCATGCAGACCAAGCAACAATGTAGAAATGATCAGTGATGAGTCTGTGGAGTTTCTGATCAGAACACAGCAAAGATTTCAGCTGCTGTAATTGTGTCACTGCAGTTTATAGAAATCACGTAATTATCCAATTTCTGGAGTGATCAGGTTACTGAAGGTCATCCTCGCCAGTCAATTTAACTATAAATTACTCCTCAATACATCAATGTTGTTTTTGCATGTACACCCACATTTTTGTGTTTTTCATCTCAATATGTAAAAAAAAATCTCTCTCTCTCTCTCTCTCTATATATATATATATGTATATATATATATGGAAAACAGATAAATATGAGCATATTTACCCAAATACTGATTAGAGACAGAGTGATCTTGGCCAGGGCTACGGCCAGGTAGCCCGCTGCGCTCCACATGAGTGGCAGGTCATGGACTTTGTCGTGGACTTTGTCGTGGCAAGACGGAGTCGAGTTGGACACAATGGTTGTCCTTTCAAACTGAGTCACACACTCTGAAGATAAAAACCAAGAAAAAAAGCATGTTTGATTTACATAAATATACTATTTACAAGCATCAAGACTGTGTAGTGCATATGCAATATTAAATGCAAAACTAGAAGACAATTAAAAAAAAAATCCTTAAGATGCTGAAAAATATCTCAAGTCACAGTAGATGTATGAGTGTAGCTATTGGGGAAACATTGATATTTGTATCTCAGTGATTATTATTTTGTGATGAAAAACTAACAAATACCGGTACAGAATTTTGTTTTTGTACCTGCTTAATGCAACTAATAAAATAAATCGATGGGTTTTTACAATTTTTGAACACAAGGTAAAATGATCAGTGGTCCAATTTCTCACAGAGAAAAATAACTTCTTTTTTTTAAATTTATTTTTATTTATAGCACTGTATTAATCCCCAGAGGGGAAATTCCATCCCGAATGACCCATCGGTAGCAGCTGTACAGAGCAGCGGTCAGGGGGGAGGCTGGTGGGTTGAGGGTCTTGCTCAGGGACCCTCAGTGCATGTTTTTATTTGGAATGTGGATGAAGGAGGTTCAGTATCTTTGGGGTTAAAATGATAAATTCAGATCTTACCGTGAACTGTCAGATTGACTTTGGGATACAGGTTCTGGCCACCGACATTCGCTCTGATCTCACACTCATATTCGCCTGAATCTTCAGGAGTGGCTCTGGGCAGCATCAGACTGTGGTTCCCTCCAAATCCGGTTTCTCGAGGGAAGTTGAAGGACTTCGTGCCCTTGGCACTCCACATGATAAGGCCAAATTTTCCCTTGGCGATCGTTTTTTTAAAAAGCAACAATCAATTTCAGTATCTCCAAATAACATTAAACCATCAAGTCTGAAAATGGCAGTTATTAATGCTTGAAGGGCAGAAAAGGGTAACAGACCTTGGACCAGATCACGGAGAAGAAGTCCCCGTGTTTGCTGGTGACATCAGGACACGGCAGAATAACATCTTGACCACAGACGGCTTCAATATCCACGTCACTCTGGGTCCCATAATGGACTGACAGCAGCTACGAGATTCAAAGTACAGAACAACCATCAGTGTTCCAATCAGTAAAATGTATAATGTGAGTATAATTAGTAAGTATGATGGTCTAACGCACCTGTAAGAGCAATACGGCGTGGGTCCTGCTCATTGTGTTGCGTGTGAGTTTGTGGCAACAGGTTGGCTCTTTTCACTTGAAATGAAGTGACAGCTTCCTGGAAATTGGGCTCGTATGACCTGAAGTTATCAACGTTAGGAAGCAAAATATGCCACCAAGTGGCGTTTCACAACAGTGCATCATTTCTCGATAGTTACTGCTGCTCATACTTGCAATTGTCACGAACATCAAATTCTCATTTTATGAAAACACAGCTTCTTTTTTTAAATGGCTGCAGTGAAGCTCAAAATTATATAAATTTTTATTGTAAAAAAAAAAAAAAGAGGCTGTAAACATTTGAGAAGTGAGGAGACCAATCACTGGCGTGTTGGGAGAGTCCATTACTTAGAGTAAATTACTGTTTAAGGAGTGTTTTGTGTCAATCTACTGTAGAGCTTAGAAGCCACATGGGAGGCTATTCAGTGACAGGGAAATGATTAATGCAGTCGCAATTCCTCTTGTTTCAGTGCGGCTGTCCAAAACCATTGTTTTGGAGCTGTTGTCAGACAAATCCACACTGTTGTGACAACTAAGCTATGCTATAATAATACATTTATGTGCACAATAGGAAGACAGGCTTGGCATACAAGGAGGACTGGGCGAATTGGCTGGGGAAAAACATTTTTTATTCGATTTTCAAATTTTCTTTTTCTGAATGCACTTAAAAATGACTGTAGACATCAGATATATTGTCAAAAGTGGAACTTTATTGCTGTGATTCGCCTCAGAGCTAAAAAGCATATAAATTATCCCAAAATAAAACCATCCGCGGTAACCATCCACCCTTCTTCCATACTGCTCATCCAACTGAGGATTGCAGGGTCACTGGAACCAAGAGAGGTGAAGAAAGGGCACACCCTGCAACTATTTTACTTTTATTTGCAATAGTAATAGTAACTTTTTGAAAATGTCACACAGAGTGACACAATCCCCCAAAACAGTGACTTAACATTGGAGATAAAACACTGTATGGAATATTTGTAAAAAAAAAAAGAAATCCAGAACATATGACACACAATCCAGAAATCCAAATCAATCTATTAATTTTTTTTCAAGAACACAAAACTCAACTGTGAAAACTATTAGTCATGCGTAGCAATTGAACTACTCAAATTACCCCCCAAAATAGTGACGCTCCTCTACAGCTCAATAAATAGTTACACAATCACTGTTTTTGAAAAAACAACAACAACAAAAAAAAACATAGCAAATACCCCAACATTTATACAGGAAGTGAACTTGGTGAGGTTAACAAATACAGCAGAGGTGTAAACTATGGCCGTTCCTCTTCACACATAACATGATAACCACCGTTGAAGGTTGCAGGGTGGTTGTAGTTTTTTAATAGCAAGAACTGAATAATTAAATCAGGGATTTTCCGTCAGGACCTCGTAGCCACGGTGAATAAGGCAAAAACATGTCTCCTTTCAAAAATTCTTGTGAAAACACATTATACGTGCACCATTTTAAATAAACTACTCTGTCTTGACGTTATCTTGCTGTTGTTTAGAATTGCATTTCATCTGACAGGTTCAGTTTGTATTTAAAACACACTCTACCTTTGTTGTTAAATGTGCTATATACTAATCTCTTTTGTCGTTTTTTTTTTTTTACCTAAAAAAGATGTTAGATTGACATTCTTGTTTTTCCCTTTTTATTAAAAAAAAAAAAGACAAAAAAAGAAGAGGTTTATGGCTGCTTTTGACTACACATTGACTCCATTACTGTCAGTCCAGTTCAGACTGTAAAATACATTGGACATGAATCAGACTGTAAGTTGGGCAGTGAGATGTTTTCTTCCAGAAACTGGCTGTCTCACTAACAGGAGGCTCCCATCAATCACACACCCACACACACTCTTATAAGTGTGGCTCATCCTGTTGTTTTGATGGCAGGGAACTCCCCATTGTCTCCCCCTCAAGCATATTACTTGTATGTGTCGTTCTTGTTGACAAAGGAGGTCGATATATGGTTATTAATAGCAGACTGACTGTATGGAAAAGGGAAGAGTGAGGTGTTTGGATTTGACCATCTGCATTAAACAATGCTTCATTCAGCAGCAGCTGGCACCGCGGGAGCGCCAGTGCTGAAATGTGCCAACGTTACAACAGAACATAATGTGGGTTGTTTTGTTTTTTTGGGGGATACCAGTGACTGCAGCTGTGAGAGAAGTGTGACGAGGAGGAATCGAAAAAAAAAAAAAAGCAAATGCAATCACACGTGATCGTCCATTTTTCTCTCAGCTGCAAATGTGCTGATATTCCAGTGGTGCCTTTTGCAAAATTCCCTAAATCAAACATGAGGGAGTTTTACAGCCGAGACAAACTATGTGTCATAAGGAAACGGGAGGTCCTGGAGGTCAGTGGCGAGAGCCGCTCAGGCTTGTACGACTCATCAAAAGTTGTGATCCTCTGAGGGTGTCATTCTCCGTGTAAATGTAAGCGGGTGCACGTGTGATTTGTGCACGTATGCATTTGATTCGGCTCTGGCCGCTGCAGTTAAAGGGTGTTGCACGCCACGGTAAATCCCAGAGGTTGTTAGCACGCCCAGCTGCCGGTGCAGGTCTCCATGTTTCTGTCAGCGAGGTTGTTCACTGCACACTCTCTCGCCTCTGATTGAGGAAATCCTCTGTTTGCAGAAATGAGACATCCCAATGGTTCCGCCATCGCTCCCCCTGGTCCTGTGCACCGAGACTTTCCCATGAAGGCCCCGCATGTTTACTGGGGTTTGACAGATTTAAGGCTCTTTGATGGGCCGTTTCAGTGCCAGTGTTTCAGTGTAGGCTAAAGAGGACAGATTTCGAGGTAATAAAAAAAGAAGCAAAGTTGAAATTTACTCCAAGAATGTATTGTTGCAAGAGTGGCAATTATAAATCTAGAACACTAATAGCATAAGCAGTCAAGACCGTTTCTATTCATATAAGATCTTTATTGCTACATGATTCTTAATTTTTTTTTTTTTTTTTTTTATCAAATGGTCAAAACAGGAAAAGCAAAAAATTCTATTGAAGATACATATTATTGATTCATTAAACCAAGTTCATTTAGTGTATTTAATCAAAATAACAGCACTCTTCCGCTTGAGTCCTTGTTGAACCTTTGTCTGTGTTCTGGTGGCTTGCCACAGTCCGCCAACTGGCTTTATATTTTGGCCAGTCTAAAAATTGCCCAAAGCTATGAATGTGAGTTTTATTTTGAAGACACTTGTTGATTGCATTAATTGATCATTTGTCTTTGTCTTTGGGGGGGAATTCCACTTGTTTGGAGGCTGTCACATCTGAGTCTGGATCAACTAACAGGAGTTTTTTTGTTTCATTTTATTTTATTTTTTTATTTTTTTAGAGACCTGTTCAAGGATAGTATTGTCGTGATTAGCACTGTCACCTCATAGCCTATGGGCTTAGTGGCTGTTCTGAGTGGAGTTGACATGTTCTCCCTGTGTGTGTATTGGCTTTCCACAGTCACTCTGGTTTTCTCACCATCCAAAAACATGCATGTGAGGCAAATGTAATCTGACCAATATCTAACCATCATCCTTCAGCATTCTTTAGAACTGGACATGTGGAACTGCTCTGGTTCATGCTTCAGGAGTCCCGGATAAAAAAAAAAAAAGGTCATTATTAGGATTCAGCAGAATTCAATATCAATCCAGTAGAAGCTGAGAGACTCCTGAAGCAGGCAGAGTATTTCACTTTATATCTTTAACTACACTAGAGACTCTTTTATTTTATCTTTAGTCCCCGACGTGCCAAGTCACCTCTCGGTAAACTCATACGTCCCATACCGCTCACGGTGGGATATAAGGCAGCTTGTATCTGTCAATTTCTGCAACTTTCCATAACCATCCATCTGAAATTCACACTCACTTCACACTACGACTGGTCGGCAGTGTGGAGGTGAGAAAGAAGCTGAGGATTGCACTTCTCTCTATAGCTTTCTGTTTTCCTTCTGCACCTCCACTGGTGGTGCTATTCTTGACAACACCTCACAATGGGTTTTTTTTTCTTCTTCTTGTTTTTAAGCTCCATCCATCCATCCACGATAGGAACTTTTGGTCACTAATGAAGTTTAATGAACAACAACATTGTCTTACAAATTAAATTGTTAGCCTGTTGCAACATTTTATCCCTGAACATCGACTACATCCAAACATTATTTTAATTTCATTGCCAGTATTTTATCATTGACCCGAGAATGGCACCGAATGCAACCTCTAATCCAGATGAAGATTTTGATGGTGATATGAATGTCAGAACAACATTTTGTGCACACCCTTTTTTTGCCTGCCGAGATATATATTTCACAATCAAAACATGCAAAACAGAAATGTTCACTGTGACATTGCGTCATTTTTTTTGAATGACAAACATTTGCATTAGAGCCACACAGTTAAGCGGTGGTTACAATCTCACAGAGAAGGTTCGGGTTGGTTCCTTGTTCCCCAAGTAGGTTTTCTTTCGGTACCGTATCTTTCTTCCACAATCCACACACATGCCTGTTACATACATCGGTGTCTCGAAATTGTCCATATGTGTGTGTGTGTGTGTGTGTGTCTGGATAGTCTCTCTTCTCTTCGATGGCCTTGTGATGGTGACCTGTCCACGGTGTAGCATGCCTTTCGCTCATCGTCAGATGGGATCTGCTCGGCAACCCTGCCTCGGACAATGCGAGAGAAAATAGACAGATGTGGTATTCTCAGCCTTCCTCCGCTGCTTCTGCAATCAAATAATCCATGTTTCATTTCATTTAAATTCACAGTGATAGACAGTCCCACATACTGTGGAAAATAAGCTCTCTTATCTTCGCCCAAAAGGGGATATTTTCTCCCGTGTGATCTGGATAATGTCTTTGTTTTGTCCTGCTGAATGCAGCTGTAACTCGGTGAAATGATTCCTGTCTTTGTGAGGGAATTGAGGCTGCAGTGCGGCATCACGTTGCCTGTTCAATTGTTTATTTAAGGAAGCAAAAGCCCCCTTTAAGTCTGCGTTGCTGGATTCTCACCTCTGCCTCTGGGCCTTGGCAGGCTGCAGACAGTTGGGCGTGTATTGTCCGAGCCTGCAACAGAACACAGCAGCCTCGCGACTCGGGCTGTATTGTTCCCTGATTTCTTCCCTGGGATTTCCTCTGACTCGCTACCCCCACCCACCCCTCCTATTCGCTCTCCATCATCCTTTCTCTGTCTGAGGGCCTTGCCAAACTCTTTGGCACATGAAAACAATTGTTCTGGTGCATTCTAGGGGATAAAACTGTCTCCTCGCACGAGTTTTTCCTCCTACAAAAGAAGCTCAGCTGATGGCCAGGCAGACAGACTTCCTCCTCCTCCTCCTCCTCCTCCTCCTCCTCCTCCTCCTCCTCCTCCTCCTCCTCCTCCTCCTCCTCCACCCCCCCCCCCTCCTCCTCTTCCTCCTGCCTTTTGAAAAGTGGTCATGTTCAGTAAAATCGGAAGCAGAGTATCTGAGTCTGGAGCCACAAAGTGACTCAGAACCATTAATATCTTTGACACGCAGGTGGAGCGAGGGGCCACCCCCCCCCCCCCCCCCCCATCACCCCCGTCCCCAGCCAGTAAGTGTTTGAAACATGCTGAAACGGACTCTGAGAGCAAAAGCTATTAAAATATTACCATGTGCAGGTTTGTTTCTAACAACAGCTCCCTGGCAAGACTACAGAATTCTGGGCGTAAGCACCCACCTGGGAATCAGGACAGCGCTCCCAGATGATGCTGAAAAAACGCTTCACATCCTTCCTGTTTCTGGATCATCTATTTTAACTTTTTTTTTTTTTTCCCCCCCCTCCTCTCTTCTGTCGGTGAGGCAAGGACAGGAACGCGTTTGAGCTGTCTGAGCAGTGATTTGTGTTTCATCTGTGAAGGTGTTTTCATGGAGACATTGCTCAACAGGATTCATTAAGCTGTGCTTGCTAAACGCGACAGCTTCCTTGTCTGTGTGTTCAGATCACATAACTGTCAGTCAGCGTGAACGCATTATGTCAGTCTCTTCTGCTTTTATTCTTGAATAACTTTCTCACACGACAGACAAGAGCACTAAACTGCAAGCTGTGATGTACAGATGTACAACAACACACTGAGATGCCCAAAGGGGAACTTAAATAAGCTGTTTTAACAACACTCCAAAGTGTTCACTCTTCATTGTAACATCACGTTGTTCTTGGGTTAAACCAGCTGACCAGCTTGGATTTTCTTGGCCTTACCACACACATTGTGGTTTATAGGTGAGGTCTTATATTCTAGGTCAGAAATTTGAAAGCAGGCCTGGCCTTTCTGTGTGGAGTTTGCATGTTCTTCCATGTTTTCTTATCGGTTGTTTTGTTTTTTCCACAGACCAAAAACTTACATTAGACGTGAACTGGTGACAGAAAGTGATGACCTGCTGAACTGAGTTACATTATACTATTTGAAAAGGGAAGAAAAAAAAAAAGTTTAAAATCATCAGGGAGAAAAAAAGTTGGGGAAACCTGCTAATTCACAGACTCGTGCTGCTTTCAGAGCAGAGCTCCCAAACTTTTCTCCTCGTAATCCCCTCAGATTGCCTCTGAAAAAGCTTCAGACGCCCTTTCAAATCTCTGATTCAGCCTGAAATCTCAGTGAAGCCAAACAGCATTAAACCCACTTCCACATCGACACAAACGCCTTCAAAATTATATCGATGGACATGCTACAAGTTTTGCTCTTAATTTAAAAAAAAATAAATAAAAATGTCCCCATGACAATCTCAAAGCAGGAGAAGTCTCGGATCCCGTCCCCGCTCTTTGACTTTGTTTCTGCCAGCAGGGTGCTTTTCTTACATCATCAGACTTGAACTTACACAAACCTTAGACATACACAAGGGAGGGTATCTCCTCTTATGGTAATCCTTTAACATCCATCATGACTAGTATTCCATCCATCTTCTATACAGCTTCATGAAATATGTTGTGGCTATTTGCAAAAGCAGGATACATCCTGTCCCGGTCACCAGTCCATGTCAACGTAAAACACACAAAGAGACACACAGACTTTCTCACCTGCAATGAAATTTAAAGTAAAGTGAAAGAAAACCAGAACACCTGAAGAAAACCCACACACACGTGATGCATATTTTCATACATGAAAAGTTACTGGAGGCTGATCAAGACTCGTACCTGTGATTAATTCAAGAAATCCTCAATGAAGCCCACCATAGGTCTCCTTTCTTTATCAGTGGAATTAAAATAACAAAGCCTGTTGATGTTCTGGCTGTATGGAAGCATTGGAACGACTACATCACCCTGCTGCTCCATGGTATGCTTCATGGTATGCTGCTTCATTCACTTGTTTCCAAATACTTACTGAAATAAGTCTCTTCTTAATTGAATGGTTTATTTATCCTTATATGAGTTAAACACTGGACAAACTTTGTTCAGTAATCGTGGACTACAGTCTCTCAGCCAATTTATTTATTAAACTAAAAGATAAAATGATAATCGTCACTCATATTCTTCAATAAGTAGAATTGATCATTACAATGCGGCGTTAAAAAGTGACAGAATATAATTTAAAACTGCATATTGCTCAGTCTTATGATAAATTCATTGTTTTCCATTTGTAGTCTGCATTGACTGAATACAGTGTTAGTTATTATGGACAGTGACATTGTGGCAGATTTTAAGCACAAAAAAAACCCTTCAATAGATACATATAAAGAAATATTATTTGTGTGTTTACTAGCCAAGGACCTAGTGTGCAACAATTTATTTTATTGTATTTTATTGTTTTGGTGTAAAGGAATGGTTTGAAGTCCACCATTTACAGGCAGGGTTGTCACACTCATGTTAGGTCAGAGGCCACATAAAGTCCAGTTTCACATTTAGTGTTCTGCAACGGTAAAATAGCACCATTATAACCTACATACTTTAAATTTGTCTTTGTTGGGGCAGAGACTGTACAAGATGAATATATCTATTTTTTAACAAGACAACAATCTCAAGTTTTGTTTTGGCAGCATCACTAATATCTCAGCTCAGTATTGTGTTGTGTCCACGACCCTTAAGAATTTTTTTTTTTTTTTTAATCTAATGTTTCTTTGGAATTTTTACAATTTGCTTGGTGGTTCAGTGGCGGGATCTGGAGCCTCTCGTTGGCCAGTTTTGGCCCACAGACAAAACCACAGTTTCAAGACGGTAGAGAGGATGTTTTGCTCTTGTGTTTGCTGCTGCTGTCCTCGACAAAACAAGGTCTGGCGATCACATTCACTTTACGTCTGAAGTTATAACCCTGGCAGGACAAGGGGGAGGAAGTGCCGTCCAGCTTCATTTCATCCTTGTAGAAATACTTCCTGCATAAAACCTCTGCTGGGATTAAGAGATGCGAGAGTCTGAGGAAGGGGGAAAAAAAAAAAAAAAAACTCACCAAAGCGGAGTGGTAAAGCTTCGCAGTGATCCCCAGGTGGATCCTCTGGACTCGCGCCTGTCAGACATGTTAAACAGATCCACACTGACCTTATCTGCTGTTGGTGCTTCCCCCTCCCCGCCGTCTCCTCTGATGGTTGCTGCTCTCAATTTGTTACCTGTCATCCCGGGGTAAGGAAGAAAAAAAAAAATCCCCCTCTGATTTCTTTGGGAACTCACTTTTTAGTAAGCTCGCCCTGGGATGCATCACCGGAGAGCTGTACATCTGGGTCCCAGCGCCGGATGATGTCAAGACTGGCGATGACCCAAAGCCCACCGCACAGAGAGTTCCTCGGAGAGGTCGGCTGCACGTTGTTTTCCCTTCCTCTGTCTACGTGACATCTTCCTGCCGGGGGGAGCCTCGGGGAGCCATTTGAGGAGGCCCAGTGCCTGAGCGTGGTGGACAAATTCAACTTATCCTGACAGAGCAGGTGGGGGAGGGATGATGAGGCGAGCAAAGACCCCCAGCAGGCACCTTTAACTGCCTTTAAAAATTCACTTTCCATACAAACTCCTGCCACTGGGGAGATTCCCTCCGCTGTTTGGAGGCAAACTCTGCAGCCTTATTCGAAGCGATATCAGACAGCAACTCTGGCTCAGCTGTCTGTGTGTCTGAGCTGAAATGTGCCTGTCAGTATTCACCGGAGTGACTTTTTCAGACTGGAGGAGACACAAAGTCATCCGCAGAGACTTGGCTGCTTTCGTTAGGCACCTTGATTTCTCAGCATGCATGAAGTATTTGCCAGAGTCAAACGTTCTCCTGTGCTAAGGAGATCAGAATGCAAGAAAATCGAACGACGACAGGGCGAAAAAGAAAAAAAACAAAACATTTGCTTCCTTTTGCAATAACGTAAATGAAAATGTAGTTATGTCATACCGACAAGCACAAGAATATATTCCGGCTGAATCCTCCAGCTGCTGCTGACTTTGGGTTGCACTACTAACAAGAAGTGACAAACTGAAAAAAGACAAGTCATCTTGAGACTCTGCATTGGGATTATACTCGCATCAATTGCGGCGATTATATGTCAACAAGGTTTCACATCAGTGCTCCACTGTGACTTCTGACCTCTCACCCCATCTCTCCCTGTCCACTGAGTCCGCAGCGGTTGATTTATCCCTCTGACATACCAACAGCTGTGTTGGGGGCTCTGAAACAGAGTGTGGGCTACTATTTGCCGTGACTAATCGATAGCAGACTTCAAAAAACACCAGTCATGAGATTTCGGGAAAAATACACCATTCACTGACACGAGAAACCCCCCAACCTTTTCCTTCATACACAATGTCGCTTTCACATGAGAACACCAGGCAAAAAGAGAGAGTTTTATGCCATTAAAGAGCTGATATATACAGCTTGCAAACAGAGCTTCAAAAATATGTTTAATTTAAACTGATACATTTCACATTTTTAACAGAAATGTAAATGTTTGCATTGAGGAGTAGTGATTTTCCAAACTGCAGCAGCCAGTTTCAATTCTAAATGTTATTTTGACTAACGGCACATAGAAAAGGCCTCAAAGAATGTTTGAGCTGTCAAAGGCATTTCCCCTGCCAATGTTTACACCTCATTAGATCAAGAACAAGAAAAACATTTTTTTTTAATAAAATATACTTTATTTAAACTTTTTTTGCCAAATAGAAAAGAAATACAAAAAAAAATTATCATAAGTTTCAAACAAATGCACTGCATCTTTGAAAGTCTTATGCTTAAATTTGTCAGTCAAGTATAAATAGTCTCTTCTTTGGTTCCATCGTTTGATCCAGCATGTGTACAATGTGTGTGTACGTGTGCACGCTCTGCAAAACCAGCGTGGACTTGTTCCCTGAGAAAGTCTTTGAGGATTTTCAGGTTGTCGATCATTTCGCTGGTCTTCAGTCAACGTCTCATTCGCAGCGGACCCAGTCCTCGCATTTTCAAGCAGTCTTTCCCATCTTTAATCTGTAAAGAAAAGAGAAGAAGGAAGAAGTCAGGAAAAGTTGGAACCCAGTCTATCCGTGCCAGACGCAACTGTGACGTTTCTGCAAATTCGGGGCTTTATATATTTAAAAAGTAAAACAAAAACAAAAAAAACAATTTTATTTTATTTGTTAACAAATGTAGGCGGATTTATCAGCCACACTGTGTTTTGCTTCGGGCCGAGGATAAAAGTAGCCTTAAAAGCCACCTGCGCGAGGAATTTATAAGCGCTTTTACGCACACGTGTCGACCGTGCGTAAACGGGCTTTTAACGCACACATTTAAATGAGATAAAACTCCAAATGTAAACAAATGCGGCTTCAGACGGACTTTCTGCATTACGCACATTTAAAACCAATAGAGGTCTGAGCCTCTTCAAGAAATGTAATCTAATGGCACAGGTTAAGCCTTTCTTTCTTTCTTTTTTTTTTTGACCATGCATGCGCCAATAAAAACCAAACAGCATGTACCCCTTTTCTCTGGTTGCTCAAACAGAAGGTGCAGATGGTCCTGGGCTGCTTCCCCCCGCTCTCCTCTTGCGCATGGAGGCACGGCTGTCCGTCGGCACTGCCGTCTCCGGTCACGAGCACGTTGGCCAGATGGGAGATGTAGCTGGACGCCAGACGCAGAGTCTCGATCTTGGAGAGCTTTCTGTCCACGGGCTCGGTGGGTATGAGTGTCCGCAGCGCCGTGAAGGCGGTGTTGACGCTCTGCGTCCTGCCCCTCTCCCGGGCGTTGGCCGCGGTCCGCTGCTTCATCACCCCCGCCGTCTCCCCGTCCGAGTTGTGCGAGACGCGCCTCCGCTTCTCGGAGGAGCCGCAGTAGCTCTGCTCCGAGCTGCCGTCGCTCTCGCTGCGGTTCTCGTCGTCCTCGGACGTGACCGTGAAATCCGAGTACATCAAGTGCGTCGCCACAGGCCGCAGCATGGCAAAAGTCATCATTGAAAAGTCCCCCCGAATCCCCAGATCCGGATCTGGAGAAGGAAAAAAAAAAACAAGCTCCAAGACAGTCGCCCCTACATCTCAGGGTGGCGCAGAGTCTGCGACATGGAACCGGCTGCGTCAGCGCGCGTTTTTGTTGGGTTTTTGGGGGGCGGTTTTTAGGGGAAAGCCGGTGATCTTTTCATGAAGCCTGTTGGCCTTGGTTAAGGATGGACCCGGACTACCTGGTCAGCTGTGCTTCTTATAGCTGGATGGGAGGAGCTGCCAGTACTTCTCAGTCACACTCTCTAATGTGAAACATGAAGCAGTGTTGGAATTACAAAGAAATCTGAGAGGTTCCAATACTAGCAGACACTTTTTCCTCTATTATTTGTTGTTTCCGCGAATAACCGAATTGCAAAGGCATTGAAGATGCCACACATCCTAACCATGTGCAAACATTCAAGTAAATGAGGACATAAACTATATTAAATTGTACCATAGAATATATGTGATAATGCTTAAAGTGACATGATGGAGAGTTTGTAATATAGTCTAAAACAAGAAATACGTGATGTGTTTTGTATGCAAAGATAAATTAACTGCCAAATAAATGATAATTGATTTCATACACTATAAGGTTAAAATGTGTGTTCAAAAATTAAAGTTTCATTCAATGCAATGTGAATGGCAATAATTTACCAAAGAAAATACTTAAAAAAAATGTTTATAATACTGAGTGGCACGACGTCTTCAAAATAATTTTATGTTAGAAAAGGTTTAAAAGGTGAAATGCAACGTAATATGTTTTCTCTTTAAATCCAGGGTGTAATAGTTATTTACCTTTGAGCAGTACATGATCAAATACTTGAAATAGAGAAAAGGGTAATTGCCTACTCAGTTACTTTCACCACTGCCTGCATGTACATGTGTTGAATGACCATTTTGATGTCAGATGTGTGGTTATGGGCTATTCTGTGCATTTTTTTGTACTATAGTTTTCTTTCCTGTTGTTTCATGGTTCACTCTGTCATTTCAGACTGACATGTTTATGGTCCTTCCACCTGCTGAGGCCTGTTTTTGTTGTCTGGTTAAGTGCTTCAATAAAGGTGAAACCCAAATTACCTCAGCCTAATTCCTCCACAAACTTTCCCAACACACAAACAACATCATTGTGCAGCATATTTCTGTGTTGAAAGCTATTTTAGAGCTTCAGAGGTTCAAATGAAGTTCTCCAATTTAAATGTTTTTTTTTAATCAGGGGCATACATTCACTAGTGAACACATTCTAACAGATTTAGTCCTGTTAAACTAAATAATAGCTGTTACGTCTCCCCATTAAGACTGCTTTTGGCTCAAACAGAGGATCACAGGTCAGACAGCAGGAGAAAGTTAAGTGTGAGTAAATAAACAATGAACAGATGATCCCGGGATGGCAGAGACTTATTTGCTTGCTGCCCTGAGTTCAAAAAAACAAAGTGGTGGCAAATGGATGATTTAGTTCCTCCGAGCCACAGCAGTAGTCACAAGCCAGCAGCACATGCAGCCACTTCAGTGAGCCTCAGCTGCATCAACAGTCGGACGTCAGACACCCAAACCGTCTGCTGAAGGAGCGCTGAGGTCTCACAAAGGACAGCAGGAACCAATCAGCACACTCCGAGGGAGAGGATCACCTCTCCAGAGATTTAGCGAATATAACTTTAAATAATATAAACTGTGAAGGAGCCACACATTAATTTGTCCCATGTTGTGTTTTTCTTAGTGGCGAAATTACATTCATGATGAATCCTGATGGGAATTCATTGTGTGTCTTTGTGGGTTTTTGTGAACCACCAGAGATGCAGGTTGACGCATTCTGAGAACATCTGATTTCGCAGAATGGCAAATTGCTCTTCTTCTTTTTTTTTTTTTTTTTAACAGGAAGATGCACATGCATGTCTCCACAGAGAAGAGGCCACAGCGTGTTGGTTTTACCACCCACTGAGGTCCACACTGTCAGCCTTCAGAAATCTCCTACAACAACAGCTCTCAGTCTGTCAGATGCAGAGAAGAAGAACCTTTGTGTTTGTCTTTCACACAGTACAGATCTTAGCACAAGCTTTGAGTGTCATGTTGTAGTTAACGTTTTTAGTTTTTTGGATAACTGCAAAAAAAAAAAAAAACCCGTTGGCAGAGATATTCATCTTTTCCAGATGATAAACCCAAAGACAGAAAACCTGTTTTACTGATTGGAGACAGTCAACAAAAACATCCTTGAGATTTCTTTTTGCACAAAACAAAAAATGGAAGTAAAGGTTTTAGATTGATTTTTTTCTCCCTGAAAATCCCTGGTTTGAGTTCAGACTGCGTGTGTGTGTGTGTGTGTGTGTGTGTGTGTGTGTGTGTGTGTGTGTGTGTGTGTGTGTGTGTGTGTGTGTGTGTGTGTGTGTGTGTGTGTGTGTATCAGCTGGGATTGGCTCTAGCCAACAGCAACCCTAAGCTGGATAAAGCTGTATAGAAGTGGTTGAATAAATGGGAACTATATAATACTATTTATACTGGATCACTGATGGATAAATAGCTTATGTTCGTCTTTGTTTTAGAAACACAACACAATCCAAACACAGAGTCACTCAGGTCAGAGGTCACTGACCGATTTGTCGTATTTATTCACCCAATTTGTTGGACTTTGAGATTATATGGAAATGATTTACCTTCACTGAACCATATTGACTGGAACACACAATATGCTTACATTTGAAAGTACTCTTGCCTGCATGGAACATGTTGAAAATGAGGAACAATTAGATACGTTGCCATGAATCTTATATTCTTGTCCATTTCACATTAAACTGAAAACCAACCTTTCCCTGAAGGTTACACACTGTCTTTATTTTACATCATTATAAAACATTGCAGCACTGCAGAAGCTGCAAAATTTTTTTATGTAAATAATTGACATTTGTTAAGTTGTAGATGATTTAATACAGGTTAGATAACATTTTGCTCCACGTATTCTCTTTTATGAATCTCTGGCATGACGAGGAGGAAGTAAATATAATTTCACCAAACTCAGTGCTGATTATCATTACTGTATAATGTATGTTACTTTTTGTGCTTGTTTGATTTCTTAAATCAACAAATTTGGACTGTGACTTGGCAAGGATTTAATGGATGAAATAAAAACAATGTCCTAGTTCTTGTAACCTCTCGACTTTTGATCTAGAAAATCAACAATGAAACTACCCAACTTTATTTCTCCGTAACACTGAGCTCCATTGTTGTGCAAAAGTTATTAAAAACACATCAGGGAGCTCGACATTGTTGCGTGGTGCGACACGTCCTTCACTTAGTGGATCCCACGCAAACACTGTCCTGCTGTGCTAAATACCCACTTCAACACTAAATCTACAGCTGAAAATAGACTCTAATAAATACAGGACTGAGACCTGTGTGAGTAATGATGCCTAAACTCTACTGTGGCCCAGCTTTTATTTAAACTTAAATAATGTAAACGTGGCCTGGTTTCAAACATCTTCAGTATGAATAAAATATGCTTGAGGCTGAGCTAGAAAAAAGAAAAAAGAAAAACAAGCCTGGGAAGAGAAACACACTGGGCTCTAAAAGGCAGTGCTATTGATTAATCCAGCACTTTTTTTTTTTTCGTCCGTGCCTGAAAAGACTTTTCTGTTTAATCCCCTTTTGTAAGTCAAATTTATTTCATGCCAGAAGTCTTAAAATTGCCTTCAATGGCCCTGCCTGCCCTCCTCTTCAAAATAGCAATGCACTTAGTAGTATTGGATTCGTACTGAGTCTTGCCAACTTCAGTGTTGAAATCCTCGGTGAAATTACAGCACTCGTCTGTCATTCCTATAATACCCTAAGTAATACATCAGTCTAACTTCTCAACCACTTTATCCTCAGGTTGTCGGATGCTGGAGCCGATCCAAGCTGGCGAAGGCAGTGTACACGCTTGTACAGGTCCACAGTCCATGATAGGGGATAATTAATATATTTGCTGTTTTTAATTAAGTCTTTTTCATCCTCTTATTGTAAGAAAAGATGCACAGCCATCAGTGAAGGCTATTGAACAACAGCTACCAATAAATAATGATGAACATATTTCTGATGGAGAAAAATCCACACGTCACCTCGCAGCTGTAATGAATGAATGACGTGAAATGAGCTGACGTCACAGCAGATCTTTTCCTAGTCAATTAAACCTGATGAAATGTTTGTAATGATTCTGGATCGTTTGTATGTCACCCCTTTTTTCTGTGCTTATCCCTTTATGACTTTTGCATTTATTTTCTTGTTTGTCTGCGTAAAGCTGTTTTTACTTTGAGCGACACATGAGAAGGAGCTCTGCTATAATGGGAATAACTCACTGTCAATTTCATTAAAAGACACAATTTGTACTGAATGCAAACTAAACATGATGAAGACAAACTAAAGGACCCAGTGTAAAGCAAATTAATGCAACAGGTGTGACAGCTGCGGGCTGATGTGAACACATACTGTAATCTAATTTTTAAAAGTCACTGACAACTAAATGTTTTAATGAGAAAATAGAGGAATCGGCCAAAATCTTGCTTTGAAAGGTGTGAGATCATAAGTTTAGACATGAATGAATGATTTTTGCTATAACGCATTAAAGTGGGCAAATCCATCTGCACTCGAAATTTTAAATAATTGCTTTGATGGGAACAGATAGCAATGAATAAAAGCATGGGAGATGTGGGGGGTGAGATTGCCCTGTGGTTACAGGTATATTCCGAATACAAGCAAAACTCCAAAAGCATCATGCTGTGCAATAAAGGTTCCTTCACGAGGCCACCTCGCCCTGTAAACTCTCCCATCAGTCGCTCACATTCACTGCCAACGTTTAAGCCTTAGTATTTGTACCGAGGCCTCTGGGAAACACAACCTATTTCTATTATACCACATGTATACTTTCACAAAGCTGCACATGGAGAAGGTGGTTTAAGCGCAGTGTGTCTGTGTGCCGAGGGCAGAGGGTGGATACGGCATTGCAAATCTGGCCCAAATTACACGCCTGCAGCCACCAGTAGTCTGAGCGAATTCCGGATAGGAAGCTGTGCGAAGTCCTCGTCGCCTCCAACACCTAAACTCTTTCAAAAGGATTTGGCTCCTAATGCCATCTCGGGTGGAACAAATGGGTGAGCTGGCTAACCAGAGATCATTTTTCAGCTCCATTTTAGATGTGGGCTAACTCATAGAGGAATGCCAGAATCGATTCGGTAAGGTCTGAGCAGCCTAATTGGGGTACTTTGTAGAAGAGGAGTAATCACTCCGTAGGAACATTCTGAGAGACATATTGTCCTCATTAAAGATGTGTCAAAGCAGATTTATTTTATGGTGCATTGTCAGGGTTCAGGGTGGGATGTTATAATGGAAAAATCCAGGATGACACGTTAAGTTCAATCATTCTCTTTACACACAGACATGGACGGAGAGTGCTTGTTCACTCTTTACTGTACCGAAACAGTGAAAATACAAGACAATTTTTAAATGAACCCAACCTATGAGTGGTTATGCGTCACTGATGGGAGGTTGTTCTAAAAAAATTTATTAATCACTTTAATTCTCTCTTGTTTCTGGCACCAGCTCATCAGACCAAAACACGGGGAACATAACTTGTTTGACACGAGTAACTGTTCACTGCTTTCTGAAATGTGTGCTTTGACATCATTTCAACAGTCCTGTCACTTTGAAGGTCTGCGGTGCCTCTTTCCTTTCTTTTAATTATAAAAAAAAAAAACCTACACATTTGATAGCTTGTTCACAAACTAAGTTGCTGTTTAGAGTGTCACTCTCTCCACTGTGTCGTCTAAAAATAGCACAAGAAAGGAGGAACCTTTTCAGAAGTGCTGTTCACACACTGGGAAGAATAAACTCTCAAATTCCAAAATCTGCTCCTAAGTTCTTCATCATTGGTCACACTGTTGTTCGTCGAGTCAGCTACGAAAATAGTCTGTCAACTTGTTACAAGACACTCCGATAAACTTGTACTGATGAACTTTTTGAAGTTTTTTTTTTTTTCCTTAATCGTCATACATATTTCATTATTGCCTCCAAAATTCTAATATCTTATTGTTGAAATGCACATTATGCAAAAATAAAGGGATTTCAAGTATGCCTTATATGGCATTCAGTACATGTTTAAAATAAAACACAGAATGGATTTTAGCAAATCTGATTTTTTAAACATTTATTTTTCAGATTTTCATGGTAAAAGAACTCTGTATGAAATGTGACCAAACATAAGTTATAAACTATAGTCACTTGCCAGATAAAGTGTCAATATTCCATTCCTCGGTTTTGAAAATCTTAATTTGTTTCATTAATGTAGAAGAGATAATAAAAAGAACATGAGAAGTGTCCAAATATTGATTTAACCATAAATGTTTCAATCAGGCTATTCTTTAAGAATGAGCACAGTTTACATTCTCACAATTTGCAAACACCCTCTATTTCTCTGAGCATGAAAAAGTTCTTTTACAGATGATTGAACTCAAAATCTGGAAAATATTCATCTTCACACTTAGTGTCAACCCAACAAAACCATCAACAAGTAACTTCAACAACAAAAACCTTTCACCAAAACAAGAAATCAATAATAATAAGAAAAGAAAAGAAAACACTTACAAGAAAATGACATGCTTGTGTAAAAAAAAAAAAAGAAAAAAAAAAGGCCTCAAACAGTTCCTCTTCTTAACTGCCCAAATCTCCTTGATCTGTTCAAATCCTGAAAGATAAAGCATGCAGAACCACCCAGGGAAACCGCTCCCCGAAGCAACAGGTGCAATGTATTTTTTCCATACCAGTATTGCGTGTCAAAACCCCTTTGAGGATATGGTTACTTCCAGACAGTGAGTGAGCCACAGGAAATCTTCTCACACGCGACGATTCAGGGGAGAAATTTAGAGCCCTTTAGGGCCGGTCGGTAAAAGCTGCCCTTCATTTCCTCGATGGCCACAAAGGGAGATCGTCAGGCAGCCCAGAGCCTGCATTGTGAGAGCGCCGATGTCGGAAAAGCCCTGTCTCGATGTATAGCTCACCTATATTATTCTGTAAAGTTCCTTCCTCCAAGACAGAGGGAAGGGAACTGCCGTCTGACTTGATTTAGTAAGTGGAGTCAGTTCCGAGGTCAGCAACAACAGCAAAACAGCGCATGATGTAATACATCAAAGCATTCACTGAAGAATACTCTTGACGTTTACTGCAAGAAGAATGCATTTATACTTGTAATTGAGCTTGCAATGCATTGTCACAGGTGGACAGGTTAAGTTTGATTTAATTCCTGAAAATATTGTATCTGATGTTACTTTGCTCCAACAGGTTAAAATAAAAATTATATATATATATATATATATATATATATATATATATATATATAAACACAATAGAACTTCCATTACTTTGTCACAAACACAACCTGGGAGGTTAGAGGCAAGATATTTTTTTGGGATATCACGGGGGGGGGGGGGGGGGGGGGGGGGTGGGGGGGGAGACCGACGACAGGCAGAATGAGCAGACTCCGCAAAACTCGACAACATCTTGCATTTTGTCAACCTGATGTTTTCAAAACACCTGATTGCTTCCGAAAACCATCTGGTCTATAGGCTCCTCTCTGCTGCCGAGCTGTCGGGTCCGTCAATATCAAAGTTGACTGTGCATGAACAAAGTGTGTGAACAGCACTCAGACGCTGGGACACCTGATCCACTGAGATTTTATTAAGTTCTCAAGAACATGGAAAAAAAATATTCGCACTTGTTAGAGTCATGTTATGAGTCCAAAAAAAAAGGAGGGAAAAAAAGTGTCCTTTTTGACATATTGATTCTCACATTACATTCCCTTGGTGTCATTTGATTTCTAAAATTAAACACAGTGCTACTAATAAAATAAATAACTCTGACTACAGGAACCTTTCTAATATAATTTCAGACAAAAATAGCTCAACTCAAGACGATGTGTATTTAAATCCTCCGCAGGACTCGGCAGGAGGGACTGGAAAGGCAGACTTGAAGGAAAGCCACCGGTGGCTTTTTCAAGTGTCAAAGCAGCAAAAAAGCACAAGTGTAAATAAAAACAGTAAAAACTGCTGCTTGAGTTTTTCTGCCTGCATGCCCTGTGCTACACTTGGTTCACAGGTACGGCAAAGCACGACATTAAAATTATGAGAAGTATACTCACTTGTCAGTGTCATAATAATGCCTTTGAAAAGACTTCAAAATAAGGGAGAATCTTTAAGTGACCTTTATTACCGGGTAAATAAATGAATCGTGACAGTTTTTTTCCCCATGGAAACTATAATCATGTAAATATATATGCAATTAAAATGTATATCAAACGTTCCAAATGATTAAGAAAGAGATTTTTTAAAAATAATTAAGAATGATAACACAAATACTTTTCAAACATGATAATATCATGTCCTTCACTGAAGGGTTACATTTCCCCCTGCTGGTAAACCTTTTACTCTGCAGTCACTGGCTGCATTCAGAGTCACTGTTGTCCAGTATCAGTGACCCAACCTGACCAAGTCTCCATCCATCCATCCATCCATCCAAATTTAATGCTGCTTTATCCAACTTAGGATTTCAGGTACTGGCGGGGTGCTTGAGAAAAACCCAGGTGACGATGAGTGAAGCTGTGAACAGATCGCCAGGCCATCACAGGGCAAACACACATGGACAGACAATCAGACACTCGCAGTCATACCTCGAGGCATTTTTAGAGTCTGTGGGGAGAAACTGGAGTGCCTGGCAAAAAAAAACAAACAAAAAAAACCCACACATGCACAGAGACAACATGCAACCTGCACTCAATTCTGTGGACCTTCTTTTTATGAGGCAAGAGTGCAAACCACTAAACCACTGTGCAGCTCGAGTCTCTCAGCACAAGAGCAAACTGGAAAGAAAAACCCCCAAAAGAACAGACGTGGGCTCCTCCAGTCTCACCGCAGATCAGGCGTGGAACCCCCCAGGTAGGTACTGAGGTCCGAGATGTTTGATCTGATGATCTTGGCAGGAATCGTTGGCATGTTTAACCTCTGATACGCAGCAAACCTGTGACAGCCACCGAATGAGTAATAGTAATTTCCGCCTTCCCTGCCTTTGATCCAGAGCACATCAATAGGAGGAACGATGCCGATGTCCGCCGTTTCCTGGAAGCAAAGCCAAACAAATGATTGAATAAAAACGACATTGGAACAGACAAGTGGAAATTTCAAAAGTGAGAATAGAAAAAAGAAACAAGCCCGTGTAAGAACATTTTAGGTGGCAATGTTTAAATGTTTCAGTACATTTGCAACTCATTTGAATTGTATATATATATATATATATATATATATATATTTATTTATTTTATTTTTTTACCATGCAAAGGACAACAGATGATAATGAATTCATATATGCATTTACACTCTGAGATCCGCGACTCTTCACAAGAAAACAAAATTAAAAGCCTGGCAAAAAAGACAGTTCTAGAGTATTTTAAACTTTAAACAGTTTATAAACTCCAGGTATTCTGTCATTCACTAAGGTGACTTTGAAAAAATATAGAAGAATGCAATCATTATCATGGTATGTATACAAGGTATATCAGTTTGTCTCAGGTTAAGTAGTAATTTCTGGTTGACTTCCAGATTTCTTTTATCCATAAAATAAGATATTGATGACCTTCCATTGCCTATAACTCTTATTGTGGTAGACATTTCCCATTTTCCAAGCGATGGCTGTGTTGTATTTGGCGCTGAAAAGTTTAAAGCTGGAAGGTCATCATCCTGTCCCAACATTTTGGAGACGTAGCTCCTAACAAAAACTAAATATTGTTAATGTCACTTGGACTTTGGGGATTGTTTTTCATTATTGTACATTGCTTTGATTGGAGTAGTTTTGACAAGAATAACAGCTGTGTCCAGGCCAGCTGCGGGCCTTTGCACCTAATGTGACCTGAAGAAAGTGACAGGGTGATGAAACTCTACCTTTATTGTGTCCATCAAGCTCTGGACTTTCTGCTCGTCCAGTTCTGGAGGAAAAGGTCTGACGATGACCTGCAGCGGGACGTTATGAACCTCCTCCACACTGTCCGAGTGAATGGACCTGTTGTCACCGTCTGTTGACATGCTGGACGTGTTTCTGCTGGACGAAAACGCCAGACTCCTTTGAGTTTTATTCGCGACGCGCCACAAGCGACGCATTTGTGACGCTCGGTGTTTGTTTACTTCCTGGAGTAAGCCGGTAGGATCAGGGGCAAGATCTGATTGGCTGCCGTGACTGTCAATCACACGTAGGTCCCGCTCCACGGCCATTGATTGGTTTGACGTCAGTTCTACTAACCAAACTGATTTAAACGTACTTTTGTCCGAATTTGTTGTTCACGACTACCATTGAGGGTTTCAGCGGAACTTGTTAGCACAAGTTTAAAACGTGGGCTGGAAGTCATGGAGCAACATTTATACCCTTTTGAAGTAAGTTCATTTTCTCTCAATTTTCCTTTTTGTCCTCCATTATAGTCACAAACTTACAGCTTCAGCTATATATATATATATATTTCTTGTTAATGGAAGGAGACTAGTCGAATATTTGCAGTAAATTCAATTGAGCCTAAAACGGTCCAGGTGTGACTAATTAAAACATGGAAAATAGCTGTGCAGCCTGTGACCTCCTGTGCTGAACTCCACTGTTACATTGCACAAAGCTATTACTCAAAGTAATTGTTACCTTTTGACCACATTTATTTGAATTACACATTTTATTAATATTACGAAGAATATTAATAATTAATAATTAATATTCAAATCATATTTTACATACAGGCACAATTTCAGTTTTACACAAATGTAACTACTTTCTTTTTGAAGATTAGAATATTGGATATAGAAATGCAGTTCAAATGATGTGAACCTTAATTTAAATTGTGGACATAATTCGTGGGACTAACAAGTAAAATGCTCACAATGTTACAACTAATGCCATTATAAAAATAACAGGCATAATAATATGCTAATACAATGGGGTTTAGCTGAAAACACAACTACACACACCTACCACTGCACTATCCAAATATTTTTTTTTCAACCAATCATATTGCAGCATTTCATTGCATTGCATGGTCTTGCTCGTGACCTTCATGTTACAAAATTATAATCATCTTAATCATTTCCTGAATCATTTCAATACAGCTCCACCACATGATTTGGTAGAATTGGAAATTGCACAAAATACTTATATCTCTGAGGAATATTTCTGGCACCATGTTGAATCTACACAATCTACAAGGAGGAGGGAGTTTTGAAGCCAAAAGGAGGTCAAATCAGTTACAAACCAGATGTATCTATTGCTGTTGGTTATCGGTGCAGATACATGAGATACAATAAAATAGGCTAACAGTTGATGCATTAACTGATACTGGCTTTGAAATTGAATTTCAGTGTTTGACCTTGAAATGCCAATTTCTGCTGATATGACAGGCTGATAGAATGGAGCTTTAGCTTTGCATGATTTGTGACTAAATGAAAGGGTCAAAACTCACATCTGAGCAACAAGCACGTCAACAACTTTCATTGAGGCAACATGACAAGAGGAGAGATTTGTTTTTGTATGCAAAACAGCTCCATCAGCAGTAAATACCGACACAATCTAATCTTTCCAAAAGGTAATCCAATGTCATACACTGGTGGAGATACACATTGTAATTTAAAATAAAGCTGCAGATCGTTCGATCTGTCTTTTATTCTATTTGTCTATTTGTGGTAAACAATGATTGAAAGTTATTACATTTCATCAAGTACTCAGAATGCAGATATTTTCCATCTCTTTAGGCCGACGGTTGATACTGATGCTGATGTATGCATATATTTTCCACCTGATGTCTGAGAACATAAAGTATTTCCTCTTCTGGAATTAACCCATCAAGCCTGCTCTTATCGAGCTGGCCCACTGGCAGATGCAGACATAAAATAAATTGCTTGTCAAATTGTAAATGTTCAGTGGGCTAAATAATAAAAACCACGTCAACTTAGGTTTTCTAAAACATGCCATATTTATTTTGATGTAACAGGTTGTGTCAATGAAAACTTTAGGATTCATCAAACCTCAATAGGTTTGAATGCTTTACCATGTCCTGACAACAGACGCAACCAAATAAAGGTTGGATTTGGAATGAAAGTTGAAGGATTTATATAGACTGTAGTTAAAGGACCAACCTTTTATTTTAATGTGCCATTGATATTGTGCGTCAAACAAAAACATACCGTCACCTCTGATTGGTGTAGGCCTCCTCCCTTTAAGATTATATTGTAAAGTCACCTGTTGGAAAAGAAAGGTTATGCCTGGACTGGTCACCGGCACATCGTTGTTAATTTCAACGACTGGACAGTGTAAAATGCAATTATCTGAATCCTGAAAGCAGAAATCTAATTAGACTTAATGACATGAGTTATTTATTTGTTGAATGTTGCTCATTTCAAAGTCAGGAGTGGTTGTTTGAAGGTGGATGCCTTTTTATCTGTTTTTATTGAGATTTTTGCTTTGATGTTTGCACCAGTATTTTCACTGAATATCGGTACTGTGAATTTAAAAAAAAAACAAAAAAAATCTCATGATGAACACTCATTTGGAGCAAGTGTTTATTTTTGCATTTGGAATAGCATGTAAGCAGTGCTGTGACTGGCTCTTAGAAACTTACTGGAAAAACCACAATGCAAAGATTTAAGAAAACTTCAAAATCACATTTATTTTTGGCAAGTCACGCAGCCCTACTCGCTTTCTAATACATCCGACTCACTAACAGGTGTCATCATGAAGACATCAGCGAGCTCCCTGTCAGTATTCATGATATTGTTGCTGATCAGTGGAGCTTCAACACATTATTACCTTCCTTAGACTTAGGGAATAGCAGCAGTGACGACAACAGGTCAATAAAATCTTGTTGATAAGTAACTCTAATAGAAGTAGTTCATAAACAAGTGTGAACAGGTAAATAGAACATTGGGGTTAAACTGGTCTGCTTCTCAGCACATATTTCATAGCATGTGCATGTAGTACTAAACACACACTAAACACATACTCGGCCAAACAAGTCCCTCATTAAAATTCACTCCAGCAATTAGTCATGCAGTTAAAAAGAGCCGCCACAAGCCCAGAATCCTTTGGTGACAGTAGTTTTTAATGAGGTCATTGTTTTGTATTGTCGACTGTTGCGTGATATAGGCTCCAGCCTTCAAAGTGCACCACTTCTTGATTTTCTATTTTTGCAGGAATTTCAAAGAGCCAAGCAGGTTGCTGTGGTTACAAAAAGGACGTCTGGGCTCACAGCTTTGCACAGGTAAGTAGAGAGCTTCAAAGATCTGCGGCAGCGGAGTGGAAACAGAACTATTGTTGTTTTCTCCAACCCACTGCCGCAGCATCTTCTAATGAGACAATTAAAAATGATTTCTTGGACAGGAGAGGCAGGCCATTATATTGAATTATTACAAATTCTTTGAATTACAATGGCAGCGCCTTTTATGTTGATTAATTGGTCACACGGGGATCAGTTACAACATGAAAGAGGTTTATATATAGTATGTGATCATTAACAGTAGTATTCAGTATATTATTATATACCCTTGTAGAATAAAACTGAGAACAATACATCCTGTAATGTAGATGTCATGGTAAATGTTATCAACTTCTTTGCCTTGTTGTTAAGTGATAGTGCAGCAGTCTCGTCTTACTTTTAACTGAAAAGAACAACTGACTTTTTTTCTTCAAGATCACTTCAGCTGAGACCAGAATACCAAAAAAAAACCCCAAAAAAACTCCTGTTGGCCTGTAATGTGTTGACACGGATGACACTACATGACTTTGTGTTTCTGCGTGACTAACTGCAGTCACAGTAAAAATGTATGATGCCTTATCCACCCACGGGCATTCAATACTTTACGCAACAGTCAAGTTGCTGCTTTGCTGCCAATCAAAATCCACCTCATCACGCGGCAAAAGAAAACGGCGTCACATGAAGAGAAGAGGGCCTGTCATTCAAGGCGTATAGACATGTAAATCGTCTCCTGTGCCGGTGTGTGTTCAGAGTCCCACTACACTCTGCGTGACCCTTTGCTGTCACAGCAGGACTGCGCTGGAGTCACTAACATATCTCAATTACTTAGATTGAGTTAGTCACACAGGTACAGCGGCAGGTCACGGAAGAACAGTTCCCACATAATGATTTGCTGTTAATATTAGATTTCAGTCCCTGTGGGATTGTCACACTTAGAGCAGCTGGAGAAAATTACCTGCCAGCTTTCTGACAGAGAAGTGAGCTATATTTATTTATGCCTTCCTCTTTTCTTTTCTTTTTTTTTTTTGTTACACGTTGACATGCTTTTAAAGTGATAATTATTTTGACGCCTTCAAACTATAGCTTTGTGATAGATGAATTTGTGTGTGAAATCATAACACGGTTTAGCAACGGTGGCGGTTGCGGTGTTTGCGGCTGAACGTGTGACTGATTCGCTCAGTGATGTTGATTATTCACCAGCGGCTCTGTCTGAATCTATGAAATTATTTTTGTGCGCTATCTCCTTCCAGTACAGCTGCCCAGAATGAGATTCCTGTTTAATGATCTTCCATTTCCTTGAAACAAATTTGCTCTCCAGCCCTCATCCAGAGAGAGAAAACGAGGTGCTTGGGACCGAGGTTATTTAGATGTGGATTAAGCTGCAGCCTTTCTTTCCATTTACACTTGGCTCAGTTCATTAACCTTACACTCACAACAGATGCACTCTTGTGGTTTTTTTTGTTTTTTTTGTCAAGCTGTTCAAACCTAAATATCAACATAGAACAGCACAGGAGAATTGTTGAAATCGTTATTTAAATTAATTTTTTTTATATCTCATTTTAATCTCATATTTCTACTCCGTCTATCTTCTCAGTCCAAGGAGGCAGGAAGCAGTCTTCAGAGGCGTCTTGTTGTCCAAACAATTCACTAACAGAAGATGTTTCATTTATTGTCAAGTACAGTAAAGAAAAGTGTGGCATAATGTAACAGAATCTCTATTTCAGTTTCATTTTGGATGATAAAACATCATCACTTGATTTTCAGAACGCATAAAATTGCTGATTAATTGTTTGTCACAAACCTAGTAATCATTCCATTCCTGCAAATGATAAACATTTTAGCCATAAAGACTTGAGTCTCCTAGTTTCTTTCTGCATTGTATATGAAGGGGAAAAAATGAGCTATTTATGGAGTGCCCTCCTTGACTTTTGCCTGCGTGCTGATGACAAGTTGGATATCTTAGATGCATAAAAATGCGATTTTGACACGACTTCAAAAAGAGAAGCATACGGATGAGGTGGACCCTCTGCCAACAGAGAGACGAGGAAACAGATGGGTTTTACACAAACAGCACAAACATCAAGAACACTGAGTTAAAGAGCTTGGCAGTCTCACTTGATGAAACAGTGAGGAATGGAGGAGCTTTTAATGAGCATCTCTCCTGTGATGCAGAATGTGAAAAGACAAACTGTTAGCTCTTAAAGGCACAGTTACAGTTGGTTGGTCCGGCCTGGATGAAATGAATCGTCTCGCTAACCTCTTGTTGGGCGAGTGCGGTCAGTGTGTGAGCAGATTGATTATGTTACTGATATAGTATAATTAGCTTGTCATGGATTTTCTGTTTAACCATAGACTCGCGAAGAACAGGATTTCCAGGACACAAATACGCACATAAGTCATCACCGAACTGATGGTTATGATCCCAATATGAAGCCTGCTGGGGTTTTTGTCAAGCTGATGGTTGGTGATCAGCCAACAGATGGCGCCAGATGTATGATCAGGGTCAGAGCAAGGGCCAGCACCAGTTGAAGGAGGGTTCAATTGAGCAACGTGGTTTGCTTAATTACAAGAATGACTTGTTGTTTGCTTTGTCATGTGAGAGCAGCTGAGAGTCACCAGCTGCAGCTAAAAAAAAAGAACAGCTTCAAGAGCGATTTTGCATTAATATTCCTTCAGATGGCCAGTGAAGACTAATTATTAACCCGGTCTCTCCATTTTGTTATTGTTTGCTTGAAATTTACTCTGGACCGCAAAATGCCCCCCTGCCAAAAAACAAACAAACAAAAAAAACAGACTCCTAAACAAGCTTGGCTGAAATCAAACTAAATTGCTCAAATGTTCATTTTAGGATATCAGAAATTGTATATTATTTAGTATTTTCAGAATAATTCTCTGTTGATTTGTGAAAACATCACATCACTTTAATTTTGTGGCTTTCTCCTCATTACAGAAATGCGAGTAAGATCTGCTACACGACACCTGACAACATGGTTCAATGTTGTTAAGTACACAGTGAGAGCTCACATTCTCAAAAATATTTCATAACAGCAAGGATGTCAACATGATTCTCAACAACATGTAAAGTCATGTTCAGTTGGACAATGAAATCACCAAAAATTGTGATTGTAAAATGTTTGCTGATGAAATTCAATGAACACAAGTGCTTTCAAAACTATGAATAATTGCTGTTGTTTTTGAATTAAACATGTTAACTGGGAAGGTTTGGGTGTAAAAATCTCAGCACATCACCAATCAATATTTCTCACTATTTTTTTAAAAGCCAGATGACAATATAATTTACTTTAGATTATAAAGACGATTCGTTTTATTAATTTCTTTAATGTCGAAATTGACAGTATAGTGGGAATTGTTCATCTGTCTCATCCGTCTCAGCTCAAGCTCAGTGCAATACAGTTGACTGTGATGAACAGAAACAGCAACATGTCAAGGTTTTACAGAATTGTTTTCCCATATTTATCATAATAATTCATAGTTTCCTGCACAGTGTGGCTGTTGCCTCTACCGCTCTGTTCGTCCGGCGGCCCTGTTGTAAAAAACCCTCAATCCATCACAAGGCAGGCGTATTAACTCTCAAACAGCCGCTCAGAAGACGACTGTGTCCTCAGGTCAGTGTTTTTGAGACGCCGATGTGGCACGCTCAATTTTGCATGTTGTTCTCAATAATTTACCTAATGTACTCCGAGCGTGAGTGTGAGTGGCAGTGGGAGGCGCCGGCTCCGTACACAGGCATATGTATGCAGGGCCACGGCTGCCCTACCTGCCTCCCGGTGCTGATGGCTCACGGCGGCTGTTGTTGCACACACAGCACACCCACGGGTGATGTAATTGGATTCCATGGGTCCCCATTTTACAGTCCATTGCCATGTAATGAAATCAGTTATTTACTTTCATCATAAAATCTGATAAGGGACAACATCTGCCGGGGTAAAGTTTGAGTGAGGACCGCACATGAATGTTGATGTGCCGTCCTCACAACATCCTGATCTGCGGCACCACGAGCCCGTTGCTGCTTGCACCCGAAGCAACACTTGGTCGCGAACTTTCCGCTTTGCTCAACACGTGAAAACTGACACGACGGTTTATTTAGTTTAGTGTGTAACGTGTGTGCAGGTAAAAGCGCGGGCAGTCACAAAGTGTCTCGTTCCTGAGTCCCTGCTCTGCTCTGCTCTGCTCTGCTCTGGCTGCTGCCTCATTATACTGCTGCTGTGCTGCTGGAGGACACTGAAGGACACAAGCGATTGAATTCAAGTGTTGTATATTCCCTGGAAACCAATCAAGAAAGGCCCCAGAATAATAATCCCTGTCCGCTGTCGTGATTCATTTTTATTTTGTTCCATATTTTTCTCTGGCTTTTGAGTCACTCAGGAAGAGTAGTTCCAGCATAAAATCAATGTTCCATTAAAATTTAATGACCAGGAAGGGCTTAATAGTGGTGGAACAGATGCCTCTGCTTTTGATAACGCCGACGTCTCAGGAACTCTTATTCAAAGCTCTTATTGGTGTTGTCGGGTCCTCTGACCGCTTCTGTGGAAAACAAAAGGGGGTATTGGCATCTCTGCGCCTCAGAGCGGTGAAATTAAAAGTTAGTAAGTTGACAGTAAAGCTCATAAAATCCCTCAAACATTGACAGAGAAAACTACAGCTGATGGCACATTAACGTCAATTACTCAGCGTGTTAATGTTGACTAAGGGCTACTTCAAATAGATACCAGACTCGCCATTTTTCTCATTGTGCTCCACATTATACAGACACATATTAGGAAGGAAATTAATAGGATGGAACAAGCAAGTGAATGAACATCTGCTCTGTGTGCGTGCGTGTGTGTGTGCGTGTGTGTGCGCGTGTTCCACATAAATATGGCAAAACCATGAAATAAGCAATACTTGATTAATAAAATGAAGTGAGGTGTTTTTAAAACAAACCACGAGTGGACGTGCAGGTTCCTTGTGCTATTGTTTTTATTAACGTTATCATTGCTATTGTTGTCATCATTATTAACTGTAGCAGAACAAGATAAATCAAAACACCCCTCAGCAATCATGGCTTAAGTTTCTTCATACTCAGCTGGAACAGAGAGAAAGAGAGAGAGAGAGAGAAAGAGAATGAGAACGAAAGTGGAAAATCTTAATCAGTTTTTTTTTTTTTTTCTCTTTGAGGACCATATGGAAGGTTTCAAGCAGCCAACCATATGTTGAAGGCTTTTGTCATGGAAATCATACTTTTTGGCACTTTTTCATCGCGCAGCCAAGCCGGGCACATAAATAAAAGAAAACAAGAACAGAAAAATCATACAGAAACATGATCAAATCTTTGAGAATACACAGAGTTTGAAGTTTTTGTTTGTAACTTACAACAGATAGCTTTTTAATCAAGACACTCCCTGATTCAACGTGGCCACCCAGACTGCAATTGGTACCTGTATTTGTCTTTTTTCTTCATTAAAAAAAGACAACATGAATATAAAAAGAGCAATTAAATGTCCACATGCATTGTCATATTATTGCTGTGATATATTTACAAATATATTTACAAAATTATCAAAGAGGAACAATGTTTCCCTACATCTAAATCCAGTAGTTTGGAATCAAATTGTGCCTCCTCTGTAATTAGTATTTTCTCCGAGGACAATCTGTAGTACTGCCAGGTTTAGAAACAAGCCTACAGGTACAGTACATTTCCAATTGATGTTTTTAATGATCTCAGTGCTTTTTATCTCCCTTATTAAAACACAGTCCCCAGGATTTGGAGATACATTACATCCGGCTCTCACCATAAAATACAGAACCCATAAAAGAATCAGCTGGAAGTAACGTTTTCTGCATTAGCTCAATGATACAGCGACGTGCCAAACTGTGTGTTCTGCAAGTTAATCAGGAGACAGGTGGTTTGGATGCTCTCATGCAGTGATTCAGCTGTAGCACTTAGGCGACCATTGACAGGATGACGGTGAAACAGGATCGGATGGACAAACAGAGCAGAAGCTATTATTTACTCCCTCGTCTCCCTCGGTTTTAGTGGGGGTTTTGTTTTGTTTCGCTTTGCTTTTTAGGGC
Organism: Blennius ocellaris; assembly: GCF_963422515.1. NCBI lineage: Eukaryota > Metazoa > Chordata > Actinopteri > Blenniiformes > Blenniidae > Blennius > Blennius ocellaris. The sequence goes on from NC_137654.1 coordinate 22,107,280, forward strand.
GAGCTCAGCATTACTGTGATCGTGTCACCCATTTGGAATATGCAAATAGCTGACAGTGCATTTGCCTGCTGGTGCTTGACCTTCCCCCTTGGAGGTCGCTCACCGACTCAATTACGCTCCCTATCTGCAGTCTGTCTGCAAACACCTGTTATCCTCCCACACTCCGCCACCCTCCACCAATCCCACTTCAGCACATCTCATCCTCGCCGCGTCTGTTTAGAGGCAGTTGGGACAGGCTGGGGACGGCCGGCGGGGAGGGGGAGGGATGCGGGACAAATGATGTGGGAGTTGGAAGTGCATTACGGCGCAATGTTTTATTACAACAATCCTGAAAACTTTCTCTACGAAGGCCGCTCACGTCACGATCATTACCATTAGTGCTCGGTAAGACACACATCCAGGACATGCCGCCAACCCAATGTCATCTCAGAGGGAGTCTTCCCTCGACACCTCAGAGAGTTTGTTTGGAGCTGCAATGGACACATCTGGGAGAAGAACAGTAAATTCAAACTATATTTAAATGTCAGTGGCCGAAATGGAAATAATTGTAGTCCTGTTGTATAATAACCTCCTGGCAATTCAGTCAATTCTCACCTACATTTCAGCTGCCAGCAGATGTTATTTAGCTCTTTAAAACAGAAGACTTTATTATTAAGGAATATCTGCCTCTTCCAGACAATTTAACACTTGTAGCAGGTTTGAGTTTACTGTTTTTAAATGATTGAATGTTGCTCGCAGTTGGTTCATCAACAGCATTTATTGCTTTTGCACCTTTGCAACCCTGGTATAACAAAATTACACCTACTTTATTCTGCTGTTTTATTTTAATGGTGTTTCATTTTCTGGGTGACATCCGTTTCTGAGAATTTCTTATTGCCTGAGATTTAAAGGCCAAAAATCTCCATTTAGAAGGAGGCGGTAGACTTTTGGGAAACAGCGTGATAAGGAAGAATTTTCATGTTCTGTTTTGCTTGTATTGCCCTAAGTTGACTATAAACAAGACAGCCGTGATTGTTTTACATGTCAATAGCTGTGTAAGTAAAATTATTGCCACTAAATAGAAAACAAAAACAAAAACACGAACTCTGCATTCATTCGTTTGTAATCTTCTAGCACTGGTACTGTACATTGTTCCTCTTTAAAAAACTAAGTCCCAGGGACTCTCTACAGTTTTCATGCATATAAACATTTTCTTTGAAGATCAGCAGCATCTTACAAGGTCAATGGATGTTCATTTAAAAAAAAAATATAAACAATAAATAAATACATGATAAACAAGCAAGTCTTCAATAAATACACAAAATTAGGTAGATAAATGAAAGTATAAATAAATAAATAAATACATAAATAAATAAATAAATAAATAAATAGGTAGATAAATAAAGTATTTACATGATAAATAGATGGAATGCATCTAAATCATGGGCTTTCAGCGACATATAAAACAGACAAACAGAATAATTGAAACTGTCACTTTGTAACTGAGGGTGTATGAGTCCATATCTTTTCTCTGAGGTAACACTGGAGGAGGGGGAGCACCTCAAACACTGGGTGAAGATTGCTTATTAAGACTGGACGATGCACCATAAAGGCAGCAGAGTTTATGCAAAGCCACCATGGTCGAGGAAGAACAACGAGAGTTTTTCATTGCTATAGACGAGTCAACCACACATGGCACTTATAAAGATAGATCATTTGGTCTGGCTCTCAGTTTTTTGTTTTTTTTTCTTTGTCCAAGTCTGTACATCAAGGTGAGACTATGAATTTGATCAAACAAGAGTGTGTGATAACCTGTTCAACAGGCCAAAGTTTAAAAATCACAACGCTTGCAGAATTGGATTGAATGACCTATGATCCTGTATAGCTTATTCAAATTTTTTTTTTTCTGAATACCCACAGTTACAAAGATGCTTTTGATCAACAAGGGATAATAAGCACAAAAAAATAAATTTAGAAAAATCAAATAGAAAAATAACATCCGTTGAATTGAAACATTGGTGTGGAGAAGGGGGTTGTCTTTTACCTTTTAAAATGATCTCCCTTTTTTTGCAAATACTGTCATAGTTCACATTTTCATAAAAAGTTCATGTTGGCAGTTGCAAAAGAATTCAATTCTTAGCAAATAAAAAGCAGCATAAAAATACAAGAGGTCATTTTGTCTCTAAAAAACAAAAGAACACTGTTAGTCCCTTTTTATGTTTTTTTTCCATTTTCTTAATACTATTTCCTATAAAATATCAGGAATCTAAATATTATTACTATTGATATCAATATCATTATAGTCATTGATAAAAATTCACATGCCAGGCCTCATATATAATTGTGTATGTGTGTAGGTGTAAGTGTGCATGTACACACATGAAAGTGTTAGTGTGTGTGGGTGTGAGTGTGCACGCATGTTTGTATGTTTCCATGTGTGTGTGTGTGTGTGTGTGTGTGTGTCAACATGTTCGCACTTCTGTGCGAGCACATGTTGCTGAATTGTGTACAACTATCATCTACAGTCTCTATTTGGGGGAGGGTTGTTTGATTGTATGTTTCTGTGGACGATTAGCTACTGTGCAGGGAAAAGATCCAGCATCTTTTGAAATTGTCTTTGCCATAATCATTAAAGTTTCTTCACGTAATCTCAGTGAAAATATTGCTTTCTAAAAAAAGGGAAGAAAAAAGGCATGGAGGGCAGAGTGAATAGGGTTATTGGTTGTGAACCTGCAAGAGGGGTTCAAAATTTCGCTTCCGTCTCGCGGGTTAATTTTCTGATCCAGAGTCGTCTTCGTCTGCAGAGCCCTTGAAGCAAGCTGACTCGTAGTGCTTGTTCAGGTAGGACTTGAGAGCGAAGGTCTTATTGCAACGCTTGCATCTGTAGTGCTTGAAGGCAGAGTGTGTTTGCATGTGGGCGCGGAGGTTTGAACGGTCAGCAAAGGCTTTGCCACAATGGGCACAGGCAAAGGGCTTCTCTCCTGTGTGTGAGCGCATGTGACCTTGAAGCAGCCACGGCCGACTGAAGGCCTTGCTGCACACGTCGCATTTGTGCTTGAGGTCGTGGGTGAGGATGTGCATGGCCAACGCCGGCATGGACACGTACACTTTATTACAGGTGGGACACTTGCGGGCCATCTTGCTGTCCAGGCTGCGGTGCGTCTGCTTGTGTCTGCTGAGATTGGAGGAGGTGGCGTACGTCTTGCCGCACTCGTTGCAGGTGTGGCGAGCCGTACCGGCTCCCTTCTCCGGAGCCCCGGCATTGGCGCTGCTGCTCCTCGAGCCCCCTCCGCTCCTCTCGCCGTCTCCCTTCCGCCTTGAGCGCCCGTCAGAGATGAAGAAGGCATCCATGGTGTAACCCTCGGCCAGGGCCTCCGATTCACCAGTGTAGAAGCCGCTGGCTGTCATGCCAGACTGGGGGCTGTCGGGCTGCTTCAGGTCGGGGTCGCAGTACTCCCCTCCGCTGCTCACCTGGGTGTACAGGGGGTCCGACACTGGCGAAGCCAGCTTGTGCTCCATTTTCTTCTCCCCCTGGTATACAGATGGCGTGATGTAATCCTGGATGTATCCTGGGTAAAAGAAACACACAGACACAGTTGGCCAGGGGTTGTGATGGAGAAGGACACAGTGACATGCTGGTGATTACGTGATTATAATGCTGGATGATTACCCCTTGTGAAACGGTAAAAAGAGTGAGTGCCAGCGCAGAGCTAATTGCATTTTTTTCCAGAACTCACAGGTTGCTCTCACAATAGTCCATTGATGCAGCCAAACATGACGTGCTGCTAAACTGCATTTAGCCAAGGTTGCAATTTTACAATGAAGATGAGCACTGTATAATAGCTCATCAAAGGATTCTGCTGTATAGTAGGGTGCATACTAAAGCCTCTCTTAAATGAAGCACAGTGATTGCTCGGAGCTTCTTCCTCTGCGAGTGCTATCCCACTGCAAGTAAAACATGATGAAGTCCACAGTCTACAGTTTTAACAACACACTCAATTCTAATGGGATTCTTTGCTCAGAACAAATATACTTTTGGACCAGAATTACTTGTTCCATCGCTGCTTACATCCTGTAGGATTTCAGGCGAGACTTGCAGCAGGTTTGGGCACGATGCAGCAAAGCACAACACACCAAGACTGATTTAAATGTCCCCAACTGTACAGAGCATGATGTTGGAGAGATATATTTTTGTTGGCATCGTTCTTGTCTTCCCTTTCCCTCTGAAGCAGCTCAGTGCCAGAGGAGCTAAAAGGCTTGCTGGCAGCCGAATGCATTCACACAGAACTCGGTAGAGCCTTGTGCTGTGAATCTCTGGAGGTGAATTGATACTAAATGCATTTTTACCTCCAGGCTTGATACTCCATGGGTTAAACATATGAGTGCCAATATAAAAAGTGGTGAAGTACTTTTCCTAAAACAGAGTGCATCGCTGCAGAAAAAAAAGAAGAAAAGCCATTCCTAAGCTCTGTGTGCAGCAAGCGGTGGAAATTAGGTATTGACTGCCTTTTAATGAAATTCAAAGTTTTGAGCTGATCAATAGGCCATCATCTGTAAAATAGTGCAGCTGTTGGTACAGTCGAGAGCTGGAGAAGATAGAAATAATGCGAGGAACAGATCAAGTATTTGCGACACACAGTAATAGGTTATTGAGCCCCGGTGTGCTTGAGGTCTGACAAGCTGATAGACCTGGCATTGCACGCATTGTTTGTGAAGAGGGTCACCTGTCTGCAGCGGCGAGCATGCTTCAAGTGCCTTCAAGAAACAAGCCATTAAGAAATCAGTTGAAGTGCTCTCTTACTCCAGCGTCTCCATTCCCGAGGGTTTCAGTTCACACACCCACTTTGTCAAAGACATGACCATGACACCCAGGGACAGGGAAACACCAAGCCTGTGCACACATTATTATGCTGCACTGCATGGCTTCACTGTTTTAAGCTAGACGGATGGTGTTAGTTCAGAGAAAAAGGGGTACATGTCATTTCAAAAGCCAAATTTAAAAAAATAAAATGTGATATACTTTAGCTTTTTGTTTTTGTTAAATCCTCCCACGACAGAATACTGCTTGAATCCTGCTGCTTCAGCAATTATTTGCAGCGAGACCCACCTGCTTTAGAGCCACAATACAAACTGTCATAAATATACCTAATGAGCCCTTGTGCTACGTGTGAACACATCGCCTTTATTTTGCTGAGATTTTATCAACAAACCATACTCTGCTGCAGACTTGTTTACTATGTTTCAATTACCCAAGGTCAGACGTAGAGCTCATCGTTTAGGACTCTCGCTGTATCAGCCTTTACAGCTCATAGACTCATTTCTGTAATGCAAAGCAAGCATGTAATTAATGGACCCTCTCAGCCACCCCTCTTTGTTGTTCGACAGACACTCAAGTCAAATGTCTCCACAATGGGGGGAAAGAAAATCTTCTGGCGCGGCAGAAGTGCTGATGTTAGGTGTTTTAGCCACGCTGAGATTTTCTTTATTTCACCCCCCTTTTTTTTTTTTCATTTGACTCAGCATGAAAAAGACGATTCTTTGAATTAATTGTTGTAATTTAAATGGCTTTTGTCTACATCAATGCAATGTTTTTTTTCCTTTTCTCACTTAATGTTTTTTTTTTTTTTTACATAGTTAATAGCTCCAAGAACAATAGATAGTGAAAAAAATATACAAATTGGTTCTTAAACAGTGTTAGAATTTCCTGCAGCAGGAAAACTAAATGACATTCAATGCAAACTACAATATATAGTAGTATGTAGCATTGTTTTGTATTATTATTTCCACATATCTTGTGTTTTAAACAGTTAGTTTATTATTTTTAGTTTTATAAACCAGCTCAGTCTCTGTTGTCACAAAAAAAAAACTATCCGGCTAATCCACTAATCCTGCCCCTCTAAAATTCACTGTTATTGACACGGTTGAATAACAGGTGGGTAACGTCACAACATTTGGCCGTGGACTGTGAAGGGTCTCTCGCTGTGAACACATCTTAAGAAATCACAACAAAGACTCACATATGGCCCTCCAAACGTGACCACAAAATGGAAGCGACAAGCTTAAAGCAGACTGTGAAAGTGAAGGTCGCCTCTCAGCTCTGACGGGAGCTTAAGTGTGGCCGGTCAGCATGCTGACCACAGTGCAGCTATGTGCTTTTCTTCATGTTTACTGTACAACCTCTGTCATGTGATCAGCTCTCAATGCTGCCCCAAGCATTTTTGTCTCCTTTTTCTCCTTTCCCCCTTCATCCCCCTCAACACGGCTGCACACCTCCCTCCTGGCTCTACTGTACAGTGTGTTGGTGTCTCTTGTGGCGACGATAGGCCTGCAACGGCTGAAACTCTAACCCCTGCTAGTTTTCAAATGCCCGGAAGGAAGAGAAAGATGTAGTGGAGCGATGGGGGTGGGGAGACTGTGCATACTCCATTTGGATGGGAAGAGGGGGGCAAGGGAGGATCGGACCGTGATGGGAACTCAAGGACAATAACAGCTAAGGACAAACGTATCATTTGATACTCATCTCTCATATTCATGAATTTTTTAGTCCACATGATGACCAGATATTGTCAGACTACGTGTGTTTCGCCACCACAGGCTTGGTGCAGTCATACAAATACGTAACGGGAGCTTCTCCTGATTAGACACACGTTTTGTTCCCTATTTACATAAACTAATCCGTGGCTGTGACCTGAATTGTGTCCGTCCTTCAGCGGAGTCAAAAAACAAAAGTCTGGGAGCACAGTGATGGGGGTGGGGTGCCTCTGGAGAGGATTATTTAGGAGATCGGTTCAAAAATCAGCTGGCTGCATGTAGCACACATTAATTTACACACTACGAGCATGTTATTGGCTAAAGCGAAGGGAAATCTCACCGGACAGAAGGACAAAAATAAAAAAATAAAAATAAAATAAAAAAATAAAAAGAGGATGCCATCTGTGCTAAGAGTAGAAATATGAGGCATGCTTGAAATCAGCACCGGAGCTGTTTACAGGCAGGAGCAAGTGCACAATCCCTAACTGGAGCGGCTCAGACTGGAGGCATGTTAACTCACCATTCTCACTGAGACGAACGCCGAGGCTGGTCACTGAGTCTGTGATGGAGCGTGCAAAAGTGAACGAGTCGTCCAGGTGGTGATGATGGTTGGAGGTGGCCACATTGGACGAAGAGAAATCATCAAGCTTGATCTTCTTCACCAAAAATGAGCGGGGCATGTTTCAATGGATAAAAACACAAAGCTGAGAAAAACGCATGAGAAAAAAAATAATTTGAAGACCCTCTGAGGAAGCACACGGATAGAGCTGGCTTGATGGTAATCCTCGTGGTTATTATGAAGACAACGGCCAAAAAACATAAGAAAGAAAATGGAAACCAGTGGAGAACAAGGCTGACGGCAATGCTGTGTGATACTCTCTGGCTCCCCCAGCTTCCCCCGGAAAAAATAAAAAAAATAAAAAATAAAAGCGATCCTGTTCAGCACTGGATAGCTCCTGTGATGCAGCAGGCTTAAGGGACCAGTGAGGAAGAGAAGAGATGGAGACAGACAGAGAGAGGAGGGAGAGAGAGAGACTGTCAGACTAGCTGAGATCAGCAATCACGCCAGCCTTTATATGGGGCACAGGCAGTGGAAGATCAGGTGGTGCTGCGAAATGGAGCTGCTTAGCTTTAATCCATCAAATGTCCCCGGGGACACACATCAAATTACTACTGAACCGTCTGTGCATTCGCACACAGACAGAGGAGAAAGAACACAGCCAGACCCCCACTGCCCCCACTGCTGCTGCTGCTCTCCCCCCCGTTTTCTCCCCTCCCTCTTTCACCCCGCTTATGCTCCATGCTCGGAGGAGGAGTAAAAGAGGAGGGCAGACAATGGAGATGTGGATGAGAGCACACTCAGTGTCCTGTCCCCCATTGTTTTCAGATGAAGTGGCACAGTTTATGTTTGTCTTGTACAGGCGCTGCCTCCCTCATGTCATCTCTGTTACCTCAAACAGCCTCAGATCTTTCCATCCCTTCGACACAGTGCACTGTACTCAAACGCTGAGAGCCCACATACAGTACAGGAGAGGTTATTGGCCCGTCTCTGAGTGCTGGACCTTTTTTTTTTTTTTTTTTTTTTAAAGCCGCAGCAGATTCCAGCACAGCTGACGAGCCGGCTACAAGGAAGCAGGAGTGCTGCACGGCTCAGCTTGTCCCCCTCTCTCCCCATTACCACTGCACAGATGTGCATCCTGCCATGCGTGGCGGAGAATTATCTGATTAATTAATTACATCTTTTTTGATTAGGGTGAAATCTAGAATTAGATCCATGCTCACTAAATTGGCCACATATCTTGCGGTTGGTTTGTGTTTGTGTGAATTTATTTGATCACTCACTTGGTTTTTTTATGCAGCATTATACAGTGTATTTCCTCCCAGCTTCCATTTGTCATGGCAGTTATGCACAGTGACTGTGAAAGTGAAACAGGAATGATGCACCTGTTAGATTTACGCATCAACAGGAAAGACTCATCACAACACTTGTCTAATTGTTTGGCACAATGCAAATGAAGTAAAACTTATGTCCCTATTTCTTTTGTATTTCAGACGTGCACGTATGTGTGTGTATCCGAGTGTGTGGCTTTTTCTGTTAAAAAAAATCATGCAATCTTTTTGCTGCGAAAATCATGGTCACAGTAAAAAGTCTCAAAGGAGGGTTCATTAAAATGTTGACTGATTCCTTTCTTATTATGCTCGAAACTTGAAAAGGCAAAGAGATTAAATTTACAGGTAAATGAATTACAAAAACATAATGTCCTCTCATTTTGAAGGCTGTAACCAGAGAAGCATAGATGCCTAATTATTTATTAAAATTATTAATTGATTCTCAGGATTTTCTGGATCGTTTAATGTCATCTCTTTTTCTTGCATTCAATGGAAAGGCCTCAGCCTCTGTTTGACTGAATAAATCTTGAATATACAGTATTTGTACATTTGGAAAAAGAATAGTGTTCAACCCTAAGAGTTAATGTCCCTTGTGAAAGATCAAAATATTATAAATCCACTTGTAAAGTCTCCTTCAGCCTGGGGATGAACCTTTGACTGATTTTCATAGATTTAGCATATTTGTTGATAGACACCCTGAAATTGTTCCTGAAAGTGGTTAAAGCTGCAGTAGATTTACACGCGCGTTAAGGTGCGCCCTCTCACCTGGGCTGCTTTAATTCATTCTTGCTGCTAACAGTGACCCCCGCGGCCCGGCCGCAGCGGGAGTCGTGAGGGCCCGGTGTTTAAATCAGTGCAGTCAGGATTTATCACACATATGTGATTGTACATTACGGGAGAAGTTGACGTTCCTGTCGCTGAGCCAAGCTTATAGCGCAGAGCCAAGGACGAGAAAGGTCAGATGAACAATCATTGTCTACAATGATACAGTGAGGATTTTTCTAATGTTTTTGTGGGGAAAATAATCTTTAAAAAAAAAATCTTTTTACCAGTCGTGTGAATGCCTTATTTCTTAATTTCTATCTTTAATATACAATTTGGAAAAAATAGTGGAAAAAATCTCTTTTTCTTGTTTTTCTCTAGGGAAACAGCCTAGCTGATAATATTATCTTTCCATCTTCTTCATAACTCTTATCCAACCCTCTGATCCCGTGATTATGAATGAAGGCAGGGTAGAAAGTGGACAATTCACCAATACATCACAGGATGAACAGAGAGGGACAGACGGTCATACACACTCACACTCACAACTACAGGCATGCATTGCTCGCAGTGGAAGGAAACCAGATTACCTGGAGAAAAAACAAACATGTAGGTAAAACATGCAAGCCGCACATAGAACGGCCCCAAACCCGACTTTCATCTCTAGTGTGACCCAGCTAATAATATATATATATTTTTTTTTTTTTTTTAAATGTTGCAGACAAAAAATGGGCAGATTATTGCCTGTTTTAGCTGCAATATATGAAATATTATACATTTTACTTGCATAAAATGAATAATATTTCCTTTAAAAAGCGAGTGATTAAGGTTTTGATATGTGTTTTTTTTTCTTTGTCAGGAGTGGAACTTGGCTAGAATATCGACCTTATAACTTTATTTCCATTTTGCATTTATCTGCCAAACATTGTATAAACTACAGAAAAACAATCCTCAATATTGATTTCGCAGCCTTGGCTGATAAATAGTGTGGCCTGTTGGAGGAAACCACCTGTAAGTAGAAAAAGCCTCACCCAGCATGTTTACACTAACGTTGCATTAAATATTCTGCGCCCAGGCTGTTTCCCGCACGGTATTAACATAATCTGCTAATTAATTATTGCACCATTTCATCGCACGTGAATTGTACTGATAAATGAAAAATCGAGTGCAACAAGTCAGCTACAGGTTAGAGGTGAACTGTGACAAACAAAAGGAAACACGCTGTCACTGAAACATCTCTCAGGCCGCGTGTATCCAGCAGCAGACGACTTCTTTCCTCCTCCTCCTCCTCCTCCTCCTCCTCCTCCTTTTCCTCAGGAGCTTTCGTCCACTCATGGCCCCCAGACTCCCACTGACATGTGGTCACTGCCTCAGGACGTTACCATAGCGACGGCCCCCCTCCGGCTGGAGGAATGGTTGGGGTTTTTTTTCTTGGTTTTTTTTATCACTCAGCGGTGCAGGAGTGGGGGGGGGGGGCTCCGGTCTGGTCAGATGGGCGGTGATACAATCAGCCTCATTAACATCCTGTATGGCCCTCCAGGGTTGTGGAGGTGACCCGGCAGACTGAATGAATGAAGTCAGTCTCCTTGATTTGTTTCTTCCCACTGCTCCGCGAGAGACAGCGCTAACAATTACCCCATCTTCAGGTCACTTTCATTATCTCCTTGTACAGACACACGGTGTCTGTTTAATTGTTTCCGTTTATTACTTAAAGAACCGCTAAACAGAAACAATGATTTTCCATGAGCGCCACACACATAAAAGCCGAAACTTAAATATCTTGCATGAGGCACTGCTTATATAAAGACACTCTGGGCTTGTTGAGCTAGGTGAAGAGAAGCTAAGAGTCCATTAAGCGTAGCCATCTATAATTCACCTCACTCTTGCTTACTGGGTCACTTCACCGAGGCCTTTTAAAGCCGCTCCAGCAGGAGTCTGTTATGGTCTTTATAAGGACATGACCCGATGATGATTAAAATGTTTAAAATAGAATACAGATTCATTTTCGGCTGCAACAAGTACTCCTTTCATCACAAACTGCTTCTTATTTATTTTCGTGTCTCATTCTGTGGCAGCTGCTCTACATGTTTTTATTTATTTATTTATTTTGGGGGGGGGGGGGTTTGCACAAAAATCCCTTTTACACCAACACTGATGAGGCATGGCTCAGTGAAGAAGGTCATGAAACAAGTATTTAACATTATACTGTGGATTTGTAGTCTAACATGAAGCCTGAATGGACCTTAACTGCCTCCCCAGTCATACTGTAGCTAATGCTGTTTGGCAGATAGTTCAGTGTATCACTCATGCCCTATTTGGCTTGTGTCTGCCTGTTGTCCTGTATGCATCTCAGAGCGTGTGTGCATTTGTTGTCCATGGGCAACTGTTCAGTAAATAGGGCAATTAAGTGTGAAAAGCAGAAAGGAGCTAGCATGTTCCTATCTCTTTGGTGGGGGAGATAATTTATGCTAATAACATCTCTACCGCTCAAGCTGCCCAAAAATGATAGCAGACCCTTTTGGCTTCAGAAGAATCTTTTCATCCTCTTGGAGAAAAAAAAAGTGGTTTCTCAACACCTTGCAAATAAGACAGCTGTGTGGCAGTGAATGAATCTCTCTCCCTCTCCCTCTCTCCCTTTCATCTCCAGATGATAATCTTTTCTCCTTGCCTGTCGTGTATGGAGCATGTTTGTTCTTCATTTAGCCTGTGGAATACTTGAAACCTAGTTCCCCCTCTGTCTCCTCCCCGCTCTCTTATAGCCTCACACCCTGCACACACAATCTATCATCATTTTCCCTTCAAGAGCCGTCATAGGAAGTCGAAGCCTGTGTGAATGTATTACTGTAAATAGTATCCTATGCATGAGCGATGCTTCTTAATAACACTTAAACTCGAGCTCAGTACGCTGTTCATGTGGCATAAATTCCTCTATCATACTAAGGGGCACAGAGACATTGGATGCCTGTGGAGAGCAGGGGCCATGCTGGCAGTTCAATAAATAATCCCGGTGAAAGTGGAAGCAATAAACCATATGAAATCTCTACCAGCAACCCGCTATCATGCTCAGTGAGGAGCTCCCATGTCCGCCACTAAGAACAAATGTTCCAGCATCTTCTTTTTCTCTTGTGCACACAGAAGAAGAAAAAAGTTCCAGTTTTAGGGTCTTATCAGGATAAAAGTGTACATTTTGGGGTAAAATGCGTACCCCAACATGTATCCCTCTAATGTCAGACAATTAAATAGGAATCTTTTCTTATCTATTCTGACTCGGTCCTTATGTGTGGAGTTTGCATGTTCTCCCTGTGAATGTGCAGTTTGTCTCGAGATTGGCTCCAAAGTCGTGACCCCGAACTGTGATGTCTGAATGGATTATAGTAGTGGGATCACTTTTTAATTTGAATTATGGGCCCCAACTGTACCCAGAGACAGATGGTAAGATATAGTTACCTTTGGGCCAGTGGATTCTCACTTGGTACAGCAAGTCGTATTTCAATGTATCTACTGAACTGCCCTTGGGCAAGTGACTGAACCCGGAGTTTTTCCAAATCCAACATAAGAGCGTTACATTGCAGCCATCACCATTAGTGTGTGCGTGCGTGCGTGGGTCAATGTGACTCACCGCGTAAAGCACTTTGAGACTGCTGAAGCAGTGAAAATGCTCTTAGAGAAGTCTATTTACCAGCTAGTGGCCAACGGTTTATGGCGGCAGCAATGTAAACAGCAGAAGGAAGAAGGAAGACATATTAGTAGTTCACAGTTGTAAGATTACTTGATTCATCAGGTTGTGTAATGGAGCATTATTTAGAATGAGTGATATATTTCCATGCTATGTTTGTGTTAACTGGATTGACTAATCTGTCAGATTTCAGAGTTGCAATCCAAACTGAATGGCTATTGTTGATTAAGTTGAGTATCCAACTACTACAAACTGGTGTCAGACTAAAATTCACATCAGCTTCTATTAAGGATACTGACGATGTCAGAAATGATACAGGTGGGGTGGTGGAAGGATCTGAGTTCAGGACGTCGACGCAAGAGGTCAGTGACTGAGGCTTTGAGATAATACTTTGATTGGCCACAATAAAGAAGTTTAGTGTAGAAAGGTAAATAAATGGCTTCTCCAATTTGAGTAATTCTAGTAAATAATTTTAATCAGGCTATGTGATTGGGCTTTGTCCCCATTATTGAATTATACATTTTTTTCTTGTAAGTTGAAATAATTATTGACAGATCATTGTCATAACAGCTGCCATTATCTAATCTAAGTGTGTAGTCGTACACCAATGTAGTGCCCCATATTCATATATGTTTAGAATGACTTAATAAGCCATTAGGGAGCGAAGAAGGACCCAAGAAGACCTGACAAAATCGTGTCCAAACAGGAAACTCGTCTGACTTTGACTTTGTCTTTTATGTTACGTTTTGTTTAGCTAACATAAAGCTTGCATTCATGACTGACCTGGTTTGCTTAAAACCTGGAGGGCGTGTGAAACTCAGAGCTCCAGTGGAGCTTCACTGAGGCTCTCATCAAACTGGCTGTTGAATGGAGTTCCTATAAATTGCGGCTGACTACTTGTTACAGATCGCTGGACTTGTAGCTGTGGAGGACTTGAAGATATCTTGAGGTACTGTTGAATGAAAAAGTATTAGTAAGACAAGTTGTTTATGTTACTTGAGACATGGGAATTCCTGAATGCGACTTCATCAAGGTGACCAGACCTAGTTACCAAAGAAATAATTCTCCTGATAGGCATCACAATAAGATACAATGGAGTCATACGGAATTACTAGTAAGTGAATTATTGAGGTTTGCCTTTAGGTAGATTTTGTGTTTCCCAAATATTTCTTGCTTTTTCAATAGGAGGGTATGATGAATACAAAGATGGTCCACAAAGCATTCAGGAGTGTTCCTCGCGAAGCTCTTTCATTTCCTAATGCTGTAATTAAACCTTAACTGTAATAGTCATCGTCACACCTTGCTCTGATTTATCGAGAAATAATTGTTCAGATAATCTTAGTCTAAATTAATTGGGTTAATTAATCACCACAGTGTCTTTGCCCTCCCTTGCTCAAATAAAGGAATTGTAGGTCTTTTCACATTATGTTCCATCATGAAGGTCAGAACGGTGGGTAATAGACTGTCGTTTCCAATTTGTACGTCCACGCGAAGGAAGAGCAAATGCATTAGTGAGATAGTATCAGCCTGTTTAAAATTAGACAACAAACGGACAGATTTGCATGCATGCAGCATGGATGAAGCAGCCCTGCAGAAAGATTACTGCATGCAGCAGCACGTCTGCAGAACAACCACGCGGCCAGTTACTAATTTTCTTTTTGAAGATTCACTACACCTGTTTGCAGCCAAGGGGACAAACAAAGATACCAGCTCCTGACACCACGGTACAATGAGGGTTTGGGGTAGGAGGGGGGAGAGAAATCTGCAACCAAACAAATTTTCCACAAGGCAACACTGAGACAGGCATTTTTCCTCTTATGTGTTTTTCCTGGTAGTGCGTGTCAGGGAGAGAGGTGAGATCAATTTCCACAGGATTAGGCTGCCTGGGGAAAATGATTGCTTTTTCTAATACTTAGTAACAATTTTTCAATTTCCTGTGGTCTTTGTTACTCTCAACAATTTTGCAAATGAGCAAAACAGAGGCAACCGGCGTTGCTGCTCTGCGAACTTCACCTTGGGACCAGGCATCATTTGCATATATATTGAGAGCATACGTTTTTGGTTTATAATAGTCACCATTCTGGGGTGGGGGCGGGGAACCGGGGGCGGCTGGCAGGCTTTCTGTCACCTGTTATGAGGCCCTTGTCCGTGAACATCCCAGGGAGACGAAAGCAGGCGATAATTACGATGCTGGGACTAAACTGGTGTTGCTCTCTGCCTTCACACATTGTTTTTAAACCTGAAGAGGGGAAAAAAAAGAAAAAAAAGTCAAACAAAGCCAGCTGTAGGGCATGTTTTTTTTGGGGGGGTGGGTTTTCGAGACTCCCAGAGATTCTCAGAGGCGGCACGCAAAATCACAGAAAATGAAATTAATTTATCGACACAAAGCTGATTTCTGTGGTGATTACAGTTGGAGCCCGACACTAATGAATCCACACGTTCCACTTTTGCACTTTCACTGGGGCGAACTACATTCAGGCAGAATCAGAGAAGATGCACTGCAGATGGTCACATGACAAATGGCTTTATTGCCCCGTTATGGAGATTTGAATCATAATTGAGTGTCTCTCCAGTGATGTGCACACTTGGTATGACTCACAGTGAGTCTTTTGCTGCAGGACAGATGAGCTCTGCTTCAATCCGCTGTCACGTATTTAGATTTCACCTCAAATCTTTTTAAAGCAGCCTCAGTGTTTCAGTCCTTTTTTTTTTTGGAAACATTTGTCAATGATTCATATCTGCTCCAAAAAAAAAAGAAGATTAAATCGGGAAAATAAAAATCAACAGACACTTAATTGAACCTCCAGATTGGGTAACGCATCTGCTTTCTTCGTTCAACAGTCAGGTTTATTAGGTACGAGAAGTTGTGTAAAGAGTAATGTGAGCATGCACGTTTGCACACTGAGGCATGTGCACCACGCATCACTGCTTTTGTGTGTGTTGAGCGCCTTTCAAAGGGCATGCTTTTGTGCAGGCACAGATGATGCAGCTGGCAGAAGCATGACTATTGCTGGAAGCACGTCCACGTTGGCACACTTACAGAAAGCCCTGGCTCCTGGGTCGCACTTTATATAGGCAACATAAAGGCTGCCTGCCCGTCTGCTGTCTGGTCGATCGATATCGGCTGAGACGCACAGACTGTAAAAAAAAAAAAAAAAACATTTTGAATCTGACATTTTCTCAAGTCTGGAGCTCAAATTAATTGTTGGTCCTTCAATGGAGTGACAGACAAATTTTGTATTTAGAAGAAGAATTCATACCAGGCAAGTGTTGTTTGTCAGATGGTCTTGGAAGATGACGCTCTGGAGCAACACTCTCTCGCCATGCAAAAATGTATGTTAGTTTACTTTTCCGTATGTCTAATAAAGTGAATATTTGGGTTTTGAGTGACAATTCACTGTTTCCTTAATTTGACTGGGCTGCTAATGGTTTTTGGTTTTCCTGGAATTGGAAGTGTTTTTTTTTTTTGGTGAAAGAGGTCAGCAAACACAGACCTGAACAAAACTTACTGCGGTAGATGAAATCATCAGGCGTCTTCCAATCTATAGCTGGGTTGCCTTCCTTTCAGGAATCAGCTCAAAATCCAACTCCAAAGAGAAATTGTATGACTTCCAACAGGATCAATCATGTTTCCCATGTAAAGATAGCTCCATTTATTCTGTAATTGCCTGATAAATTAACCAGCACAGACACCTGTCAAAACAGCCGACAATCTCTGTGAATCCACCTCCCAACAGGCTCATCTTGATGGGCTAAGTTGGTAATGACAACTCTCCAAGTCTGTCCCCTCAGGCTGAAGGATGAGAGCACCATGGAGTTCTCTTTTCCCATCCGTCCCTATTAGAATAATGCATCAAATAGACATTTTAATTTGAAGTTCATTTTCTCCTCAAGGCTCTGTAAATGTCTGCTAGCATGCATTCTGGAAGAGATAACCTTTCAGCGTGTGATCTTTTTGTTTTTGCGTCCTGATGAAATGTTCACTTATCATTTGCTACATTTTGGCAAGAGTGTAAAATTTCTGTCTATTGCAGTGGCTCCTTAGAAATCAGGAGGATTCCAGTAGCAGAAAATAAATCTTGATGCTTCATTCACGAAGCTCCTCCTCCATCTCGACTATAAACAAAAACCGCAGATGACTCATTGATTTCCACAAACAAACCAAATTGCCGGGAGTCCTACCCACCGCCGAGGAAACCTCATCACTCAGCAGTTATATTGTTGTGCACCCAGCAACCTCCTTTTTCAACGTTCCGAGTGTGGCGATAACGTGCGTGAAATGAGCGCCGGGGCCTGCCAGTGGTGCCTGAGCCCTCGCAGGGCCTGACACCTGCCTGCGCTCAGCTGTTCCTGCCACGCTTGACCGCATGTGGCTAATAAACAGACCTGTCCTTATCACTGGAACTCCATTAACGGGGGTCGCAGTCACCTGAATCCCTCGCCGGGGCCGACAGCAAATTACAAGGCAAATGTAATGGGTTTTGCTATATTGCCACACACTGAGATAGTGAATTACACCAAAGGCCTGATGTTATTACATGTCCCCAGGATGCAGGCTCTTGTGTTTTATGATGACTACAGTGAAAACCAGGTCAGTGCTCAAATTGTCATGGTCTTCGCCTCCATTGCTCCAGTTCTATCTATCATGTCCATTCAAAGGGGGCACAAAGGCATGCGGCAGGTCATCCACTTCACATGTCAGCCAGTGGTGAGTGCCTCAGACAAGTGTTTCAGTCTACAGACACATACAGGCGCGAGCCTGCTCTCTTCATTCTTGTCCGTCGCAGGTGACAACAATTTCCACAGGACCACGAGGCACGCTCAAACATAAAGAAAACCTGGTGACATGAGGGAAAAGGAATCATGATGCAAGCTATTGGCTTGGTTATACTTTCTTGTTATGCAGATATTGAACAGTGAAAACAAGCGATTCCTCCTAGTTTTATTGCGTTTTCCTCACAGTACCTTGTAAATTTGGTAAAACCCAAAATTGTTTTTTTTTTTTTTATTGTTAGTTTGTTTGTTTTGTCCAGTGTAAAGAAATATAGTATCGTCCCTGGGTGATTTTGAACAGAATGGTTTTCAAAATGAAAATTGTCACAATTGCTTTTAGCAGCGCTCATTTTCAGTTGAAAACATCAACATCAAATACTTTGTTGACATTTTCTCCATCGTCCTCGGTGTGTACAGACCTTAAGTCTGAATCACACTTGCATTCAAAACAGTTAAATATATTATTAACCTTAATGACGGGAGAGTTGAGTTGTTGATCCAGTCTGTTCTTGACCCTCAGGAGGCCAACAATAAGTAACAATGAAATGAAGCTGTTGGAGCATTTTAGCTATATTGCGTCACCCTCTTTCATTTGACCTCTGCCGTTGACGTATGAACTGTTTCACAAGACAGTTATGAGGCAGGACTCCGACTATGTTATTGCTATTCACTGGGAACATATTGTCCTGTTAGCAGTCAAAGACCTTCTCCACACTAACAAGCTCTTAGTGAGACAGTAACTTAAATAGCCGGCTTAATGATTGACTAAACTGAATAAAGTGCTGGATGTTCTCAGTGACAAAAGCCATTGTGTGTCAGTGTGGGAAGCCTGTTTGGTTAGCTTTGCCGGGAGCGCTTAACATACCGACATCACGACGACATATAAATAAACAAGGTCTGTTGTTATCAACTAAATAAAACAGAATCCCATTTTAAGCCAAGCCAACAAGAAATGAGATGAAACTTAATTTCTCTCCGTTTTCTTTCGCAGTAATATTTTTATACCTCCGTGCTTTCTAGCAGCGAAGCGTATGGGAGAACAAGAGGCCTTGTAACGAAAACGGTCAAAGACAAGGGGTTTGTTTTTGATTATTGAACGCTATATCTTTTCTCTGGCCATACATCTTGTTCTGCCAGGTCTCCCAGGGGCTTCAGGCCATCCAGTGCTACAGGCTATAGCTCTTCAGAAGGAGGCAGGGACAATGGTACCTGCAGGTCCCCCATGCAGGCTGTGGAGATATCACTGGGGGCCTCATTGACAAATTGTCCTTGTCTGGCCGCATGAGAGAGTGGGGATTGCGGTAATTGCATATTTCCCTCTAATTGCATTTGTCACATGTGGGGTCTGCTGCGGCGGAGCCAGGTCTGAGACCCTTCTCAGTGATGTGTTAAACCAAACAGCTGAACTCTCACCTGCACCTCTAGATGGGGTTGTGCAAGAAGAGGCCTGCAACGAGGGCAATAAATTATGTAGTGGCACAAAACATGAGCAGAGCAGCAGTGGAGTCGGGCACAGACGGGGACCCGCTGCAGGTCCATTAAAGCCTCCGACGTGGTCATGGAGGACTTGACTCAGTGATGCTGTTTGAGGACAGTCAAGGGCTTCTCCCCGCGTGATCACATGCCATGAAACTCATAATGCTGTCGCAGAATAAAAATAAAATCTCCAGAGAACTTTACATCATAGGAACTTTATCTTATTGCAGCGCAACTAAAATGACTGTTTTCTCCGACTGAGAGTTTTATCTTACCCGAGTAATAAATACAAAGGGTTCATTGTATGGAGGAATTCGTGATTGATCTACTTCCCTTTAATGTTTTTGTATAAAGCTTAAATTAAAAGATCCCTTTATTACGCGCCGAGCTGCTGATTATTTAATTTACATTTTTTCATCATGAGTGTTGAGTATAAATGTTTTGCCCAATCAACCGATAAAAATTGTTTGGATTTTGATTTGCAGAAAAGAAAAATAAGAATGATTTTTTTGTTGTTGTTTGTTTGGGGGGGGTTGTCATTTTGCTCCAAATAGTCACAAAATGATTTATTGATTGGCCTGATAGTTTCAGCGGAATCCTTTGTGAGCAGACTAATTGCTTCAGCTGTTTTTTTTTTCAACCCGGTTTCACATGTTTCGCTCTCGTTTTTTTCCTGCTTCAGCAAAGTTTCACGTTGGGGTGGCGGCAATAATAACAAGCGGCTCTCATCTTGGCTTCTGCTGCCGCGTGATATGCGGCCAGCCTGCTGCATTATACAGAGGGGTTGTACAACTACATTTTAATCCACTCGTGTTTCTGGCCTGATAAAAGGATTCTCTCCATCTCTTTCTGTTTAATTCACACCATCATCAATCAAATGTGTCCCTGCTCTCCCCTCCCTTCCTCCCTCTTGGGTTTTGGGGGTCTGCAGCAGATAGGTTGGGGGTCCCCTGAGGGGGTTAGGGACATGACGGACCGGTCACAGATGCCACCGAAATTAAAATGCAAGAGTCTGTGCAAGGTGTTACATTTCTCAGACATGCTCATTTGCAGTAATATCTGAGCAGCATAAGGAGGCTTATCTGTGATTTCGCATACGACTCACATGAGATTATGTGAATATGATTAAAAAAACAGCTATTTAGGCGTGCAGTCTCCATAGTGTGGCTACAAGTGTGGAAGATTCCCTGTGTGGTAGAGCCACTGTTTTTGTCTTCCGCCATTGTCTGCACATGACAGTCGCCACAGGCTACTTAGTAATGAATATGTGCCTGTAGCATGTGTGCTGTGTGGAGCCTGTGAATAGAGTAAATATGCACATCTCTGCACAACAGGTCAGCTTCTAAACACAGACAGAAGAGAATATGATCAGCGGCAGAATAAGCTCCTGAAACTACAAAGGAATTATGTATAAACAACTGCTCAGGCTGCGACTAAAGTGTCACACGATGACGCCTGATATCCCAGCAAACCCTTTTTGTCTAAATAAGGCAACTATTCTGTGTTCTTCATTGTCTTTCATAAATATCCATAAACCTCTGATGGTGCCTCTCTTTATGTGACACGTGAATATACACTCATCTGACAGGTAATACAGCCTGTAACAAAAATAGCATGTTTATAAAAAAAAAATTAAAAACCTATGTTGATGTATTTCATGACATACTCATAAAAGAAAAACATTTCAAGGGGAAATATTATAGTTATATGCTTATATTACGGTTTGATAAATGTAACGGCTATTATACAGTGGTTCAGATGGTTCAACGTAGAACAAAGATCAGCGTAACCAAGCTTATCTGTTTGTAATCAGCTCATGCATATGTAAATATTTATAGCAATTGCATTCAGACAGAAATGCATACATTAAATGAATACATACATCTATAATACACACAATCAAAGATTAGAAATCCTCTTCTATATCGACTTTACTCAACCTCGACTTGATCTTAACTGACAGTGAGTGAAAGGCAGGATAGACCATGTGCAGTTTCTCAAGAAATCTCTTTGGGGGATTATTTTTATTCATTTGATACCTGATAGCATTTTTATATTTAACTAACATTTCATTTTATTCAGACTATAAAACAACATACTTCATGATTATTACATTTAATGAGAATACCGGATTAGGATTTTTGAGCAAGTAGAGCAGGTTGCATCACATTTAACAACTAAAACAGCTTCTTATTTATATCTTGAAAAGAGAGCAGCTCGCAGGTTTGTTCAATTTAAAGTGTGTGCAGACAGAAGGGTTTACTCGTAGAAATGTTCTGCAGCTGGGCCTTGTCATGCTGTAAATGTTACGACAAAGTCTTAAAATGAATTCTGTAACAAGAAAGAAATGTGAAGTCTTCAACAGGGAAATATGAGCTCTTTTATTCATTTCTTGTTCTAGTAAAGCTGCCATGTTACAAAATGTTTACAGTCTGAATTGTTGCCCGTGTTGGCAGCACTTCAGTAAAAAGAACTGAAACTCTATATGAGCAATTCAACGATGCTGAAATTTAAAACAACAAAGTTGGGAATGATGATTATACAATGGAAACAAGATTATTTAACCTTTCTGCAAAGAACATGCATGTGGTTCAATTTAAAAAAACAAAAAACTGGTCTAGCAGAAAAAAACAAATTGTAATTTCCAAAACCGGTTTCACAGGTAATGGGGGGGTGATGGTCATTTTATGCCTAGTTGAACCAAATATCAATTCAAATTAATCCAAATTACTGCATTGCTGAGTTTGATTCAAGGCAAAACAAGAAAATAATTAGAAAAACAGTCTGCAATAAGTTCATTTTGTCAAATTAGTGACAATAAACTTTCACAGTCAAAGTTGCCCACCCCTGTTGTAAATTACATCAATGTAATGGATTAAAATGCCAGTGGGGGGGGGGGGGGTTTCCCACAAGATGATCGTTTTTAGGACATTGTTTGCATTGGTGTTGAGCTGTTCAGCACTACATTGAAGGATAGTTTGATAACTACTGTCATACTGTCACCTCGGTAACCCAGTGAAGAAATCCTGAATATGAAGAACCCCTCTCAATCTGCTCCAGTCCCGCTGAACACCACTGTGGACTAAAACTTCAAAAATCACCTTAAAAGGTAAATTAAAACTCTCTCGCGACCTTGAGCAAACCTGAACATTATCGCCTTTGTAAAGGCAGGATGAAGCTCAAGCGCTGCCGTACTGGATCATGTTAAATTGTGCAAGTCTCCTTAACAAAGTGGCCTAACAGTGAATCTATTCCACCAACGGACACGTCAGACCTCTGACAGCGCAGCACAGTCGAGCTCACCGTCTTCACTGATGTGCAGGGTCAGGGTCTTTTACATGGCACGGACTTTCAGTGGGTGACTCACTCTCTCGTTGCATAAATTTCCCACGAGTGGATGTTGTTTTTCTTTCTGTGCGCCTCTTGCAGGAGCATGCTCAGTCTTTCATATCACGTAAAGGTCCCTGACAGCCTTGTACGCTGTCACCGTTTTATCTGTATGAAAGTGATACGCCCGCAGTATGTGGCATTTTTGAAAGGACAAAGGAGACAAACACACATGGTGTGGTTATTTAGATGAACAGGCTGCTTTTTTTTTTTTTTTTTGCTTTTTTTTCCCCATTCCATGGCCTTGCAGCACGACAGCTGGTGGCAGGTGTTGGAGGAGGAGGAGGAGAGCAAGAACATCTTGTCTTCCGTAGCTACAATCTTTTTGAACAGTTCAATTTGACTAAAGGATTAAGTGTCCGACATTAATCGCAGGCTAATCTTGTAGATTTAGGCGACTGGCTCCTGCAAGTCAATACAGCTATAATTTAATCAGAAAATGTCATCACAGTTTATGGAGCGAAGTGGAAGGGTTAACGGAGAATTAGCTTTAGGCCGATCACCTCAGTGCAGAATAGGGCGAGGTTCAGGGTGCATCTTCTTTTTCTTCTGGTGAGGATGTTAATGTTGCGGTGTAAGAACTGTGGCTCAGCCACACGCACTTAAAAGTGACACTAATCCAGCAGAAAAACACATTAAAGTCACAGTTTCAACTGTATGGCCTGTATTCTGTATGAGGGCTTTGTTTTACTGTTGAACTGAAAGTCGTATTAAATAAATGCTCTATTATTAATAAATGTCATCGGTGCATACATTACACTGATCTTCTATACTCACTGAAACACAAAATGCACACTGTTAGTTCTGTAACACAAGTTGAGGTAATTTCAGTTTTAATGATCTCACGCAGAGATCATATATAACGTTTTTTGTGAAAGTCGTGTCAAAAAAAAAAAAAAAGACTTCTTTCGCTGTAACTGCAGCCCTACTTTAGACTTGTAGTTAGTAGTTTGTGGGACAAAAGTATAAATATTTCATGGAGAGTAAATAATTCAGTACCTGTGTATTCCTCTGTGGTTCACTACCAGCTCTGATCCAGTCACTTCAAGACATCTTTTGTGGATGGAGAGCCCCTCAGCCTAAATGACACTTGGCCAAATAGCACTTAAGTACATACTCAATATTTTAACAGGGCCGCTCAAGGAAGCCGTGAAGTGGTTGAGCTGTTTCAGTAAAGCAGAACAGGTGGATTGTTTTTTTTGTTGTGTGTGTGTGTGTGTGTGTGTGTGTTGGGGGGGGGTGCAACAAGCACGAAGCCACGATTAGCGACTAAAGAGCTGCTCTGCTCAAGATTGATAATGCACTCTGTGCTGCTCCGTAATGTGGTTACCCAAGGAGAAGATCCTTATCATTTTATCATTACATGTGTGTCTCAGTACGTAAGCTGTATTCTAAAGAATGGCTCCGTCACTGTGAGCCTGTGTGTTTGATTACTAACAGATCCCAAGACAAAACCTCAGGTAACATATTGTAGGAGCGAGTTTGGGGCTTCAAATGGCCAAAACGTGTATATTTTATTGATCTACGTGTTTTCTACAGTACATAATGGAATTTTGCACACATTCTTCTGTCTATTATTACAGTTAGTAGCATGTGGATTTTACTTTGCATTTACACTTTACACTACAATCGTAATTTTTATCCATTCCTGCTCAAAGAAAGTGACAAATATGGACTCCACATAATAAGTTCATGTATTTAAACCAACAGAAGACATAAGTACAGTGTGAAAGTCAGGAAGGAATGTAAAAATGTGCAAATATTCAAAATATGTGCGGGTAATATACACAGTAGTCAGATAAAGGTTGCTGGATGGAAATATGGAGGATAATCTAGATGGCATTAAAACAGACACTGTAAAAGTGCCTGTTGAAGTGGCCATTTCATCTATACTGTGATATAAATTTTTAATAATTGAATTTATTCTACTGTGAGATAATTGTTAAAACATTTATGTACAGACTGTAGCATTCTTATTATTCTTATTATTATTATTTACAGTTTAATGTATAGGTTTATGTTTCTATTGCTTAAGTTTAATATAGTTTTTATAGTTCTTTTTTATTTATTTATGTGGTGTTCAGTGTGGGAAGCAAAGTAAGGACTTCATTGCACAGGGAAACACGTTTCTTTGCTGAGCACGTGACAATAAACATTTTGAATCTTGAAAAGATGAATGAATAAATAACTAACAGGTTGGACTTCCTGGCCTTTTGTGTGAGGTTTGCATGTTTTACCTGTGTCTGTGTACGTTTTCTCCAAATACTTTGGTTTTCAATGTGTCAGCCTTCAGGTCAGCCACAGTACCAGACGGCCTTGACTCGGATGAAGTCAGATGGATCGATGGAAGTTTCTATGAAAATATTTTCGATCGATGCCGTAAAAAAAAAAAAGAAAGAAAATTACACAAACAATTACGAGAAAAAATGGGGTTTTGTTTTCCTGTCTCGTCTTTGTGATGTATTTCAACATTTTTAAAAAAGAATGACACATTAAACAGAAATGCCGTTAATTGCATTAAAGCTGAGAGGCTGTCTCGTTTTGTTAATTGAAAGAATATAAAGTGCATAGTATTCTTTTGGGTACCGACTTGAATAAGGAGTAGTTTTGATTTATTAAAAATATATTAAGAAGTGTATTTATGTAGTAAAGAATGAACAAAATTCAGTGCAGCAGTGCATCTTCTGATGTGATTTATTAGTTTTGTGATGAGCTCTGAGGCGCAGAGGAATAAACAATATCAGGCTTGAGATCCCCACACAAGACTTTGAGTCATCACAGGATTTGCTGACATTACAAAAAACATATGCTTGTAATAAATGTCATAAGGCCTTTTTTTTTTTTTTTTTTAAGCGCCTACATTATGTTTTTCTTTTTCATTTTTTCTGATTACGTCTGCCATACTTTCTCTGTCCCATTAGCGAGTTCAGGTAATCAAATTTACCAGAAGGTTTTCTGAGCCGTTCCCGATTCGGCGTTGAAATGGCCATTGAAGACGCTCTGATTAACGCTGTGTTGATGAGAAAATTAACTTATATACACTTCATTATAAACCCGGCAGACCTCAAGGACCCAGACTTTTATGAAGCTGGGACCAGATGTCATCCAGCCACAGCCCCAATTAATCTCTGGGCCTTGTAACACGCCCCTAGAAACAAAAAAAACCCTGATTGGGTGTGGAGGGCAGAGACAGTGAGTAGAAAGCGAGGGTGAGAGATGCTATCCGGGGAGCAGCCGGCCCTGGCGAGTCTGCAGAGGGTGAGATAAGAGGGGGGGGCGGCTGCGGCGTAGCCCGGGTCTCAGAGTGGAGGCTGAGGTTATTCATTGCTCTGCCGTGAAAGCTTGAGAAGATTACCCAGAGCCTGGTTGGCAGTGATACAAGGGGGACAGGCAGAGGGGGGCCCCCCTCTCACCCCTTTGTTCCCCATCCATCTGCTTGAATCTCACAATGGCTCATCAGAACCAAGTAGGGTGGAGGGGTGGAGCAGCGGAGGCTCGCAGAATGGGAGGAAGTGAGCGAGGTGGGATGGGCCTGACGAGGGGGGGGGGGGGGGGGGGGGGGGGGGCAACCTGCAAGACATTGGGAGGTAATGTGAGGCAGCGCAGGGAGAGCGAGGCTAAAAGAAGGGAGAGATAGTGCAGGACGAGGAATGAATCCTGGAGCACGCCGCTCGTTGTGATTGAATGAATGGTGCTGCAGCTGACAAGCTCTGACAGACTACACTGGGAAAGGCCGGGGAGGCGGGTGTTCACATTGTTATTTTCTGGGAGGTAATGGGCTGGCAGCTCCTCTTCACTCTGAATAATCAGTACTTTGGTTAGACTCAGACACCACTTCAAGCCATGATAAATACACCACTCAAACCCCTCGTCACCAAGAGGATAGCATTTGTCTCTAAATGCCTTGACCACCATATTTATCTTGTTGAGGAATGATCAGATGATGAAGGGTGCTTTCTTCCATTACGCAGGTAATTATAGGTGTTTTTACACAAGCAGAACACCGGCAGCGGCTTACCTTTGCAGCAGGGGGTCTTACAGTCGACTGCGCTGGTGGTGGTGAGGAATGGTTTTTAACGGTGAAATAGATCCTGTTTATACTTGTTGTGTTCTGCGGCTGCCAAGGAACGGTTTAAGCACTAATATATTGAGGATGCACTCAACTGTTTGGTACTTTAACATAATTATTTATTCAACGTCCCAACAGTTCACTGTAATCTGCTGCTGCTGCTGCAAATTGATGATTCACCTCATGCATTCTCAGCGCAGGAGTGCTGCGGGCCGTTCAGAGAGAAAAGAGGGCAGATTTTCTTATTCCAAGTGCAGCAGGTTCTATTAATGGCAGTTCATCATGATGCAAGAGTCACTGACTTGCCGAGATTCACTACTCCGTTTCACCTTCATACTCAGAGAACAGCACAGTGTTCCTGCCACACAGAAACGGTAAATCTCCTGCTAAATGCTGCAGACCGGAATCCCGTGGATAATGTATGATAGATTCAGTCAGAAGGGGATTTATCTTCTCACGCATCCCATCAAGCCAGGTTAGATTCTCCCACTATGCTGTCTCAGTCACACCTTCCTGAAGACCTGACACTTGGGGGTCAGCCCATCTTTTGATTGTTCTCAGTGTAACTAGTTCATGTGTGACTGTATGAATAGCTAGAGGCTATTACACTGCTGAATATGAATAGCAGACCAATTACTCTGGCCCAGATGGAGATGTGTGCTCCTCGGAGAATGCCCTATCCTTGGCTAACACCCATGCACACAAGTCTCAAGACCCACTGCACTCTCGGTGCCGGATATAGAGGGGACGCGAAGAAGGCTAATGAGGGACACAGAATTTTGAATTTTAAAGTCGTGTCGCTCTCTGACAACATTTTGGATCATTTGATGCTTCCTCACTGTGTTTGACATTTGTGTTCGACACCGTTTTAATTAATTGCTTCGTGATGACGGAAAACACTCAGCAAAACTTCCATTTTGTATTTTTTTTTCTTTTCTTTTTTTTACTTTAATAAATGCAAACCTCAGATAAGAAAAGCGCACAGCATTTTAGCCGACCAGATTTGAGTGAATGGAGGTTGTCGTTGAATCCCTCTCCATCCCAGAGGAGCTTTTACTGGGATGCTCCCAAAAGGATCCAATCTCAAACCCAGCCAGTGTAGCTGGCGCTCACACACACACAGTGGACATATGGCCAATCTCCCATCGTCTGCTGTGCTATTTACGGCTCAGTAGTCTGTCATTTGTTTTGCCTCTCAGAAACCAGTATGACACCTGTTTGAATTCTCAATAAAAGGCTTTTTTATGTCTGGAAGAAGGCTGTTGTCACTTAATCTTTCTCTCTCCACATCACTAATGATTGGCACTGGGCTTTTTTTTTTTTTTCTTATATAGAAGATTGACAGTAATGTGTCTTGTTTTTGTGGATGAGAAAATTGTGCTCAACAATGATTGTCAAGTCGGCAATCAAAAGTCAAAAGAATCAGGGAATCGTTGAAGCATTCATGTGCATCTGGACATGAATTAAAGCAGCACTTTGATATGCAAACAGCACACCTAAAATCTATCTCACTCTGGCACTGTCGACGCTGCTGACTGGATGGAATAATCAGCAATATGTGGTCCATTATCTCATCTTCTATATACTTACTGTTGAAAGAATATCCCAGCCTGCACGCTTCAATAGGAAGGGTGCCTGGAAAACTGGTCTGTACTGATAGTACGCCTGGTAATATCTGAACTGTGGGACGATGAAATAATGTATGGCCTTTTAATGACAAAAAACTTATCATTAGATTGTATCTTTTATTTAGTTTTTTAATGTGCCGTAATTATCCGGGCCGTGGCAGGTTTTGTTCGGGGCCCTTTCAGTGGCTGTGTGATGAGCAGGTATACATAATGGACAGATGGAACAAAGACGGCTGGTAAAGCTAAAATGACAACTGTAACAGAGTCACAACAGGTTTTAATTAGTGCACAATCAATATGCAGATCTAAGGCAATTATACTGTGGGTTTCCTGTTCACCCACTGTACACACAATCAGGGCCAGGGAGAGCTTTCCAGGTCCACTGTAGTTCCATAGAAAGATACGGAAATGGCTACCTGTCGGGGGAAAATAAGCGCCAGGTCTGATTCATATCCACGTGTTTTTCAGACTGGGCGTCTTCGAATTCCTGGAACCACAGAGCGTTAAAATCTTCATGGACAGAAATAAAACATTAACGCTTTGTTTTACGGGTGAGTACACTTCCTATTTAGTCTTGAAGTTTGTTGGAAGTTTAGAAAAAAATGTAGGTGAAACAGCAAACAGAACACGAAAGCTGTGTATTGTGCCTTTTTGTTGTAAGTGAACTGTACACTGCAATGTTCTTGTTTCATAGTAAGAGCTAAAAAAAAAAAAAAAAAAAGAAAGAAAGAAAAATGGAATTTGCCCTTGCCAGGACATCCATGTTCTATCTAGCTTGTTATAGCAGAACAAGTTAGCACATGGTCTTGTTTTTTTTGTTTGTTTTTTTTCATGGAAACTGAAAAAGTAATGTGTTATAATCAGAATCTAATGTTTATGGACATTGGACACAGCTTCAAATCACAATAGACACTCTGCAAAAGCAATGGACTTTTTTTTTTCTTTTTTTTTTTAAACAGCGTTAGCTTTAGTGTATTTGTTTGTTCTTAGTAAATTTGCAAAAATGCTATTTACAAGTTGATTTTATGTGTTTATTTCAGAATTCTTTTTGACTTATCTTTCTATTTTCGGCTTAGACAGCCGTGACATGTTTACACATTTACTGCTACCTTGATGTCTACATGTAGATCCCCTGTGTGACAGCATGCACAGGTTTAATGGTCTCACTGCAGGTCGTACCGTGTGATTTTTTTTATTTTCACTGTGACACTCTTTTGCTTTGAGCAGCGGGTGAGGGAATGAATCATACTCAACCTCACACTCACACGTCTGATCAATAACAGAAAACTGAATACACACTTTGGCTTTCTGTGCCTGTAATGATCCGTTTCTTCATTAACTTGACAGCAAGTCTTCAGTCTGAGATCAAAGGTTGTTTCCAGAGCAAAACAGATGTTTGCTTAGAGCTCTGTGGACCACAGGAGGCAAACACTGAGGGCCCCTGGGGTCTGTGTGCCCTGGATATGGAATCATCTTTTGTAAATGTGCTGAAATGCCTTCCTCCTCCACTCGCAGTGAATGTAAAGAAACATGCCACAGGCTCGACGCTCCCGGTAGGAAAAAAAAAAGAAAGAAAGGACAAAATATGCTGTGGAATAATGATTGGCGCTAGAAATGTTGACAGGAGTGACATGGGAATGAAGAGCCGTGTGGAAGATTGTAAATTCTTTGTTTCGAGGTATTTAGTGCTTTGTTGTCGTTGCTTTTAATAAAGATTCACAGAGCCGTCTAAAAGTAGTGCTGTAAGGCCAATGTTTAGCAGGTATAGAGGTTTTATTGTATTTAGCATGTCAGCGTGCTCACATGTCAGTTAACCCCGAACACAAAATGCAGCTGAGGTTGATGCTGATGGCTTTGCCCTCCAGAATGACACATGCAAGCGTTTTCTGATCTGACGCCTCCAGCGACAGGACGGCATCGCCTGTCTGCGTGCCCTCCAACACTCCATGAAGTCAGTGTAGGAAAGGTAAACATTTGTGATGTGAAAAAGCCATGGTGAAGATATTGTTTAGCTTAACAACAAGTTGTTTAGGTAGACCCCCCCCCCCCCCCCCCCCATTTTTGAAAACACATTTTAGGAATTAAAATGTGTTAAAATGTGACACCTGTAAGCTATCTGGAGATTATGGTATGGAACAATAATTCATAAATAAAGAATCGAAAATATCAGAGTCACCAAGAGTAGGCTTGAAAGAAACCAGTGTTGTCATTTTAAAGCGGTGCGTTATTGACCCATCCATCCACCTCAAGTCGTCGCTCCTGTGAGGAGAGCCTCTGTTGAATGGACACATCAGCAAATGAATGTCTAAGGACAATGAAGCTGATAGAGGAGGCAGATCTGAGAGCCTGACAGGGTGAATTGATGTGGAGGAAGCTGGTGAGGTAACGACAAGCGAGGTTATGGATCACCTTGCGTGTGAGCGGTAGAGTTTTGGTGTAGATGAGGTTTGAATTGGAAACCAGTGGAACCAATCTCGGACTTCTTGCCATGCCACGTGTTTGTGGCTGCTTTAGTTACTTTTTTCTATATAAATTGACATTTCTACAAAATATGCCATCACACCTGACCCCAATTATAGACCAGCTCATTAGACAGAACACGATTCAGTAATCGTTGTGATTTTTGTGGTATAGTAGCTTCAACTCATGCCAATAACGTTCCCGGTTCAGGTCCAGGCTCACAGGGTTATCTACGCAGAGTTTACATGGGCTTTCTCCAGGTATTCCGGTGTCCTTCCACCAATACTCTCCTTTTCCCATGGATCTGAGTTGTGGTAGTTTGTCTCTGTATTGGCACCGTGATGGACAACGCTGTAGAGATGATTTGAACATTTTTGATTAAAAAATATCTCCATCGGTCTTAACTCTTCAAATCCCCCAAAAATTCAAGCCACCGCTTTGTGTAAAACATGTTCAGTCAAATGTGCCTCATCCAGCTGACAAACAAAAAAAGGAAGAAAAACATTAACTTATATACTTGTAGAATCAGGGAGCTTTGCAGGATGTTGTTGTCTTTTTTGTTTTCTTTTAAGAGCCACAATACTGCCTTCACCACTGCTAGAATCAGACCGGATACTAAAAATGCTTCAAAAACCCACAACTTTTATCAGCACTGATAAATCGCAGACCCATGCGGAGTGAAGCATTGTGCCGCCTTCCATGTTAAGATGGATGGTCATGTGATGGCCAACGCAGGAGACATACTTTAGCACCACAGCCTGTTATGAAGGACGCAATGCTCAGGTTTAGTGTCACCCTGAGGCCACAGAGTGCTGAGTCAGTCGCCAGTCACAAGGTCTCTTTGCCCTGCTTTCACCCTGACAGCTGAATTATTCATTAAAGGGAAGGAAAGCACAGGGGGGCCCTGCTAATTTCTCAATGGGATTGTTGGCCGTCCTCACGGTTGCCTGTCCAATGAAAAGACAAGCTCATGGGGCTGGTTTAAAATGATCTGTGAGTATTTCGCGCTGTGTATTCATGAAATGGACATCGCCTGCTATCCACACAATTAAAAGTGCTCTCAGTGACTCATTGACTTGTGGCACGGCGGATAGATCTTGTGTTTCCTGAACCGATATGGCATTAGCCGCTTCCAAGGACACTGGATTGCGATGTGTGGGAGCCTGAATCAGACCCTCACAGATTTATCGAGTGCACTTGCACCATCGCATACATCCAGCTGCAGCCCGAGTTGTTTTACAGGTTGGGGACTTTGCCAGTTGTCGTCATCAAAGAGAGTGTGTCTATGTTGGTGTCCTTTCATAACTGGCAGAGATCCACTGAGGCGTGCAGAGGTTAACTTAACATATGACATTCTCTCCAGCATCGGCTCCCCACGATGAACTAAATCATGTTAAAGTGGGAGTGTACATTCAGAGAGGGCACAAGTAGACACATGGCACATCGCTGCTTTCCATCTTCCACTGTTCACCAGCGCAGGAGCCGTACAACAACAAAAAAAAAATCATGTCCAGTAACAAAAAAAAGAAATCATTGAAGCTGTATAAACCCAAACGAGCTTCAACTAAACAACTGCTGGTATCCGAATGGCATTTACTCACTTGACATCACAGCGTAAAGATAGTAAAGCGCAGAATACACAGCAAATAAGCAGCACACACATTCTTCCTGTCATCGTTTAATTATTTATGAGTGTCTTATATTTTATGTACATCAAATATGACTCGACTCAACACAGCGACCCTGGATCCATTTATGTATCGCATATCTCTCTGAGAGGTTCAATATTTCCAAGGTCAGTGGTGTCAAAAATCATATTCCCCGAGTTCCTGGAAAGCAGATATTCTTCATCGTAACGCGAAGCCAACACTTCTTATGAACCGTCAAAGTCAAAGAGTGAATGGAAAAGCTTTACCCCAGAGAAGTACAAAGAGAGAAAAGAAGAAATAGACTTTGCGTTGTAACTTTTTGTATATGTGGAAAAGCTTTGGGGCTTTTATGTGTTTGGCTTCTTTGTGTTGTTAAGTTTGTTTACACGATTTATTATATGGCATAAGAAGTACAAGTCCCTCCCCTAGGTATTTCAGAAAAATGCAACTCGAATGTGGCTCCATAGCTCTTTCCAGGCTGTGATTTACCACATAGTTTTGTTGCCTAAAATAAAATACAGAAACACCGGTACAGCGGTAGAAACTAGGCAAGGCTGAGGTTGTATTTTAGAGGAAACACCTGGTCGTCCAACATCAACTTGTATTGTACGTTAATAAGTCATTCAAGCCTTTTCCCTAACATTAACGCTGCTGTTTATTTGAGCAAATGCCACGACTTCAATTTTTTTTTAAATTGAGGATAGCAAAACTTCACACCTTCTATAACTCGGCTTTCTCAATAATACTCTTTATTCATGGGAATAGAAACAAGCACAGAAATAGATGAAGGTGCAAATACATATGTAAGTGAAACAGAAATCTGTAAATTGTGTAAAGAAAAGTAAAAAAAAAATCATTATAATAAAACTGGAAAGGAAGAAACATCTAAAAAATTCATTTATTTATGTGTTTTTCAGTGCATTTAATTATTTATATCTGCGATAGTTTATTCATGTCAGAGTCCACTTCTGACCTTGCTGACTATTAAGTTATGACAATAATTGTGCTTGCTGGTCATCTATCAATGAAATAATTGTTGTAATGCTCCATGGTCGATAAGATTAAAGATTCAAATATCTATATAGCGCACTTAGCTCCTATAAAAACGAGGGTTTTCCCACTTTGAAGTCAGAGTGGTCCACCAATGATTGTCAGAGCATATTGAACAAGGACAGGTTGGATATTTTCAGATGTTTTCCTGGGAGATGTTCAGTGGGATCTCTGGAGGTGTGTATATGATAAACATCAGATCCTCATTAACTCCTCCCACTGACTTAGTTTCATACCGGGTGTTCTTTTTTAAAGGATGTTCATCCCATCATGGTCATTTTTTTCAATCTGTATTACACTCCTCACTTCTCTGAATCTCACTAAGATAGGACACTTGTTTACTGTTTTTTTTTTTTTTTTTTATAAACTTTGTGGGTTTATTTAATGCTAAACGCTGCCAATGCCACCATCTAAAGGCTTTTCTAGTGGTGGTTTCCAAATAATGAGCTGTGCACAAGAACAACCCTGACTTCAGAGTCAGCGGGAAATAAAAAAATAATCTATTTTTACAGTATGTTTAGAAAGAACAAATCTATGTTCTCGTTTTCAGCTGTTATCTCACTCAATGTTTATCTGCTTATAGTGAACATGAAAGCCTCAAAATGCTCATTTTCTTAGCATGTACAGATCCCAGTGCTCCACCCACACCCCCCTCCAGTTCTCTCATGCTACCGCTGTTTGCACTAATTACACACCCAGCATCTTGCACACATTTGTTTGCCACTTCTTTTGCCTTTAAGTATCACTTTCGTGACCGCGGAGAGAATGAGTGAGCTGCACCTCTGGGAGCAGAGGTGTCAGCAGGAGCAAAGGCACAAATCACATATTTTCTGCAACCTCCCACTCCCGACAAACACGTGCGCTCAGATAGATGCCGACCTGCATGCAGGCACATTCACCCACCACCGCAGTCCCTCACAGCAACAGATGGACGGCCTTGAGGCAGAGCCGCAGAGACTCGCGCGAGGGTAAAGCTGCCAATTGATTGCTAAGATCAGGTGTGCGTCTGCACAAAGGCACCTCCTGCTCTTTTCAAGTATCAGGGTTTGCTTGCCTCGGGACAAATGGAGACACAAAACAACAGCGGCATCTGTGGCAGGTAATGATCCCCCTCACCAAAAATCTGGATAATGACATACCTCGACCATTTGTTGCAGTTAAAATCACTGTTGCTCATTCGGAGGCTCCACGTGTGTCCCCCAGCAACATGTGCCGGAGATGCGAGAGCGGCGCGGTCGAGTTACAGCCATACATCAGCAGTCAGCCAGCGTTGGAGTGGAGCCAGACCGTCCAGAGTCGGATGAAACGATTTCAGCTTTTCTTTTTTTTTTTTATCTGTGGCTGATCCAACCTGCATCCATAAGTTGGGCTGAACACATTGCATAAGGTCAAAGTTGGATTGGAACAGTCTGCGTCAGCAAGGGAGCATATTGTTGGTTCAGTTGTTTCTCCACTACTATTTATCACAATTGTGGAAACTCTGTACCGAGTGCGAATATGATCTAATATGGGACAAATATTGGTCGTCTTATTTATCTTTTCAGTCTATATTTTAATTTCCACTTTTTTTTTTTTTTTTTTTTTTTTTTACAACAAAAACATTTGATGGTGGTTCCAACAGACATCAGGGAGAAGCACAAGCTACAGGCTGGACAGACGACGAGTGCATCACAGGGCGAAGGCTGAAAGACAATTGTTCCCCTAAAAATACACTCAGCCATGGTAAATTCATATTGACACCAGCGAACATGTAATGTCTTTGGATTGTTGGAAAAACTAAAGATAAATCACACAAGCACAGGGAGAACATGCAAACATGGTTGAACCTTCCTGGTGTGAGGTAGTCTGCAACTTATAGAATATTACATCTACTACAATTCATATAATGCTCTAACCTATCAGCATTGCTGGGATCACACACAATCACATACATTATACATACAAAACTCCATTAAACTCTGCAGAGTATGACTCTTGAGCCACACAGAATGATTCTTTTTTTTAGCTTCATGTTTTACTGCCTGGTTCTTGTTTGGGTTCAGATTGAACAGGAAACTCCTGTAAGCTGCAGTCCTGTGAATGTAATAGCCAGCTAATCCTCTGGGAGGTGTTGTACAGTGGTGTATGGTGAACATGGCCGCTCACCAGAGATGGTGGTTTGTCCAAGCATCAGGGCCTTTCTTTGTGGAATTTGCACGTTGCCCCTGTGTGTGCATGAGTTTATATGAAGCTATTTTACTTTAAATTGCCTTTAGGTGTTAATGTGTGTACGGACAAGCGAGTTCATCAGGTGGCCACGACAGGATTCAGTGCGTTGCCACAAGGTCACAATATGCCAACATTATGTCAACAGATACTTTCCTGTGCACCCAAGTGGCCACATTTACACAGTTAAATCAATACACATAGTTGTGGTAAATGTATTATACATTTCTATTTCTTTTGTCAATAATGCTAAATGTCATCTTCAAAACACAAAATTGCCAGTTCCAGCAGTTCAACATGTTTATTCAGTTTGTCAGCTATTATTGTGTGCAGAACTGTGAGATTCTCACAGGTTTAAGTGCAAATTCTTGTGATAAAGAACTCTCCTATTTTCCCTTATTTTCCACGACAAGATACAAAGCTTTCCCCCCTCAAATGTGTTTTCTTGCCAGTATTTAGAAACACGATTTGTGTTTGTCTCAATCCAAAGACAGAATTGTTTGTGGTATTTTGGCTGCAGCAACTTGAACGGAACAGACAAATGGTTCAATAGTAATCGCATTTTACTCAGAGGAAAGCAAACAACAAGGCTATAACACACACAGACATGGACTTTACCCACTAAAAGCTCGACTGACGTGTTGAAATACAATCTCCACCTGGCTGTGAGCGATCCCATGTCATGTTTCCCCACAGTGCCGCTGTGGCGTTGCTCACACGAGCTCCCACTACCCCTGATTCTAACATCAACCAACAGGGTCTCCCCTTGATCCCCTCTCCTCTCCTTTTGCTTTGGTAAACACGATAATAGCAGCGCTGTGTTCGTGTGGGCTCCATGTTAACACTGTGGCTGTCAAAGGCCATCATGCCCCTTCAAAGGATGATGGCTCTCTAAAGTGGGCTCTCTCAGTAGCAGCCATTTTCCACTTGACTGGCCCCACACACGAAGGGGGACTGGTAGACCCTAGCAGCTGGGCCAGACTGGTCACTGGGGGTGGGGGGAAGGAGATGAATGGGTGGGATATTCGGGGGGGGGGGGGGGGGGGGCTAATAACAAGAGCAGGGTGTCTATATGTATCAAGAGACGTGTTTGGTGTTTTGTCCTAAAATGTACCATTTATCCTGCAAGGCCCTTCTAATGCTCTCACTGCACAGGTGTGTTTACACACTTGGGCTGACCCGCACGTTGCGACTTTCCATCAAACGCCCGACTTATATCTGCAGTCACTGGCGCCAAGATGAAGGTTTATTTTGCATAAAACCTGCAAAATGTCTCACACTTCTTGATGAAACGCAGACTGCCAGTGCCTCATCAGGAATGGTGAACCGAAGCCCAGTGAGATGTTATGATATGAATGATAATTTGGAGAGTGTGTTTGCTCGGGCCGTGTGGGCTTTGTGTCAACACTCCGGGTCCAGTCAGGTCTCACTCGGGACGGAGAGACTGGGATGCATTTTCATAAATCATTTCTTGACACCAAATCAAGGTTATGCGCTTGGCAGTCTGTAGCCTGTAAATTGCCTTTGCATTGACAATGCAAAGGAGCTCCTCCGGGATTTAAGTATTTCGGTAGCTGTTTATGGCTGGAAAATTAGAGTGACCTTTTCTCAGACTGTGATGATGCCGCTTTCAATATAAAGTACTCCTCAGTGGGAAAAAATACCTTATCGTACACTCAAAACATGAACCGTATATTTATCATATAATTGCATTGGAGACAATCTCGCTTTTGTTGCACGTGCATGATGCACCAGCTCAGAACTACACACAGTGTGGAGGTAATAATTAGCTCACTACAGCAGGGTAACAAGTTTGCACCCCCGTCCTGCTGTGCAGCTCTGTAATTGGTCCCCTCATGTGGCACAGTCGGGCCCCAGAACAAAGGGTTCCCAGAGGGGGAATCTATGCTGACCCATGCTGAACCCCCCACAACAATGACAGGCAGGAAGCATTTACATATGCTGACAGACTTGTCTCTTCCTAGGGTGGAGTGCTAGGCACTTCATTAAAGCAACATCAATACCTGCTGATAGAATGCGAGGAGTGGGCCCGGGCGCGTCACTGTCTGCTCCGAGACACTATAGTGAAATGACATAGGGCTGTCACATCCAATTTCAAATAAATGGACAGCATTTATTAAGCAGAGTGTGTGTGGAAATTGATGGGCGAGAGGCTCTGAGATGCTGTCTGAAACGTGCCCGTCTGCAGGCGTCAGCAATCGGTTTACCCACAAGCTGTTCACCTGAACATCAGCTGCCAAAATCTGCGGGCCCGCCGGGTGCAGCTGAGCAAAATTTCACTCTCTGCGGGCATTGTTTCTCATTTCTGACGTGAAAAGAGGCGGGAATAATTTACCTTCTTTTTGTGTGGTCTCGCTTATGCATCTCTGCTGTCAGAGGCTAACGCACTGTTCAGTGAACCCTGCCTTCATGCCTCAGAGCAAGACGATCGCGCAAAGTCAGACACAGGTGACTTATCTGTCGATTCAGCAGCCACGCCGCAGGAGTGCAGGTGGGTTCATTCATTCATTGCATCACGGTGCTGTGAATTCATTCTCTTATCCAGTTAAAGGAAGGGTAAACCCTCCTTCCATTTGACACGCTGCTCATTTAGTTGAGAGGCACGGTGGCTGACGAGAGGGAGGGGAGTGGAGGGGGAGCTATGGGTGATTGGGGGGTTGAGGAGGGGGACTCTTCGGGAGGTGCCGACCTGAGCAGATGGACTTCTCAGTGCCGTAGTAAGTGGAGTCTTCACATGGCAAAGGAGAATGCAGGATCTCACAGGACCGGGACACAGAATCCAGGTGGCCACTGCCCCTCCTGACCAGCTGGAGGAGCGATGGGACCATCTGACACTCGCAGGAAAATGATACACTTTTCTTTGCTGCTTTGTTTTGTCCCGACACAAAAGCCCAGAGCCAATCAAGGAATTTAGCTAATGAAGCGTGGAGAAAATCCTTTTGATTACATACAAGCATTCAAGGTCATGTTCGCACTGAAAGAGCGGCATTTACATGCAGTGATTCAGGTGAACACTCTGTACTGTATGACCGTGACTGGAGTTTGTTTTCAAGGCAAAAAAAAAAAAAACCCAAAACAAATCTGCCGTATTGTTTGAGGTGATTAAGATTTCATACAAACCGATCTTTCAGAGCTGCATCAGCACCCGACTGCAGCGAGTTCTGCTCGGCTCACACGTCCTGCAATGTAGATTCAGCAAATCCAAGTGAGAAAGTCCCATCTGTGCTTCTCCTCCACTGATCTGGGGCCCTGGAGGCTACATAGGGCTAATTGTAGCCCCATTTTCCCTTCCTTATCTTTTTGTTTTTACTCAGTGTTGGGGTCAGGGAAACTCCCAAGTGACCAGCGGCAGGAGCAACAGCCATCGGCCCCCGCTGAGCATCAGTAATTAGAGCCCTCTTACTCCTCCTCGTGCTTCCCCTGCAGACCCGGCCGGGGAACCTCTCGCTCTCCTTCTGAAGGGCACTGGGGGCAGAGAGGTGGAACAGCTGCTGACGGGAAAACCACTCTCTTGTTCCTATGGATGACCAGCGTCCCTCCATCCTCCTCACAAGATGTGCAGCAGCATGTTTGATCGGGATGATTAGGGCCGGGTCCAGACGCATTGTGGGATTTTTGCATGTCTACGTTCTCACGGTGGTTTATCTGGTCTTATCTCACTTTCTTTTTTTTTTTTCCCCCCGTCATGGCGAGTTCATGTTTCATACTGGGAGAACATTTTTACATAATGTTACACTCACACAATGCAACTCATAAGGAGACATTAACGTTGGTGGACAGTTACAGCTT
Organism: Blennius ocellaris; assembly: GCF_963422515.1. Taxonomy (NCBI): domain Eukaryota; kingdom Metazoa; phylum Chordata; class Actinopteri; order Blenniiformes; family Blenniidae; genus Blennius; species Blennius ocellaris. The sequence continues at coordinate 22,146,625 of NC_137654.1, forward strand.
GTAATGAATTCAACCATCTGTGAAGCTTATAGTGATATAGTTTCTTTAGAAATGGAATCACTTGACTTCAGAATTGTCTTCTTAAGTAGTATATGACAATGCAACACAGCCATGTTAAAACTCCTAATAAGGTAAATAAGGTAATGTGCCATTTAAAAACCACACTACAGTAAGTGATGTGTTAAAATAAATGCACACTTTGTGCAAAAAAAATTGGCCCTGGTGATTTTAAGACCTGGTTTTTACTGATGTATTGAATGTGTCGGTCCAGGTTCACCTCTTTAGATCAGAGATGGTAAACTGATGATTGAGTGAGCTGAAAAAATTCATCATTGCATCTGAGCCAAATTGTGCTTGAGCACGTCTACCACAATGAGCATTATTGTCATTAATGTAATGAACTAATTTTATGTCTCTCATTTAAATCAATATCGATGCATTTGACGTTGTTCCTTGAAATAAACTGTAATCTTTGGAGTTTTAATCCATTTTAATTAATTCCTCCTTTCTATGTGCCTAAAATGGCCTTTACTTGTAAAACTAGCATTTGATTAGGTTTTGGAAATTGGTTCAAGGGTTGCACAGTTTGGGAACGAGGGCCGCATGTTGACAGTTGCCTATGTCTGTTTTAGATCAATGGTTTCCAATCTTACGGGTCAGACACCATCAGTGGGTCACGAGATAAATCTGAAAGAGCAAGATAAGATGATTTATTCAGGAAGAAAAGAAACCAAAGCTTTTTTTTGTTCTTAACAATAAATTTTTTTGTGTTCATTTTACCTCTAAAGACCTCGAACAAATATTACATTTTATTTCTCTAAAACAAACCACCCAGAACCATGTACTGATCTTTTATAGAGCAAAATAAATGAGATTTGCTGGTTGTATACATGTTTTATTGGAAAAGCTAACAATATATTGAAATGTTGGCTGTTAGTGTAGTAGTATGTGAAATAAATGTTATGTAAAAATGGCATGGTTTTAGAAAATAGACAAAAGATTGTATCTAAAGTCCTGAGCACTGTTGCCTAAGTATCAATCTTTTTTTCCCCACACCCTGTACAGCTAATGATAACTGTGAATCATAACAGCTGCCATTATCCACATGTTCAGCTTGAACTGAACTATTTAGTCTCACATCTACTGCAGGACTTATGTTGTTTGCAGTGTTGTTGGGTTTTTTTTTCATGACGTTCCATTCCTTGTCCCTGAGCTGGAGCTGTTGATACAACACAACATGAAGCTGTGCGCATCCCGACAGTCTCTCCATCATACTCACAGTAATAAAATGCACCGACAACCTGTTTTTATTAGTTCATAATTTTATACATGAATGATTTTTAAAAGAGAAAACAGCTCGTATAATAGGTGCATAAATACCAGCCCTTGATCTTCAGCTTACAGGTGAGGAATCTATTTCAACCTCTTTATTTGTTCGAGTGCGCAGTATAACTGTAGCCATGATTTGTGGAGGAGTGGACGTGGTCTGTGGATTGGTGGGCTTTAAAAGAGTGCTTCTGACCTCTAGTGGCCACACAAGCTGACAGTTTAAGGACTGCTGCAGTGCAATTTTCTGCAAGAAATTAAAAAAAAAGAAGCAATAACTTGACTGCACGGCCCACTTTGAACATTCATTCATAAATCCACAACATCATCCAGAGCAGAGTGCGAGGTGCTGGTGGAGCCCACTGGAGTCCACAGTGGACACGCTCTGGATAGGTGGCCAGTCAGTCCATAACGCCGCACCCAAAGAAAGACCGAGCGACAATGTCTCTTGCATTGTGGGATGAAGTCAGAGTACCTGGAGATGCAACCTCCACAATCAGTTTTACTAGTTTGCCACTTTCCTTACCAGGGTTTATTTATTAAATGTAAACAATTCATCTAAAATCTGAATAAATCATAAACAAAGTTGTGTGCAAACATGGCATGAAAATCGCAATCCTACAAATAAAAAAAAAAGCCACCTAATTGTTCTTTGGAGCTTCCTGATACAAATATTTTCATATAAGGAAGAACTTTATGATACACTCAGTTGGACTGGTCCGCTTACTTGTTTACAAACCCCCACACAGTACAATGTGCATGGAAGATTAAAACTGATCCTCATCACAGCGTCTCAGTGGAGGTTGCAGTGACTCAGACCATCAGGCCTTGGACAGAACTGATATTCTGGAGTTTTGTTTGCGCTATGAAGGACCTGTTGTAAGTAAGTAAAGATTATTTATAAAGCCCTTTTCACAGATATGCTGTACGTAAAATGGGAGCGCTTGTGCTTTTTTGTTGGCTACACTGATGTTCTGATTGGTCATCAACAAAGTGTTTTGATATTTGCACTCATCTTAATGGTACAACAGTGTGCTTAGTGGGAAAATACTATAAGTGCTGGTTGTTTGATCTGTTTTATGCCAGCATTTGCTGGCTCCTCATGACGTGCTGCACATCGGAGTAATAATAGCCTACTTATCGCAGTCTCGGGAACAAATTAAATGAGAATGAGTCTCAAAATGTCTATCAGTGCATTCAGTTCCTGCTCAGCGCCGCGGTGCGCAGAGCGATCACCACAGAGGACACTCCGTGTTGCAGAAGTCTCCGGACTGAAACAGCCGGTAGATGTTCACCAGTGGGAACATGGTGATGGAGCCCACGAGTGAGCCCATCTGTGCAGCAGCCCCGCACCAGACCAAGGCGCTGTGGCTCCGGTCTCTCAGGATGACCCCCACCATCACCTTGACGTATGACAGTGTTCCGGTGAAAAGGAGCCAGGAGAGCACCTGTACATGGAAAACAACAGAGCGGACTCATCTGAATGAAAATCTATGAAGCCTTCAACATCACTGATTGTCTGTAAGTCAAACCACATTAAAATTATGTCACTTAACTAAGTAACGACGGTGAGCCGAGTTCAGAGCTCCAAACATTTGATCTTTGCCGCCGGCATTTCCCCGATAAGGTCACGGAGAAACACTCGCTCTTTCAAGGTGAAACGATTCTTACAAAATAACGCCCGTGTTTCACTCACAATGATCGCCTCTCCCGCGGCAGAGCCCTGCAGCAGAGGACACGGACTCATCGCTGCCATGGCCATGTTATAGCTGCCAAATCCTGTCCCCAGCACCGCCAGCAAGCCCAGAAAGACCAGTGACCTGAACGCAAAAAAAGGTGTGTCATCAGCTGTCATTTTCCCGTTTCCAGGAAAACCCTTGTAAACAGACAGAGCCCATTAAATGGGTGAGAAATGTAGTTTCCAACGAACAAGAGTGGAAAACAAACCAAAGCTTCCTTTCCCACTCATCTCAGCTGCGCCACAGCAGCTGCAACCATTTCTGTTTTTATTCATTTTGAGAGGTCCCATTCATATTTACCAGCACTCCAGCTGTCTCTATTGAAGACGTATCTGAGATAACTGCAGCCACTCGTGTCAGAGCTGTGACGTATTACCTGATGTGTGTTCTTAAGTGTGTGCCTTTTGAAAATAAATATGTATTTTAATCAGATCTACCAATAATGGTGTATTAAAGTGTATTGAATGTCAAGTATTTTACAATCAGCAGGACCAACATCGTTTGACATGTTTGTCGACATATTTTTTCAGTGTTTACAATATCTAACGATCACAGCCTAAAAATACTTTTTTAAGGAGGGAAATGGTTAATTTGTCTTATTATATGATAGGAAATGAGACGAGTGACTTAAAGTGCTCTGAGGTGACTTTCACTTCCAAGTGTGCCTTTTGGTTCTTGTCATTTATTTCATGGTCATTGCAGTCAAAATGAGTTTATTCAGTAGCTAATTTTCAAAAATATATTAGGCAAACTGTGAATTTACAAAATTAAACTCTTTTTGAAACTGCATATAACAGAAAACCAGCAAATGCTCAATCAGCTTTGGAACAAAGGCTTTGCTTCATAGATAGATGCTTCATAGCTTGCATAGACTGCAGGTATACGCGTCTCACTAACATAATGAAATCAGTATAAACAGAGGAGAAAAAAAAATCTGAGCATTTAAAGCCAAATGCCATGGTAATTTGATGATTTCACCTTCTAAAGATGGATTTGTTTCAGTGTAAACCTCAGCTTTGAAGGGATGGCAAGTGATATGCTTAACTGAGGTACAATGCTACTCTTAAGTTTGAACGACAGAAAACGCCTGAACCAGGGAGTCATCCAGACCGTGAAACACCTGCAGGAGTCTCTTACCAGGGAGTCATGGTGTCTCTCGTTCTTGAGATAAGAACGACTGAAGAATTTTAGCTCAGTTAAGCATATCACTTGCCGTCCCTTCAGCTTCACTCACCTGTTCTGGAAGAACATTGCTATCGTGCAGGCCACTGGGTTGGCCACTGATGCCAGAGCTGCAGACAGGTGATAGGCCAGGTTCCCGTACGGCATGCAGGAGTACGTTTGCACGGAGGGCAGCAAGCCATTGGTGGCTCCATTAACCCACACCACCAGGAAGTAGATGAAGCTCAGCTGGTACACTGAGTGTTTGGCCTGCACGGGCCTGCTCTGTGCTGCTTCTCCTCCGTGGCTTTTCTCACGCCCATGATTGGTCTCCACTCCCGGGTTCTCCAGGCCAGAGCTGACGGACGGCACGGTGTCTGTGACAAGGTTCTCGGTGGAGAGCTCATATGTCCGCGGGAGCCTGTTCAGTGCAATGAACGCAGCCAGGCTTATGCACATCATGGCTGCCAGGAAGAAGAAAAACACCCCTGTGGAAAAGTTCGGAGGAAGATACTCAGTTTGCAAATACCACGAGTTCCCGTCGGTGAGGTTCGCGGAGGCGTTGACACATTTGGCCATGCCCACGCCTTGCGCCAGCGCCACCACGCCGGGAATGAACCCGCTCAGCCCTTCCCCGATGAAATACGTGGTGATGTATTTCGCCGGGAGCTGCATCATGAAGGGCAGGAAGGTGACTGAAGAAGTGCAGTCTACCAGGGAGAGGAAGAATGTGAGGATGAAGAAGGCCGTACTGTGCAGCGCACCCGCCACAATGGTGGTCTCCCGCCAGAAGAAGGCGAGCAGAATGCAGGCAAGGACCCCAATGGAGAGGATACAGTATATGACGACAGACTCTTTGAGGCGACCCGGGTAGAGCTTGTGCATGAGCGTGACCAGCAGAGGTCCCAGGTTAGCCAGCTGGATGATGACTGTCAGGTAGGAAGGGAGGTCCCAGCCCTCCGGGAGAGTGTTGACAATGAGCGGCAGCTCCACCCACAGACCGTTCACCGCCACCCAGGAGCCCAGGCCAAAGGCGCACGCCAACACGTGGATGAGCAGAGTCATGATGCAGCCGGGTCAGTCTGAAGGAACGAGTCTGAAGAAATCCTCCCTCCTCTGCTGAGTCACACCTGCAGAAACATTTGAGGATTTTACTCACTTCTTTGTGTTGAACTTATAAACTTGTGTAACTCTGAATATCCAAGACTTCCGATCAGTAGACATTGTTTTCTTACATTTGAGCTTGTTCCGATTTGAATTTCAACACTTATGAGTCACGAAATCAAAATCATTGTGTCCCAATGAGACCAGTGATTCATAGTTCATAGTTTTAATGGAAGATTATAGGTGTCATGATAAAACTGAAATGTCAGGAAAAAGAAGGATTTCTTACTGAAAGAGAAGAGCCAGCTGCGTTTTTGAATCACGGAAAAGTGATACAATGAATATTTTAAAACATGTATTAAAGCTCAGTGAAAAGAAAATTAAAATCATTACTGAGGCGTGAAACGTTGACGATAATGTTAACTGACAATAGATTACTTTATCTTTTTTAAATCACATCAATCGACAAAGTCATCAAGTACTAAACTCATTAGTGAATGCAATGATTATGGAAGACACTGTCATAAAGGAATGTTTAATATTTAACTGGGAGCTACAGCAAATGTTTCTTGTACAGAAAATGGAAAGGTGGTTTAAATTACTTCAATAGGATTTTTTGCAAGTGGATTAATATAAAATATAGCAAAAAGTAGCACTACAACAATCTAAATACGCCACATTGTAAAAGTGTCTCAGGAGATAGCTTTGGGCTTTTCCTGCGTTAAGTTTGTAAGTTCACTCTGAGCATGCATTTTGATAAATTGACCAAAAGTGTTGAGTTTGGACAGTCTGCATGTAGACTGGCGATCTGTCCAGGGTGGAACCTGCAGTCACCTGCCGTTTTCTGGGTTCAGATCCAGATGGATGGACTTTAGATCGACCCTTATTATAGAAAATATATGTCATGCCTTTACCAATATTAATACTTTAATCACATTTACCATATGATTTGTACCAAAAGTAGTTGTTATTGTGGTAGCATGTGGAGGTGAAGCTATTTTCATTCTGATATCATTCCATGTCTTGTGTGTGAAACTGTCAAATGGCACTCAACTAAGCATGGTGACAAAAACCCTGAATAGCTTCAAATGTTTAAAGCAGCGGTCGAACAAAACCTCGGTCCACCCCTCCTCCATTGTTCATTCAAACTATCTGCTTGGAAAGTGTTTCTTTCAGCCGAGTGATGACAGCTGACAAGAAACCGTCACGGCTTCATGTGCACGAATGTAACAAGATGAAGTCAAGGACAAGTGTTTTTCCTCGGAGACGGAGCCGGAGGGAAATCTCTCACCGGCAAAGCCAGTCATTTTAGTTCACGCCCGCAGTACGCCACTCGTGTTTCAGGCAGCTGATACAATTTTCACATCCCTTTCACACATTGTTGAGGAACCCAACAAACCATATGGGCCGACCCAGGCTCTCACTCCGTCACTTGGCACGCCTGCTGCTTTCACACTGGTCCCATAATGATGGATGAATCCAGTCTCAGAATGTGTCGAGGTAATGGAGATTTCATGAAACCGACACAAAAGCTTGAGAGAAAGTGGCACAAAAGAGGCTAAGTAAGACTTCTGCCGGTTTTAGAAATGTACTTACGGGTTTCCTCAGTCATCGGAGGTGTTGTCTAAGCATTCCTGTCATCTTACGACGAGGTTATTGTCAGACTTCCTTTGACTGTTCTTACCAAACAGACACTAATGGCCTCATGGTCAGAGTCCACTGGATAACAGGGGGCAGTGTCTAAAAGCACTAACTGTTCTCCACTGCAGCCTGCTGCTACGTAGGCCATATCACTCACCAATCACTTGAAGTGGGGTTTCGACATTTTGACTCACAATAAAAACATACTGCAGCAGCTATTTTTGACAGATTTTGGCTCCATACAGAGGGAGCTGGGGAGTGAAAGTGTTTTGTCGATTCTGATTTGAACAGTGGTGTGCAGTCAGGGGCAGCAGGGCTTTTTTTTTTAATAATTAAAAAGTGCTTCTGAAATCTGTGTCTGGAATCAATTAGTGACTTTAGCAACGTAATCCAGAAGACAACTGGCAATATTTTATGCAGCTCAAATCTCCTATGTCCTCGAAACGTGTCACAGCTCCTTTCCTCTGCTGGGGCTAGCAGAGGAAAGCATTGCTGGCCTCTGATCGAAGCTGGACGCTGCTATTGGGTTAAAATGTGTTGTAACTGCTGGCCCTGACTGAAACACCACCGCACATTACTGGATTTGAAGGATCACGAGGCGTCTTCTTAGTAGGTGATGTCTTCCACCATTTACTGGAATACAGAAGGTTTGTACAAGAGTTCTTATCTGGTTCAGAAAACCTCAGTCAGTGAGCTGACATAACAATGTTTACAAACATACATGAGCTTCTAAACGATGTGCTGTGTCAAAAGATTGGTCTGGATGCAGCGGAGTAACTGTGGTTTAACTCTCCATTAGTTGGTGGTCAGGCGAGTCCCGGCCTCTTGCCACGCTCCCTTTTAGCCAGTCAGGTCATCCTGACCCATTACAGCCACGTCGTATTATCTTCTCTGAAAACAACCACTTCTTCCGTAATGATGGCACTGCGTTGGTTAGGTCGCTTAGTCACAGGCTGTTTGTTTTCATTTACACTAGAGCGTTACACCACATGAAGCAAACGTGTTGGATAGAAATCAGTGTGAATCAATTCCCTACCAAAAGCCATAACTGCAAACACACAGTACTGTGTGAAAGGGGTTGAGGTTACGAAATGATGCTCATCACTCTCGAGTCTAGGATTTCAACCTGCCTCATAGCTGAACAAACAAAAAAATAAAACCTGAGCTTTAAGATTAAATATTTAAATATTTAAGTCTTTCAGAGACATCATTGTGTTTAATGACCTTGATAGATAATCACTTATAAATCACCTTATTTATTAGAGAACTGTTTACTTTTACCTCAGTATCTCAGTGACTCTGAGGTATTTCCCAGCACATTCATGAGTAAATCACTCACACACAACAGAAATTGTTGATAGTGACTCCAGTTTGTGAGGAAAATGAAGCAACCAACAGAGGATTACTTCTGAGAACATTCAGAAAGATTGTCCTCTCGTGGCAACTTTTATTCCCCCCCCCCCCCCATGAGTCCTAACAAGTAGACTGTCTGCATGTTTCTTGTTTAAAGGAAATATTTGTGTCTGCCCTCAAGGTCACATGCTTGGGAAGAGAGAAGCGCAGTGGGGCTGTGAGCCTGTATCTCCTCCTCCTGGACCCAGGAGGAAGTCCTAGAGATTGAGCTGTGAGTGTTCCAACTGGTTTCCTCCCATAGTTCAAAGAAAGTGCATAATGGGTTTATTGGGGATCCAAATTACGCTTAAATGGCTGCGAGTGTGTATGTGCTGACCCTGCAACCCGTATGAGGATGGATCATATACTATGTATACCGTCCAACATACGTGCAGATTCATCCAACATAGAGCACCAAATGTTCATGAAAACTTCAGTGACTTAGCATGTTTAGCATTGCAACAGCAAAAAGAACAAAGCTTTTACCAAACAGTAGGTTCTCGGTGTCGTTATAGTCATATTACATTCCATAGCTACAGTGACACCTATAGCGATCGCTATAAAGTTTAATATGGATTTAAAAGGTCCTGAGTATGACTGAACCGTGGTTCTTTTAATCAGTTTGGAGATGTTTTATATTGGCTGTTTTAAAAGCTGTTTAGAACTTCCAAAACATGTCCTCACTTCTTTTATATCCCAAAGAGATCAAATACTTTGACCTGTCAAGAATCCACATGGGATAACAACACGGTTAGTAAATCCTTTTTTATTATAGCTTCTTATCGTCGTGCACTCATAACGTTTAACCAAGATAACTTTATTCTAATCAGTGATCGAATATGATTGTGCGTTTTTTTTTAAAGTGCAATACTGGCCCCTGGTGGTGATAGGATATTACTACAGTTTCATAGTGTCTCCAGACAGACTTTGTTGTAAATTAAACAGTGTGAATGTGGTCGCGTCTCCTCTTTCTGATCAGACATGCATCACATGTATTTTGTCACCTCCTGAGTCACTGTGACCCAATGTGGCTTTCAACAGTTAATGACGATAATTATGTGTGAAAGTATTTTCTCTGTGTCCCACTGAACCAGAAACAAGTTAATCACCAACTCTTTCTAAAGAGATTCAGATGTCTCTGCACTCATTTACTGTTGATTGTAGTTTTTACTCTTCTGGTCAAACAAGCAGCTTGTTTCCCCTCCTTCCCCTTCTTAGACAGGCTCCCAGTTCCACTTTCAACCCTCTTATTTTTAAATATAGTCTCTTTCTTTTTTCTATTTTTTTTTTACTGCAGCTGCATTTAGTTATTAAACAACCACAATTGCACTTTTTCAGCTTCTTTTTTTTTTTTTTTACAATATCACTTGTTTAAGCTCACATATCGAACCATAAAAGGACATAATTTATGCAGAGCAACAAGAAAGCGTGCAGGCTGTAAAATCAGACCAAACCATGGAGATTTTTGTAAAACACCCTAAAATGTGCATGATGTTTTAAACCTGCAATGACTTACTGAACTATAACAACTTTTGTGAAGCTCATCGAAGCTTTCTGCTGTCGCTTGTTTAATGTTTTGTTGGGGGTTTTTTTTATGTTCAATTAAGTGTGTGGCAGGAAACCAGAATATGAACACATGGACAGGTCGGACATGCAAACGACGCAACTGAAAACCTGGCCCACATTTGAACCCAGACCTTGTCACTATGACGCAAGGGCCCTAACCACTGTACAAGCATGTGGCCCATTTATTTCATGGTAACCTACTGCCCCAAGGGTTAGGGTTGCACTGGAATTGGGAGCAACAGTTTAACCAGACGGTATCTGTCAGCATGAAAAGGTTAAATCAGCAGCTGAAGAGCTATTTATGTAAAAGAAAAAGAAAAAAAATTGTAATTATCAGCACTCGTTTCAAATAAAAATGGCGTAATAGTTTATTTTTTGAATCCTTTTAATAAATATTTTAAAAGGTGTTAGTTCAACTTATAATAACCCGAGTATTACAAGCCCTCTGTAAATGTGTTTTAGAGTATCTCCATTAAACGCAGTACTAAACAAACCCACTGTTTCTCCACTCTCCTACTCCATGATGCACTCAGTTGTATTAAACATTAAGGAGAGGCAGGAGGATATTTTACTTCAACACAGATCATCTGGAGTTTTAATCGACTTTAACTTCACTTATCCGTTGCGTGACATTTTTGTTCACGACCACCGCATTCCCCGTGTAAACAGGCTGTAAACTAACATTATTGCACACAAGAGATGGTAAAATCTCAATTTTTATTATATTCCTAATGGACTCATAGTTGTGGTAATGTTGCTGGTGGTGCTTAAAGTGACATTAGGCATTTTTCAGGATCCCAGCATGTAGCGGCACAGGACAATGGGGAGAAACTCACGAACTGGGAAAGTAAAAAGCACACTCCTTGATCTGTGTCTCTAATAAGCCAAATCATAATGCTTTTATCTGATTTTTATTGCTCGGAGAGTCACGGGACGAGACGCCGGAAAACAAAACCTGAGCCGGTGCACATGATCACTGATCTGTAGCGACACCGACTCGTGGTTATTTTTGTCTGGTTTCCTTCCGTCTTATTGGGAGTGAAAAGAGTGAGACATCTTGTGCTCTCCGACGCACCCCAGTGTCCACTTGGCAGTTCCTTTTCTGGAGACGTGTGTCACACATACAACACTCAATAGTGAGTGGAACTCCGTTCAAATACTCACGTCACTGTAAACAAGTAGGAATTGTGTAGTCATGTTATTTAAGGTGTACGATTGTACTCGTACTTATGTGACAAGCCAGTTGATAAAGCAGTTAAAATGTAAATAGTAATTTTTAGACATGTTCACTTAGTTGACTCCAAGTTAGCCAGTGTAATAGTCACATGACCCTTCCTGTTCTTTTTGCCCTACTGATGACAAGTAAAACATTTTATTCTATTTACATAGGCCAGCACTGTGGTGAGCACTCGCCTCACACAAAAATTAACACTGGTTTAAGTCTCAGTTGCACCTTTCTTTGCAGCGTATTCTACCAGTACGTGAGTTTTGCTCTGGGTGCTCCATGCATTCATGATTCCCTTGCCCACACTAACCCGCAATTGCCTCTATTGCCCCACAACGAAGTAAATAGGATGAAACGGTGGAGATGTGTGAACTCTTTGAGTGCCAAATCGATTCTTTTACAAGGAAACAGTGACAAATACTACTACGGCCCATTATAATGTAAAATAAACTTCACGTGTATGATTTTGTTCAATTAAGTAAATCCTATTAAGCCCGACTATAAATAACACGCAGCTACATATAACTGCATTAATTGTATCTCCCTGGTATGTGAAGCATTAATATGTATTCTTCTGATAAACACAAGGACATGTGCTTCAACTGCATGTATTAACAAGGTGCACAAGACACAAAAAGGTGAACTTCTTCGTCACACGACAGCTTTATGTGTTAGATAAACTGCTCTGACCTGCCAGAACCGAGAGGAAGCGGATTTCACTTCTACATTCACACAGATCTGCTGCAGATCTAGAAACTACTGTGCACGTTCTCACCTGGAGATAACGGGCCATGTGTGTACAGCCATGCACGTACTCCCAAACTCGGTACCTATTTTGTGCGAGCTAATAAAACCCATTCTTATTCTTTGTGTTTATGTGATGAACGTCAAACTCCAGAGAAACCAAACATTCAGCGAGCAAAGTCAAATCATTCTTTTTTCACCACAGAGAAGCAACACACAGATGTACACTCAATAAGATTATTTATGTTATTGTACAATCTGCATTTTTTTTAAACAAATAATAATAATAATAATTAAAAAAAAAAAAGATTAGTAAGATGTACAGTATTCGAATGATTGGCGTGGACTCACAACTGGAGTGTCCACCCAGAGCTCCAGTGATGGGAAGAAGGAGAGGGCCTGGAATGACGTTCATGATCGCTCAGTAATTCTGCATGTGTGTTTACGTATTCATGTGTATATGCATATGTGTGCGCTTGTGTGTGTGTGTGTGTGTGTGTGTGTTGTTTTGAGCCGTGTTCTGTGTGTGCGCTCAGCCATGGTGTCGGCAGCAGGTGGAATGTCTCATGGCGCAAGGTGGAAGTGAAGGGATGAAATAAAAACAGAGAGAGAGGAAGACGGGAAGAGTCGGGGAATGAGGGGGAAAAAGATGGAGGCAATAACGTAGCAGGGGGCTCAGTTGGTGTAGATCTGGCCCTCCGGAGGCTGAGGAAGCTTCATGTTCTCCTTGCACGTCATGAGCCGTCGCAGCTCCAGCAGCACCATCCGGATGCTGTAGGTGTTCTGCCACTTGGATAGCGCAGTCACCGCGTGCATGTCGACCTGCAGGGCAGAGCGGAGCCGGAGGTTAACGAACACTCGCTCCTCGGAGGCGGCTTGTGTGCCGACATCAGCGACGCACTGGCCTTTTACTGCGTTATGAGACGGCGAGCGGTGGGAGGAAGAACTTCTCAGACGCTCAACTGTGACCTGGAAAGTCTCTTAAGAACGGCAACCACTTTACAGTGCAGTAACGGTAAACAAAGTGTGGAAATTCTGCGTCCTTAGATTCATCCGAGTCTCAATTTACATGAGAAGACCTTCACAGGTGCCAGTGGATGGATTTCCCTTATCATCTGCACTGCAATTGAACACCTTGCTAATCTTGTTTCGATGTAATGATGGCGGTCTTGTTCATTTGTGATCGCACCTCCTTAGATTTAGCACTAGGGCCGGACATGATAGGGCAGGGATAATTATCTTTGGGGCCACACGAAGTGAGAGGGCAAGTGGCTGGGCTTCACGTCTAATGATTCAAAACTAACAACAAGAGAGGACTTCTCTCTTTCATCCATTAACATTCATCTCTCTTCTCTCTTTCATCCATTAACATTCATCCATTAACATTTCATCCTTTAACAGCGCATAGATCCACTTTAGATTTGTTGTAGAAAAGCCTCATTCATTTAAAAATGATAGAGGACATCCAATGTTATGATTGGTCCTGCCAAGGTGGAACTTCAGCTGCCGTATGAGGAAAATAGAGTGTACAAAATATTAGATATTCACACCACTGGCTGTAAGAATTATTTTGATGCAAAAACTACCAGCAACTGCTTGGCCTGCATTTTCGCACAGGATCTTAATCATCAAAAACTTTGAATGAGAAGAGAGGGGGGGGGGGGGGGGGGGAATTAAGAATGTATACGTTAAAACACAATGTAGACTCAAGTGCCTTTGAAAATCAACCTGCTTAACCAGACTGACAGCATTACAGATACGCTACGAGATTTTTCATTGTGTACGTTAGAAAAGAACCATCGGACCACAGATTAACAGCATGAATTTATGTGTGTTGGACAGCATCACCATTGTTTAAAAGAAGCTACTCAACAGCATTTCATTTACCCAAAAGTGGATTAAAGCAAGATTTTAAGCGCAAAACAACGCGGGGAAAAATGTTCTTCTCCAAAGTGTGATTATTGTCAGGGAGGCGTTCAAGGACAGCTCGAGAGTGTCGGTCAGCTGGGTATTAGATAAACTCATAACCCAGTTAAGCATGATTGGTCTCACCATCTAAAAATATGCGTCAGGGAAGAATTATTGTGTCATTACCACATCTTGCTTTACCGTTGTGTTTTACCCAGACCAGAAAAAGTCCCTGTCCTGGCCACCATCATTTCAGCTCCATCCCCTTTTTCTAAATCTTGATTCTGTAGAGCTGCTGCCATCCGAGTTTTACACCATTTTAACTTCAATTCTCATAATTTACTGTGTTTTTAGCACCATGTTTTTACCTCTCCGGATGAAAAAATGCCAGGATGTCATCTACTTTAAGGGTCTAAACTACCGAGGCATCCGAACACAGGTAATGAAGATAATGCCGCAACTGGGTTACATACCACACCGTTGGTGGTGTGCACGCCATTCAAGTTTATCTTCGTCACAAATCTGACAAACGGAGGCGACTCTGGGTATCCTGGCCCACATTCCACCTTCAGATTGTACATCCGGTTTTCATAGCTGGTCTGTGGACGGAGAAAAGCAGTGAGAGGTGATAAGGCAGCGCGCAGTGTGTTCATGAGCTCCAATCCATGAGGGAAGACGTGCAGGTAGTAATAATGGTGTGACTACAATCAAAATGTATTGGTTCAAACTTTTAAAAAAAAACAAGCGATAATCACAACACCGATCTATTCTGATTGGCAGCAACATCCACAGCCCTCCGAAAAAGGCTTGTCAGTTCTAATTATAAACACTGCAAAATGATCATTGAGCTGCATTTGATCTAACTGAGCTTCTTCTCGGCGGTCGCACAAGCCAAATATGGCGACGCTCCACTAAAAGCGTTGCTTTTTAAATAGATTAGGTCTATGATGGACTCCCAAACTTCAAATATCAATTGATTCTGCTTTTAAATTGTTCAAAGATTAAAAAAATAATAATAATAATAATAAATAAAGCTCCCCAGATCAATGCCTGTTCTTCAGTAAGCTGCAGTCATGCTATATAGTTTATCTCTACTTCGGTGATTCATAGATATTATCACCTGGGATGTAGAATTACTCCCACTTTAACTTGCTAAAACTTTCACTCACAGTTTTGTTAAAACTAGTGAGAAAGTCTGTGCGTCTCCAGGCTTGTTCCGCCGACAGAACGCCAAACCTGAGACCTCTCCGGTTACGTAAGGGTCTGGTAATCTTCTGGCCACACGGCTCTCGCTGAAGTGTTAGAAATGACAACCACTAACCCTGGGTGGGCCGAGGATCACCCCTCTCCACTTTGATAAGGTCATGTCCTCGTCGTCCTCCAGACCCCAGCTCACTGTGCCGTCTCCTACACCTTTCTGACCTTCTTCCAGCTCATCCAGGAGCCGGAAATTGCGGGGAACTGTGACGCCTGTTTGTGGACAAACGACACGAGAGAGAGGACGTCACGCTGGCCTCCCGTCAAGTTCAGGATTCAGTTCCGAGTTTCTTTTTTTTTTTTTTTTTTAACTCGTGAGACACTTGCGGTCACACTTCGTCCTGTGTGACATCTGTGACGGTCTCCATCCTTACATAAGCCACAGGTCACCAGGCAGATTTGCTTTGATTCCTTCTTTCAAGCGGTTCATCTGAGCTCTGGCGGCTACGTAACAAACAGACTCGTTGATGAGCAGGTCTGTCGCCAAATCAACACCGGTACTGTTCAACCCAGGCATAAAAACTGCACAAACCAACAGTTTTACCAAATTAACGAAGTCGACGATGCAAGAAGTGCTTTCTACTTACATCAGATTTGTGTGAGAGTCAGGAAGTCCCGCTGATGTGATGACTGTTTATACATTTAATAAGGGACCGTGAGCTCTTTGCTTGTAAACGATTTCCACCACAATAATCCCGCGAGTGCTTTTAGCCTAGTGAACATCATCATTTCCAAAGTTATGGAAGTTCAGTTGCATAATAGCAATCGTAAAAGAAAAAAAGCATCCAGTGTGCCGTTTGTTTGCAGACTTTGGTATGATGTTAAAAAGCTGAGGACGGTCACGCCTTGGATACTGTGGACGACTCCGCTATAATACTAAACAACACCATAAAGCCTGGCTGAGGAGCCTTGATTTTCTTCAGCTGACCTTTTTTAACTAGCGGCTGTACGTTTTGATAGTCTGTTGGGAGTGCGGCCGTGTAAAAAGTCTGCTGGTCCCTTGGACTTGTGTGATCAGCATAAAGTGCATCACGGAATCTCATGCAGCAGCAACCTGCTGGTCCCCCCGGGCTGACGTGGTCATCATGAATCAAACATAGAGGCCTGCAATCCCTTTGCTGTGTAACACCCAAATCAGGCCTATTTTGAGAGGTATGGGTTGGTTCAGGCATCTGATCTGAATTTGTCGCAAGCAAGTCGAACCAGAGAAAAGGCCCAAGGTACCCTCCAGGGTGTGGCTGTAAGAATTTTGTCTTTTTGGTGGCAACACCTTACAACACCTCTGTGTCTCCTCTCTGGAGGAAAGTGGTGGGAAAAGGACTGTACGGTAGTACATTGTGGACTAAGTGGCTAGAAAAATTAATGGATGAAAAATTGTTAGTGAATTTTAATGGGTATGTATAAGGTGTTTCAGGCAGACCCTGCATGAAAGGTCTTTCCAAATTTGACAATTAAGGTGATGTTAATATTTTTGAATCATGTCTGTCTTCCTAAATTTGTGCCATGTAAATTTGCCTTCATCACACACACAAAAATGAACACACCATGAACAACTCCTGTTGAAAGAGGCTCTGTTATTGAGAGGAAAAGGCTGAGAAAATCCCAGCTGGGATAACAATCTGAAGTACTTCAGGCCAAATAAAACAGACAAATATGAGACAGCACAAATGAAAAGTATGGATCTATAGTTGTAGGAAACAAGGGACCTCAGATCTGAGAGAAGCCATCCAAACATTTGTTGTTGATCTTCTGAAAGGGAGCCACTGCACCCTCAGACTTGAGATGTTGAAGAGCCCCAGACATTGACTATATTAATGGTTTATATGCTGTAGAAGTAATCTGAATTTGAATTGTCCTTGAACTGGCTAGTTTTGTTTTTTTAAATTTGATTACATCATGGAGCCTCCCCCCTTTTTATTCAGTTTCTGACTGATTTCGATTCCCTTGCTCCTTTTATAGCACGTGTTATTGTCTGTACCCCCCCCCCCCTCTTAAATCAAAAGACGAGTTCTATAAACGAGGTTAACCAAACAAAAAAAGAAACGTGATTGTTAAAATTGGAAAAGACCACGAGGCATCACGGAACCGTCTGTCAGACAGACACAAGCGTCTGCCAGGCTCTCCTCTCCCGTCCATGTGACTCATCCCGGCTGGCAGCAGACCGGGAGAAGAACCGACACCTTTTCGCTGAAAACGGCTCTCAGGAGCCCTCAAGATGAAACCAGGTGGGGGTTTTTTTTCCTCTTGTCCTCTGACTGACTGAGCATCTGGCCTCGGCTGTGCTGCATCAATGTGGCCTCTGCAGTGAGATACGACGAGAGCTGCACCGCAAAACCCGAGCCCACCCAAACAAACCGAGCCCCGGTGCCAGCTGGAGCAGCGGCTCTTTTTTTTTTTTTTTTTAATGGATTAAATGTGATTCGCAAGTCGAAGTGAGGGTGGGGAGAAAAAAACAAACAAACAAAAAAAAAAAGTCCCCGTTATTGTTGACAGTGGCAGCCGGGGCAGAATGCGGATGAACCAGCAGATTATGTTTAGATAAACGCCACAGACGTGCTCTCAATCACGCCGGTTTTCAGTCATTTATCTGATGTGGCACACACACACACACACACACACACAAAAAGAAGCTAACACGGTCGTTTTTTTTAGCAACGTTGTCGTTCAACCGCGTCACTGCCACATATCGGCTCCGATCATAGGATTTAATAGCAAGTCGCATCATCAGCATTTATACAAACAGATGTGTGATCATTGAATCGCCAGTCCCGCAGCGTCTCGCCTCCTTTTATCCAACTTCACTTACGTTAGCTTAGCTAATAGCATCGCTTCCTATTCATTCTCTCCGGGGCTTCGCTTTCGCTTCTGTCATCACGCGCAGCTCAGCGCGTCCAGCGACAACGAACCCCCGGCGCTGAAAACCTAACATCGCCACTGTGAATATTCACCGAGACGATTTGTTCCCCCTACGGCTTCTCATGGTGATAAATAAATGCCTCAGTCATTTACCTGATCCGGCGGGGCACGCCATCTTGTCGCTGCTCAGCGGGTGCGCGCACGTAACCTTCTGCCGCTGGGAAGTCGGACGTGCGCGCGCGAGGAAGGAACTCGAAGCTCTCGCCTGTCAAGTTGTTGCGAGAGATGATGAATAAACGTACCGCTTATTGATATGAAACCAGAAACCTGAGACATTTCACATTCTGATATGATGGAATTAAGACAAATAGAGTTTTTGTACAATATTTCTTGTACATCCCAAAAACAAAAAACACAAGCTGCTTCTTTGAGCACACTTACACAATCTCACATACTATTTTATTACATTATTGGCTGTGTTACATTCAATCTTATTACTGGTAGTTGTGTTATTGGCCATTATTACATTATTGCATATTGGTTACTTCAAGTGCAGTCATATTGAGAGATGTCTCTAAAATCCTCTCATGAAGGAACATCTGAAAAAAAAAATGGAGGAAAAAAAATGGAATTGATTTCGTTGTGGTGTAGTTGTGTGGACTCGTGTAGAGAATTTGAGTCTGGGTTGAGCCAGGGAGCCATTCTGTGCAACAGGTTCTTGCTGTGCTTGCGTTGGTTTTCACTGGTTGCTCCAGTTTCCTCCCACATTCCGGATACCTGCAGCTCAGGTTTGTCTCTAAATTACCTTAATGTGTGAACATTAAGGTAATTTAGAGTTTGTCGGGCAGTGTGACGAGCAGCTGGTCCAAGGCTTACCTTGCCTTCACAGAGACATAATTTTGTTAAATCTCTATTGTTATACTTGTTAAATGTATACCAAAGTGTGTAAAGAATTTTATGGTAAAAAAAAAATGTTACGATCATGGCTGAATATAAATCTCTTGGTCTGATTCAGTACGCAACTACTGGGATGTCCTGCTCTTTCTGTTCTTAAACCAGGCTCTTCAGCCAATCTTTGTGAAGTTCCTTGATGTTCTTGCTTGACAATTTTGTCTCAGCTGATGCGTTTACCTTTTCATACCACAGATTGTCTTTAAAATCCACCTTTTGTGAATTCGCTTTGATTCAACTGTCTGTCATCGCACAAACCCTTTAGATAGATGTTGACATCCTTGGGCAAAACATTGAACATCATTGGAGGCCAAGCACCTCACATGGCAGCCGTCACCATCGTGACTGAAAACAGGAAATATAAGAGAAGTTTTGTCACGAGTGCATTCTGGACTACTGTTAAGTCAGCATGCTTCAACCGTCATTGCAGATGTGTGTAGACTGATCTTAACTGTGGAATCCTATTTTGATTATCAGTTGTCCATGCCTTTGAGTCATTATGTATTTATTTAATTTTGTGAGAATTCGTGATATTGATTCTCGTATTTTTTGTCAAGTTGAATTTCATCGGGGTCATTTTATGCCTAAAAATCATGAGTTCTGCACTCAGTCAGTGACGCATCCTGATATCTTGCATCTCTTTGTTTCACTTTGGTCCTTTTACTTACTTTTGGAATCACTTCACATCTCTGGCACAATCTTGTGTTGTAGTTTGGTCACCTTGCAACTTTCCTACTGGATAGCATATTTGTCGTATGTGGTTTATAAAAGATTCTTTTCCTCAATTTGTTATAACTTTGTGGTCTAAATTTGTCCCCCCCCCCCCAATTACTTTTTTTACTGTCTTTGTGTCACATTTGACGTCTCATCTGGCTTAGTATAGATAATATGAGGTCTTTCTTTAGGCTCTTGGGTTTGTGCCTGGTAAGAACATGTGGTCTAATGTTCAGGGCTTATAATTAGAAATGATCCTGCTGTATGTGGATGCTTGATGCAATGGTGTGAGCAGTGTACGGTGAGGAGTGAATGTACATCAGCTGTTAAAAGCTGTAAAAATGAACCAGAGCTGAGCTCCAAGCAGAAGCCAGTTGAAATATGTATTAGGTGTTTGTTTTTTTAACAGCAGCTCCACAGAACAAACGTCACTAATAACTTGAAGGACGACCCTGTCGGTCTATTTTTACGATGAACATCTGCGCCTTTCTTGCCGTGTCATGTCAAAACGTCAGGCGGTGACTGCAGGCGCCTCAGAGATCGAATGAAGGGAGGCAAAGAGCAAGACCAACGGCGCGAGCACAGAGAATCTGAAGCTTTGTAGCAACAACAAAAGAGACACAAACACAAAGAGAGCTGTTTATTAGTTTAATTATAAATACAGTTTAATTTACACATTGTAGGCCTCCCAAGAGGAAGGCAACAAAAAGGCATCAAGGCATTATTCTGATATCT
Source organism: Blennius ocellaris (assembly GCF_963422515.1). Lineage (NCBI taxonomy): Eukaryota > Metazoa > Chordata > Actinopteri > Blenniiformes > Blenniidae > Blennius > Blennius ocellaris. The sequence continues at coordinate 22,166,944 of NC_137654.1, forward strand.
AAAACTCCGTCACCACTGGCTTTACGTAGCCAACAACAAACATCCATGAGGGTCTCGCCTCAGATAAAAGTAAGAGTCAAATGAAGGGCAATTTAAAGTCAGTCAATAAATTGTTTTTTTCCCCCCCTCCCCCAACATTGTTGGCAAGATTTACAGTAAATCAATTAGGGAGCAGATAAGGCAATTCAATAATCTGTCCCAGGATCATTACATGAGTGATTTCTGACAAAGCATGTCAAACATACCAACAACAAACTGCCCCACCTCCCCCCTCAATAACATTTGTATTTACTTTCTTCAAAAATATCGTCTCTCCAATGGGAAAATATTCTAATTTAACCGCACAAGGTCACAAAATGCCCTTCTAGTCAAAGGGAATTGTCTCGAAGCAGAAAAACCAAACACGGGCTCAATCACGAAATCCACCTTAAGAACAAGAGGAAACGTTAACTCACTGCACTGATTCATGGCTACAATAGAACCGAAAACACACTTGAAACTCATTCGACTACTCTTGGCCAAATAAAATCTGGAACTGAGCAATTGGAACAACTTTTATTTATATATATATATTAAATAACTTCACGAAAAGGAGTTTCTTTTTTCCCCCCCCCCATCACAAATTTACTATTTTAATCAGTCTAACCACATCCTGAGATCATCTGGAGTATAAGAATAAAAACTACTGCTTATGCGTCAAATCTAAGCTCACTCTCCTCCATAGCGATAACAGCTAGTCTGTAAAATTATTTGCTCTCATTGAGTAAATGCTAAATTGTCAGCCTCTAATGTGAGTATGGTGCATTTCCAGCTATCGTCTTTAGTCATCTTTATCTTCTTTTCTGCTCATTTACAAAAGCACAACACATCCTTATAGTTTCTCTACCTTTATAAGATCACAAAAAAGCAATTTAACGAAGCGCCAAAACATCCAACAGGCGACGCCAGAACTTCGGTTTTGAAAGAACGTCAACGTTCCAGAGTGTTGGCTGACTGCAGTCCGACAGTACGTGACCGCTTCGCCTAATACTGAAGAAAAAGATCTGCAGAAGCAGCACTACTTTGACTCGGGTGTCGCACCACGCCGTCCATCTACCGCCACGCATCGCCACGACCAAGCGTGCGCACCAAAGCCGCTTCCCGCAATATCCTACAAGCACTACGCAATCTGCAGTGTTCTGCTGTTGACCTATGGTGAATCGTCTTATATAATCAAGCATGAAGGATTCAAAAAAAAAAACTGGAATATTACATAACATCAATCACAACTTTGGTTGTAAAAAAAATCAACTATCGGTATCTTTAAAATTATCTACTTGGACTATAACACCAGGAGCTTCACAGGTAAGCCTTAAACCTGGCAGGGTCATCTCCCCCCCCCTCTTCTCGACCTGAAAACCTTGGCGAGGATTTCCTTGGAATGAGGGGAACATTTTGGTGTTTCGAAAACCGGGACCAATTTGGTCAAAGTTTGAGGTCATCAAGCAGTACTTTGAAATTCACCTGGAGCCAAGGCGGTCCTTGCTCAGTGTCCGCTTCACACAAACTCCAAGGAAAGCCGGTGACCCCCAGTGTATTGCTTGCACAAGCCAACATGCTCTCAATGCATGCACGCATTCTTACGCCCGCGCGTGTGACATCTAGAACGGGTTCAAACATTTTGTCATGCAGTCTGTTAAGGTAGCTAGAATTTTTTTGAGCTCCAGTTTTTCCAACCCTACTTTTGTAAACTATGAGAAAAAGAAAAAGGCATTTTAATCTAAATCACACGAGTTAAGACGCAAAGTTAAGGGCCTCTTATTACACTGCATAGTTGTTTGCTGTACAATACATTTACAGATAATCGACAACACCATTGGGGAAAAAAAAAAACACACACGAAAAAAAAAAAACACAGATCTCAGAACCAGTTAATCTCATCTACAGGAGTGAAGAAAGTCCTGGATCATCAGCCTTCAGTGAAGCCCTTGAAACGTCACAAAGTCTGCCTGTCACGGTTACAGAGAAGGTACGGCGCATCAACATTACTCATCAGAATGTTATGCTCCAACTCCCGACAGCTCCTTCTTACAGCAACACACACACACACACACACACACACACACGCAGAAAAAAAAATTGTAATATGCGAGGAGTGAAAACGGTGTTACACAGATAGCACATAGATCTGGAGCGTCTGTGTCTGATTAAGTCGAGGCGCAGATCCCCTAGGATGACGGCGTCAAGCGTGGCAACACCTGAAAGTGCTGCAGAGGAGGAAAAGGAAACACGACGACTGTGGCGAGTAAGGCAGCGACTGCATGTGCCCTTTTTCTGCAAAAACTGCCAGTTTACAGGAGAAAAAAGAAAGAAAAAAACGTAAAGAGTAAAAGTGAGATTAACTGGGCACATGATGGTGTGGAAAAAAAATAACAAAATAAAGGCTCACTGCGGTCCAACTAACACAACAGATAAATACACACTCCGCAGCCACTTTATTAGGTACGCCATCTAACGTAAAGCGAAGCCATGAATTCTGCTTTTATAAAAGCAACGATGCCGTATTTGCTTGAGATCGCCAGAGGTTTCCATTTGTTTGCATTAGCTGGTTTGGGGCCATTCCTCTGTGGGTTTTGGGTGATTTCCACGTGTATATTGGATTCATTTTCTGGACACTCCAGATTCCACCCACAGCTGGTTAGATTACGGTAACATTTAGCTCGCCTGTATTATACAGAGATGGAAAATAATAGAGTGACCACAATAGCTTAATTCTGCCCATGCATTAATGAATCAAAACCTCTGAAGTGACCTCAAGCTAAATTAATCATTACTTCAATAAAAGGGGAATTTATGGGAAAACCGTTGTACTGAATCGAATGAGGATGGAAAAGTACCCAATAAACCGGCCGACTGGCGAGTGTAAATTTCACCAGACTATCTAAAGGTTTCGCATCGACGCCGACTACAGTTTTACACACATTTCAAACGATTCACAGCAAAATGTTTTGTCTGAAACCATGTACTTTTGTGTTTGCGCCCACATCAGTGAAGGAGCAGTTCTAGTGGCCAAAATCACTCCGGAAAATAAAGTCACAGGAGGGAGATTGTATTCGTTTTGCATTTTAAAATGAAGTCAAAATGTTTTACACAGAAAATTTCAAACCGTATCATGTTTTCTTCTTTTCAAAATGCAAAATATAAAAAGAATATTCTTCCCATTTCTATTTCCCCTAACATGACCCTTACACAGGGTCTGTGGATCTGACATCAACAAGAGCACTTTGGTTTGTTTCCTTTTTTTTTTTTTTTAGCATCCTGGTGGTAGCAATTAGCTCTTCCTCTGTATCTGGAGTCATCGTCTCCAAGTGACAAATCGCATATTAAAACAATGAAATATGGCTACATTTTATCTTTTATACTGAACGAAGACAAGAAATATTTAACACGTCGTATATCACCTTTCGTCAAAGGCCTCATCAAAAGCGTACAGGACTGAAACCAAAATGTGCAAGTCGACGAAAAATGTAACAGTTATCAGTTTTGTTCTTCGCAATCTAAAAATTCCAAGTCGCCCTCAGCACGAGCACTCACCATGGCCTAGATCCAATTTTATCTCTCGCACGTCAAGTAGACCCCTGGTAAAGTGAAGTTGCAAAGACCGATCCACAGAAAATTAAAGTGCCGCTAAATATAAACGTGATTTGAGCGAGTGTCCAAATAAGCAACAGCTGTGGCTTCCCGAAGAGGAACGAGAAGAAAGTGTTCATTCTTTCAAGTTTTCGTTCTTGTGTTTGAATCCCCCCCCCCCCCCGACGCTGGACGAATCATTTAATCTCCTCGAAAAGCAATTCGAGTTGTACACGACGCCACCGCCGTCTCGACAAAAGCCTTCAAAAAGTGATGAGCTATGTTAGATATACAAAAGACTTACGGATATATTGCAATTTGAAAGGATTCCGTGAATGAATAATGAGGAAAAGGAACAAAGCCCTCCATTTAGAAAAAAAAAAAAAATTATGAAAAAAAGAAAATGTGCAAGACTTAAAGCTATGGCATCAGAAGATGTTACGTTTTTTTGTTTTTTTAACTCCCTATGGATTACAGTTTAAGTGAGGCAATAAAAAGGGGAGGAGAAGCCTGGACGGAGCCAGCGTCTTCTGAGGTAGGGTGCAGTTAGTCTTCGCGGTTACTTCACTTTGTGAGCCCATTTCAGGTCGTCCGCTCGGGGCTTCTCGCCCGTCACTCCCTGGATGAGGTCCTCCAGGTTCCTCCAGAAGCCCAACTTCTCCAGAGGGTAGTTCAGCCAACCTGAAGTAGGAAAACTTTAAAAATCAGACCAGCGTCTCATCTGCTCAGCTCTCCTCCCAAACGGACGCTGCTCTGATTAGGTTTTTATTTGACTTTTAATCTACAACACAGGTGCAAGAAGGGAAGCCAGTAGCTATGGTACTATTAAAAAGGAGCCTTCACTGTTGTCTGGTCCCACTGGTCCCAGACTTTAAAGGCCTCTAAACCGACCAAACACAGAATGGGAATGGAAGAAAAAAAACAAAAAAAAAAACGTACCAGGTGTGTTGCTTTACATCAAATCCACCATAAAGCATTGCGAGTTTACAAAGTAATGCTGCAGGAAATAAGTCGCAGCAGCTTTCCAGCAAGGACACGATCATACAATCCTGGTACAGTAAGGAGGCCGTGCTTTCCTCCAAGTTCCCGAAATGTAATATCTTCAACATGTGCAGACTAGTTTTAATGAGCCACGGATTGAAGTGTGCGAGAGCGAGGATACATATAAAAACACGCCGGACACCAGGAGGAGGATTCAACACCGCTGGTTTACATGTTCGAGCAGCTCAGGCTCCTGTTAACCTGGACAGTGGGTTTTCTTTTCTCCTCAAACTCTGCTCTCGACCAGCGAGCTACACGACAATCTGGAACACAGCCTCAGAGAAACGCTGGAAAACCACAAACAGCTTGTAGAAATGTCACCCAGCTTTTTTTTGTTTTTTACTGATACTATTCCTTTAGATATTTACACAAGAGCAAGTAAGTCTGTGGATTTTTCTCACTCGACAATGTGTATTTACACTTTAGCGCAACCCCCCCCCCCCACTGGAGTAAACACAGATGTACCTGTCGTGATGCAGAAGTACGTCTCATGGGGGGAGACGTGATGGATGCGGTGGTGCTTGCGAGGGAGGATGATGTGGCAGTCCTGCAACAACACGACCCAGCGAGGCAGGCCGAAGTACGTGTGCGACCACTTGTGGATCTGGTTGGTGAGGGTCACAAAGATGGCCAGTGCAAACAAGTAGCAGTACCAGGGGTAGATATGGTAGATCTCCGCTGTGGATAGAAAGAGGAGAGAGAGAGACTTTTATTTGGTTTTGAAAGGTAAAAAAAATCAATTTACATGGTCGTGGTTGAGGAAATGTCAGCGTGTTGATCGTAAACTCGCCAGGGGAGAGGGTGAGGAAGTTGAAGGCCATGTTGGCGAGAGGAACGATGGTCAGCATGCAGTTGTCACCGTTGGTCTCGATGAAATCATGCCGGGTGATGGCTGTGGGGTCGATGTGGTGCTCCCTGAACGGACGTATAAAGGCCTGCAGAACACACGAGGAGGATTACATTCTCTCTTCATTCTCTGAGGTTCAAGCGGTGGGAGTCAACTTCAGTGGAACCCACACCTTTCCGAAGATGGGCAGATCCACAGATCCCCACGTGTCCGCTCCCCAGTGCACAAGCCCTGATGCAAAGTCTGCAGTGAGTATCCCTGCCACTGAAAGAAAAAACAAACGGCCGGGGGTAAGAAAAGTGCAAGACGCAAACACAGACAAACGCAACATTGGGGAATTGTGCCATTTCTGCTTACCGATGCCCAGCAGGATGGGCCATGCATGTCCCAAATGGAAATTGGCAAGGAGGTGAATGAAGTTGAAGGCCATGAGAGAGAAGCAGAGGAGGACACTGATCCATTCTTGACATCGTTTGCCTTAAAAAACAAGCAAACAAACAAACAAACAAAAAAAGCTTATTCATAAAGATGGATCAGAAAATGATGCTTCTGATAAGACTTATCAGTTGCAACATGCTGCACGACCTGACCTGACAACTCCAGTCAGCATAATTATCTACCAGACGTCTTTTACAACAAGGAAAAGCCCAGCGTGGAGACGTTACTCTTGCTCTTTGCCTCGTATACGCCACAGAAAATACCTGCGAACGTCTCACAACTCCAGGAAGTCAATGCCCGAGTGAGATCGGGCTCAGATCTGACCACCACACAGCCACAGTGCCACGTATTTTCTATAGTGGCCGTCAACTTCAGTCCCCTCTGTGCATTCGAACCGATCCGACATCGGAAGGAGGACATTTAGTTTAGTTCCCGTGGCCACGCGTTGCCCTCACCGTTGCCGTCTCCGGGCTGACTGAGCAGCAGAGGCGGTTACGAAAGGTCACTGCAGCTCCGTGGCTCCAAAAAAAAAAAATGAGGCTTGTGAGCCTAAAGCAGAGGCAGTGGATTCTTCTAACCTCTGCCCGATGCTCGAAATGTCAGAGCTGCACAGCAAGTCGAACACAAATTCAGCCGATCTCACATGATTCCCATTGTGTAACGGCAGCATTGTCTCTCAAACAATCCGCCCCACAACTGCCGTTCGTCGCTCGCTTGTCATTTCCATAATGAGCTCTTAAAGAAAATGTTCGTGCAGTTGTTTTGTTTGGGGTTTCCCCCCCCACTCTCAGTTTGTTTCTTGGTAACTAAATAACGCCTGGCGTTATGTCACGCCACTCACGGACTACTTGAACCGGGGGGAACGAGCCAGTAAGACGGAGCCGCCGAGAGGATCGACTCACCTGGCGAGTACAAATTGGCCAGTTCGCGGGCACCGGCGTGCTGCGGACCCCACCGCGCCGTGCCCCGGCCCGGTCCCTGGGGCTGGGGGCTCTGCGTTTCCACCTCGCAGCCGTCCTTGTTAACCATACTCGCCATTTCTCCGCTGTGGGCCCGGCCCCTTCAATCTGTCTCTCTCTCTCTCCGTACTCAGTCACAGGAACCTACGGAATCGTCAACTTCTCAGCCCACAGACAGCGGAGCGTTTTCTAGCCAATCGGATGCGAGTCGCTGAGCTCACTGGCCAATCACAGCGCGGGAGGTTGTTCCTCGGGCGCACGGGGAACCAATGGGAAAGGAGGGTTTCTGGCTGGAGGGAGGAGGGGGGGGTGGGGGTGGGGGTGGGGGAGGAAGAACTGCGTTTCCTGACCCCACCCGTGCTGCCTGGTGCCCGGTCAGCCCTCTGCTGGAGGAACGCTTCACCAGCCGAACAAAGGTGTTACAGCCGAATCCATCACCCGTGTCGATTAGTGGCACCAAAGAGTTCAGCGTGTTGACAACGCGTGTATTGACAACGCTGAACTCTTTACTAATTGACCACGAGACTGCGTTGTGGCAACTTCAACGGTGTAAAAGAAGCATTTACATCATTCAACTAGAAAATTCCAGAGGAAATTTTGTGTGCCTAAGAGCTTTTACTGTTTTATGAACGCATAACTTTGTATACGATATTGTTATAATCAGTGTATCTGTTGATCCAAGAAGGGATTCAGACCCAGCCCATCTCATTAACTTTTGTTATACACTTTTTAGGGTTGTTGTTTTTTTTTTTTAATCTCCTTGTAGTACAGTGTAAAATACATTACAAACTGTACTATGTTCTTTACCCATTATCAACTCGGATAGTTTCCAAGAAGGATGGATGAATCCAAATTAAACTTTTGCTCCGAGACTTCCGAGCAGGTGTATCTGGTTTTATGTGGTCGTCTTCATTTAAATACATGCAAGGGGGGAAAAAAGTCTCGTATTGAAACAGAAAAGAGCTTCATGTTGTAAACCAGAACAGGCGAGTTTGTGTAATTCTCTAGCGCACCACAAGGTGGAAGTAAGACTCAATGTATAACGTTGACATCTCCAGTCTGTTGTGAATCAGCTATTTTTGTTTTCACTTCTCTCCCCATTAGGTTTTCAAAAGTCTTTTTTTTTTTTCAAATCAAGAATCCAAAGACAAAAAGCTCTCTTGACTCAAACATGCGGTCGCCTGAAATTGAGCTGAATATGAAAAGTTAAGAAAATCTGACATTGATGTCAAATCTCGGATCTTCCAAGAAAAAGCTGAGACCCCCAAAAACTACAAATATCAGTTGAACGGCGACGGGTTGTTTGCTTTTCCTTAAGCTATTGGGACTTCTTTGTGTTGTAAAGTGTCATGTTCAAACAGAAAACTCTCCATTCTGTGGACAGACCGAATGGTCTTGAGACACAAACCAGACCGACTGCATTTCTCACAACACCCACCCTGACCCTTACACAGTGTTGGGAGTGAATGCATCATGCAGCACGTCTTTGCACACAATAACACTCTGTGACTGGTTTAAACTAGTCTGTGAACGATGTGGGGATCCAGCTGCTTTCTGGAGTGGAGTCCGGGGCTGCTGCTGCTGTTGCCTTCATGCGCATCACCGTTGTGAGACGATTACGCACGAACTTTAAAAAAAAATAAAAAAAAATGGTAAACATGTGGCCGTAAACTTGGATTTTTCCATTATGGGCGGGTTATTGAGATGCAAACTGTAGAGGGCGCGAATGGACGCGTTGTCAACAAATGCGTGTTTTCTTAATTCTTCGCAGTGTGGGTTACGTGGTTGGTGTTTTGGTTGCTATTTTCACTTTTTGTATGAGTTTTTTCTCCACTTTCAGTTCATGGCGAACCTTGTCAAAAAAAACAAAAAACGCCCCAAAAGCCGCACTTTCCCAGTTGTCTGAGCGAGGATCGCAGCTGCGCACACAACTGGAGGGGGGGGAATAAAGTCGACGTTTTATTGAGTTCAAACTCAAACTCGGGTTATCTCACAGCTGCCCAGGTTCTCCGGTTGGTTCCGCGCCGCGCGTCACACACCTGCCCAGCTGTAACCCCGCCCACCCCGCGGAATAAAACCCCCCGAGACAGGAAGACCTGTCAATCCCTCCTCCATCCATGAGCGCAGCCACTTCTCTCCAAAAAAAAGTAGTTCAGTGCGTGTGGTTGAGTGAACACGGGAGGCTCCACAACTTGTGCCACATTTCATCACAGCAGGCGGACCAAAGTCGAACCTCTACCAGGGCGTCTCGTCTGTGCCCTGCACGCTCCTGCAACCCGGCCGCTCTTGAGATCCATGGAAGTGGCGGGTTTTTACGACGAGGGCGGCTTTGCTATCCACAGTAGAGACAGCATTATCAGTCCCATCGGCGGCGGCTCGTACTGGAGGCTCGGGGACTCGATGACGGAGCTGGGCATCGAGGAGCGGGAGCGAGCGATAGACTTCAGCGTGTACCTGGACTCCGCGTTGCACTGTCCGCAGCTGCCCGCGCAGACGCAGCCGCAGCAGGGGGACGTCTTCTCCGATTTCCTCGCGGAGAACAAGATCAAGCGCGTCGCGGCTCTCCACAACTACAAGAACTACTCGCTGCTCAACGAGCTGGAGGCGAGCCAGTGCGACAACTTGCGGGACCCCCGCGAGCCTTACGCGCTGGGCTACACCGAGCTGCAGGACTCTCGGGTGGACGGCGCGCTCAACCCCGACCTGCAGAGCCGCTACAGAGCCGCGGCTGCCGCCGCCGACCACAGAGACGACAGCCAAGAGGACGTGAAGATGGAGAACGGGTCGTCCGGGTTCGACATGAGGTCCTACCTGCACTACCAGTCCACCAGCGGCAGCCTGGGGAACATCTCCACCGCGTCCTCGACCTGCTCCAGCCCGCCCGGCACACCTGCGCCGTCAGGTAAAGGCAGGTCGCCGTCGCACGGGGGCAAGATGTCCAGCGGCAAGGCGAAGAAGCGCCTGGACAAGGACAGTGAGGAGTACCGGCTGAGGCGGGAGAGGAACAACCTGGCCGTGAGGAAGAGCAGGGACAAAGCCAAGATGCGCAACTTGGAGACGCAACACAAGGTGCTGGAGCTGGCGGCGGAGAACGACCGTTTACAGAAGCGCGTGGAGCAGCTGTCCAGGGAGCTGGCCACCCTGCGCAACCTGCTCTCCGCCACGGGGCAGTGAGTGGAGGAACGAACGAACAACCCCCCCCCCCTCACCACCCAGCCCTGAGCAGAGAGACTCCACGCGGATCTCCGGGGCTGCTTGTGTAATCATTGATGGACTTTAGAGCCAGAGGTGAAAACGGTACGCTTCACAAGTGAAGGCAGTGGCCGCCAGTTTACAAGGACACTTTGAATGGGACTGAAGAAGTGGGTTGCATGGATTGCGCAATCATTCCACGACTCTTCACATGTCACCTAAGCTTTATTCTCAGATGTAATTTTTTTTTTTCGTTCGTTTGTTTTGTTTTGTTGTATGCAGTATTCTGTGCAGGTTTTACATACGTACGAGTGAATTTCTACATTTTGTGTATAACTGGAGCAGTGGTTGTCAAGGGAAGAGTTGTGCTGCAGTGAAATGATGCAACTCTTTGTAATAGTATTGGCAATGAATGAAATAAGTCTAATTATTTAATATTGAAAGGTGAAATGCTTTAATTGTACTTGATATTTTATTGAATTAAACAGATTTATACTTTTTAAACAATTTCACTGGCAATTTCCTCTTTTTTGTGTGCTTTTGAAGCGGGTGAAGGCTCAGACAGACAGGGAGATGGGCGTCATACCCGCTTATTATTCACACTCATACTGTCTGTTTCTCATTTACAACATATTGCAGATCAGAAATGTACACAGTGTAGAATATTTTTGCAGTCTTTGAATGCAGACCAGAGTGCTAAAACCAAAAAAAGACACCAATACACTAAAGAAATTCCTTTTTATTTTGGAGGTGGTGTGAATTTTCTCCTGTGAGGCGACATACATTCAAACGGTGTCTCGAATCTCCATTATTGTAGTACTCCTGCAGGTTTCTGCTCGTGTATTCACGAAGCAGAAAATGATGATGAATAGTTTGATCGTCCAGCAATAATAATAATAAAAAATACCTGAGATATGGAATATTAAATAAAGGTTGATATGTTGTGTTAATAAATTGTGTTTTTTTCACCAGAGATGAGATGATGCTTATACCAGCAACACCAGTGGAGCAAGAAACTGCACATAATCGTTAGGTAACTCTTATTAGCAGTGCCATTTTTGTCTCTTGTTTATTCAACGACTTAAAACGCAAATCCTCGGATCCTGAAATAAGTCCAAATTATGTTGAATCGATACTGCTGAGTGCAGCAGAAAAAAGAAAGAAAAAAAAAAAAAGACTTGGTCACTGCACACAGCCCAGAAATGTTAGCTTTATCTTTAGCACACGGCTCTGTCAATAGTCTGCAGGGTGCACTGGCCCAGAGAGGGGTTCAAGGTTGCAGTAGAAATTAATGAGCAACTAGCCTCCTCACACTGCTTCAGGTCACGCTTCAACAGCCAAGACCTGGTCCACAGTGAAATACTGTATGAATAACCCCGAGCAAGACCTTGTTTAACCCCACAAGTAGGAGTCCTTCAGGAGAAAATGTAGAAATATAAAATGGGAGTGACACGCTCGGGTTGCACCAGACACAGATAAGTTGACAAATGGATTGTGGTGGACTTTACCAAGCCGTCGCTGTGTCCACAAAAAAAATGAAACGTATCTATCACAGACAAAGCACACTCCCAGACAGAGAAAAGGAGCGCGCGGGTGGGAATGCTGTCTTGCTCTTAAAGAAAACCCACCTCCGCTGGTCATTTGCACAATATCACTCTTACTGTAGTTGGCAGTGTCGTGTCACATTGTGTTCTCTCAATAAAACATGCAAACAGCGGTGCTGTTTTGTTTTTTTATTGCAGCCAGAGATGACATTTTGGATATTTCAACACACTCGAATGATGAACAGTTTGGCTTTTAACAGTTGTGCAATATCCTCTCTTCTCCAACACATCACCACTCGAAGACTGCTACACCCACATTAGACATTGTTGCTCTCGAAGCACAAGACAATAGATCCAAGATAGTTGTGGCTCAGCGTCAGGCCCGAGTGGGTACGAGATGGTGCAAACAGCATTCATCATGTTTAAGTGCAAAGCAGCGCTCCGGTTGTTTTTGGCCGTGTGCGCTGGCTCAGATTCATTTAAACATTGTGAGCATTCTTTCTTCGATGACCCCCCCCCCCCCACCTCCTCCTCCTCCAATTCCTGACGGAGCCCCATGCAGTCTCTCCCTGCTCCTGGCTGACATGCTGACAAGCAACAGGGAAATTCCCACACAGGATGACCTCTTTTCTCCAGAGTTTAGTCCTGCCCCCTCTCCGCGTTTTACCGTCAATGGGCAGTGTCTGTCCGTAAACTCCTTGTTGCATCACAACCCCTCCAAATGCTCTCCTGAAAACTCCTCTGATAAACCAATGCATACACAAACATAAACACACACACAGACTTGGGCCTCTTTGCTTGACATGACGTATTTTCGATCCTTTTACCCCAATCTTCATAACTAAGTGCTCAACAGACTGACCCACCCGGTTTAAAATGCAAGTCAGCGCTAAAGCTACGTCCGAATCCTTAAAAACAAGTAAATAATTATGACTTATGCACACAACATATGTTCGACCCAACGCCCCCCCCCCCCCCCCCCCCAAGTCTTGAACCCCACATACAGAGTAAAATAAGGAAGTACACACACACACACACACACACACACACACACACACACACACACACACACACACACACACACACACACACCTGTCATCCCAGTTCGCAGTGTACTAGTTGTGAAATGGCAGAATTTCTTTGCAACTATGAGTCATGCAATGATATGAGCATCTGTTTCTTCCTCAAAACACTTTTCTGCCATTGTTGCAACTGATTGTTATTCCCAAACAAATACAAAAAAAGTTGAATACAACATGATCCTATGATTTTTTTTTCTTTTACACCATAATTCTGAAAACAAAGAAGCTCAGCGTACATTCAAGGAAGAGCCTCAATTGGTTTTTTTCTTGTTACACCACAGACAAGGAATTTTTAAAATCAAGTTTTCAATTAAAGGATTCGGCGTTTCATTAGTCACTTGACAACGGAAGAACGTGCATTATAATTGTTTTCGCTCTAATTTTTGTCGTGGCCTCGACCTTCTTGTACATAAGGAGTTTATATATATGCTCATATTATCCTTTTATTTGCATATAGTCAGGTCGTTGGCAATATCTACTCTGACATCTTCTTGAATATGTCGATGGAACAATTAAGATTCCTGAAAACATTCCACCACTCTTTTTTTTTTTTTGAAATGTCTCTATTTAATGTCTCCTTTGAAATGCACCCTGACCTGCATGACTGAGACATTTCACCACGCAAACTTCTGCAAGCGCTGAAAGATATTTTTTTGCATAGGAGCATGGAGCTTCGAGCAATTCAGTTGTAAATTATTCAGGGAATTCATTCTGATTCGCAACCAAAACGTGGCCCTTGTCCACATGACATTTGTGCAGCTGTTGAACTCGGAATGAGGTGCGTGCAGGTTTCTAGAAACGGTCTTCTATCTGTTGACTCCCAACAACCAGACGTGAACTTCAGTCGATTGTTTGTGAGACAGAAACAATGTGTGTTTACTTCTGGTGGCCACAGTTGCATCTCGGAGAAAAAGTGCATGTAAAAGCCACTGGATTCAAAGACCAGACTAAACTCTGTGTAGGGAGGGTGTCACACAGGGTTTTGACTGGGTATCACTGTTTGTCTTGTGTACAAACAAATGTCAGGAGATACTTATTTTAGGTCCGGCTGCTCTGGGACTGTTTTTGTTCTGTATTTCCATAAATGTTTTTGCTTTACTTGTGTCCCATTCCCCGAAGAAAGACCTAACCTTATTGCTTATTTTTACCCCAATAACACAATAGCCTCCCTTTAGTCATGATTACATCGGAAAGTCAAATATATAACAACACATGTTTTATACAATGTGAAATCTTTGCATTTGTTGGTCATATATATTTCGATCCGTTTATTGTCATATCCAGTTTTGATAATTCAATCGTGTGCGCCGAATTTTTTATTTATTTTTTGATTGTCTTTTAGTGTTTGTAATAATGTGTCGATTAACGGTGTCACTGTTCAAGTGAAATGGCCGTCGCAGCATACACAAGTCATGCGATCAGTTTTAGCCAAACTCAGATCCCACTCTTTTGTTAAAATACATAGACGAAATTATATTCTCAGGGTGGATTTTTAACACTGTGATTTTACTTGTTTTATTGGAGTCCCTTCTGTGAGTGAAAGGGGCGCCGGATATCCGGATCAGGGCTTTTAACGGGAAGCAGGACCGGCCCTAGCTACGGTAAACGAATCTGATCTGTCTTGAAGTGAACCAGAATTTCGACATCTCTGTTCACTTCTGCTATTTCTTTGTGGATGACTGTGAAGACACAAAACTGACGTGCAGAAATGTCTTGCGGTCACTACACAGCAAGTGTCACTGCCCAAGATCTTGTGCAACAGCAGGCCGCACTTGACTTCTGTCCAAATTATTAGAGCAACGCAAGAGTCCATTTTGATACGTTTGAAGAAGTGAATAATAGGTGGGTCCCGAAAAAATGTTTGAAAACAAACTATAATGCAAGAAATATTTGAAAACAAAACTTTCCCTGCTGCTATCAGACATTAGTATGTCTACATCACAGAATTTACAACAATCCAAATACATCTCAATGTGTAATGTCATTCCATTCTCTAAATAAAAAAACATTTCAATATCTTTACATTGACAGCAGACATGTAGCCTAATGCAAACGTGTTATTCTGTTGACATGAGATGTTGATGTTGTATTTTGCTACAGCTGAACAAAAAGAGTTTTAAAGTAGATAAACATACAAACACACATTTCCCCCAGAGATAACTTATTTATGATTCTGATACAACAGACGACTTGTATAAATTGTGATCAAATTTACAAGCGAGTCAAAAAAGATGGCGTAAATGGGACCAAGAGGTTTGAGAGAGACCGTCGAAGCAGATGGACTCTCCACTCTATGTTAAAACAACTTAGAAAGTGATAATAACCCGAAAAGACAGCAGATTGTGGTGGCCCAGCTGAAAAGCTCATGACAGATAAAGAGGAAACAGGAAAACACACAACACAAATGTAACATTTATATTTACTGATTGAGCAGAAAACTTTAGTCATCAAAATAAAAAGCTAAACAAAATAAAAGTTGCAGAGGGTGACGCCGAAGAGGAGAGAACTACATCACAACGTCTATCCATCCGTTGTTTATACTTGTTTTTTTTATCCGAGCTGGGATCAAGGGAAGTACAACAAGCAGACAACAGGCAGAAGGCAGGGTCACCCTGAGCAGGTCAGTCATAAAGGACAGACAATCACACACAGCTGAGGTCAATTAAGAGCCAGTTTACTTAAGATGCCTGTGTTTGGATTAAGGCTGGAGCAGCACAGAAGATGGACGGGACAGATAGCAAGGAATGAGTGTAAAAACCTGACGCAGTTTGGAAAAAGTGTGGGCAATTATTGACGAGCTTGAGTTTTGGCATTAGCCAACATATTCACATGTTCGTATAGATGAGAATGTCAGAAACATTTAACATCAAGTTGACACGTCGACAGTGCAAGGCAACTTTATTTGTATGCCACGTTTCAGCTGCAAGGAAAATTAAAGTGTTTTACATGAACAGAAATGGACAGAAACAAGTGCAGGATAATATTTGAGACATGAAGAAAGGTAAACAAACACATAATGGGAATTAAAATAAACATAAGAATACAGATAAAAAGTAAATGCAACACAGGAGTCACACACAAAAGTGCCACTTTTAATGAATAATTGCTTTACTGAGTACATAGTGCTCTCTGATGGTGAAATGGGTAAAACTCTAAATACATAACTACACATAAATCACTTACAATTACACAATAGATGAGCTATACACGTATTTATGTTGTTTACATAACTGAGTAAGGGATCACATTCTCTAATCAACCCTTTATATTTAGTTTTTCAACTAAAGACATCACGACATCAACACTCCTTTTTAGCTTTGAAACTCCAGAAACCCTGTAGACCTCTGCAAGTAGTTCACTAAAACAGGAATAAAAAAAAAAAAAGTACAATGAGAAGAACTGCACTCGTCCCTCAAAGTGGCGAGGTTACACTCAATTCTGAAAGTTGAGCTGATGGTGCTGGTTCCTCAAAGCTGCTCCCCAAAACTTTCCTAGATTACCAGACATCAGAAGTCGCTGGTCCGGCGAGCGGCCGTGCACTCTTAGTCTTACCAGCGGACCGTGGACATTGTGGAAGTGAGACTTTTCTCCTCAGGAGTGCTGAACACATAAGAAACTCCTGCTTCCCACCACACACAGTTTAAGCAGGAGTAGAGCCGTCACTGAAAGCCAAGAAATGCTGCTGCCAGGGCAGAATTGTGGGGACGAAAAAGGTTGTGGTGAGAAACCAGAGTCGGCAAAATGTGGTGGTGGAATTTATACAAAGAGAGGGAAGTTGTGAATTTAAACCAATTCATGAAAGATTTTTTTATCTGATCATACAACAGCATGAAACAACATCACAGGCCATATTTTGAAGATGAAACTGCACATTTTTGTCGTTGAGTGAAGCATACTGTAAATATTTAGCTCATGAAATCACAGACGGCAGCGTGAACAAGGAGGCGTATGTGTCGTGTAGAGTTTGACACGCAGATTACTCAACAGGAAGTATGGAGCGTTGCCCCTGGTGGCAGCCATGAAAACATGCACCACCTACACAAGTTGAAGTATGTGGCCGTCCTCACGTTCATCACGTCGTACCTTTCACCTTGACATCAACAGACGTGGCAAACAAACCCCAAAAGGGAACGTGCGCGTGCGTGCGTGCGTGCGTGTGTGCGTGTGCGTGTGTGCGTGTGTGTGTGTGTGTGCGTGTGTGTGTGTGTGTGTGTGTGTGTGTGTGTGTGTGTGTGTGTGTGTGTGTGTGTGTGCCTGAAACCATCACATCCGATGCAACAGGTTGTCCTTTTCCACCGATGTGAGAAAAACAACAATAAGCCATAAGAGCTCAGTGATGACATCGGTAGCGAGGCAGCCAGGTTTGTTTACATGTTGACCACATGTCAAGTGTCCACGTCATAGCTTCTGGCTGCGTGCAGCGAGCGAAAGGATGCGGGAGCTTTGATGCACTTGAAGGGGGAAGCACCGGCTCCAAGCTGTCAGTGTTTTACGCTATGACCTACATGCATGAACTCTGAGCCTACGATAGCCGATAAGGCTATGTCACATCGCTTGCGTGTCTGACGGTTGATCCTCAACAGCAGAAACCAGTGTGGTGGTGGTGGCGAAGGGGAGGACAGGAACAGGAAGAGGAACTGCTCACGGGTTCAAGTCTCAACAGACGCAACCAGAGAGACAACAACACGCTGTGCTTTTCCACCCCCGTTCAAAACATTTGTGCCGCGTGTCGCGCGGAAAAGTGGCCGATACATCGCCACAGTTTTGAGGCTCTCAGTGCATTGATGCGGAGGAGTGCACGTGAAAGGTAGCGCTGCTGGTGGTCGAGCAGCATCTGCAGACACAGTTTTAGTCGAGCAGTTCTTGGCTGTGACTCCGGGCCCTCAGACGGGTGTGAAATACACTGTGGTGGTCATGAGGTTATCAGGTTGCTAAGAATTATACCAACATACTGTATGCATGTATCATTTTATGATTGCGTGTTCCTTTCTTGGATGATCACAGTATTGCAAACCAACCTCCTCATAACGCAAAAAGGAGGGGGGGGGTAAGCTGTGGAGGAGGTTGGCACGGTACAGAGAAGTGAGGTTATGGAGAACCTTGAATGTCAAAAAGTAAAGTTTCAAGTGATGGCGCTGTTTTGGAGAACAGGGGTTATGTCATGGGAAAGAAAAAAAAAAAAAAAAGGTGTTGTGGTGAAGAGCCAGTTGGACTTTATGGATGGATTTGAGCAGGAGACCAGAACGGGAGGTGGCCAGGACGTGGGCCAGTGTGGCGGTGCTGCTGGGTGAGCGGGAGGGCCGATGCCGGTGATGTTGCGATGGTTGAAATACGGAGACTGAGTGATGTTAATGATGTGGATTTGAAACGATAAAGTGCTGTTCTGGAACGACCCCCGGACTCTGAACCTGAACGGGAAACAGAGGAGCTGTCGCCATTGATGGAGAGACTATGAACTTTTGTGAAGGAGCCAATGCGAATTGGTTGAAAGGTAGAGCTGGGCGTCATCTGCATAGCAATGGAACTGTATAATGTATTTTTGAAAAAAAAAAAGGGGGAGGAGATAGATCATGAATAAGTATTTTGTTTTTTATTTGTTTCTATTATCTTCACTATAACTGTTTCTAGCCGATGTTAGGGGTAATGTTGGCTTTCAAATCTAATCCCCCCCTCCGAAAACAAACATATGTGACTCAGACTTGATCGAACATTTCAAGAAGTCCATCGCAGTATACTGGGAGATGTGGTACATGCATCACCTGACAGTAAGGGAGGAGCATATGAAGTCAGCACAATTTTTGCAGAACGCAGACGGAGAAAACGCCCTCGAGCTCAAGATGACTCATCAGACATTTGACACTTAAGATGAAGAGGAACTTTGAGTGGAAAATACTCCAACAACATCTTTTTGGCAATAATTTGGCACAGATCAGTTCATACTTGAGTAAATAGTGTATGTATCCAAGATCAACACTTGAGGAGATGCATTTTTAACTTTATGTAGACTGTAATGTTCTGGTAAATGGAACTGATTTTGGTTGCCTTAGTTTCGCAATACATTTGGGATTTTCGAGGGAGATTAACTCGCCGGCTGATGGTGTTAAAGAAACAATCCATGTGGGTAGCTGTGGATCAGATGATAGGGCGGGTCATCTTCCCATCCCTTGGTCGTTGGTTCACTCCTCATCTTTGCTTAAGCCGTCTGCCGACGTTTCCTCAAGTAAGACGTTAAAACCCAAGAGGCTTCCAGTGGTGGTTGAGCACATTACTCATGTCGCCATTATTGTCAATGTTACAAATCTTGTAAAGCACTTTGAGACAAACAAAACAGTCAGACCAGGGATTATATAAATCCACCTATAAGGAAATTAAGGGTTTGGGGGTTTTGAAGCTGAAAAATTGGGACCACACCACACCACACTATGCACTGTATAGTTTTTACACTTGCACATATGAAATATGACACCTTAATCAGTGGAATTCAGAAGAACGGTTTGTTTTTAGACTTTATTACCTCTTGAGATTGACTAACTAGTTTTGCATGTGATTTTAAACTCCATGCTAAGGCATGCTATCCAGCTGCTATCTGCAGCCTATATACTATCCAAACATCACTGTTATCACACCTCTTATCTCATTTTTTGCAAGACAGCAAATATTTTAAGTGTACTGACCAAAACTGCTCCTTCAGACATGTGACTTTACAAAAGTTTGACCGTGTGCAACGTGTGAATCAGAAAAGAAGCACTCGAGCAAAAGCAGTGCAGTAACAAGTACTCTGTTTGCCTTTGAAACGTCATGGAGAGCTGAATCCGATCCCCATGCATGCTTTTCGTCACCGGTCGATACTGAAAGTCGACGCTCGTTCCTTCCCCCGCCTTCTTGGAGCGATAAGGGCATGAAGAGACATGGTACACCTGACAGCGCTCACGCCGCGTTGTCTTAAGTCTCCATTGTGCAGAATTTGCTACGTGCAATGACTCACAGAGTTTTGCAGAGTCACACTTGGAAAGCTCTGACTCTCCTCGTGTTCAGGAATTTCCTGATCCCGGCTCCGCTCAATGTGAACACAATCCGCAGGCGACGCGGGGAGACTTACAGGCAGCGCTGGTCCCTCCCTCCCTCCCTCCTTTTCTCACAGCTGGCCAGCTATTGGGAAGTTCCAGGTTAATAACTAAACTCAGGACACATGCTGGAAGAGTCAGCAGGGCAGGGCAGATATAATTTTTTTGGACGCCTGCGAATGTGGAGTCAGCGTAGTTCACAATGAGGCTGAGTAAGGAGGCGCTGTGCGCCGAGGCACTTTTGACAGTTGTTCCAATCCGACTGTCATATTTAAAATCTGTGACACGCTCAGTTGAGAACGTGTAGGCCTGGCAGATGGCACACATAGATGTAAGTGCACTAAAATATGACATTTAGTTGCTTTCAGATCATAATATAAAAACACTGTTCAGCGTGAGTCATGACATCAAACAGATTAAAGTTTCAGGAGCGGCAACTGTGGCTTTAAGATGACTTCCGGCCCCCAGTCACACACCTTGATTGTAGTTTTCCTAAAGCAGCTTGTTCTGTCTTGTTCCTCGCTTGACGTCAGCAGAGCGGTGGTTGGGGAGTGCTATTACTCACCCTGTTTAAGTTGCATTCCTGTACACCACGTACCAGCGCCTGCCTCCTATTTCCCAAACAGGAAGTCCCAGCCAAGACTGTTGCCAAATCATCTGTAGTACACCCCAATGGTTCAGTTTACTCAAGCCGAGCATGTCTGTCTGTTTGATAGAGAATGTCACGGTCAGAGTTCACATCAAAATGTGCAGTGCCAAAGTTTGGACATCAGCCTTGAAATCGTGACAAGAATCCATGTAACAGTAAGTGACTTGAGGAGAGTGACAGTGACACCCACTTTAACAGAAGACATAATGATTTGGTGAACTTAAAGTCCCAGTTTTAAAACACATTTTCATTTAAAGAAAAAAATAAATAAATGAGTACGTTTCTGTTTTCTTTTCTTTTTTTTAAATGAGGGTCGTTTGTGGCATGTTGCGGCTTCCCCCTTGTAAGTTAAAGCTATTCTTGGGTATAAAGAATGCCTTCCCGGCATCAGATCACTGTGAATACAGCAGAAATGATGAGTTAAACCAAGTACAACGCAGGACAAAGTTGACAGTTGGAGCCAGCAAAAAGGCATGGCTTCATGTTTAACAAATGAGTGTCACAGACCCAAAGCGCCACCTGCTGGTCGAGTTATAAATACTTCATTCAGAATCTGCAGAGGCAGAACATTGCCACTCAGAAAAAAACTGTTCTGTAACACATAAATATGAAGTGGATCACAACTCAACAAAAAAAAATAAGTGAAGGACTTCACGAGAATGTTCCAAAACCTTCAAAAAGGGTTGACGAGTCAACCATTTTTACTAAACCATAATTAAGAAATGATGTGCTTCTTTGTACTTTGGGTGCAAATATGCCAGTAAGAGTATTCATACCCGCCTGCTGCTTATTTAATTAATGGTAATTTTCTCGTTACAAGCTATTCTAAGTGTACATTGTTATTGTCACCATTGTTTAGTAGTTTAATAATGTATAATTTTAAAACATCCTGTCGATCGGTCAAACTGCCTCTACAATGGTGTTCCCAGACAGTTTACCAAAACCTAATTGAAATTTTGTACGACAAAAATGTAATGATTTCTGAGGGTAATTGCCTTGTGAGGACAGCCCTTCCTCCTAACCAGTGTACCATTATTTTTCTTACCTGATCTATGGGGGAAAAACATTCCCTCTATGTACTATCAAATGATTTACTATTAATAAGACCCACTTTAAAGCCCCTCAAAAGTTGTATAGAAACACTTGTGGATTTCAAATGATAACTGTACTCTTAAAAAAAAAAAATACATGTAGGCTGGAAACCAGAGAACCTGGAGAAAACTCAGCACAATATCAGCACAAAGGCCCTCAACTCAAATCACTGAGGTAAGAGCTAGAAACACATCATGTGTTTGCTGTGTTCGTGAAGAGATCAGGAGGGTGCCCTACCCGAGTAACTTTACATCTGTGCTGGCAAATACTGCATAAAGAGATTTCCGTGAATGCAATGGTGAAGAAAGGTGCAAGTAAATACTGTAAAAGCAGCGAGACCGGCGTCTGTGGTCGCCTTGAAATGACGAGAGAAACAGAACTAAAGACAATACTGCACAACATAATCATCTACTGACTTTTCTTTCCTCCCTTCCTTTTCCTTCCTGTGAGGCTCCATCTCATGTTTGGGCAGCAAAGCAGAGACTTTAACTTCCTCTTCAGGTGAACGTGCATTAATGACTCAGATCAGGAGAAAGGACGGAAAATAAGTGACATCAGACCATATGAACAGTTGATGTTTTTTCCTTTATTTAAAAAGTAAAACAACAAATGTAAATAAAAAAATACATGTTTTGTTTTTTTTTTCTGAGCTGAGCATAAGTATAGAAAAACAATAACTGGAGAACCTGGTGCAATGGCTGCACAGGTGCTGAGATTCACTCCCTTGCTAATGCGGAACAACAAAAAAAATACAAACTCAGCACACTGAAACCTGACTTGAAATATATATTTCTATCTAATAAGGATTTGTCCTTGGAGAGGACATTTATACATTCTAAAAGAAAGGTACAGCCGTCAGACAAAGTACTGGACTTTGTCTCGTCCTGAAAGTAAACGAACATTAGCAGCTCAACTAATCTCTTCTCAGGACAAACCTGTCGATTCACAAATGCAGCATGCTAGAAACAAAACAAATCTGGATTAGAAGAAACAATATTGCCAGCTCAGGGCCACGTTACAACAGACAATCACTACAGTGTATTTCTTGTTTTTTCCTCCCTGTGCTGGTGTTTTGATTTTTTTTTTTTGGTTTGTTGAAAATCCCTGGTTTTCTGATCAAACTCAGATAAAAAAAAAGAAAAAAGAAAAAAAGGTGAGCACAATCATTCACAATTTGTATTGCTGGCAAAATAAAGTGGGGTGTGGGTTATTTTTTTGCCACACAACGTTAAGCGTTGAGGTTTTTTAATCCACTGCGAGCGAAAACGACGAAAATCCATGACTTAGAAGCTCAAATGAAAGACCTGGAGCCGTTCAGATTTCTCTGATTTTAACACCAGGTGAAGACAAAGTGCAACAAGTCACTTTAACACGACAGACTTTTTTTTTATTTATTCCCACGTCACTGCTGCACCAACAGGTCAGATTACACAGCAGGAATCAAAAGTCAGGAGGTCGCCTGGTTAATATTTCACTTGGAGCAAAAAAAAAAAAAAGCTTCATCAATGACCAGTCTGGCGTACGAAACGCTCGCACTGCGTGTTCACCTCCTGCAGCTAAACACGGGCCACTCGGGGAGATTAGGTAACAATCAACCCCCCCCCCCCCCCCCCCCAAGTCCCAGCATGCATCTCCTCTCCGGTTGGCACAGGGTTGTTTCCTCTCTCTCGCCTTCGCGTGCTTCACTTTAATGCTGGGTTGAATCTTAACCCAAAAAAAACATAGCAACATGGGAAAAAAAAGTTTATCTTACTGGCATGTATGGTCAAAAAATCTGGCTCTGGGATTTCTGATCCGCTCGTGTGAGCAAATGAACACAAGTGGCGAAATGGAAGAACACATTCGAGTGTCGTTTGGTAAAAAAGAGACGTCGGCGGTGAGAGGATTGGTTCCGACTCGCAGAACAGCCGAAAACAAGCCTAACCCCGCCTTTAAAGGTTGAGTCTTGGTATGACACGAGTTTTTGCTATGAAAAAAGATGGGGGGGGGGGGGGGGGGGGACAAAACGGAGGCCCTGAGCGTCCAAGATGGCATATACTGGAAAAAAAGTGACGTTTGAGTGGGCGATGAGGAGGCCGAGCCCTCGTTACTGCGGAAAAGATAAGATGAGACCGAGTCCGTCCGCTTCGGTCGCAGAGGCCGACTTGACAAGCCGAGTTCGCTTCAAGAGCGAAAGGAGGAAGAAAAAAAAAAAAGAAGAGAGACATCAGTGGAAATATGCTCGATAACAGACATAAGCACTGAGAGCCAGCGCAGTGCACAGGCACACGTTGGTGAGGAGAGGGGACCACGTCCCCGGCACAGGAGAGCCACCTGCTGGCCGCTCTGCTGCCTCGGGCAGCTCCGGCTCCTCCGCCTCCTCGCACTGCTGCTGCTGCTGCTGCTGCTGGGATTTGTTCGGAGCTTTGGAGGTAAAATCTTGGATTCCGACATGGCCGTCGGGCAGATCGCTGTCAGGAGGAGGCTCGGGGGCAGCGATGTTCCTCTTTCGCAGCTCCGACTCCTGCGTGGACCTGAATGAGAGAACGACGAGTGGAAACGGAGCAAGATTAATACTTTAAAGCCTCCTTGGGGGGGCAGTTTGACTCCGTTTTATTTGAAGATTACAAAAGCCGAGGGATGAAAGGATTTTCTCCGCACCGACTGAGCTTGCACCTGTCGCCCGCTCTCCCCTAAAAACTGCTTTACCCCCCCTAAAACTTTGTGCAGAGGATTTGCAATACTCCAGCTTTTTGTTTAAGATTTGCACAGCAGCTAAACCAAAACTCGTATTCCCGATACTCTGCGCAAATGCTTCCAAGTGCAAAAAAGATTATTTCAAAAGAAGATGCACAGAAAAACAATAAGGCGCCATCTTAATCTCATTTCACAAATATGGTGATTTGCAGAACTGAAACAGACCCACACATGACTGGTTTCTATTTGTCATCATTAACCCGAACCCACTTAATGACCTCATTGCAGCTTATTATGGCGTTAATAATACAAATATAGTTCTACATTACTATTACACTGCTGTACAGACTGTAATTTTACTTTGTAATTAAACTGTAGACTCGTATGTCGAGAAATACAGACTGAACTGCAATAAATGATGTTTTCAATGCACTGTGAAGCCATGCTCTGTATGCCCACATATTCGTGTTAACAAACTACATTTTACTTCATTATTTCAACATTAGAGCATATCTGGTAGCAACAGGCCCGAATATAGACATTGCAGATGCTTAGATCAATATAGAAAGTGACAGATTACGGCCAAATCATTGATGACGCTTAAAAACTACATCTCCGTTTCAGAAACTGAGCATTTCTGAGCACCTCTGTGATTTTTGTTTTGATATCTGCGAAAGAGCAGGTATAAATGTTCTACGTACAGAAGTCGTTCAATCTTACGGTATGTTTTTGATGGTACCGAGTACAAACGTGCTTGAGGTTGATTTCTCGTAGGCGTGAATGAGTGCGATTGCCAGGAGGGAACCCATCCTCCATCATAATAAACTCAGTTGTGCGAGCTGGTTCAGTCCAAACAGCTACACCATCAGTGTCGTTATCGCCACCATTCTATCGTTTCCTCTGAAACTTTCCTGCCACTGTAGCTTCACTATGATCCAGCTGCTTATCTTCATTCCTTTGTTTCCTCGTCTAGCTGGATATTACCGGCGGTCCAACGCTAGTCAAGGACACGGTCAAACACTTCCTGTCTCGCTCTGCTTCCATTACTGGCATTTTAATAATTCCAAACTTCCTCTTAAATCAAAGTGGTTTCATTTTGAAATGGTCAAATAATATTTAACAGATCATTTTACAGTTATCAGTCTGAGTTGTACACATTTTGGTCAAGTCAAATCTTGAGAACAACAAAAGGCATTTTTTTTTGTATTTTCTTTGGTTGATTTCTTAGTGCAGTATGAAAACATAACATCAGAATCCAATTGAAAGTGGCCTAGAAGTCCTAATCGGGATACTGGTGTTCCAGTAAACACGCGGGACGGTTGCCGGTTACCCAAGACTGCGGATCTCCACGTGTCGGATGAGCTCGTCCTTCTCGGGAAAAAAGGATGACTCAACTTTCCCGTTGTGAGGATCTCTGGGAGGAGGGAGAGGAGGAGGAGGGCTGAACTCCGGGGGGTCGTCCTCCTCGTTGGAGAGCTCTTTCCATGACTCCTAGCCAAAGAAAAGAGAGAAGCTATTAACACACTGGACCTTGAAGTGTGATTCTGCAGCAAACGTGATCATGGCGAAGGCTTTGATCGAATCGATGCCGATGCAGAGGGGAAAGAAGGGGGCGGGACTTGCCTGCAGTGACGTGTCCCCCTTGATGTATTTGGCACCTTCAATGACCGCGAGGTAGGAGAAGCGCAGCTGGTCCGCCGTCTGAATCAAGCCCATCCGATACCGCCGCATCTCAAGCAGCACGTCGCGAATGCGCACCGACGACGGGTCCTTGCGGAGGGACATCTGCACACGATACGAAAAAAAAACACACACCCCCGTCCACTTCAGCTTTACGCGGACTTGCGAATACTTCAGAGATGGGAGCCTTAACACAAACCAGCAAGAGGCAGGTGTCCACCAGACAAAAGGTCCCGGAGCGTCCGATTCCGGCGCTGCAGTGCACCACCACCGGTCCCTGGTCCGAGTTCAGACACCCCGACTCGCGCACTTTGAAAAGGAAGTTGAGGAAGGAGGCGGGCGACTCTGGTACCCCGAAGTCGGGCCAGGTGGTGTAGTGAAAATGTAGAATCTCACGAGTCTCCTGAGTCTGTAGACAAGGACAAATGCAAAAAAATTTTTTTTTTAAATGAGAGGAAACAAGACAAATCTGAATAATTGTTCCAATTCGATTTTTTTTTTTTTTTTTTTTTACAAACTCCTGGCAGAAGACTCACCGACAGGTTTTCCAACTCCAGCTGACGGACTGTGTAGTAAGACTTGACGTCTTCGGAGACGAAGGTGAGCTTGAAATTGGTATCTTCAAAGATAGCATCTTTCTCCTCCCTGTGCGGCCAGTACTGGGCACATTTAATCTGCGGGAGACGAGATAAGCCGTGAGTCTCCGGGTGTCAACGACAAGAAGTGCCACCGCGAGGAAATTAAACTCGGGGGAGACAAAAGGACAGGCCTTCATAACATTTTGATTCCCAGCGATCCCTTGAGAAGAAATAAAAACAAACATGGAGGATGTGCAATCATATTTATTTCTACTAATATGGCTTTTTTTTTTTTTTAAGAAGTGGAGGCTTAAAAAAAAACCCAAAACAGGATAAAAGCAGTAAAAACAAAAGACAAAATTGTCAAACTGAAAGCTATTAACTCGCATTTAATAAGCAAATAATAATAAATCAAAGTAGCATTGATCAGTTGTGATAAGAGGCGAGGATTGTGTGCCTCCAGTTATGAAAAAAAAACAACAATTCTGCAAAAAAGTGGAACTATGTGAGACCAACAAATGCAAAGGTGACCTTTCGCTTCATTTTACATTCAGATCGTGGCTCAAACTGTGTAATGGCTCCCTTTGCTTGTATGTGGTCATTTTTAAACCGTTTTCAGCCATTATAGCCTGTGTCCTTGTTCCTTCATCTCAAAAAACGAGCTGCAATCGACAGCGAAGGGGAAGAAAATGCAGCTTACGGATCCTTTCTCTATAACTCGGTTCAGCATCACAACTCCACGAGTCCTCTGCTCCCACACCATCTCCCAGAAATGGCCACATGTATTCGGAAGGGGTCCCTAAAAAGGAAATGGAAGCAACAGTCTTTTAAAACAGCTGTTTTTTTATTTTTAGCTGCACAGCAATAATCTATTTTAATGCATTTTTTAAGGCTTTTGATGATGTTAAAAAAAAAAAAAAAAAAAAGACACTCGAAAGAGGAAGTGGACTTGATTTAAGTCTCCAGTCTAATGTTTTACTATGTCTCTGCTGTTGAGCATTATTTGGGCATGAAAAATAAAAGAATGTGTATTTTAACATGCTTAGAAGAAGACCCTTAAAATAAAACCAGAGACAACGCAATATATTGCAGCTTCGAGGAAAGATGGAAATGGAGCATTATCAATCACTTTAACTTCCGCTTGGGCATTTTTTTTTCTTTCTTTTTTTTTTAAGCCGTAAAACATGATGTTGAACACTGAAGTGCAGAAACTATTTGGGCCCTTCTGTCCATTTCGCTGCTTTGTCCTTTTGTCATAGAACAGCTCCGACGGGACCTTTGAAGGTTCCTTGTTGCATCTGGCTCCAAGACTTTTAGCTGCAGATCCTTTAAGTCCCGTGGATCAAGACTCTTTCCGGCTCAGGCCACAGCGCCCGGGCACCAGTTCACAAGTCGCCCCCCCCCCCCCCCCCCCCCACCACCACCTCCCCACCGTTAACTGGGAATTATATGCTTACAAACCACCGAGGTCATTTCCTCGAAAATCTACCCCAAAACAAAAAATAATCAACTGTTCACCATCTAATACCCACGGTTACGTAACGCGAGTAATGATGTCGAAGATCCCGGAGCAACTCGAACTTCTGAATGAACGTGACTAGAACAGTGGCAATATTGCCATTTCACAGAAAGAAGAAGTGGCTATATGTACATGTGTCAATATAAGCTTGGCTGCGTCTTGACAGCGATTGATTATGCGGCAAAAGATAAATAAGGAGGTTCGGATTTTTTTTTTTTTTTTATAGCTTCACGCAACAATTCATTATCAGCCCATCTGCACACCGGCCGACACTTTAACTGCACACAGGAGGAGTTTGCGCTTGTGAACAAACGCATTAATGAACACATCAATTATTCATACGCCGACAGAAGGTTTTTTTGTAACTGAATGAACCTCAGAGTCACATAATTCAGTAAAACCTCCCTGCAGACGTCCCGCGTTATTATCAGAATGTTTACTCAAGCATGAGCAAAATGCCTTTTATAAAAAGGAAGGATATGGCGCTTATTTGGTTATATATTTTCTAACTTACTCACTAATGTCTTCTTGTTGGGACAAATCTTTCATCTTTTCCTACCATGTAAACTGCTATATATTATAAGAACTAGATTTTGTAAAATGTGTGTGAAGGGAGAATCTGTATAACGCCCACGTTACTGTACAGAGGTTTTTGGAAACACTCACCTGAGTGAGGATATAGTTCCTCTGCGCCTCGTCTGCCGCTATAAGGCTGGCGTTAATGTAGTCATTCGTACCGAGCTGCAAACATATTCTGCTGTGGTCAACTGAGGAGGGAAATTTAAAAAAGAAATGTTTAAAAAAGAAAGAAAAAAAAAGACATGGAAAATATACACTTTGAATTAGCCGCATCCTCCAGGGACAACAAGTGAAACTCTCAAAGCGACACAGCTGCTGAGAAATGAGAGCCGCTTGTTCAAACTGAGAAGAACATGAATACGTGTAAAACTCGTCGAGTTTAAATCCAGCAGTTTAACTCTGTGTGTATTTCAAATAGCTTATCTGGCGTGAAAAAGAGGAAACCACAGTTCAGCGACTGGTGAAAACATTTTACTCAGAAAAGTCTTTTTATATGTTAAACACACGTCGGGTTTATAATGAGAAAATAAAGATCACTGCAATGACAAACTTAAGACAATGTTTTCGTAGACTAAATCCAAGTTAATTTTTACATCGATACGTTTGTGTAGTTGGTTTATAATTTTTTTGAGCACAAACTGTGATCACTTCAAGTCACAATAAACCTTCACAGGAAAAAAAAAAAAAATCAGAATAGATCAATTTTTCAGCATTTACCTCGTGTAGTTTACTGACATTTACTACCAACATACTGACGCCCCCCTGAGTAAAATATACAGCGATAAATTAGCCGGGATTATGATGCCAGTCTGTCCTCGGTGACGCAACGCCGAGGGCTGTTGTGCAACGAGACCGTTCTCTCACTTCAAATGGTGATAAGAGTGTGTCGAAACGGCAGTAAATTGACATATTTGTACAAGAGAAAGAATGAGCGGGATGACGCTGCCGTGACTTCACAGAATAAGTCACCCCTACCCCCACCCCCCTCCTCTCCTGTACCGATGTTTGAACATAAGTAGGAGATTAGAAACTCTGCAATACTGTGGGTGGAGCGCAATGCAAAGAGTCCAACAGTGCCGAAGAGACTGTATTAGGCTTTCTTTTTTTTTTTTTTTGTCGTAGTTAAAAAGACCGTTTAAGGTCCAGTGGCGAACTTACATGGGCTGACGTCTCTGTATCGATTCCGGGTCTTGTTTTCAGGCGATTTGGCAACCTTGCACGGGAGTTCACATGATTGCTGACGGATGTCCTGCCACATGGAAACAGCAACATGTCGGTGTTACATTCACATCACTTTAAAACCATTTTGTGTGTGTGTGTGTGTGTGTGTGTGCATCAGCCAGATGCTTTAAAAGTAAATCCGAGCAAAAAAAAAAACCCCCCCCCCAAAAAATTTGGAATTGATTTGGCGTCAAGTTTGTGGTCGTATTGTATCTCCGTGTTTGTTTCCAAAGTCCCACATATTTAGCGTGCTTATTTTTCTGTTTATTCTGTGCAAAGAAGCGTATTTGCTCGTGAATGTTTTACATTTGTCAACGCTTTCCTTGCCGTTTGTCGTCTTCTTTTATAATCTCGGTTGTGGTCTCTTTATTCCGCACAGCCAATTTTCCATCACATTTTGGTCATTCTACATCTCTTTTTGATCGTTTTTGTAGCCCGAGTTGAGCCCGTTTTGTGTTTTCTTCTCATTTTGCCGCCATTTGTAAATATTTGATGTATCCGTCGTTTGTCTCGTACATCTATCGTTGATTATTTTAGGTCCGACATCGTTTTATGTTTAATCAAATACTGCTGTGTGTACTCCAGCATCTTTTTTTTTGTGGCAATCTGTTGTTTTCATAACCAATCTGAAACTGTTGACTTTACACCCATGCCTGGTTGTTTTAGGACCGAAATTCATCATTTGCCCTGTTTGGAGATCTTTGCATTCATTTGCTGGTATTGGTGACATGTGCAGGGAGCACAATGCTTTCACCCTCAGTGGTTTCAGATAATGTTAGATTGTCTCAAAGATGGATGGATGCTTTTAATTTGGAGGTCTTCCATGACTGCAGGTTATGGAGACATTAAAGTTTAAAGTTGAATTTCTCCAAACAGCATGTCTTACACAGCTGAAAGAAGTTAATTAACGTCATTAGATTGACAGATTAAACAACTCGGGTCTTGTAAATGATTAAAAAAAAAAAAATTCATATCTACTTTCTTGTATAATATACTGATAACTGGTGAGAGGCAATGGATGAAATATTTTATCTTGTGATTAGATTTTTTTGGGGGGGGATAACAGGTAATCAGTCACGATGGACGCACAGTTTGAACTGAACAATGTTGGAGCTCCGTGTGTGTGTGTGTGTGTGTGTGTGTGTGTGTGTGTGGGGGGGGGGGGGGGGGGGGGGGGGGGGGGGGTTCTGCCGGCTGCAGCCCCGGCGGCGCAGAGGCATCGATCCTCGGGTAGAGCCGAGCAGGAAAGACCGGACAGATCCAGGTACAGCCACAGATCGGACACTTGGCAGACGTTTACAGCCCCGGGCTTCCGTGTCGGCCTCACCGCCGTGACAGCTTTCGTCCCCCCCGGTCCCACCCGGCCCCCCCTGTTTCCACCTCGAGTCCAGCCGCAGCTCCTACCTGATAAACGGCGCTCCAACTGCCGTTCTCGTCGATGTCCCGAAACTCGGCTTCCATCGCGGACAGTCCAGCTGTCTCCTCTCTTCCCGATCGCGGCGACAAACCGCAGCTCCTGTGTTCCCGGTGCTCAGACTCGGGACTGCGGTGGATGAACTTTCCCCCCCCCCCCACCCACCCCCCAGCAAGCAGCCGCCGCCTCCTGCTCCGCCGCTCCCCTGGTTCCTCCGTCCGGCCGCGCAGATCACCGCCTCGGCCTGTTGTTAGCGGAAACACGCCGCTAGCTCCTCCTACAACCGAGTCGCTGCCGTCCTTGGGAAGCTTAAATTAAAAAAAAAATAGAATTAGAAAAAAAAAAGAAAAAAAGAGTAAAACACGTTTAAATAGAGAGGCAGCAATCCGTCGCCGGCTGTACAAAGCGTGAAGCGAAGGTTTAAGAGAACGTGCGGTCCGGATGTGAGTCCGTGTTGGAGTGAAACAGTCACTTTACCTCCACAGCGGCGCGTGAAGACCGAGTAGCATGGGGCGCGCGCGGAAGGCATCTTGGTTCCCGGCACGTGCACGCTCCAGGTGTTTTGACGAGAAATGTTTCCCCCGGAGCGCGCTGCCCCGGCTTCAAACACGTAGAGCTGCTATTTCTAATCTAAATGTATAAACCAACATTAGGCTGGAATATAAACACAATGAGTGTAAATCGAATGGAAATATAAAAAAAACAAAAACATGTAGAATGTTTCTGTAGTCTTCACACGAATTATCAAAACTATTAAACTAGTGTTATGATTAACATCGGTTAGTTGTACATTTCATTTTGACAGTAAATATCTTGTTGGGTTTACATTATTAGGGTTAAAGTTACTTTGTTATTCGTAATACACAGTAAAATAAACTTGCTGTTAATGGGGAAGGAAATTGAAGCTTTGTTGGAAGACTTACTGATTCAGCAATAACAAGAAATAATCCACGATTCCCGTAATTTCTGCTGAAAGTTAGTGAAACTTCCCTATTGTAAAGCAGTCACTGAAGAGGCTTACATATGTGGTCATTTTAAACTCTTTGTCACCCAGCGTTTTCTAAAACACCTCTCTCTTAATTTGAAAAAAAAAATGAGAGGAAATTGAATCAAGGCCCAGCTGTTTTCCATCCATCTTTGGAAAACACAGCGAGACGTTCACATAGATAGATAGATAGATAGATGTACCTTTCCTCCCTCCATCCATTCTGTGTTTCATCTTGAAAAGTGCAGAACAAAGTGTATGGCCATCATACTACTACTACTACTACTAATAATAATAATAATAATAGTAATAATATATTTTACTTATATATCACCCAAGGTCACTGTATAATACACGTTTTAAATGCAGTTATAAACAAGTATTTTTTTAAAAACCTTCAAAATCTTAAAATGAAGCACAAGCTGACTCTAGTTATAAGCACATTTATCACATTTTTCCCTTCACCAATTATGCAACATTGCTCAGCAATACTTTACATGGTCAATAGTTGATAAAGAATTGCGGTAATCGTAAACGTCCGCTTTATCCACCCGCGCCCCCGCCGGATATACGCACTTCTCGGCGGGGCAGACCGAACCCGACGTAACACCGGCGGCTCGCTCGGGGAGCGCGCACGCAACTTTGCACGCAGCGGTGTGTTTACGTTGACTGTGTGAAGTCGCTGCCGCCGCGACCCGCTGCGGTTCAGTCAACGCTGCATGAACGGGGTGAAAAAAAAAAAACCCGCATCGGGGAGATAATATGACGCCGTTTTGACTGTCCAGACGTTTCGGTGCTCACGGACGCGTCGCTCGGTGTGACCGGGCTCGGGTCGTCATGGATTCGCGGTAGTTTTTGGGTTGTTTTTTTTTCTCCCTTCAGACAGCGTGACTGACAGCGCGAGCTGGGACAAGGGACTTTGCTGCTACTGACGTTAGCTAGCGGCGCCACTTAGCTAGACGCGTTACGGCGGCGACAGGTAGTATTATTATTATCATCGTCATGTCCCGTCTTGACAAGTTGTTGTGTGTGTGTCGCTTCATGTCTTGTCTCCCCGCGGCCGCCAGCGCACTTTGTGTTGCCGTGCTTCCCTAGTTGCTCTGTGGCGTTGGCGTTTTTTTTTTTTTTTTAGCCGCCAGCTGTCGCTGGCTGCCGCTAGCTAATGTGTAGCTATAGTTATTGCCTCCCAGTGGTGGAAAAAGTGTTCAGATCGTTCAACGGTAAGTTGTACCACAGTGCAAAAAAAAATAAAAATTAATACCCACTTTTTATTAACAGAAAAGTCCCCCCCTCCCCCCAAAAAAGACTGATCACTTGTGTGGAAAAAAAAAAACAAACAAACAAAACTTTTTATTAGCCTTGATTGCTATAGTGCAACAGTCACGTTCACTCTCCTCACATTTGTATTTACCTTTAGATTTTCTGTAAAACATTACCCACTGTTTGTTATTATTAAAGGAAGCTTATATTGAGTGTCAGTTTTTTTGGGGACACTTTTTTCTGTCTAAAATCATGCCAGTAAAAATAACTAATCATCTGAGTTCTCATATATTTGATGATTCAATATATTTCAGCGCTTGCTGAAAATTGCTGTCCTGACACTTTGCAAAGAAGTTGTTGAACATGACAAGTTTTTGAAAAAAGAAAAATACAACACAGCTGCAGAGAATCAGAAGTTTTGCATAAGTATAATACCACACAAAAAGGGTCCAACTCTTATCTACAGTGGCAAAATATAATAAAATCTACATGTTAGGTGTTACTGTGAGCTGCGCTGAGCAACAATAATTGAGCATTTCTTCAGTTCTCCTGCTGTAATCACAAGTTCTAACAATAATAATAATAATAAGACTCTTGCGTATGTTTTCTTTTCGCTGATGTTTTGCATCTGAGTGTTGTTTTTCTGTGCCATCAAGACTACTTTGCTTCGTTTTTGTCCTTGTATATTATTCTTTCTTGTCGAAGTCACAATCGTTTTTAATTCTTTATGTTTCAGTTTTAACATATTCAATTTTTCTGGTTATTTTCTACATTGCGATTTATACGTTTTGTTTTTATATTGGGATACGATTTATGATTTCTTTTCTAAGAATAGGAGAACCCTGAAATCTTAGGATTCTTGTTTTGTGATCTGTCCGTATCTTAATTCCACAGCTTATTTTTATGTGACCACATCCTCCAGGGACAACAAATTACACTCTTATTTGTGATGAGAGACATTTGCTTTAACGCGACCAGTATCAAAACAGTTGCCAAGTCGCTTTCTGCCCGGTGACTAATCGGTTTCAGACCTTATGTTGTACATTCTCAAAAGCCTTTTTTTTTTCTGATGTTTTTCTCCATCCTAAGAAGAGCCCGTCTGTTGTTTTCAGATTCCCTCAGCAGTTTGAGGTCCTCAACGGACTCTCAAGGCGTCATGGCTCCTAAAGACATCATGACTAATTCCCACGCCAAGTCCATCCTCAACGCCATGAACTCGCTTCGCAAGAGCAACACGCTCTGCGACATCACTCTGAGGGTGGAGAACACAGACTTCCCTGCGCACCGGATCGTGTTGGCTGCGTGCAGCGACTACTTCTGTGCCATGTTCACCAGCGAGGTAACGAGAGAGAGAGAGGAATACCGAATTCTCGATATTGGAACATGTAACCTTCGTAATGATCACGGTTCTGCCGCCGGTTGCTCCGCAGCTCGCCGAGAAGGGGAAGTCGTTCGTGGACATTCAGGGGCTCAACGCGTCGACGATGGAGATCTTGTTGGACTTCGTGTACACGGAGACGGTCCTGGTCACGGTGGAGAACGTGCAGGAGCTGCTCCCCGCGGCCTGCTTGCTGCAGCTCAAAGGTTTGTATCGGAGGAAACGTTTTCGCGTTGTTGCGAGTGTATTCACAGGGAGTCCACAGCTCTTGAATAAGCAAAGAAAAGCCAGAGCGGTGTTGGGGAAAATATTTTTTTCATCCCAGACAACAGTTTTTATGTACTTGTGCACTATTTCATTGTGTAGTTTTGACAGTTGGATGCAGTGTTTCAAGCGATCTTTTCTGTCGATCTGTAACTGTATCGTGATTGTTAAACGTGTATATTTCTAAATATCCAACCCTATTGTATAAACAATAATAAGGTCTTCAAAAGAAGAATCGTATTGTGGCATCTTTTTTTTTTAAATGCATTACAGTCATTCCAATGTGCTTTTATAGAGAAAATAGAAAAGCCCAACATATCCACATGAGCAAGCAGGTGTGTTTGCGACTGTGGAAAGGAAAAACTCCCCCCAACAGGGAGAAACCAGACTCGGAGGTGCCGGCATTCTGCGGACCGGTTGGGGTGAAAGGATAGAGGAGAGGAGAGGAAAGACAGAGATAGACTTGGTGGGGAGATACATACAATGCCCTTGTTAGTGCTACATAAAAACATTTTTTCATTATAATACAATAATCACAGTGATCCAAATATTTTCCAACTGCCATGAGATTAAACCAGCCTGAGCAACAACAGAGCAAAAACCAAAATAATCACAACAATGATAGCGAAGACAAAAACAAAAGGACAAAAAACAACAACAACATGATTGTGGCATCTTTTTTGTACACTCATGCTGTATGAAATGGAAAATTGATTTCCTTTATTTAGGTTTTCCACCACTTGAGCGGTTTACATTGCTGATCACATTCACCCATATGTATCATGCTAAATGGCCTTGTAATCGTATATCTACATGCAAGATAGAGCAACCTGGTCTTGTACTCTGAAACAAGTTGCTCAAGCAAATATGTAGATATAAGAAAGGTATTGAAGGCTCAGTCTGCTGGAAAACTACTGGAACAATATCTGATTTAAAGTACGGTAACTCCTGCATCCCCCAGATTAAGACTGAAATATTGATGTCCGTGTCCTGTTCGCCGGTTTCCGAGTTCATCTGTGTCTCGCATCTCTTTATTTGTTTTTCCTCAGGAGTGAAAAGAGCGTGTTGCGATTTTCTGGAGGGCCAGCTCGATCCCTCCAACTGCCTGGGCATCCGAGACTTCGCAGAAACGCACAACTGTCTGGACCTGATGCAGGCCGCCGAGCTGTTTTCCCAGAAGCATTTCTCCGAGGTCGTTCAGCACGAAGAGTTCATGCTGCTGAGCCAGACAGAAGTGGAAAAGCTTATAAAATGTGATGAAATCCAGGTAAGAGGAAAAACAAAGCAACAACAACAACAAAAAAACGTCTCCAATGGTTTCCGTTTTTTTTTTTTAGTTTTTTTTTTAAGGATATTGCAGAAGCATAAGATTGTGTGTGTTGTTATATCTGTTAACTGTGTCTATATTTGCAGTTTCATACAGCCAGTTTTCTACTTATACATTTACAGAATGAATTCACTTCCTAACACCCCGTTTCATATGCTGCGTGAAAGCAAGAAGTAAAATAAAACGTTGAAAATGCAGTTACATTTGAGATAAATTACCAGTTAAAATGATGAAAGGTCGGTTAAATACGCGACATGACGTTCGGTGAGTCTGATCTAGGTGGTTTAAAAGAAGGCGCTGATGGTGGAGGAATTATTTTAAAGCACTTTGAAGCTGTTTGTCGCTGTGATTCACTTTACAAAATGCCGTTCGTGAAAATAGCTGCAGGAATTAGAATGTTTTACAAGTACAGTGCTTACAAATGGTTTTGTCTTGAATAGTTTGATAGAATGAAAAGCCTATTTGAGTTTGGGTTCCTTTCGAGGTTTTTCACCTCTGTCATTTTTAATGTTTTTATTTTTTTTAAATAGAAATCTTCAACAAACTTGAGTCACATTCAGGGTATATTCCTGTGTGAACTTATGGCTGGTTTACGAATGCTCAGCTTCACGTTTGCACTTTGTGTGTACACATTTAAAGGTGAAATTATAGTCCAAACAATGATGGTAGAAGTTGAACTATAATCAAGCCCATTTATCTCCCCCTTGAGAAATGCCACTTCCAATAACCGACACTTCACTGAAAATGAAGTAAAGGTTGATTCTGTTCACTTGGGAGGGTTTCTTTAATTAAAGTATCGCAGAAGGAAGTTGACCTTGTGACCTGCGGGCATGAAACTCTGGCCGCTGACTGACTGTTCCCTGAATTAAGCCGTTTCAATTCAGGGGGTCGTCAACCTTTTACAAACCGAGAGCTGCATCCAGAGCACCAAGTACTATGAAGGGCTTCTTCTTACAAACATCCCTGCATGTTTAGTTTTGAGCTTGTATTTTATTTAATTTTTTTATAGTGCAGACGTTAACTGAATTTATTACAATTTAATAATCTTTGTAGGGCTCGACAGAAATATCCAATCATTATTATGGTATACAAATATAAATTTTCAGATCCTAATAGTCTGCATTTTTCTTTAGTTCGTCCCTCCAGGATCTCACACCTCGGTCTTGATTAGTTCAGAGTGAGACCTTAGGTTTTCTGTACAATGTTTATTAAAATCGCAATGAAACATGCAGCTTTTTGTTGGGAGACGATTAACAAAGTCAGCTTTTTTTTTAATATATATATCCTGCAACTTTCACCTTTTAATCAGTGGCTTCATGGCTGCAACTGCCTGACTGGTTATTGTAGCTTTAAACAGAGACAGTATAACTACATTTAAGCTACATCAACACAGCATATCTTGTGGGGGCAGTTTCTTTTTCTTTCTTTTTTTATTTGTCTATGTTGTTGAGATGAGATCATTTCCTGATGCTTGTGGAGGGCAAAGTGTCTGTGAAGTGAAGAAGACTTTCCATTCTAGTTTAACAAGGCGCGTGTATCTTATCGGGAGATTGTCAAGCGAGAGCTTCGATTTATCGCCGGGAGCCGTGACTCCTCTCACCCTGCACGTGGCGTCTGTCTCCAGGTGGACTCCGAGGAGCCCGTCTTTGAAGCCGTGTTGAACTGGGTCAAGCACAATCGAAAGGAGCGCGAGCCCTACCTGCCCGACATGCTGGAGTTCGTGCGAATGCCGCTCCTGACGCCCCGCTACATCACCGACGTCATCGACGCAGAGGTGAGCCCGGGGCGCATCTCGTGGCGGGAGTCGGAACCCCCCCCCCCGGGGGCCGCCTCGTCGTCGTGTTTGTTGCGGTTTGTAATCAAGCGGGTCGTTGCACGTTTCAGCCTCTCATTCGGTGCAGCCTGCCGTGCCGAGACCTCGTCGACGAGGCCAAGAAGTTCCATCTGAGGCCGGAGCTGAGGAGCGAGATGCAAGGCCCGCGCACACAAGCCAGATTGGGTACGGAGCCGGGTTTTCGGGGGCCACGGCGCGGGTGTTCGTTTCAGCTGCTTTGTAATCTACTGATTTCCTGGGCCAGGTGCCAAAGAAGTCCTGCTGGTCATTGGCGGGTTTGGAAGCCAG
Organism: Blennius ocellaris; assembly: GCF_963422515.1. Lineage (NCBI taxonomy): Eukaryota > Metazoa > Chordata > Actinopteri > Blenniiformes > Blenniidae > Blennius > Blennius ocellaris. The sequence continues at coordinate 22,205,464 of NC_137654.1, forward strand.
CAGTCGCCCATCGACATCGTCGAGAAATACGATCCCAAAACTCAAGAATGGAGCTTCTTACCTGTGAGCAACGTCTTTTGAAAAAAAAAACAACAAAAAAAACGGCGGGGCTTTGATTTTCCTCGGGTCTGACTGAAACCCTTAACGCACGTGTCTTCGTCAGAATATTGCGCGGAAACGACGCTACGTGGCCACGGTGTCGCTCCACGATCGGGTTTACGTGATCGGAGGCTACGACGGGCGCTCCAGGCTCAGCTCCGTGGAATGTCTCGACTACACGGCGGACGAAGACGGTGTCTGGTACACCGTCGCCACCATGAATGTACGGCGCGGCCTGGCGGGAGCGACGACGCTCGGAGGTGACCGGGGAGTTGCAGCTCCACCGATGTTTCTTCGCCCCCTTGGTTTCCTCTGTTCTCGCAGCGAAGGCGTCGGTAACCGCCGCTGTGTTTTTGTCCATCTCATACACAGACATGATCTACGTGGCCGGGGGCTTCGACGGCAGCCGGCGTCACACCAGCATGGAGCGATACGATCCAAACATCGACCAGTGGAGCATGCTGGGAGATATGCAGACGGCTCGAGAGGGAGCCGGTCTGGTGGTGGCCAGTGGGCTGATATACTGTTTAGGTAAGGAGGAAGACATGAAGGCATATCAGTCTTTGGTGTTTTGTTCGATATAGTTCACATATTTTGGCAAATCTTGTTGGATTTTGTTTCAAAATGATCTATTAATGATTATGGCGACGTAGTTATGGCAGAAAGCTTGTGACCAGAAGTTTTCTGGTTGAAATCCTACTGGCAACGGGTTTCTGCACCTTCAGCAAGACCGTCAACTCTCTCACTACTTCTGTCTGACACAAAAGTGATTCTGTCTACAAGGCTAAACTATCCTGTCCAATGGCATCGTTTATTCACCTCACTTCGTCACACAGAGTTTCAGAGCCTGACCGATGAGTCACTCCACAGTCGGTCACTCTGAACTCCCCTTCAGTCGTCATGGATTTGTACGACGTTGACGATTGCGAGACTAAAATGGACCAAGCGGCGCCTCTAAACATTCTGAACTCCACTCCTCAGGTGGATACGACGGACTAAACATCCTGAATTCGGTGGAGCGTTACGACCCACACACCGGCCACTGGACCAGCGTCACGCCCATGGCCACCAAGCGATCTGGTAGGTGACGGGAACGGGGAATCGGAGGGAGTCGAACCTGAGGCGAGTGTTTCGTCTGACGCTTTCGCTCTTGCTTCCAGGCGCCGGCGTGGCTTTACTAAATGACCACATTTACGTGGTGGGAGGTTTCGACGGCGTCTCGCACCTGGACTCAGTCGAGGTCTACAACATCCGGACAGACTATTGGACCACTGTGGCCAGTATGACCACCCCTCGATGTTACGTCGGGGCGACCGTTCTCCGGGGAAGACTCTATGCCATCGCCGGGTAAGAAGAAAGAGATGTTCATTCAGGCCCAAAGTGCTTGGATTCTGAAAGGAAACTGAAGAACCAGGGGGGAAATAAACAGGACACACACAAAAAAAAAAAAAAAAAAAAAAAAATCCAAACTTTGTAGAGAGGAAAGGACCACGATCTGGAATCTTAACCGCAGCTGTGAATTGATGCTTGCGTATAAACCTCAGCCTACGAGAAGCTGCGAGCGCAAATAAATCCATATTCTTCGTAAAACCCACTGAAAGTCTGAGATTACCGGGCCTTGTGTAACATTCCTGCCCGTGTTTTGTCTCAGCGGTTCCAGGCTTTATCCCTCCATGCTGTCTGGAGAAACACAAAGAACACATTTAAGCGCTCACTAGACAACTGCAGCTTTGACGAGAACCGTCTTGATTCGTCAGTGTCGGGAAGTCTGAAGCTTTACGCAAACTTTAAAAAACAAATGTTTCTGCACAGCCTGGAACTTGGTCCCGATCTCACTCGTTTTCGCCGCCGGTCTAGATCCACTGAAGTGGAACGCTGGGTTTAAATGTAGTCTTTTAACAAACTTTATGCATTTGAAATGAAGGATGCAGTGAATATGGATTTTGAATGTAACTGCTACACGAGCGAGGGAATTGTCGGCGAATTGCGGCGTGACACACGTCCGGCGTGTTAAGTTACAGCGCAACGCCGGCCACGATAACTTTTAACTGACCTTTACTCTGCGTGGAAAAACAAGCTCATTCATTAATGGCAGTCGCTGTAAGGCTCCGGCTCCGGAACGCCGATCTGTCCGGCGCGTGTTCAGCTGTCGCCGGACTACAATGTCGGCTCGTGTTTCACAACGTCATAAACTGCTGTGCGTTGCTTTGTCATCCGATAAGCCTTCAAACTCGCACGCGTGCAACTCGGGAGACCTCTTAGATTGTGTTCCTCACCCCTTCGTGAAACAACACGTCTCCACAGATTGGCGTGGGCTCTGGTCAGGGTCGGGTTTCTTACCGTAACTCGGGTGTAATCACACCGTCCCTCTTAAATCAAGATTTAAAGCCCTGCTTCTCAAGTTTGCTTTACCTAGTTCCACCCCCCCCCCCCACCACCCCCCCGTCACGGCCTCTTAAAAAAAAAAAATCTGGAGTCGAGACAAACTGTGAGTCACACCTGCTGTCATGTCATTATATAAAGTCTCATGATTTATGCAAATTGAGGCTCATTTTGACAGCCTCAGAGTAAAACCAAGTCATCCTGTAATCTCTGGAGTTCTCATTTACTTACTTTGTCTCTCTGAAAATGAAATGAAGTACTCTAATGACCCACATGCAGTTAAAGAACTAAAAATCCAGCAACGTGGTAAATGAACTAACCGTTTTGTCTCGGAGGAGAAAAGTTTCTGTGGCGACGACGAAACTTCCCTGAAATAAGACTTTCACACTCGGGAGGAAGCTGTATTGTGGGTGTGTGTTCTCACAAGTAATAAATGAAGCGCTACACGAAGGTAACAGTCGGCCCACCGTGACGGTAAATAAGTAGGAACTTATTTGTTTTCGTCTCGTTGCCAGACAAGTTATTGTGGCGCGTCACTGGCGAGGCGAACAGGAGCCACTGGTGTTTTATTCTCGCATGCCGCTTGTTAAAAAAGGGCCTTATGCCTCCCGTGTGTCAATACAGAGATTCAGCTGCGGTGCGAGACGCGACGAGTCCCAGCGTAGCGTTGCTTCTCGCCGCGAGGTTCTCCCGTCTGCGGCGCGGCGTCACTTCCTTCTGCACTTCAACCTTCTGTCCCTGTCCGTCTCTTCAGATACGACGGGAACTCGCTCCTCAGCAGTATCGAATGTTACGACCCGGTCATCGACTCCTGGGAGGTCGTCACTTCCATGGCGACCCAGCGGTGCGACGCCGGCGTCTGCGTGCTCCGGGAGAAGTGACGCCTTTTCGACGGGAGAATCTGGGGGCGGCGGCCGGACAGGCAGCTAAGACTTTTGCGAGAGCTCCACTTGAAACGGAGCCACAAAAGGGAGACGATTGTTCGCCAAGTATGCAAAGAGGTAGTACTCTTTAAAAAAAACAAAAAAACAATATGATTCTATATGAAGGCGGGACGCCCTGTTCAGCCGACGGTTAACCCCTTCGCCACACAGAGACGTGCTCCAGAGATTCAGCTTCGCCGTTGTTCGACTTCACCTGAAAAGAGGCCCCTGAGGAGCCCATCGCCACTCGGTGGTCTGTCGTTATCCGTGAGATTATTATTTTTTATTTTTTTCAGTTCGTCCTCAAAAGTGCAATATATTTCTACTCATCACACAGTGAGACGACGGAGCAGACCCAGACTCCCAAGTTGCTGCTATTTGCCTTATATCTTTGGCCTCCGTAGGACGGCGGACATCCATGTTGCCTCCCGCTGGACTCTTGACGCCAGCGACTCGTAACAAAGCTGGAAGCGAGCGAACTCGTTCGGCACACGCGAGATCATCGAAGATATTTCGGCCCCCCCCCCTTTTTTTTTTTTTTTTTTTGTAACGCTTCCTGTAAACTCTGCTTTTGGATCGGAAAATCACTTTAATACTGAAGATTTAGTACATAAGGGAAAATATATTTACAGATGAATATTGTTTCAGAAAGCAATTATAGGGGGATTTTATTGCCCCTCCCCCGATTTGGCCAAGTGGGGAAAAGACGAAAAAAAAGTAAGAACTACGAGGTGCATGTGATGTTATCGTTTGTTTGTTTTTTTTTCCCTTAAGCATATAGATCTGGACGTGTATGTGTAGGACACACGGTCCCAACATCACTGTTGCCTGGGAGGTAAATAAACACACTGAGAACTTGGTGTCTGTGGTGAATCTGAGCCCAGAGAGGAGAAACGCCGCTCGCCGGTTCGCACGCCATCGGCAGGCGTCTGTGGCGTGAAGAGTCGTCGTCACTCGCATTCACAGAGGAAACGCAAAAAAAAAAAAACACCCTGCTGCTGGTTTCGCCCTGCAACTCTCCATTTCATCACTCGTTTCATCCTCTCATTCAAAACTAAAGACATATTTTGCTGCACATTCTAATGTCGGTACTGTTGATGTCTTAAACTACTAAGATTAAACACTAAATCCGACATTTCAATTGGTGTAGCAGTAATATTTTTTTTGTTTTTGTTTTAATAATTTGATTGAAATGACAATAAGGATACAAAACAAAGCACTAATTTGAAGGCACAAGCAAAGAGATAAAGTAATTAATCAATAAGTGAGTGTTTAAAATGTAAATGCTTATAAAATGGATGAGACAATAACCAACAGGCACACGTTGCAGGATGTAGAATCTTCAAACATTGACAAATGGCATGTATTGCTTGATCAGTGGGGCAGCGGGTGGCAAAAATCTATTTTATTGTGAAAACACAAGAAGGAAAAACTTACGGGATGTGAAGCAAACTGCAGAGTGAATCCATGCGTTATTATTAGACTGCTGCGGATATTCAGCGCTGCTTCATCTGCAGTTTATTTATCTCTGAACCTCTCTTGAGGTTTCCGACATGTTTTTAATTATGATTTGTGTCCATTTATACTCTGGAAACATCAAATCGTCGGAGTTCAGGAAGTTTTCCCTCCAGAGAAAACGAGCTGAAAACTCCCAACGTGTTGAAATCTGAAAAAATCTGGAAGCAATAATCCCAACAGTCCCCAATTAGAATTAATTCACATTTATCTCTGAACTTTACTCCCCTTTAGCTTCCTATGTTTGACTTTATTGTACAAATTTGAGTTCCCATGTCCAAAATTCATAAATAGTTGAATAATTCCTGTCTTTGTCTGTTTTGGAAACAAGTTGCAAAGCACGAGTTATAAATCTGAGTTTGTTTTTGTCCAGTAATAGTCTTTTCTTGAGCGAGTAGCATTTCAGGAAGTTGTTAGAGCAAACTTTGAGCTGAATGTTGCATTTTAGAAATAAACATTTGACTGTAAATCAGCTTTTATAATCTAATTATACTTTGGAATGAGACAAATTAACACATTCAAAGCAACATTCAAAACAAACTCTTGCTGTTTAAAGATTAAATCATAGAAGTAATGTAGAATCTAAAGCAAGCCTGAGAAACTGTCCAGCCCTTGTTGTTTACCTCCTTTGTCACTTTTCTATTATGCTCTACCTGTGTCCAGTACATGTGATGCATCCTCATCCTCAGGTAACCGCTCGCCCGTATCCAAGCAACAAGTGCAGCGGTGACTCCTTTACCCTTTATTCTCAGAGCATTATGTAAAGAGGAGGATGGAGGGAGCCGGGTTTAATTGATTTCGCTCAGAGAAGAAGCTTTTCTCCCATGAATTCATCCTCCAGCATCCAACCAAGCAAGCAGATGTGATATAAAACCTTCACAATAGCTTAATTTAGCTTTTCCATATTGTCATGTTATTGAAATTGAATGTAGCTGTCTGGGCAGCAATATTTATTGCAAATATATGATTATTATTATTGCAATATCAACATGGATAATATTGCAAAAGACTGACCGAAGCTCATTGAATGATCATTTCAGTCATTGTTTCCATACAATCCAACCATATTTGAGAAATAAATCTCAAATATTGTGACATTAACTAATTAGAGTTTTAACTGATTGAGGGTTTTTAACCATTGCATTACTTGGTAGCCACTGAGCAGAAGTCAAATGTGAAAGTAATTAAAAAACAAAATTAAAATTAAAGACAAATGACCAAAAACAACAAAGTTGCTGGTGTAAACGTGCAGCATAAAGGAAGACAAGTGTTATATTTTGCAAGTTTTAAAGGGCAAAGACATTATCATGATATTGTGCAGCACAGAAAACACTCCTGTTCTGTGTAGAGTTTGCATGTTCTCTCTGGGCCTGGGTAGATATTTATACATTTTACAAAAAGAAACTTTCACCCTCTTATAAAATATTGAATTGCTTATCAGGTAAATATTACACATTTTTCTCAACACATTAACAGCTTTGTTGCAAAAACGGTTCCATTTAATGATCGTCACTGCTTTAAAGCTGTATTGGACTTGCTAAAGTTCCTAAAAAGGAATTCACGGGTTAGATCAAGTTTATTTAGACCTGCAAATACACAAGTAATAACCAGTATTGGTGTTATTTCTATCTACAGTCGGATGTATTTCATGTTGCAGGTGACTGGTAAACAGGAGTTGTGAGAAATAATGAATGTATGATCTCAGAGAGGCACAGTTAATAATCCCACATCACCTTCTGTGCAGGTTCTTACAGTTTAAAGGTCTTCGAAGATGATTCACCGAATTATTTTATATCTCAACAGGTAAACACTGAACATGAGGCAAAGTGTTAGTAATGAGTATTATAATAATACGTGTTTCTCCAAACAACAGGGAAACTTGTAAACCCCCTGGAGGGAGTTTGATTGTTCTCGCTGTGATGGAATCTGCCGGCGCCTTTGACCACAGTTGGCTGATGAGATGGACGGACGTGAGGCGTGTGAAGGACAAAGGTCATTAAGACTCGCCTTGATAATCATTTATCACTCCCGTGGATCATTATTCCACCCGTGTGTGCGCCGAAGTACATTTTAGAGCATTTTTCAATTGAAAATAGTCAATATTGCTGCCTTTGTTATGTGAGATAGAATTATGCAGCGTTTCGATATTTTAACCTTTAACCCAATAATAAGGCTGTATTACAGCACCAACTTTTAACCCTCCAAACAATTATTGAACCATTGATTTTATTTTTTACTCTTTTTTTTTAATCATCAGAGATTAATGAATACGTTGTCAATCTGAGCGTTTGCCTTGAAAACCTTTATTTTTCCAATCCTCCACCCTATGATGTTATTTTCTACGACTGAACTCAAAGATCTAAGACTCTTCGTCTTAGATCTTGGGGGTGGGGATGGGGGGGGGGGGGTGTCTTATCAGCCCCACATGCTGCTGGAGCAACAAACTCCACCTCCTGGTGTCTGTTAAATGTCTTCCTATCTGTGCCCTGGTGGGTTTCATTCTCATTTATGCATTTATTTAACATGAGCCTAACACAACAGTGACTATACATGGAAATATCAAACAGTAAAAGCTTATAGAACTGTAATAGTTTCTTATGTTTCATCAGGTGCGATGGAATGCCAATCGTGTGCACATCCTTTTGATTTAAATCCTGCACAAAGGAAATAGTGTTTCTTGTCAATTTGAGTGTTTTCCAACTGATGCGTTCGTCCACTGGTGGCTCCGTCACCGTCTGCTGCACCGACACGTCGTCGTCCCAAAGAACGCCGACGCTGCAACTGCAAACTATTTGCTCCATTCAGCTTGTTGACTGGTGACGTCATAACACAGTCTGAGACACACTGGATAATTCAGATTATTACTGAGCCGATGAAATTAGAGAAGAAAACTCCACTATTTCTGTCTTGAATCTTGAATCCAATATTTAATCTCTTTATCTGATATTTAGCAAAAGCAACGATCCGTCTCATTAAATAACCTCTTTGTCCTGCAATGACCAGCAGTGAATATATATGTATGTATATATATATATATACAATATATATATTGTGTGAACTTTGTTGAAGGCAAACTGTTTCGACTTTATAACAACCAGTGAAGTTTTCCCAAAAAATCTTTCAGGGCCTTGAAAAGTTTGATTTTGTCTCTTGTTGATTAATGTTTTGTCCGTCTTTGATCATTTTCGCTGGCGATTTGTATCGTGTCTCATTGGTATTTATTCTTAACTGATCCCTGACTTTATGTTGAGTCTGATTTGGGTTATTTGGCATCTTCCGTGTGTCTTCACACTGTTGATTTTTTTGCATCTGTTCATTTTGCATGGTTGCCTGCGGGTTTTTCATAGTTTCATTAATTTGTACTTAATTTTAGTGGGTTTTACATATTTTTATGACTGTTTTGAAATACAGGTTTAATTGTTGTTGTTTTTTTATGTAATCTTATTTCCTCTTTGTCTCATAATGGTCATTTTAGAGGAGGTTTCTTTTTTTTTGTGACGGGGAGTAGAACGTGTGTCAGTTTGGCGCTTTCGGTGGCTGTTCTATCTAAAGCCAGAGAAGAACTGCAGTTTTCTGGGGATCATTGTTGGTCAGGACATAATGATGGGATTATCCTCTTGTTAGTAAACTTTTTTAAAGCTCATTCATTGAGTCACATCAGTGAGACAGGCTGAGACTGGTGTGTGCGTGTGTGTGTGTGTGTGTGTGTGTGTGTGTGTGTGTGTGTGTGTGTGTGTGTGTGTGTGTGTGTGTGTGTGTGTGTGTGTGTGTGTGTGTGTGTGTGTGTGTGTGTGTGTGTGTGAGCAGCTGTCACAGGGCCTCCTGCAGCAGATGTTACAGGAAACCCAGCCAATCAAACCACTCACTGCCTCTATTTAAGGAAGTAGTCCCGACGGCCCCCGCAGGCTCACCTGCTCATATCCATCCGCCACAGTGTAAACAGACGGCAGCTTACAAAGAGAGGGACTGTTTTCTGCAGCACACCGACACATTTCTTCATAACTCCACCGCCACAGTGGACCCAGACGATACATTAATAGATAGTAATCTATGCCAGTCTTAAGATGTCGTCATGGAAGTGAAGAGTTATTCAACTCGAGGTTGTTCGACCCTGAACTAATCCTTCTGTTTCACTAAAACTTCAACCTCAGGAATGCATTAAAGTGTACTGCTGATGTTACAGAAAATAATATCGAGAATAATTACATATCACCCTTGATATTTACTGTATTCTGGTAAATATTTCCAACTGTCAGTTCAGACCGAAGGTTTCCAAAGTGTGGGGCGCCACTTTCAGGGGTCACATCTGCTGGAAAACTCAGGGTCGGCGTAATCCCAATTCATTTTTTTTTTTCAAAATAAATCCCAATAAATACAAACACTTGGAGGAAAAACTATCGATCATTCCAACTTTTTTTTTTTTTTTTTTATTGTTATGGACAAATTAAAATGATAAAACAAACAGTTGCAGACTGGACATAAAATCCTTAGATTTCACATTAAGAGCTCCTAATAAGCCCGAGGGAGGAGAGTTATACTTCAGTGCTTAAAGTCACAGTCACAGTTATGTAATTAAAACAAATAGAAACTCCAGCATTCCACCATAAATTAATACTTGAGATGAGACAAAGCGTGCACTAAGAGAGCGACAGGGCTGAGAGACACGATACGGTTCTGCCGTTTAAGACGCATTTATTACATGTGTAGTTTACGTGTGACTACAGACAACAACATGACAAGGGATGTCGCTGATGTGTTTAAGCAGTAACGGGCTTCTATTATCATCGGCTTGTATGTAATACAGCCGCCGCTAAGTTTCAATATGAATCTAAAACTTTGAATGTTAATCTATAGTTCCTTAATAAATTGTATTTTTGGAAAACTATCAGACAGATCAGCTCACAAACTTAATTGGGTCCTGATCTGGACTGGAGTGGACTACTGGACTTGAGCAATATCACATTAAATGCGATGTCCTTCTGAGCTGTATGAATATGAAAACAATAGATTTTTTTTACTAGATGGTCTACAGCTCAGACTACCTGCGACGTAGTTCTACAATCTTATTTGTTTTCTTATTTTCCTATTTCAAAAAACATAACAAAAAGTATTGAACAAAAAAAATTGCAAATAAATATCCTAAAAATTACATTTGTAACCAAACACACACATAAAACATTCAAACGTATAAACAATTGAAATAGAAACATAATTTCTTTGTTTTGTTATTAGAAATAAGTCTTTTTATTTCAGTCTGTGGGATGGATCAATGAGCAGACGAGCTAAAAGAAAATGTTTTGGGGGGAAAACTAGCAAATCGAGAAATAGAAATCTGCAGGTACTGGAAAGGTTTTTATGACGACAAGTAGTTTATAATCATTATCTTCTGAGTGAATACTTTAAGAATGTAGCATTCTTAGATATTTTGGGGTGCAGAAATTGGAGATATTTGTTTGCTGCTAACTGCAAGTATGTTGTAAATATAATTTAAGACAAAGCCCATGGTATTGAATATCACCCTCGTCTCGTGGTGAGAAAGTTGTGAGTTTGAGTCCGGGTTGAGGCCTATCTGTGTGGAATTTGCACATGGGTTGTTTCTTCTTCTTTTTTTATCACTGAGTTGTTTCTTTTTATAATTATTGATGTCAATGGATCACAAATCAATGTCCTGAGTGTGAATGTGAGTGAGTGCGATTGTCTTGTTAGACTGTTGAACTGTTCAGGGTTTTGAGCTGCCTCAAACCCACAGCTGGGATCATCTCCAGCGATCCTGGAGGGGTGAAATGTATGTTAATATTTGAAAACAGAACATTTCTTTGTTTAGTTTGTTTCACATTAGGACAAACTGAAATTTTAAATGAAGAAATTCAGATGCTGTGGAATTGAGAAAACTCATTAACGGCTGGTTTATTGCATGTAGACAAGTTAATAGAAGATCTTGTGAAATCCCATTATATTTCTAATGAAATAAATAAAGTCGTACGTTTTAGCCTCGTGGCCAAAAAAACAGATAACTTCCTCCTTTAAATATATCATGGACCGGTGACCTTTGGCCCACAGTGAACTGGGATCAGCTCCAGTGCCCTGCGACCCTGTGCAGCAACAAAGAAGATGAATGGAAGTTTTCTGTTTGAGATCCTCAAAATATTGATATTTCGCTCTTTTTACATCATAAACAATTAACATTAGTATTGTAGTACAGAAAACTATGGCCCCTGGGTTTATTACATGGTTATGTAAAATGGAATTACATGATGTTTCTCTGTTTTAACATTTGGTGATTTTATAATGCAACTATATAAAGTGTGTTTCCGTATTTTTGAAAAGTGCCATACCATTAAAATGTATATTTATCACTTGCAGCCTCAAGTCCTGGATATTTAGCCATATTCTGTATTCATAAAGTGAAGAAAAGATCACAAATTATAGTAAAACAGTGTGAATCCTTAATATGCTGTGTGATGTAACAGAAAACTATTAACAGCTTTATTATAGGACACTATGTAGACTGTGCTTGACTGTTTCTGCTGAAATTCCACATTCTGCCTATTTCTAAGTGGATAATTCTTGTTATTGAGATAGTGTGATATTATAACCATGATGTAATGATCAGAGTTTGTCTTTTTTATTTTCTTGTTGTGCAGTGAGACGCGCTGCAGCAGCGTTATACAGGGTGTATAACATGTCAATAAGCAGCAGCAGGAGCTGCTTTATTCATGGATGAGGCAGAAATGAAGAAGGAGCGTGCGGTGTCTATTTTCTCGGGCGGACGTGCTCACTGCCTTGGAACAGTCCCTTCATGTGTGTGTGTGGATCAGTGTGTGTGTGTGTGTGTGTGTGTGCATGTGTGTACTTGTGTGTGTGTGTGTGTGAGAGAGAGCTGCCTCCTCTCGTGTTGATGTCGAACGACCGCCGCCGACTCTGCCGGTGATCAGACCGGATTAAAAACAAATATTAAAAAACAAAACAAAAAAAAAAAACACCACCCTCCCGGAGCCCCGTCCAACTCGAGCCGCCCCGTCTCCAGCGCCTCCAAAGCCCCGGGTCCGTCCGACGCGATGAGCCTGCCTCGACCGGACGAGTTCCAGCCTCCTCCGGAGTGCCCGGTCTTCGAGCCCAGCTGGGAGGAATTCCGAGACCCGTTCGCCTTCATCAACAAAATCCGTCCCATCGCGGAGAAGACGGGGATCTGCAAAGTGCGGCCGCCGCCGGTGAGTGCAGAGCCCGGCTGCCTGGCGGCGGATGCTGCGTTCGCTTTCGGCCGTTAAAGAGGCTCGTTGTAGATGGACGGAGCGCCGCGGATTTAAAGGGACTGCTCAACATGGCGGATGTACCAACGGCTCCAACGCACAGTCTTTGTGCCGCCGCGGCTCGCCCGCCGCGTTTTTGAACGTCAAACGCGTCTTTTATTTTTTTTCGAGGTGGAGCGCGTTGGCGGTCGCGGAGCCGTGCCGGCGGGGGTGGTGGGGTGAGGTGTGGGGGGGAGGTAAGGCGGCGTTGGGGCCGCCGGTCACCGCGGCGCTCCGGTTCCTTGAGCCGCGGAGCTAGTTGCTAGCATGCTAACAAGCTAAAGCAACCTGTCAGAGGAGGCGATGCGGAAGACGTTTGAGCTGCAGGCTGCCGACAATGCTGCGACCCCCCCACTTTACCAAAAAAAAAAAAAAAAAAACACTTATTTAACCCCCGATTCACACATTCTGTCCCCCACATGCTGCGACCGACAGCGCGTTGACTTTCTCTCCGCTCCGTGAAGGAGCATCATTGTGTCAAGCAACGTGTCCTCCATCACTTTTTTTTTTAACCACCAGTTATAGAACAATAATTATGTCACCAGCCAACATACATTACAATAACATTATCATTACACTGGTAAATATTTCCCCCCCTACTTCTCCCGGAACCAAAATTAAATAAATAAACGCATCCTTGATGTTGAAGACCACTATTATTAATACACTAAAAACAACAACAACCCCCCCCCCCCAAGCATCGACTCTAGAAGTTGTGGTAAATTGAGTTTTTAAGTGGCCTTGTCTTCTATTTGAGGCCCGATGAAGATGTGAGTTTTGCTGGAAGGAGTTCACGTCCATACAGGAGTGTGTGTTGTTACAGGGTGTTGTCCTCCATGTTGGCTTTGTGGTAAACTGGGCTGCAGAGTGAGAGTCTTCCATCTGGCCATTTTGTGTGCCAGTGGGGGGATGTTGTTGAATACTCTACTTAAAACAAGAAACTTTTTTTGGGGGGGGGGCCCCTTTTGTTGGGATGTTTGGGGGTGTTGTGTTATTGATGGTGCTTTTGACAGGACTACCGATTGGCCGTAAAGGATCGCTGTGTTCTCTCAGTGTTTCCAAGGCTGTGGCTTTTTTAGGTAAACTTGAGTGTTACATGTTTTCAACCAATGTGATCAACTGGGCCTCTTCCACGCACACTAACTTCACTTTAATGGAGCTATTCGGATGTTAAGAGCCGAATATGAACTTCAAAGTGCAATGGATGTCCTTTAGAATTCCTACAAGTCTTCATTGCATCAGTGTCCATACTCCACACTGACCTTCATGTGCTTATTATGTGTGTGTGTGTGTTATTTTTGTGTGTGTCTGTTTAGGGTTGGCAGCCTCCGTTTGCCTGTGACGTTGACAGACTTCACTTTGTTCCCCGGATTCAGAGGCTCAATGAGTTGGAGGTGAGTTTTGTTAGTCAGATTAGATCAGTCCTAGTTTTACTACAGTACCTTTCGGTGCATCACCACTTTCAGATTGCGCATTGTGTTTTCTTATCGCACTGCTATCAGAGCCACTGTGTCCATGCAAGGCTGCATCAATAATACAAATGATGTAATAAAAGCAGTAATAACGTCACAATAACAATGTTGCGTAACAACCGATAGATTGCTTGTTTAGACTCCTGAGCTTGTAACTCAATCAAATTTGGATTAAAAATGAACCTCAAAGCCATTTATTTAATTCTTTTATTACCTCCACCACCTTGTACGTTCTGGTTTTTCAGTTGTTTTTCCTCATGGAGGTATATTTTTGGTCAAATTTCATTTCCGTGCCGCCCATTGGTTTTGTTGCTCGCGTCTTTTCTCAGGCACAGACCAGAGTCAAGCTCAACTTCTTGGACCAGATTGCCAAGTTTTGGGATTTGCAGGGATGTGCCCTGAAGATCCCTCATGTTGAGAGGAAGATTTTGGATCTCTATAAGCTGAACAAGGTTGATCACTGTTTATATTGCACATCATTTCCACACTCACACTGACTATCACTGTATTATGCACACTTACCCAGCTCGTCCTCATTAACAGCTCCTCGTGTAATTTATACCTTCGCAAATATGATAATGCTCAGTTTTACTTGTTTATTAGTGGGATCGGGTGTTAAGCAGAGAGGTGATGCTGATATTTGTGGGACACATATTTTGAAATTTAAAGTAATAGCGTATCCCCAGCGTGCAATACACTGATGAGGATGGTTGCAGAATCCGTCTTAATCTCCCCTGCAAAAGTGATTAAAGCGACTTCACCAGCAGACAACACTAAAAAAAAACGAAACTCAATGATTCTACACACCGTACTCATACCAAAAAGTACATTTTGGTTCAATTCTAGATAAGATATCCAGTGGTTTCATAATAAAATTCCCCAGCCATTGATAAACTGTCCAATCATTGTCTTTCTGCTGAAAAAAAATAAAAAGAATTATTAAAATAAGATCCAGGCTCAGTTTGGTGTTTTGGATCGCCGGCGGTGTCTAAAAGTGTCGTCGGGAAGAAAAGAAAAGCCCATTTTATTACCTCGCATTAATGTAAGCGCGTGTCATTCCAGCACGTGGCGGATGAGGGTGGATTCGACATCGTGTGCCAGGACAGGCGGTGGACCAAGATCGCGCACCAAATGGGCTTCGCTCCTGGCAAAGCTGTGGGCTCTCACCTGCGAGGGCATTACGAGAGAATCCTCTATCCCTACAATCTGTTTCAGAGCGGCGCCAACCTGCTGGTGAGTCGGCCTCCTGCGTCAGCGTGACAGCTTTATCCCCGCTCACGATCTGCTGTGCGTCCTGATAATGCTGCCCGTTATGTGGTCATCGAAGCTTAAATTTACAAATGTGTTCGTGCTGAAAACGATACGATTTGAAGACGAATTGGTCTTGCAAATGGAATTTGTTGGCGTGTTAAAGACAAAACAACACCGTCGTTAAGATTTGCTTGTTTCTATTTGTGTTTTTTTTTAAATGTCAGCTTGAATTTTCTGTCATTTCTAAATGATCTTGTCTTGTCTGACTAATATACCGAATGTACATTTATTACCTGGTGCCAACCCTCATGCGACGTCACAAAGATGCCGCAAGAGAGCCAATCGAAGGTCATTGACCTTGTGTACGGGTCACTCTAAATTGTGGAATTACAAAAGCTCTCTCTTGCCTCAGGCACCAGATCCAGCTTCCAAACTGATGGGTTTGGAGGCTGAACCCGAACTTGAAAAGGTACGTTGGAGTCCCAGTACGAAGCCTCTCGGCCTCCTCGATTAACAAACGTGCATGTTTAACTGTGGCGTCACATGGGATAAACCCGACACGGAGGTCGTGATCCATCCGTGAAAATCAGCTCAAGCCATCGTCACTCCTCCACGATCACACTCTTCTGTTTTTGGTTCTCATGTGACAGTTTGTTTTGGCTTTTTTTTAGAACCGGAAGGATTTTTAGCTGATAAGTTTTGATATAATCTGAATATTCTAATGATCTGAGTTCAGCCCGATCAAAGATCATTTGTCACTTCAGATCTGTGTCAAGCACTGAGGAAACTGTTCTGAGGTCAGCACACTTAAAAGTCACCTGCCACAAACTGCAGTTTCTTTGCTAAATGTAACGGGAAAAACTCTGCACCGGCATCAACTCAGTATGCAAAACAACAGATAACATTCTGACATCATTAACTTCCACAATCACCAGCAATACAACGGATGAGCAACTTCATTTACAATACCTTCAATGAAAAATCGTGCGTCTTGTTGGAAGAATAGACGAAGAAGAGGGTTCCAGCTCTTTAGTGATCAAACTCAGCTAAACCTCTATAGCTCTGCCCTTTCTTAAGGAATAATGTAAAAGTACCTGGCGTGAAGTGATCACTGAAAAGGCAGGCGGAGCTCAGTGTCCTCAACATTTCAATCAATGTGTCTCTCCACACTCCATTCATCTGTCTGATCTTTTGCAATCGTTTTTTTTTTTTGAGAATTAACACAAATGAAACAGGTTTTGTTTTCCTGCAGATCTTAGCAGCTCGCTATGTTTGGAAGATGTTAACCTTACTAGTACTTTTCCATCGTTGCGATGCCATCGTCAAAACATCTGATGGGTTCCAGATTTTCTCTGCAGCAATACCGAGAACACAATACTGCACGATATGGAGGCATGAATACAGATTAGGAATCCGAGGAAGGAAGTCACGGTATGGCCTGCAAGGAGTCCTGATCGTAAACATTGCATATTCTCTTTGTAGAGTAACAAGAAAAGAAAATATGAGCTGTTCCATATAAACAGAAGAGCTGTACCTACGACTGGTTTTGCTTCATACTGATTTGTAGGTGTTGCTACATGCCATCGTAGAAAATGAAATCCTCAAGAGGAGATTTGTTTCCTTCTCGTCCCTTTATAAATCCACAAAAACAAAAGCCTTTTTTAAATAAAGGCCGTGGATAAAGAATGTGTCTCAAATCTTCCGTTTGTGTTTCATCTCGTCACAATCTTGATAAATGGATCCGTGATGGACGGAGACATCGAGGGTTCTGCGTTCATCCATTTGGGTTGAAATCAAAGTTGAAATGTCTCATTGTGACGTTTCACTTAAAAAGTCAAATTGGATAACCGAGGAATATTTAAAAGAAATAAGGAAACACCTGAAAAACATTTTTTTTTTTTAAACAATTAAAAGATACGAGTACACACACGTCAAAGCAACTGACTGTTTTGTGGCTCAAGACTTCATTCTGTAATCTGGCAATCTGTCAGTTCTGTGTTTTTCTTTTTTTTTTTTTGGTGAAACCCTGTGTCGTGGAGCACATTATGACTAAAACTGTGACACGTTCGGCCCTTTTTTTTTTTTTTTCTTTGGCATGTTCCTCCCCAACTAACCACATCCTTCTCATGACTCCTGGACTCTTGACGACAGTTCAATCAGAGGACGTCACCGACTGTCGGTACACATCTGGCGGAGTGTATTATGCATTCCACTACTACTGAAATCGAAGAGAATACAGGCTGTATTACTACTCTCACTCAGTCTATCCTGTTTCAGACACTTGAATCTGTCTTCTCCTTTTCTTTTTTATTTAAATTGGCCTCCATTCTACCGCCGACTGACAGATCACTGCGACTGAGTCTTCTGGTATTTCCGGTTACGCGCATGCGGGTTTTGTTTTTTCTTATCGCCAAGAAGTTGAGGTTTCAACAGGCTCCCTGTCTCCCTCAGTGCGTTCAGAAGCCGGTCCTGCCGGTGGAGAAGGTGGAGGAGGACGCCGACGTCAAGGAGCAGAAGCTGCAGGACCCGGTTCAGAGGTCGCCCGCGCTGACGCCCGACTCCTTACCCGGCGCTCGCAGGGCCAAGCGCATGAAGTATGAGGTGAGACGGTCAAATACGCCATTGAAGAGAAGCTCTGGAATCGCCAGATTTTTGATTTTTTTTTTTTTCCCCCCTCAATGTTACGACTGAGGATTTCACAAGTTGTTTTTGTTTTTGTTTTTTTTAATGTAGGCTGTCTGCATAAAGACCGAACCAGGTGAGCCTGAAGAGAGCAAGCCTAACCTGCGGCGGAGGATGGGCTCTTTAGTGGCCAAGCCCAAACCAGGTCAGACTCCTCATCCTCCAGCAGGGCTGGCAAACGTGTCACCTTTATAAGTAAACAGTTCAAAAACGAGAACATAAAAACATAAAAGAAATTTCATTGACGTGAAATGTGTTGAAATGTCGACGAATGACAGTAAAGTCAAATAGAGTTGTAATTACAGGAGTATTAGTGAATGACATTATTCAATGTTGACAAATTCTGTTATTTCAAATTGTTCTTTTAGTTTCTTATTGACACATATCAACCGTGTGTGTTCTGCTCATGGATGTTTAGGATCTAAAGTCTCAACCAGTCTTATCACTGATGTTTCCTTTCCAGAAAAAGAGATTCCTATTCTTGTGAAACAAGAACCAGTTGAAAGTAAGGAACCAGTAATTGAAGCTGAAAAAATCAAACCGCGGTACAAGAAGTTCCTCCCTCCGATTCCTCCGAGTCCAGTAAGCACAAAAGCACCTTTGATCTGAGATCAGCTGTACAAAATATTAAAAAAAAACATAACTATATAAATATGCCAAGACAACTTTAACCTCTTTTAAAACGGCACTGTGGAATAGATCTCATTTACAATGACATTTATATCCAAAATGATCATTTATAGGTTCTGATTTGATCCTTTTCAGATTTGCATGCTTGCATAAATAATTGATCCGGTCTTCAAATAGTTCAATCATTGAGACGTCGTTTCTATGAAGCCAGTGTTCACGTTGACCTGCGATTTCTATCCACTCACTTGGGCTCGTCCTCCTCCTCCTCGTCGTCCAGGTGGATCTGGTGGTGTGTCTGGTTTGCGGCAGCGGGGGAGACGAAGACCGTCTGTTGCTGTGTGACGGCTGCGACGACAGCTACCACACCTTCTGCCTGATCCCTCCGCTGCACAACGTCCCCAAAGGAGACTGGAGGTGCCCCAAGTGTCTGGCTCAGGTGAGCAGGATCTGCACTCTCGACGAGCTCCAGCAGGACCTGCATGCACATTCTGCATTTTATAACTTCTTCCCATCTGTCCCATCTTTTAAATCTCATGTGATAATACTGATGTCTAGATTTTCGCTCACCCAACAGCTATACATCCAGATGTTTGCTCCTGAATTGACATCTGGTAGATCATCAGATATCATCATTTTGTTTTATAAAAAAAAAAAAAAAAAGATACAACCAGCCAATTCATCTCAATATGGCGATTGTATAATACAGTTCAAGGTGCTTCACAGAGGACAAAAAAAAAAAAAAACGCAACACATGCAGGCAGTAATAATTAGAATTTATTAAGTTTCGTAAGATAAATAGACACTAAATGTGTATGAGTAGACAAGCCTTAAAAAATAATTCTCTAAACTATAATAACACACAGTGTCAACCTACAATTGAAAAAAACTGTTAAGGTGAGAAGTGAGATTTAAAACAGTACCTTTATTTGCAGCCCTTTTATCTGTCTGCAAGTCAGATCAGGGTTTTTTTAATCATCTTGAAGCGTAAAATTAGAACGAAACACCAGTAAAGGTCTCGAGGGCTCATATGTCAAATATTCTGGTGCAAAACCATGAATATCTTTGGCAGTGAGTTTCATGTTTTTTTTTTCCCCGTTTAGCTCACTATAAGCCAGTGTCGGTAGCCACCTTTGAATAGAATAAGTTATTAGAATTCCAAATCATTTCATCTTATTTTGCATATTTTAAAGCAGAACAGGTGGTTGTGCTCTCTTCTCCAGCTCTGAACTGTCCGTAGCCGCGTCATGCATTTTATTTTATTTTCTTAGGGCAGTCCAGTAAAGGAGAGCATTAACACTTGTCTTATCAAGTTCTTAATTGAAGCATGAATAATTTTTTCTGTGTCTTTCAGAGAGAGAAATGGACGCACCTTTGCAATATTTTTAAGGTGACAAAAAGCCAGACTTTTATATGAGCTTTCGGGTGATGTTCAACAAGTGAACACGCTTTCTTAGGTGCCGCCGTCGGTCTGATGTTTATTGTCGAGGTCTAAAATCCTGTTTGGAGAAATGTCACATGGACGTCCTCTGTCGTGGTCCAGTGATTGCACCTTTATCCTAAAAAAGAAAACTGATAAATGATGACAAATATTTAAAGGGTCGCATGTCCTCTGCAGAAAACTATACAGAATACGGTGACTTTAAAAAAAAATTATTAAAAAAAGGGACTGTAGGAATATGTTCACAAACTATCATAAGATGGTGTTTTTTTTTGTTTTTTTTTTATATTTTTGAAAACTCTTTCCCAACAGGAATGCAACAAACCTCACGAGGCGTTTGGGTTCGAACAAGCATACAGAGACTATTCCCTCCGTGCGTTTGGACAAATGGCAGACGCGTTTAAATCGGATTACTTCAACATGCCAGTTCACGTAAGTGGAGGCCGCGTCTCCGTCGCCTTCCTGTCGCTCTCTGTTCCGTCGGCTGCGTTCGATCTGAAAGTGTCACTGGTGACTCCAGATGGTGCCCACGGAGCTGGTCGAGAAAGAGTTCTGGCGTCTGGTCGGCGCCATCGAAGAGGACGTCACCGTTGAATACGGAGCGGATATCGCCTCCAAGGAGTTCGGGAGTGGATTCCCCATCCCCAATGGGAAGTTCAAGGTTTCTCCTGCGGACGAGGTAAGTTCTTAGCCCAAACTAACTCCAATCGCTTGTTTATCATGCGCATCGATTCTCGCCTTATTTACATAATCGCTCCTCTTGCAGAAATACCTCAAATGTGGCTGGAACCTCAACAACCTGGCCATGATGAACCCGTCCGTACTCACTCACGTCACAGCGGACATCTGTGGCATGACGCTGCCGTGGCTTTATGTCGGCATGTGCTTCTCCTCGTTCTGCTGGCACATTGAGGACCACTGGAGCTACTCCATCAACTACCTGCACTGGTAAGCCAAGCGAACCTGGATAGCGCCCCGCGATCCCGAAGGTCTCGCATTTTAGGTCCGGCACAGCATTTAAAGTGGTGTTTTGTTTTTGTTTGTTTAATAAGGGGGGAGCCCAAAACCTGGTACGGCGCTCCAGGTTTCGCTGCGGAACAGCTGGAGGAGGTGATGAGGAAGCTGGCCCCGGAGCTGTTCGACTCTCAGCCCGACCTGCTCCACCAGCTGGTCACCATCATGAACCCCAACACGCTGATGGCCCACGGAGTCCCGGTATGTACAGATGCTCTCTGTTCGCTCCGTGTGATGAGCCCGACTCGACAACGCAGCAACTGATGTTGAGATGCTCTGCTCCGGTTCAGATTTACAGAACCAACCAGTGCGCCGGGGAGTTTGTCATCACGTTCCCCCGAGCCTATCACAGTGGATTCAACCAGGGCTTTAACTTCGCCGAGGCCGTCAACTTCTGCACTGTGGACTGGGTAGGTCTACACACACACACACACACACACACACACACACACACACACACACACACACACACACACACACACACACACACACACACACACACACACACACACACACACACACACACATCTCACAAGGAAACAATGTTTTAAATACACAATGATATTGCAATTATTGTATTAGTATTGTACTTGTGCGCTAAACTTCGGGTTAATTACAGCTTTTCTCCATTGCCATCATCGGTAAACCTACAGATCTATTTGCTGGTGATGTAGATTTCACACAGATGGAAACACACAAGAATAAAATAAGCAAGTCGTCAATCATTTGGGGAAATAAGTCTGGAAAAACTAGTTTTGTGGTCTTATATTCAGCTTCACAATCAAAGACAAGAGGAACATGAAAGTGATCTGTGGACACCTGACGAACAAACAGCAGCGCATAATGGAATCTGACTTAATGATCATACCTGAGGGCTGGCAGGCGAACTACGGAGGTTCTTTGGTTTTAACAAGTACATTCAAAATGCTTTGAATGCCAGTGAGGATGTCACACTGTGGGAGGAGTAGGCAGAACCGGAGCTTAAGAACAGCAATAACTGGAGGGAACCGGCAGGGCAGCAGATCCGTGTTGAAGGAAAGAGACACACGAGACTAAAGACTCATATAAAACTCTATGTAATGGAGGAGGATGTTGTACTCTGAAGTAACTGCCGTACTACTAAAATGCACTTTGAGGTGCAACATATAAGAACCCGTGCATATTGTTTTATGAGACCTAATTAATAGAAAAGTCAGAAGTTTTTGTTTATGAAAATGTTTACTAAAGTTCTCTTACATCAAATTTGAGTTCCCTTCTCAGTGACGAAAGCTGTCCGTCCAAATCTTTTGCGGCAAGTGCTCGACTTCAATCCTGAGCAAGTTATTGATTAGTACCAGTTTACATTTTAACCTCCCTGGAAAAGTGTCATGGTTGCTTTCAGAAAAAAATTATCCTGTCCCGCAAAATGTCTGCAAACGAGAAAAACGTAGAAACGTCGTGTGATTGTCATAAAAGAACGTTTTCGTTCTACCTCTCTGCCCCCCTGCAGATGCCCCTGGGCAGGCAGTGTGTGGACCACTACCGGATGCTGCACCGGTACAACGTGTTCTCCCACGACGAGATGGTGTGCAACATGGCCTCGAAAGCACAGACGCTCAACGTGGTGCTGGCCTCCGCCGTCCACAAGGACATGGTTTCCATGATCAAGGATGAGAAGGAGCAGAGGGACAAAGTGAAGAAAATGGTACTCTCGTCGCAACCTTTTTTTTTTTTTTTTTATCTTCATACTGGAGATTATTTAGATCTTAATAACTATTCCTCACCTGGCTCTTTACGGATTTGTCGTCGTCGTCCTTGCACCATCTGCAGGGGGTGTCGCGCAGCATCGAGGCGAAGTACGACCACCTCCAGGATGACGAGCGGCAGTGTGCCAAGTGCAGGACCACCTGTTACCTGTCTGCCGTCACCTGCTCCTGCAGCCCCAGCGTCCTGGTCTGCCTCCACCACATCGACGACCTCTGCCCCTGCCCCGTCACCAACTACACACTGAAGTAAGTCCCACTTGGGGCTCCGGCCCGGATTAATCAACCCGGCACGTCTGTGGACGTCTTATTATTATTATTATTTTCCTCCCCCGAACCGGATTTGTGTTCCGTCTGCAGTTACAGATACACACTGGACGAGCTGCACCCCATGGTGAATGATGTGAAGCGGCGAGCCGAGGTCTATGACGAATGGGCGTCCACCGTGTCCGTAACTCTGGAAGCTAAGCTGGAGAAGAAGAAAGGTAAACGGCACGAGGAAAGAAGAAGATACGATAATATGTCGACCCGTTTGAGCTCATCAGATGGCAGTAGTTGTAATAACTTTGTTACAAATGGCTCGCGATCCACTTTTGTAGTAATCTGAAGAGATAGCTGATAAACAAAGGCTCTTCATTCATTGTATCACTGCCTCCTTCACCGGCAGTTGTCTGAAAGAGAGAGAGGGAAAAAAAAAAGTCTCATTCATGGCAGCTGTTGTGCTTGGTGGAGTTTGCCATGTGTCACAGCTCCACAACCTGCAGCCGTCTGTCAGCTGGTGTCCAACTCCACTGTGATATTCTCTGCTCCACGCAGCACACTGGGATCCTCCTACAGGACATTTTGTCTCCATAGCATGCAATGCAAAAACTCTTAAATCTTCCCAAGGAGTTTCACATAGTTTGCACCATTAATTAGTTGGTATTGATCAATCAGGTCACACAAAATCCCCAGTTTGAAGTGAAAATTTTTCGAAGTCGCCTCCCCAAGTCTCCAGGAGTTTTGCTGGTTGAACATACAGGGTGTGTCGAAGTTGCGCGACTAACCAGGGACCCTCTCCCTCCTCAGGCCTTCCCATCTTCCGCACTCTCCTGGCCGAATCAGAGTCCATGTCGTTCCCGGACAACGACCTCCTCCGCCGGCTCCGCCTGGTCACGCAGGATGCGGAGAAGTGCTCCTCGGTGGCCCAGCAGCTGCTGAACGGCAAGAGACAGACCAGGTAAAGTCTCCGATGGAGAGCGGCTCACGATCCCTACGTCCTGCGTTGTTCCCTCAACACGGCGCCGTCCCCCGTCTTCAGGTACCGGTGCGACAGCGCAAAGTCCAGCCAGCTGACCGTGGAGGAGCTGAGGTCATTCGTGAGGCAGCTGTACAACCTCTCCTGTAGCCTCCCTCAGGCGCCGCTGCTGAAGGTACGCTAGGAGAGATGGACCTCACACCCGTCTTGGTTCGACGCCACACGAAACTCTCACATTTTAGTCTGTCAGAACTGGAAAATTTGTCAGGGTGTAAATTTAAAGGTCATTTTTTTTAGCTTTTCACAATCACACTCAAACAATCTTTTGTCCTTCTTCTCGCCGGACTGACTCGTAGAGAAGGAGCCGTTAATAAGTGACGCTGCAGAGAGAGGAGAGAGCAACCATTTGCATTAACTTGACCAAACATTGACAATGCAAAACTACAAGGACAAGGACAAGCTGTTGTTCAGAAATATATTCAGCCAGTTAGAGAACAGGGTCTCCAATGGTGGAAACAAAGTTATTTATTGCTTGACAGTTTTTTTTATAAAGCTGCAGGGAGATGCTAAAGACAGGAGGAGCATAATGAAACATCAATATTGTGGTTAAACCACTGAACAACGTAAATCAAACCATTTTTTTTTCATTCAGTGACGGGTTGACGATTTCTCCCGGTAGGAACTCCTGAATCGCATCGAGGACTTCCAGCAGCACAGCGAGAAGGTCCTCGCGGACGAGTTCCCCAGCGTGACGGAGATCCAGGGCCTGCTGGACGTCAGCTTCGACTTCGACGTGGACCTCCCCGAGCTGCCCCTCCTCCGGGAGCGGCTGGAGCAGGCTCGCTGGCTGGAGGGCGTGCGGCAGGCCAACGCTCAGCCCGCCGCCCTCACCCTGAAGGCCATGAGGCGGCTCATCGACCAGGGCGTGGGCCTGGCGCCGCACGCGTCCGTAGAGAAGGCCATGGCTCGGCTTCAGGAGCAGCTCACCACGTCCGAGCACTGGGAGGAGAAGGCCAGCGGCCTCCTCAAAGCCCGGTGAGTGCAGAACCGACCGGTTGCCGAACGACGTTCACAAGCGAGCCACAATACCGGCGGATAAAACAACACAAAAAACACGGACCTGAAACCCCAGAAACATATGATACTCAAATGTTTCTGTGCTTCTTAACTCTTTTTTGCAGGCTCTTACGCCAATTGCAACTGAGTAACGTGATAAATGCGTTCGATGCTCCTGATTTTGCTTCACTTTAATTACAGCTAGTGCAAAATGCCGCCGCTAGAATATTCGACAAAGACCAACAAAAAGTGAGCATCATATTTAGTTCTGCCCTCATTCCACTGGTACCCGGCGCCGTTCAGGCTTAACTGTCATAAGTGCTTCTAAAAGGCTTTTAATGGCATGGCTGTCATAAATGTGCATCTGTTCTCAGGACATTATCAGATGAACTGATCGCAAGTCGGGACGTAGATCTTCCCATGCTTCCAGACTTTTTCCTCATCGAGCTCAGTTTTAGATGTCACGACGTATAAAACTGTTCTGTATATATCATCTCTATATATGGAGTCAGAATTTGTTAAATAATTGTCAGATTTAAGCACAAAACATTTTTTTTTTTTTTTGTAATGTTGAAATCCAAAATATGGAGAGCATCCGGACAAACCGCCATGACAGCTCATTTTATTTAGAGTTGGTAGACGCCCATGTGTGATTTGGTGTGTGTGTGTGTGTGTGTGTGTGTGTGTGTGTGTGTGTGTGTGTGTGTGTGTGTGTGTGTGTGTGTGTGTGTGTGTGTGTGTGTGTGTGTGTGTGTGTGTGTGTTGCCGCCCCTGCAGACCGCCACACTCGGTCGAGACGCTCAGGGCTGCCGCCGAAAAGGTGTCGAGCCTCACCGCTTACCTCCCCAATTGTCTCCTCCTCAAAGACACCATCAGAAAAGCTCAAGAGTGGCTTCAAGAGACCGAAGAGCTGCAGGTCAGGGAAAACTTTCTTTTTCACTCCCATCTGATTTTTTTGCACGCAGGTAGAATTGAGCGTAACCGTACTGCCGAATCGATTCTTCCAGGCCAGCGGCTGCATCCTGATGTGGGACAGTCTGTCCGACATGGTGCTGCGAGGACAGTCCATCCAAGTCCACCTGGAGCCTCTGGACCGACTGGAGACTCTGATGGCTGAAGTACAGGAGTGGAAAGAAACCGCAGCGGCAGCTTTTCTTCAGAAAGACTCCACACTTACCTTACTGGAGGTACAACACACCCTAATTTTAAGATCAGCAATCTGAGATGTTTTTTTTTTTCCTGGAATTTTTTTATTCACTTCCAACTTCATTCGAGCATTTTCAGTGAAAGTGTAGACTTTAGACTGCTGCGAACGCCGTCGTCAGCTCGTCACCGATCTCTGCGCCTTATTCAGATGACGAGGCCGGCGTCAAATGACAAGCAGAGGCTTTTAGTGAGGAGAGGCCATGAAGAGGTATTCAGACAGGATGAACTGCAGAGTCAAAGAAAAGAATCAGCACGCTTTTCTTCCAGCTATTTTTCAGCTATTTGGTTTTCCTCTCTCGCTTGATTTGATCAGCACGACATTAAACCACTTTTAAATCCCATTAGGCACAAAGAAAGAAATTAAATTTGTCAGTAAAGTCAGTCGTTGACTTGCGGCTTCGAATCGGTTTCTTATTTCATTAACAGTGAGGGGAAAAAAATTGTTTTTGGTCACTTTTAGGGGAAATTCTATTTGCTTTTTATAGCACTGTTATAAGTCTTTGATATTTTCTCGTATTTCATTCATTCAAAGAACAACCAAATAAAGAGGAACATCGAAATCCAAATAATGGATGTACGGGTCAGTTGTCAAATTCAGCCCCAGTGATTTGTCATTAAATTGCATTTCAAATGGGAACTTCCTTCTCCGAAGCCTGAGTCGGACATGAAGAGGATGATTGCTGTCAGTCCGGCAGATTCAGATGTTGTCACGTTGATTGCAGGTCCTGTGTCCAAGATGTGAAGTTGGAAACGTGGGTTCTCCGAAGAGGAAGGCCAAGAAAGGAAAGCAGTCGCCGAAAAGTAACAAGAAGAAGACGCCGAGGCTCAACACCCTCAGCGACGTGGAAAAGGCACTTTCGGAGACCAAGGATTCTACCTCTGCTGTAAATACAGATCAATAACTCTTTACTGAGGCTGAAGATGATTCAGCACAGCCGAGGAGGACAGAGTTGCCATGGCAGTCAGAGAACAGGGGCAGATGGCAGCGTAGTGATGTGACAATTATGAATGAAGGGGGGTTTTTTTGGGGGGGGTTTTGACAGCGTGGGAAAGTGGCAGCGAAAGTAGAGCAGCAGGAATTAAAGTTTCATAAAGGCCTAATTACAGCGATACGATGGTTTTAAACTGCCTCCATCAGGAAATGACTCTTGTTATGTTTTATTCAACCAGATGGCGACGCTGGAAGAGCTGCGGCTGCGGGAGTTGGAGGCTTTCTCTAATCTCAGGGCAGCCAACGAGTCGAAGCTCCTCCCCACGGCGGACTGCATGGACCTGAGGGTGTGCTTCTGCCAGAAGGCGCCCATGGGCGCCATGCTGCAGTGCGAACTGTGCCGGGACGCGTTCCACAGCGTGTGCGTCCGGGACCCGTCGGCCTCCTGCGAAACGCAGCCGTGGCTCTGTCCGCAGTGCCAGCCCTCGGAAAAGCCCCCGCTCGCCAAGGCCCTCTCCCTGCTGTCTTCCCTGCGGCGCGTCGGCGTGCGCCTGCCGGAGGGCGACGCCCTGCGCTACCTGGCGGAGAGGACGGGCGACTGGCAGGAGCGGGCGCAGCGGATTTCGCAGACGTGCAACCTGCCGGAGCTGGACGAGCGGCCGGGGACGCCGCCCACGCTCAGCCGCTACGTGTCGGCCGGCGAGAACACCCACGACCACACCCAGGTCGCCGTCAGTCCGCGAGACGCTTCGAGCGAACTGTGCGATGAGGTTGCAAACGTTACATTGAAGGTTTGGGTGTTTTTTTTTGTTTTTTTTTTATAACAGGCTCCGTGTTTGACTCCGGAGTGGAACAGGACGAGCCAGGCTCAGACCGTCTTCTACACCGAGCAGAGATGCATACCACTGCAGGGTCAGTGTGGGCTTCTTGCAGCCAAAATCCCCCCCCCATATGTGAACATCAGGTTGTTTAAGGTGTGTGTGTGTGTCGGTGTGTGTATCAGGTTTGAGTCAGGAGCTGGAGGAGCTGATGGTGGAGGGGCTCCTGCTGCAGGTTTCTCTGCCGGAGGTCCAGAGTCTCTACCACGTTTTATTGGACCGAGCCAGTAGCCAACACACAATCAGCTGCATGTCGCCGCCGCAGGACGAGTCCACGGACACACACACGCACAACTCTCAGGGAACAAATCTGCCACTAAACCAGGTACGAGTGCAAAAAAAAATCTGTGTTTAAACATGTGGTGCATGGAAAAGAAAAGAGAAATAAATATATGATAATTACAAGGTTGGACTTTAAAACAGTCGAATTCGGTCAACTTGCGTGGATCACATTGAACTCAATGTTTTGCAAATCATACAGTTGAATAAGGCTGTAAAGACATTGGGTCACAAATGCTCAAAGATTTAAATTGAAGACAATAGTTGATGCATTTTAATGTTCTTAAACGTTTCAATGTTATGTGATTAATCTTTACTCCGGCCGACCAGGACAGTTGCAATCAAACCAGGCGTAATATATCGCAAAAACTCCTGAAACCCGACAGACTTTTGACTTCAGTTGTGTCGATTCTCCCTTTTTTTTTACCCAGAGCGGCACCAACGACGTGCGGGAAAGCGCGAACGGCTCGGACAAGAAAGCAAAGCGGCACATGGAGCGGGAAGGCTGCGACGCGGCGCGCCGGCGGGAGGACAAAAAGCACGCCCACAAGCGGCAGAAGATGAACAAGAAGCAGCAGCAGCATCGCCGGCCGGCCTCCACCT
Organism: Blennius ocellaris; assembly: GCF_963422515.1. Classification (NCBI taxonomy): domain Eukaryota; kingdom Metazoa; phylum Chordata; class Actinopteri; order Blenniiformes; family Blenniidae; genus Blennius; species Blennius ocellaris. The sequence goes on from NC_137654.1 coordinate 22,234,091, forward strand.
CGTCCTCCCCGCGCTCCGACTTCTCCCAGTCCGACGACTCCGACGAGGAAATGGCCGTTTGTCCCGCAGACAGGTGCCAGCTGCCCGAGGGAGACGAGGTGAGAGCATCTCCCGTAACGTCGCATTCCGTCACACTGCAGGAACAAAAATAAATCAAGATTTTTGGGCCCATTTAAACCATGTTTTGTTAGAAAGTAATGAAACCGATAAAAATGGGTAAAGTGTTATTTTTGATTCAATAACCAGCAGCTGAAGAACTATTCTATCTATGATGATATTGTCATGGCACCAGACTTTTAACACGAGAGCACCGTGGAATAAAATTTGTTTAGCGGCGGGAGAACAACTGGGATACACGGCAAACAGTCTGTTTCTTTTGAGTTTTCAGCTTGAGATGCTCGTTTTCCGTCTCGGTTGTTATCCGGCACAGCAGGCAGCCACAAACCGTAAAACTCCACTGAGCTCCAGCTGCTCAACGGCACACGGCAGGCCGACACTCAGAAACAAGTTGGTAAACCAAGTACAGCGGGAAGGTTCCCCTCCAGACGTACTACAGGCAAAAAAAACTAAAACAGATATGATTATCATGTGGAAAAGCATTTTCCCTTCACTTTCAGTTTTTTCTGAATTAATCAGTTTAGTAATTTTTCTAAACGTCTATTTTTTCTGTTGCTGATCAGATGAACCTTCTGGTTCCTTATGAGAATAGAGAGTGAAGTTTCACCGTGTTTAGTTGTTTTGTGTAAAATCAGATAATCTCTCTTTTTGTCGATCAAATATATTTTATATTTGTTTAAAGTTTAGCATTCAAATTTAGAACTGTACCAACTACAGTTTGTTTCAGAAGATAGAAGAATGTTTTGTTTTTTTATGTTTTTTACATGGACAACTAGATTTACTTAAAATATTTTGGATGTTATGGCCATAAAATGTGCAATGAGTTAGATCTTTCTCACAGCTGATCGATTGTCATCATTGTATAAAGTCCCCGAAGAGCTGATGTTGCAGATGTGTGACACACTGCCGACTCTCGATGAATGTCACAAGCTGTCTCATAGCTGAGAAATACAGGATAGTAGTGAAAGGATGAGCAAAATGTCTGCTGTGTTGTTTGTTTTTTCTGTCTTGCAAAGTTTAATCTCATTGGATGACGAAAAGAGCAGGACTGTTTTTCTTTTCGTGAATGAAAAACGCTTCCTGAGAACAGACGGGGGTCACAATAATGCTGCAGCTGCATGTGTGAACAAGCAGCTGTTTGCACTGTTTGTTGCAGGTTTGTTATTAATCCCGTGTGTGTGTGTGCACGTGTGTGTGCCTGTGTGTGTGCGTGTGCGCAGGTCGACTGGGTCCAGTGTGACGGCAGCTGCAACCAGTGGTTCCACCAAGTCTGTGTGGGCGTCACGGCGGAGATGGCGGAGAAGGAGGACTACGTTTGCGCGGCGTGTTCGCTGAAAGACGATAACGTGGGAAAGTGAAGGCGGCGTTTCTGCAGAGTCCCGCGTGTCCTCGCTCTCGCTATCAGAGCCTCCGGTCTGGATGTGTCGCTGCCCCCCCCCCCCCCCCCCCCCCCCGTCCCGTCTGTCCAACCCTTTTGTAACAACGGTGCTATCTCCTCTTTTTGACTTGTTGTCCAGAACTATAATGTTTAGTTTTTGTTTTTGTTTTTTTTTGGTATTTTTACATATATATATATATATATATATATATATATATATATATATATATATATATTTCTTTCTTCTTATGAATTGTTTGTGGTTGTCTAAGTCAGAAAAACAAAAAACACAGGAAGTGAAGTGTGCTGCATGGGAATCCATTACGTCAACGCAGAGGAGTCTTACACCACGTTTCCCCACAGTAAAGAGAGTAACTCAATGGTTGATAGTTTCGTCTTTGGAGCCTCCCTTGCATGATAAACAGACTTGAGGGGACAGAATTGAGGTTTTCACCCCCCCCCCCCCCCCACCCCCACTCCCACCCCCCTTACGACACCCCCAATAAATCACTATTGCAGGTTTTTTTTCCTTTCTCTCTGATCCAGTGTTTAGTACATGCATCTTAATATAATTATTCCCTTTTTGTTTTGTAGAATAGTTTTATTTATCTGAGCAATAATTTTTGTCTGAATCGACTTAAATGGCTTGGTCTCCGCTGAGTTGTGTTTTTTTAGCGATGGTGGTGTGATGTACAGGGAGCAACGCACGGTGGCGAAGACGCGCTGCCGCAGGTAGAAGATGGGGGGGTAAAAAAAACAGGACGCGCCCGCTCTCGTAACTCGTCCTAACAAGCCGCCGGGAAGGACTCGGAGGGTAGCTGAAGATGTTACAGGTTTATATTGTGGAATAAAGCCTTCTTGTTCTATGGAGAAGTCTTGTCCTTTTCACTGAACAGAAACCAACCTGTGGAGCTTCTCGTGGAGATTCTGTCAAAGCTATACCTTTTCTATAATGCTTTATCCAAAGTTACATGTAAATAAATAAAGTGTCTTCAATTTTTTTTTTATTCTCAATTTTGTTGCAAAGCTTCACAAGAGACCTTTCACCTGACAGTTTAAGATATAGAACTTAAATAGAAGAATTGTACATATGTAGCCCACTATATATGTGCAGTGCATCCTTTTATGTCAGCTTTTACTGAATTTAGGTGAATTTTAAACTTTATTAACACATGAAAGTGGTCTGCAGGTGACAAGAGTCAAAACAATGCACAGGAGCATAATCAACAATAACATTTGTTGAAAATGATTGAAGTAATAGCGGCCCAACATGACGACCCAGATTAATCAGTGTTTTTGTTAGAAATAATATTACTACATGGCAAATAATTTACCAGCAGGTTAGTGGAGTCATAAAAATCCCATAAAAAACATTCATGCTCCAGAGTCTGTGTAGTTGAATAATTAATAGAAAGGGGCGTGGTCAAAATAATACTGTGGAGTTGCTCCAGTTGTCTTTATTTTAAGGACGAAGCCAAGACACGTCCATACATTTCTCTCTGAAAACTTTTGAAAAATATGTTATTCTAGATTAGAATAATGAGTGGCGAGAAGGAGCTGCACTAATAGAGGTCAAATACTTTTTCGAAAGATAACTTTTCTGAAGAAAACTTTAAGAATGCGTCTCAAAAATTACTTTTTATTGATCGCCTTGGCGAAATTATTTATTATTCTATACGAGCAGCTGCTGGGGAGTCAAGGGTCACGCTCACGAACCCACTCTAATAACCATCACTGTCCTGAATCAGGTGGTCGAAGACGATCCTCAACTCATGAGAAGACAAATGAACCTAATGGAGTTGGTTTGGTTCCTTTTTCCTTGAACCGTCTTCGTGGGTTTCCACTGAAGGGGGAGCCAGAAACCAGCAGAGGGAGGAAGAAAGAGCCTCAAGATCCAAGTGTGTCTTTGTCTCAGAGAAGGGTGATGAAAAACAACTGAAGGGAGACATTATTCTATAGTTGGATCACTTTATACAGGGACAAGTCACCACTTTAACACGGGGCAAACACCCACACATAGTCACAGATGAACCAAAGTCACATGTGAATATTTAGATTTGAGAAATGCAGAGTGGACAGGAAATGTGCAGCGAGTGAGAACTTCAAATTTCTATATGCAGCTTTCTGGTGTTTTTTTGTTGTTTTTTTTTTTTTTTGCATTTTTGTGGACATCAGAAACGGTCGACACGCTAAATCCTCTCAGCTGTGATCGATTTTGGAATATAAGGATTATAAAGGTAAAAATAAACTTGTTCCTCCTGGCAGGGCCACAAAGCTGGCACTGCATTTTATTCTGTAATTATCAAGATACTATTTCACCCAAGTCCCTGAAATCAATGGACCATCAAGTGTCCCCTTCAGTCCTGGAGACCGGGCTGCTGAGTCAGCAACATTTACTGACGAGGCTGTCTGACGGAGCAATGATGTGCTTCATTTCTGTTGAGTCAAACGCAGCTCAGTTTCTACAAATGCCATTTCTATATAGTGAGAAAAGAGGGGGGGGGGGGGGGAATCTGAAATTTATCTGGAGTTATGAATAGGACAAATAAGTTAAATAGTTAACTAATAAAAATAATAATACCTCCATCTGGACTGTTAATTTATTGTAGTCTGCAGCTCTGTGCTCTGCCACTTCAAACCCTAAAATCTAGTTCAACCATAAGCACATACAGTATGTCTCACTAACTCAGGGGCACAAATTAAGCAAATTTGGACTTTTAGACGTGCTTCACTGGTTTTTCTTTCTCGTCTCATCATGGAAAACTCCTTGTAAGGACTTCAACAATAACGATCAATGACAATTATGGCTCTTAATAGGATGAAAAATAACGTATTATACATCTCTAAACTGACTCAGCATTCATGCAGTTTACTTTTTTATCCTAAAATCAGCATCATTAGAAGTGATGAAGAGAAATGACATTTGATACAGAGTTCTAATATATTCAAAATGAATGGACGGACCAACATTTTATTCATTTTGGAAATGTGACTCAATGACTAAGAACAGGATTTGGCCTGCAGATCACCAGTTTCCTGTGTCTGACCTAAAAATGATCACCTGCTGACATTTCGGAGTATTTAAGATGCTTTCATTGATTATCAGATACTGTGATCACTGACAAGACCGACCTGATACCAGGAGGTTAAATATGTAATTCTTTATCAGATTAGTCAATTAGAACGAAGCAGTTCATACAGGAGCATGAGACAAGGACTGACTCTGTGCCAACGCTCTATTTATTCAACTGAGTGTCTCCTGCACGGAGGACTAACATCATGTGACTGCATCCAGAAGCACAAACAACAAGAGCAGATCCAGATTGATGCAAACTGACACAATGCACAAATACGATGTAATTTATACTGCATGTCAAGGGATATTTTTCTAGATTCAACTTTAAGCATCACCTCAAGAGTCATCCACCTTAATTGGCGACATGATTTTTCCACTGGAATATGAATGAGAGTGATTAGCTCTCTATGTTTGGTCATCAGTCCAAAACATAGAACAACCACAACAGCTGATTGATGGGTGTTATTTACTCATATTATATTACTAGTATATATTTATGAGTATATATATATATGAAGTATATATTTGAAGTATAAATACATGGTCTACTCCAAAATAGTTTTATTCTTGTGTGTGTGTGTGTGTGTGTGCGTGTGTGTGTGCAAGTGCTTTAATCGCGCAGTAACCTGGATCGCTGTGATTGGCTGCCTCTCGTCCAATCAGCGGCCGCGGCTCGTTCCGACCCTTCCGTACATCCACAGGCTCATTTAGCGCACACACATAGCGGAACACGGTGAGTGTCTCTCTGGAGCTCCTATCACTGTGTAAAATCGGTCCTCTGGCAGCTAATCGGTTCAGAGTTTGGTGTCGCTAGTGTACGAGTTAAGTCTGTAGACATTTATTCGTGTGTGATGAAACTTTCGGATTACCTCTGCGAAATATTTCCTGTGGGTAAAATAGCTTAGCTTCCATGCTAACTCAGCCCGGCTAACATCAGCTTATGACTTAACTCTCGAGTTATCGGCACAGACATACTTTTCACTGAAAGTAACTTACTGCGCGGTTGTATCGCCTCTGTTCTCGGTCGTGTATTGTGTCTCCCTCCTGCCGACACAAACTCCCCTGGAGTTTTAAATAAAAGTCTGGAAGTGAAAGCGGAATCTTGGGGAGTTTAGTCTGTTGCTAGCGGCTGAGCTAACTTGTCGCGTTAGCTAAATAGTTGCTCTAACGGCTGAGTAACTTTAGAATTAAAGTTAAGCGTTTCATTCCCGGAGTGAGTTTACAGCAAAGCACTCGATTTGTGCTTTGCGAAGCGAGGCGAGTGAACTTTGTGGCGGTGCTGAGGGGCGCACAAGTCGCCGTACTTTTCCAAGCTACCAGCTAGCAGTCCGGGTTAGCATTTAGCTCAGCCTGTCAGCTGCGTGCTGGTAGGGGGGGGTGTAAGTTCGTCTTCTGTTCGGACCCACATAAATGATCGATACGCGTTCACGGTTTTACAGAAAACGTGCGCTTCCTGTACGCTGAACCGGGGACTTTCTCCGACTTTTACCCGGTTGTTTTGGAGCAGCGGTCTGTTGCGTTGGGAAACTAATAGCCACACCCTTCCTCTCGAAACTAACTGCGATTATAAATTGTCATTGAAGCTTGTCTCCTCATCGTCTTTCCTGTCACATACCGATATTTTACTCCGTGATCGACATTAGGAGATTTAGTTTTACTAAACATACTCTGTGAGCTGCAACCGAAAGTTGTTTTTTTTGTTTTTTTGTTTTTTTGTTTTTGAGCATTTCAGCAGACTTGAACTGCATTTCTTTTCTATTTGAAACAATATTTTCTGTTTTGAACCGCAGAAGCAGTTTGATCCACGCCAGGGTGAAAACTTTTTCATCAGCAATTAGTTTTTCCACAGTTTGGTAATCAGCAACAAGTCGTTGAATATGTTGTTTGTACCCCTAGGGGTCCTGTGGAGTACTGCACAGTTCTCAAACTAGATTAAAACGTCACCAGTCCAATGTTTAGTCCTCAAATGAGCAAACTTTTTGTAGAAGTAGAAAATTATACAGTTTTTTTTTCTCTTAATCCTCAACAGGTAAAGTCACTAAATCATTAGTGCAATACATCTTTGGTGGCACAGTGAGTGATTGAGGGTAAGGCTTTTAAATGTAAATAGTAATACAATGGCTCTTCAAACTGGACACAGACGTGTCAAGCTGTCTAATATATTCCTATACAGTCTCTTAAAATAATTTTTAATGCGTCAGCACATGCTCAGCTTTTTGGTTTAGAAAGCCTCTGCCTGAATGAAATGTTTTGTATTTCATTATGTAACGTGAAAAGTCACCTCTTGACTCCGTAAAGCACCTGCAGTAAAAAAAATCCAGAGAATAAGCACACACACCATGTGATGGCACACACGCCGCACAGCAGATGGTTTCAGCAGCTCCTCCGGCTGCCTTTGGCTTGCGTCGGGTTTGATAAAGATCGGGGGTTTTTTTGACACGGCTGTAAAGCAAACCGAGATAAGTCATGGTTGTGCTTCTGGTTCACTTCAGGGCCAGTTTCCTGTGCGAGCAGTTTGGCGCGGCCTCGTTTTTTTGTGGCTCCCGACGAACCCTCGGCACCTTCCCGTGGACATCAGTGTACCCGAGGGTCTGTCGCCCGCCCTCCCTCCACAGATGTAGAGGGGGTTGTCATCTGCAGCAGCCGTGTACACAGTAAGTGAAGCCCGTTTGCAAGAAATGCTCGTGTTTTTCTCGACGTATTTTTTGTTCTAAACTGATGCAAATGCTTTCTTCATTTGTATATTATGCAACTTATTCCCCCCCCCGATTATCATGCAGTCTTTGTGTGCGAGTGCTTATGTGCTGTTAACCTTTAAAAGGCGGCCCTGTTATGACCACTTTTATGAGTAGGATTGATGAAGGTTGTCGCGTTTCAAGTGCTCGTCCACCGTTTGAGTCCGGGTTCATATCTAATCAGACGAAGGCCGGCTTTTATCTGATGTCAAAAGGCTTTGAAGCGAGTTGTGTGACACCCACGCGCATTTACATTTTAAACCCCCCCCCCCCCCCCCCCCCCCTGCGATTTGCCTCCGTGTCCATTTTTAGGCCAACGAATGCTCCGCGCACATGCTGGCGTCGGCCCTCCCGCGCGCACCCCCAACATCCCAGTAATGATTTCAGTGTGATGGTCATGCCATGCACCCTCTAATCTCCATTTTTCTGTTTGGATGGCTCACTTGAGAAGAGGAGGGTCGTCACAATGGCTCATTGTGGCCCGGGCCCGTATTCCCGACTCACACTGAGAGTTTCTGGTGCCGCTTCATACGTCGTCCTTAGAATTGCAAATGCCAGCGGAGTGTGACAAGAGTGGTTTTTGTATTGTCTGTCCCAACATTTGACAAAGGTCCCCACAGACATGGTATAATTAGTAGATTCAAGGAGATTTTTTTTTTTTCTAAAAGAGATTTTTATTGTGCATCACCCCCCCCCATCTTTGACATTTATACGTCAAATAAATGTTTCACTTCCACTTCGGAGTGGTATTTAAATCACTACTTTACATCTGTTGTTTTTATTGTACATGGTTGTGACTAATTACTGTCATCTGGTCTGACCTCCTGACCTTCACCATCGGATGGAAATTTCTTTTTTTGTTTTGTTTTCTGTGATCGGTCAAACGCACATAATCTGACAAGTTCATTATAATATGAAGTGGTTGTTTGGCATTCACAACAAGCCATTACTTTCACCAAATTGGAACCGAGTCTTTAGGTGTCACAGGCCAATGTGAGAGAATCTGTCCGTCTTCATCCCGAACATTCCATTGCTTGTGACGGATCCTCTTGCTGCCAATATTTTCTAGGCCATGCACGCCGTCTAAACTGTGTCAGGCTGATGGGAGTTGATGATAGGTCGTTCTCTGTGGCCTCTCTCCTCTCCATTGTAATGAGATGGAAGTTATTTGCGGCACTGGAACCGGCTCCCGACTGTACTTTTGAGACCCTCGATGGGTCCGTGGCGCACTGCGCCTTCAAACTACCACGTTTTGTGTTATTGCCTTCATTATTCCGTGTTACTGAATATCTCAATTCGTCATCTTTTTTTTTTTTTTTCCCCTGAAAAGGCGACGCCCGTATCATCATGACAGCTCAGTCCCCTGGTAGTGGGTGGAGGGGGTGGGGGAGAGAGAGAGAGCTCATTTTTTGGCAGGGGAGTGAGGTTTCAATCCGCTGATGTCAACAGTGACTTTTCATTGTGGACGCTGCGCTGACGGGGTGTTTCACTGTGACATCAGCTCAGTCAATAGTTTCAGTATCAAGATGCACGATAAGTTATCTGACGATCCACATTTTGTTCTGCGCCAGCAGCAGACGGAGCTCCTTCTGTTCGCCTCCCGGTTCAAGTTGAACTTTGCTCTACTATTTTTAAAACTATGGACGAGACCTGCTGCGGCTGCAGGTTATTGTAATAATCGTATTGTCGCTCGATATTCCAACGACGAGGCTCGGTCTCACTCTTCCTCCTTCCTCTTGTTTTTACTCCCCAGACTCTTGTGCTGTCCAGTGACGTTGCCCACCATGCGCGAGTACAAGCTTGTGGTGCTGGGATCGGGAGGCGTGGGAAAATCTGCACTGGTGAGTTTACCGGCTGCTGCCAGGAGCCGAATCTTCTCGTCACACTTATATAAGCGAGCCGCGCGATCCACACGGTTCGTGATGTATTTTACTGAATGTGCCAAGTCGGCTCTTTATGCTCCACACCGAGTTAAATGTTGTTTAAACCTACAAAGGCGACGTGGATTCATGGAGGTTACAGCCCTTGATAGAAAGGTTGGGAGGTTGTTTATTAAAGTTGCTTTACTTGCTTGTACTAATACCAAATGTTGTTTTTAATAATGATAAAAACACATTTTACACTTAACTGTTCTTCTGTTGCTGTTTTTTTTAACTGATAGTTGGATTGATGTCGTGAGATGACTCTTCCTTCTTATCCCCGTGCTTATTCATGCCGCCAGCACGGCGCTAGCTGACTTCCTCTTTCACTTCTTCTTTAGAGGAAATGGTTGAGGACAGATTAAGCACTATTTATTTATTCTTTTGACGCCAGCTGATCTCTTTGAGTTGCACATGTTTTACTGTCGAGATGGCGAAACATAAAAGATCAAGTTTCTGTTTGCTTGAACATGTTTGTGTTATTTTGTGAGGAGTTTTTACTAAAATTACATTTTGTTGTGGGATGATGATGATGATGATGAGCTGTCGTAATGACCCCTCCCTCTTCTTTTTGTCCACTTCAGACAGTCCAATTCGTGCAAGGCATATTTGTGGAAAAGTACGACCCCACAATAGAAGACTCCTACAGAAAGGTATAGTCAGAAACAAATGTTGACAATAGTTGAATTCAACAGCTTCATTCTCCTAATGAGTTTTTTTTTTCTTTCCCCCCATGTGACAGCAAGTGGAGGTTGATGGGCAGCAATGTATGCTTGAGATCCTGGACACAGCCGGCACAGTAAGTAGAATAGAGTTCTGGGTTGTTGTTTTTTTTTTTTTTTTTAGTGAAGGGATGAAGGTGGGACGGGGCCTCTGAACAGGCGTCTCCTCTGTGCGGCGGGTTTGCAGGAACAGTTCACAGCGATGAGGGACCTGTACATGAAGAACGGTCAAGGCTTTGCCCTGGTGTACTCCATCACCGCTCAGTCCACGTTCAACGACCTCCAGGACCTCCGGGAACAGATCCTGCGAGTAAAGGACACCGAGGACGTGAGTGGAAACCTCCTTTAAAACGTCATCATTTAACTTTTTTTATATCTCTTTTTCTCTCGGAATGTTTTTTTTTTTTTTTTTAAATAGAATGAAAATTTGCATCAAATATTAGTGTCTTAGCATGTCATTTTTTTTAATCATGAAAACAGAAACTAAAATTCATAGTGATTCCCTTTAATTTATGTTTTCACAACAAGAAAACTGCCAAAAAAGTTCCAAACTAATATGACGCTGGCTTTTCATGTCATCCAGTATTTACAAGGTTTGCTTCAAATTATTTAAACATTTCCTTCCTTTTTTCCCTTCATCACACTGTGAGGAAATGTTCCAGTGACTTGATTTGCCAGTTAAACTGATAATAGTCCATTTGTGTATTGAAAAACGAAAGAAAATAAGAATAAAAGTCCCCCTCCCTGAAAGACGGGAAGAAGTTAAGCTCATTTAGAAATGTTTGAATAATATTTTGACAGCTGAAGTATTTCTTAGAGCGCTCGGGTAGTTATTTACTTCACTTCAGGATAACAGGTTGTTAAAGAAGCTTAAATCCACCCCGAGAATCTTGACTTAAGACTGAATATGAGCTTCAGCGAGGACTGGTTTGTCCCTCATTAGAGCGAGCTCTGTGGGGAAGGGTTCAGGGTGAGGGGAGGGGGCAGGAACTCCGCGACAGGCTGGAAATGTCAGAGCTATTGCAACACACTTCCTCCCACCTTCAGCCTCTGTCACCTCGTCACTCGTTTGGAGGGAAGGATGTGCAACACGCTGAGCGCCCGCTTTATTTATTCATAACGGGTTCCTCCACTTGTCCCGGCTCTTCTCTCTCTGAGATTTTGCACACGCATTGCAGCACTGAGCGATGAGGATATTTGGATTTGCCGTTGTTTAAAACGATATGCTACCCGGTCAGAGGTGTTTTACTTGGAACTGACCTTAATATTTCCCACATTTTTAATGAATTCAGTGAGTTTAAACATGTTTTCATTCATTTCCAGCCAGCAATTAGTCGTCACATCTCAACGCAATTTGTAATAAGAAGAAGAAGATTATAAGAAGTAGCATCCTGCCACTGTGACGACATTGAAACTGTAAAAACACGAAGAGTGAGATACTTGGGTTTTATTGTGAGCAGGTTTCAGGTTCACTCCCGGTGGCTGCTTTGAGGTTTATTATTTTGAGTGTTACTGGGAGGTCATCATGAAGATGGATCAAGAATTTTTTTTTTTTTTAACAGGTGTAATGTGAACTTTCTTGTTTGCTTTGACTTGCTGTTCTTGCACTCGGTTCACCTCAGATCGGTTTATCTGCACGACTTTCACACGCGAGTCTGCTGCTCCCGTCCTGCCACAGGCTGCTAAATATCAAAACGGTCGCTACTTTTTTTTTTTTTTTTTTAATTCTTCTCCACTTCACCTTTTCACATGTGTCTTCGAAATGACTCTGGAGAGCCTTGGGTTTGTGTGGCTCGTGCAGGTTCCCATGATCCTGGTGGGGAACAAGTGCGACCTGGAGGACGAGCGTGTGGTCGGCAAGGAGCAGGGTCAGAATCTGGCCCGTCAGTGGAGCAACTGTGCCTTTTTAGAGACTTCAGCCAAATCAAAGATCAACGTTAATGAGGTGAGAGCAAATGACGCATGCAGCCACTACATCAGAGAGATCTCGTAGAAAATAGGTGTTGGAAGTGAGATTTTAAAGTATGCCAGACGGTTTAATCTCACTGGTATCCTGTAAAAATGTTTAATTTAACTTTCCATTCTTAATAGTTTGTACACCGCTTTACAACATAGTGATCACACGGTACTTTACATATTATTTGAGTGCAAACAATATAAAATCTCACATGCATCTGTGACGGTGGAGAGGAACAAGGTTTTTTTTACCATGAAGAAATCCTCAAATCGCAAGCAGAGCATCGCTTCCGCTGCTCTACCGCAAAGAATAACGATCTCTTAACTGAATTCTAAAGTTAATTATGAGTTACACGATTCAATATTGTGTTTGCCGAAGAAAAACCAACCCTGTCAAAGTCTCTACCGGCCTCGTGCGCAGCCGCTTTCACGGTGTCGGGCCGAAGATAAGATCGCCCTCGAGTTTTGTGTTTTCGATTCTCTTCCTGTTCCGTTTTCCACCGCCGAAGCCAATCCACGTCGAGACAGCTAAGTTTCTCCCTCTTGCAGATTTTCTACGATCTGGTGCGGCAGATCAACAGAAAAACGCCGATGGAAAAGAAGAAGACAAAAAGAAGTCGAGTTGCACGCTGCTCTAAAATGCCCTCCCACGGCAGCTCTGGGCCAGGTGAGTGGGAGTCGGAACAAAATTTATTCCACTCGCGGGTCTCTGCTGCTGCTGCAGCTCTGGTTGTCGCTGAGCGTTTAGAGATCTGTGGCAATGATTATCCATTCGTTTTTTTTTTTTTTTTTTAAATGACAAACGTGGCGACTTTAAGTAACTTGAGATAAAATGAGCAAGTGCAGATTGAAACGGCAGATATTACTTCTAAAAGCATCTCTTGAAGTCTTTCTGGGTGTTGAAGCTGAAGAGATCTACCACACCGGCGTTCCGGTGAAACCCTTACCCAGTGTCTAAGTGCGTTAAATCAATTTAGACCTGAGTCTTTCCCACTTGGTTTAAAACGCATTTAATTTTATGATAAAATGCTCAATTTCGTCAAATGCTGTGGCTCCACCTGCTGCTGAATTAGTGTAACTGTCGCATATGACAGCGGCTGCATGTTTGGACTCTTCAACGCAACAAATCCAATAAATAAAACTTTTAAATTAGCAGCTTCTGTTCTCCCCCCCCCCCCCCCACACTCCCGCAGTGTGTTTGTCTGTGTGATTTCACAGGTTTGTGAATGTGCATAATTGGTTTGGCGTCTCCCTCCTTTGATATCAAAATGAGCCTCTGGAGACTCTGCAGCTTGGTTGAGCCACGGTAAACATGTCGCTCTGAAACAACGCAGCATTGCAACACTGTGATAGTGAAACTCACACATCAGTGAAAATGCAGGACGTTGTTCTGCGATGACAGGAGGCGGGTCAAATGAAGCAAAAGCTGAAATACCACAAGCTTTTGTTTTGAAGCGGAAACCTGCTCGTTTTACTGGTTTGTTGAAAAGCGGCTGCTGTAACGGTTCAGCTCAGTTCTTCTGCTGTCGGACAACTCGTCGGTGACAATTTCAGCATTATTGATATTAATTAATTATTTACTTTACTTATTAAAGGCTTTTGTCATGTTTTCCTCTGAACCGCCATAACGTCTATCGCAGGCGCCGCCATCTTGGATGTTTTGCGCTCTCCTGTTAGACCAGCAGCTGACCTGTGACTCAAAACACAGCACGCATGGCAACAATATCATTACGCCAGTAAAAGTAGTACCGACTTTAAACACTGGTTTTAAAAAGAAAACTGCGGGATTGCAAATGGAGAACTTTTGACATCGAGCTCAAATAAATACTGATACATTAGCGAGCTGGAATGTGCATGTGCAGCACAACGCAGTGCTGACGTTTCAGGGTGGGGGGGCGTCGTGTGCACAAAGAAGACCATTGTTCATCGAATAAAAAGCCATATGATGCCATACTAAATGTATATGGACATATGCTAGATCTATGAAACGTATGTAGGATATCAGTTAGAAATAACATGTAAAAGTACATTGTACAGGATTTATTTTCTCCTAAAAATTCTGAAATCTCTGTGGACGAGTTGTCCTAGAATCCAATTCTTCCCGCTCGCGCTGATGAACAAAAAGTCTTTGTGGAAGATTAATTGATTTTACATGAAACGCTTCCCTCTGTGATTGATGATCTGGATGATCAACGACCACTCAGACGTCTTCAAACGGTCCAAAGGAGAACTTGTTCGAGCTGCTGGGGGCTTTTATTTTTGTACACCTACCGAGTAATGCGAGTCGAGAAGAGGCCCAGAACAGCCCGGACCTGTTGAGGCGTGGGCCCTATCAGGTCTCTGAAGGTCTGCTGGGTTTTATTGCAACAACTTGTTGGTGGTAGACGTTTGGACACGACAGGTTTTTCATGGTATAGCGGTCATTACCGAGTCTTGGTTGCTCACCATCCTGTCGAAGGGTCTGTGACTTTTCCTCCTTGGATCACCTTTAATAGAAACAACCTGTGGACTTCTAACAAGAGCTGCAGATTTGGAGACGCTCTGATGGTCATCCAGCCGTCACAATCAAACCCTTAAAGTCCTAGTGAAATGAAAATTCGACCTCCAAAACAATCTGGCTATCGATTCTCGGGACATTTTTTTATGCCAACCGGTCCAAAGGTAAAATGTTAAAACACGGCAATCTGCGAGAAAATAGCCGATAAACTGGTATTTTCGCTGCTCGGCGGAGCTTCTGACAATAATAGTGACGTCAGTAGATGTGCACACGCCCAAGTTGTGTTTACATTATGGCGGATCAGAGTTTTGATGACGAAGAGGGCTGCATTTAACAGTATTTCATCATCATCATCGGGCATTTCAAACCCAGTGATTGATGAAGAAGACACAGAATGGGTCGTTCTGCCATTGGTGACCCCGTTTTGAACATGTTTGAGGAAGCAGAAGACGGTTCGTCCTCGATTCGTCCTCGTCTCCTCAGCAGCTGGCAGTTTTCACCGCGGCTTTGAGGCTTCCTGACTTTTGGCAGAACGACCCGGCTTCGTGGATCATGTCGAAGCGCTTTTCCAACTACGCGGAATCACCGAAGATGAGTCCAGGTATTACTTGATCGTCTACTAGCCGCGCGAGCTAACGGCTAGCCGTTCCCGCTGCCTGTGCTCCTTTTCCCCTCTCTCGGGTCTCTTCCATGCTCAATCTTTCATCAAGGCTCATAAAACGCCAACTATAACTTCGATATTTAAGAGGGAAACAACACAAGCCAATGTAAACACAACAGATGGAGATCTGCACATCTCTTGACGTCACGCTCACGCAAAAGGATTCCCCCGACTTCCTCGGCTGGAGATTCAAAATTCAAATAACTTTGTTATGCGACAACAGTGGTGGGGCAGAGTCGGAGAAACCTTACAAGTAGTAGCCCAACTATGGTTTTTTGCAAAGTAGTGTTTTACATTTCACTAGGCCTTTAAGTGTTTCTGATGTACGCAACTCTGACAACGAAATGTCAACTCCGTGCTGAATGCGTCCCACCCTCTGACGAATGAAGGGAACGCAATCTTATTATGGCAACTGTCCGTGGTCGTAATGTTATGGATGATCGGTTTACATAGGAAAGAGTGCGTCTGTTTTAACTTGGTTGATGATGTAAATGCATGTTCTGACAGTTTGTTCCCCCCCCCCCCCCCCCCCCCCCTTGCAGAAACGTGTAATGAACTGTTTCCCAGTGGATCGTACCGGCATTCCAAGTCCTCTCCAGAGCGTTTTGAAACGGGCCGACAAGAAAAACTTCACCACTCGCGAAATGGCAGGAGACGGCACATAACTCTCGAGATCCTCTTTTCTGCTTTTTTTTTAATGGCAAAGAAATCCACCTCTTATTTTTTTTTTGTTTCGTCAGCCTGATGACAACAGTTATTTTTATTTTTTTTCCCTCTTTTCCAAGGTGTCTTTCTTTTGGAAATATCAGTGTAAAAAGAGGGGACCATGGATTAAAATCCAGACGGGAACGTAAATCCTTTTTATTCAAAGTAACATCGATCTTTGGCATATTGTGACAGTACATTTGCAGAGGAATTGTATGAAATGTTGGGTCTTCTTGTACATTTCTGCACTAACGGTGTCAATGAAGATGCGTCATTGTCCACAAGTTACTCGCTCCTACTCGCAAGGATGTGCATTGACGAGATAACATCTTTCCTAAGTGACTTTGTTTTTATATTGAGAGCTGCAAGCCTTCCATATTTCCCATAATATATTCTACTTCCATTTTTTTTTTGCATAATTAAAGCTAAGAAAATTAGTATTTTATAGACTGATGGGGAAAATGGTGCGTTCTGATTTGTGTCTTGAGGCCGAAGATATATTGTACTAAACCAACTCTAATATTGCTTCTTGTGTTACCCTGTCACAGATGATTTTTCCAGCTTTTATGAATGATTAAATTTTAGTACATTTTCATTACTCTTGGTCTCGATTTTTTTTTTTTTGTCCTCATATTGACAATGTTTGGAGTTTTATTTACTTTTAATATGAAACAAACTTCTGACATTTCTTTTTTGTATTTCATCCAAATATGTGCTCTGAATCAAAAACTAATTGAACAAATTGGGGTTTTTCTTTTTTACGCTCCGCTAAAGTTGGCACTGTTTTGAAGACTATTTTGTTCTTGGACACGGATATTGCAGAGTAATCTAACTACAATAGCATAAAACGGCTAATATCTGCTAGCGACTACGTAGTTCCAAAGCACTGGCTGAAATATTACAGCGCCTCAAAGGTCAAAACACAAGATTGTGTGTCATGATTGTAAAGTGAACGTGTCATTTTATAATCTTGTTGCACAACACATACCTCAATATTAATCAATATAGCACATTTCCATACAAGATTGTAGCACAAAGTCCTTATTAATATAATTTGTAACATATTGTGAGACAACCAGCCGCTCCAGAGTGAGATGTACGAAACAATAAATGTCGATGTTCTTCTTCTTCCTCATATGGGCATGTGTGGGCGGAGCCAGTCCAGCTCGCACAGACACAGCAAGTTCTGAATGTAGCTTGATATTCAAATGGTTGAAAATCAAGCAAAAGCTGGATTTGGCCCAGTAAATAGTAGTCTTACATTCACTATCTCTCCTCTAACAGGAGGTATGGTTAATGTAAGGACGTTTCATAAACTCCCTTATATCATGTGTTTCTCATTTTAAACATAAGGATCATACATGCATACGAGCCTAACAGCTGATCCCCAATAATAATGTCTCAACAGCTTTTATTTTCTCATTCTAAACAACCTCCATTGTTTTGGCGGAGCCTGTGTGACATGTTAAAGCCGGTGTGTGGAGTCTCCTGCACTTCTCTGACCTCTTGCTGCAGGGAGTGTTTATGAATGAGGGCATGTGAAGGAGGAGGATGACCTCGCAGATCTTCTTTGTTTGAGCTTCTGATGCTTTTTTTTTTCGCTTTTCGCTGGAATTTAAACGTGTCTAATGCAGATCATATCTGCTGAGCGGCAGTGACACCCCCCCCCCCCCCCCCCCCCCCCCCCACCATCCACCATCCTCTCTCTCTCCATCCTCTCTCTCTCTCCTCCCTCACGCGTGCATACGGACCGTCAGGCTCCGCGACCCCCCTCCCTCCCCTCCCCTCCCTCCCTCCCTCCCTCCCCCTCCTCTCCATCATTTTCCCATCTCTTTACTCCTCACTCTCTTCCCTACAACAAACATGGCCGCGAAATCCGACGGTGCGGCCGTCTCCCTGCGAAACGAGCTCCCGCCCGCCGAGTGTCCCCCCGGGTCGGACCCGCGGCCGCCGCCGCGCCGCGCCGCCGAGCAGCGCTACTCGCTGGCGGACTGCTGCTGGACGCTGTGCGCCCTGCTGGTCTTCTTCTCGGACGGGGCCTCAGACCTGTGGCTGGCCGCGGACTACTACCTCAGGAGGGACTACTGGTTCTTCGCGCTGACTCTGGTCTTTGTCGTCGTCCCGTCCGTGGTGGTGCAGCTGCTCAGCTTCCGATGGTTCGCCTACGACTTCTCGGAGACGGTGGAGAGCGGCACGGCGGCGGCGGCCGTGGTGGCGGCGTCCGGGGCGCAGGAGAGCGACTCGAGCGGCAAGGACGGCGTCGGCGGCAGCGGTGGCGACGGCGGCGGCGGCGGCGGTGGGGAGCGGGGCGCTGGCCGCACCGCCGGGCCGGGCACCGGGGGTGGAGCCCGGAGCTGCTGCAGAGGCTTCATGTGGATCTTCCAGGGCGTCGTTCACATGTTTCAGCTGGCCCAGGTCTGGAGGTGAGTCTGGGTGGATGGCGGGGCGAACTACCATACGATGTGTGATGTGTGTGTGTGCATGGATCCCTCCCTGCAGTTTCAATCCCCATCATTCAGGGAGGACCGTGCCCAAATTACCACCATGTCTTTTTTTGTATTGTTTGACAAATGTCCCCGGCTTGTCATGAGAGAATTAGACTCCACCCACACACACCCCACCTCCACCACCCCCCCCACCCCGAGGGGCTTTTAGGTCAATCATCTCTCACAAAACCATTAAAACGCATCCACACCAATCCCCACCCACCCATGCACAGAAAACTAGAGAAAATCCTTTTTGCCATTTGTTTTTTGTTTGTCAAAAAACAAGAAGGAACCTCACAAGTGACGGTGAGGAATCGTCACAGAGGTTGCTTTTTTTATTTCCAGTGATGTGTGAACTTGTTTCTCTAGTCAGTGTATTTTCAGCTCCTACCTTCAGGCTCTGGCTGCTGTGTTCAGAAAAATCCATATTCTCCAGTTTCCCAGCAGGTTTTTTTTTTTTTTTTTTTTCCTTCTGTATCAGATCTGGAGCCATTTTCTATTAAAAAAAAAAAAAAAAAAAAAAGCTTGAATATGTTTAATTAAGAGGACACTTGAGATAAACCAGTGTGCACATTGGCATTACTCTCACATGGGTGGCAGTGGGTCTGTAGGTCAGCCACTCAGTCTGAGTGTGAGTCGGTTGCTCAGGCTTAGAGCCCTCTGATGGGCTTTGACAGCTCTGAACTGCTGCCAGCCTGGAGGAGGCGTTCAGATCAACTGGGTTGGATATTAAAAAAAAAAAAACGCTCAAAGTTGTACGTTATCCACTCATCGGGGTGTTACGGGAGGACACGTCGTGTCTAACGACGGGATCGGATGCAAATCAATTTGTTTGAATGATCTGCAGGCATTGGACAGTCTTTCCTCTGTGGCCTCCCCTTCTTCCTGCTTCTAAAGATGGCCCTATGGGTAATATATATTGATTCCTTATTTCCTCCCGGAGACCTGGACGACTCGCGCGCGTGTGTGTGTGTGTGTGTGTGTGTGTGTGTGTGTGTGTGTGTGTGTGTGTGTCTTTGTGTGTGTCTTTGTGTGTGTGTGTCTTTGTGAGAGTGAGTGTGTCCAGGAGCACATTAAAACAGTGTGGCAGCACAGAATTACCGGTAATGCCATTAAAGCTGTTGTCCATGCCCCATTCATTGCCGTTGCTCTCAGACCGGCGTGTCTGCCCGTTAAGAGGATTACCGCCGCGCGTTTCACCCTCAGCCGTTAACTCGGGAATGATCCGACACCGATACACGGCTGGTCAGGTGAGCAGAGATCAATCTGGGGCCCCCGGCGACCAGAATTAAATGTCAGTCCACCCGTGATGTGATATGGGGCCTCCTCACAGAAAGCTGTGTGTGTGTGTGTGTGTGTGTGTGTGTGTGTGCGTGTGCGTGTGTGTGTGTCGTTGACCCTCATTACAGCACATATGCTCTATTTATTCAGTGTGCAGCATCCCAAGGCACACTTTAGTGAAGCTGGAACCAGAACAAAAACGATGGTGGTGGGGGCTTTGGGGGGGGGGGGGGGGTTATACAAACTCCCTGGTGGTTCGGAGGGCTTGTTGACACGGGGCTCTTCTGACCCTTCTCCCCGGGGCAATTACCGAGACCTTTATAGTTTCAGTCTTCTGCAACAAGCACTAGTGTTTTTCAAACATTTATACGTCCTCTGAAGATAATTGTTTACCTAAGGTCGGTTGACACACACACACACACGCACACACACACACACACACACACACACACACACACACACACACACACACACACACACACACACACACACACACACACACAATTATTGCACCTATAGAGAATTCTCTATAATCAGTAGACAACTGAAGTGTTTACTTCTTACCATTAGAACAAGACAAAGCATGCTTGGTTCAATCGAAATGCACAGAACAATAACAGTCAATCTGTTTTTTTCTCACGACCGATTTAAATCAACGTAAAGTGCGGGACAGGAGAGGAAGGTGTGGCCACAGAGGGGTCCCCCCCCCTGCTGAATGTGACATCTGTAACAAGGGAACACAGTCGAAATATGGTGGGAAATGAGTCGGATAACGTTGATAATGGAGTCTGGTCAGAGCAAAATTCCATTCACGGGCTTATTAGAATAAACGATGTGAGCTGGAGATTGGTACAAACGTCCTTCAAAGCTGTCCGTTCACTCTCCAAGTACACCTTAAACCCTGTTCTTTCTCTTTTTAATTCAGTGTTTGGCACTACTTCTTTTTTTTGGCAGTAACGGTTTATTATAAGATGCGTAACACAGTCACGCAGGCCAGCGTTCGACTGAGCTTATTAGTCAGGTTCACTAACCTGTATAATGTCTGCTTCTGTCTGCATGCTGGTCGCTGTTCTCTTTATGCGTCCCGTTGTCTTTGGCTTATCGCCGTAACTGTTTCGATGACTGCCAGCACACAGGTTTTAGAGGATCGTCCTTTGGATAACTGATGTAACTTGAGCTGAATGAGCGAATCAGTCGTTAGATTGACACACACGAAGCTGACGCCCCAGCTAATGGCTCACATCAAATCCAGCTCTGTGCACATTAATAACACATTAATAACACCCGATTCAGTATTTTTTCATTAGTTTTACTTTGGGGGGGAGGGGGGCTTGAACTAGTATTTGCACTTTTAACTAAATTGTACACAAGCATTTGGATTTCTTCTTGTGCCTTTCCCACCTCTGTCATTCACATACCACAAATATTTGTTCCTCTTTCTAATATGCTTTATAGTCATACAAGGTCACTGTTTCACAGATTGTGAAAGAGGTGGAACGACATGTCAATAAAGCTCTTTCTTTTCTCCCTTTCGCCTTCAATCAGAGAACCAGGCTGAAAGCATTTTTATTTCTTTTTTTTTGGTATTTCTTTTCTCCCCGCACCGCCTTGTATTTTTCGCTTTCTTTTGCTGTAGCCCTTTGACTTGTTGTATTTGAAGAGTCTTCAGACAGGCTCCACGTCCCCCCCTTCTGATGCCTGCACTAAAATTATAACCGCTAAGTTCAGTTTCAGACTAATCTGAATCCCAGAGGGTACAACTAACCAAACATGTTTTGGCAAAATACACTGACAGCCCCCCCAGAGTTTGCAATAATGAATTTTCTCATGTGTTTTGAAGCATAATATTAAAACCAAATCCTATACATTTTATTTTTCAACCTCGGTTTTTTCGTCAGCACGGTGGTGAAATTTAAAATAAATAAATAAAATGTTTTGCCTTGAACGTGCAGGTACGTCCACGCCTTGTATTTGGGCGTGCAGAGCCGCTGGCACGGCGACCCGGAGCGCCGCCACTACTACTGGAGGATGATGTTCGAGAGCGCCGACATCAGCATGCTGCGTCTGCTGGAGTCCTTCCTGAAGAGCGCCCCCCAGCTGGTGCTGCAGCTCAGCATCATGATCCAGGTCGGTCATGTGCGTCCTCTCCAGGGTGAGTTGCCTCCAAAACTGAACCGATCGCCACACAATAAATGGTCCCATCAGTCCTTCACGTGTCTGTGCACGATGAGTCACGTCAAGCCAGGCCTCCACTCAGCGGGAAATTGTATGTTTGTTTTTTTTCCTGTGCTAAATGTTAAGGCGGTTATCCCACAGCATTTTCCGTCCCGTCTAAATCTTTCTCTCGAAATCTTCCTCTCTCGCCCTCCCCCATTTCTTCTCCCTGCCTTCCTCAGGGCTTTCAGCTTCTGCCTCGCTGATATCCCTCGCCTGGATGATCTCCTCCTATCAGAAAGTCCTCAGGGACTCTCGGGACGATAAGCTGCCCATGACCTACAAGGCCGTCACAGTTCAGATCCTGTGGCACTTGTTCGCCATCGGAGCGCGCACGCTGGCCTTCGCCCTGTTCGCCTCCGTGTTCCAGCTCTACTTCGGCATCTTCATCGTCGCCCACTGGTGCATCATGACGTTCTGGATCATCCAAGGCGAGACGGACTTCTGCATGTCCAAGTGGGAGGAGATCATCTACAACATGATGGTGGGCATCGTGTACGTCTTCTGCTGGTTCAGCGTGAGGGAGGGGCGCACGCGCTGCAGGATGCTCATCTACAGCCTGACGGTGTTCGTCGAGAACGTGGCGCTGACCACCGCCTGGTACCTGCACCCGGGCCCCCGCTCCTCGGACTTCTATGTCGTCATCATGGTGTGCGTGGTGGCCAGCAGCTACGCGCTGGGCACCTTCTTCATGTTCGTGTACTATTGCCTGCTGCACCCGGACGGCTCGGTCTGGGGTTGGGGCTACGTTGTCGAGAAGGAGGTTCCCGTGGAGGCGCTGGCCTCCCCGACCGCCAGCCTCCCCCCGGACCTGGTGAGCAGTCCCCCCAGGACCCTCCAGAGAACTAAAGGGTCGGAGAGAGAGCAAGGGCCCGGGGTGGACGGAGACGTGTTTCAGGTCCGGCCGCACCGAGGCGCCCAGGCACCGGTGTCCCAGCTCACACCCAGGACAGAGGGGCCGGTCATCCGAATAGACCTCCCCCGGAAGCGGTACCCCGCCTGGGACGCTCACTACATCGACCGCCGACTGCGTAAAACCATCCTGGTGCTCGAGAGCGCCGCGCCGGTCACGCCAAGGATTCAGTACCGCTGCCTGGGTACCCCCAAAGAAGTGATGGAGTACGAGACCACCGTGTGACGTGCTGAAAGGGGGGCTGTGACTCCAGCTCGCCACTGTTGCAGGTGTCCCTGCCTTAAATAAAGACGGCAGGTAGGATGACTCTCACTTGAGCAGCCTGTTCGAGCTCCGACTTGGTTTTACTGTCTGTGTTTCTGGACGCAGACGCGGGCAAAGGAAGGGAGTGGGTGTTGTGTCTTTCTTTTTCACAAAGGCCAAAAAAAACAAAACAAAAAAAAAAACCTGTGGTGTGGACTCACGACGGTGCATATTCTTGGTTTTTTTTCTGTATCATTTCTCAGGTCAGGACGTGGTACAGGACGTTAAGCGGGGGGAAGGCTGGCCGCAGTGGGCGCAGGCAAGCGGAGACAGTTTGAGCTGTTGTCAATCAGAGGCACGAAGTCCTCCTTCAGTGAAGTGTGTTTCAAGCACGACCTCTCCAAGCGGTCGACGACAGAGACGGACCTTCAACATGCATGATTATTTTATGGCAGCTAATAGTAAGACGCGGATGAGGCAGGTGAGGTCGCGCGCTGTCGTTTTTCAACGTGTACGTCGACAGTACAACACTGCCGTCATGTGAGCGACGCACTGAAACTTAACTGCGCGTTTATTAACGCCTTTACGGCAAAAACACGACAGTACAGCGACCCTCTTATTACTCGTCATCTTACCCATAGCTTTTCACTCATGTTGATGGAGGTCTCTGGAAAAAAAAATGTTGCTTTCGCTCTGAAGGGTGATTTTAAAAGCAACGTTTCAGTTGAATGTAAAAACGAGAAGAAGAAGGAAAAAAAAGAACGAAATTGTGATTATTTGTAACAAGGCTTTGAGCATTTCTGTGCTGTTTGTGGGATTTACAACATTCCTGTGGTACTATATTTGTTTTCCAGGTAAGCTAGAGCTAAAAAGAAGAAAAAAAACACAAAAAGAGATTTGTGTGTGTTTACAAGCAGTTTGTTATTATTTATTTATTTATTTATTTATTTATTTTTTTGGGGGGGGGCATGCCACCACTACACTTTCCTCCAGAATGTGGATGAACAAAAATGGATTTGATTTGCTCGGACATGACATGTTCTGCTGCCTGGGCTCTTTTCATAACACATCCAGCTCACACGAGAACAAGACGCACGTTCATTTACATGTAAATTACTGTAGAATGACGAGGAGGAGGCAGAGGGACAGCGCTGTCTGTAATTGTTACCGTATCGATACTTTGTTGTCTGAAAAATGTCCAAAAAAAATTATTTAAAAAAAGAAGAAGAAAAGAACACAGTAAAAGCTACAGACACTAGACTGATCAGAACAGCTTCCATATATTGAAGGCAAGTCGTCCTGGTATTGACACTTTTATTTACCCGTCTGTTAGTTTCCTAATTCTTTTCCCCCCAGAACTTTCCTGTTGACAAGTCGTGTTCAGATAGCAGAAACAGTCATGTAGCTTATCGTGGGTTGTTTTTGTCTCTTGAATCAGCTGCTTTTGTTTGATATTCATGAAAAATAAAACCCTCACTGTCACTCGATTAGAATGAAATTGAAACATTTGACAGATTCAGCTGTGGTGCTTTACAATTTAATAAAAAAAAAAAAAAAAGGGTACAGTTTTGTATTTCACCACCTGAGCGCAGTTCATCTTCAATTAGTGACGGATTAAATTGAATTGTGGTTTCCTCTCTTTGGACTGTTTCCAGGATACGATCAGGAACTTGTAGACCCGTAAAAAAAAATGAACCTTTGCCAGTTTGTCTGTCACGGGCTGCTGTTTCCCACGGGACGTTTCTGAACCGCGTGTTTTGACGTGTGTGTCTGAGCTCACGGACCAGCACGTGATCGGCTGTATGTGGGCGTAAACCAAGTTCCGCCTTGTGCATTTGAATTGATTTGAGCCTGTGTCGCCGAGATAATGACAGTTTTGTTGTAGACACTGTCCATCCAGCTCGTCAGCCCACCGAGCACCTTTACCACCACTGCTGCAGAACTACAGACACACGAACAACAACAACAACAACAACAAAAGCTAAAGAGGCTTTGATTTTGGTGCTAACTGAGTTCATCACGTAACAACTGCACGTCGTACCATTAAAAAAAGGGAAGCTTGTGGTGGCAGGAGCTGGGCGAGGCTGTACCTCAAACACAAAGCGAGAAATAAAAAGCCTTAAGCTGGTATACTGATGCCAGACTGTTGCTGTTCAGAGCTAGAAAGGGGGGGAGGGGATAAAGATTATTGATAAGGAGGAGAATATTTCATCGTGTTGTTGTTGCTAAAATAAAGAGCAATGTGTTTACCTGACCTTTGCTGTTTTGAGGTGTTTTTTTTTTATTGTTTGAGTCTGAAAACATTAAGTCTGTGTATTATTTATTTCTGATTGCATTTGAGATGCACATACAGTATAATGCACTTCAACGCCACCAACAACTAATAGAACTATAGATCATAGATGTACTTATGTACTGTATTATGTACTGTTATTTCATGGTGAAATGTAATTGCATCCGTGGAGGAAAGGTCTTTTTTTTTGTTAACTGTTTAATTAATTCCTGATTTCTTTTACAGCAGTTTTTCATAATTGTCCTTTGACAAGGAAGGACATCCTGGCAAGTGATTTAAATTATTCACAATACAGAAGTTTAAAAAATAGATAGATAGATAGACAGATATACATACATACATACATACATACATACATACATACATACATACATACATAGTGATCAGACTGAGATTTCATCCTGTGTCTTTAGCAGATTGATAGATTAGCAGTGCTGAGCGACTTCCCTACTATCCACAGACCAGCCTGTTCTCAGCAGCACAACAAAACCGCACTCTTTCCATTGTGTTAATTCCTCGAACTTGTATTTCCTTCTGATGGAGGAAGGGACTTATTGATTGGTCCCCACTCAGGAGATGGAAAAGCTTTCACACTTCAGTCTCCGTCTCAAAGAGACGCTCACTCGAAACCTCCGTGTTTACAAGTCAGTGGGGTGTGAAGCCAAAGTGAAAATCTGGTGCAAACAGTCCCCGTTAACTTGTGACGCTGCAGGAAAATGAGAGAACAAGCAGCCCGAGCTGTTTTGCTGGAGCTCATGTTTGATCTCAGAATCCCAGCCTCACGTCTCCTCTGACTCGTTCTGCAACGCTGCACAGATCACTGGTTCCACTTTCTCAAAAGGAAATACTGATGTGACAACATGTTCGGACACGCCAACATGACTGGCTTAGAGAGATTCGATGTAATGAATAACAACATAAATCATAGATGACCACCCGGAAAAAAAGAGTGTTTAAATCAGCTGTTATGCAACATCTAATTACTGTGATGGAGACTCGGGAGAGAGCAGACCAAATAATGAAACCATTGAACTGCAAAGTCAAGAGAAAGAGCACTATCATTAAAGCCTTTGAATAAAGATTTATGGTACCACTTCCTGACAAGACACTATTATGATCTTCAGTAGATTGTTTACTTTACTGAAGTTTTGTAAAGTGGAGAACTACAGACAATTGAGTCACTAATTAACCCCAAATGCATGTTTTGTGAGAGGAAACTGGAGATGGGATATTTTTCAATGTGAGGCGAGTGTAGGAACCACTATAAGCAGCCGTGCAACTGGATCAAATGTTATCTTGTACATTTCTCTAGGGAGTTAAAGACATTCTGCATCTTTCGGCTGCTTCCCTCAGGGCTCAGCACAGCAGATCATCTGTCGCCAGCTCACTCTATCCCATGACTCTTCTACTGTTACACCAGCCAGCCCCATGTCCTCCTCCTCCTCAAAGGTCACCCACCATTCAGCGTCCATCAGCCCCCCTTTTGGTTAACAGCAGTGAGGATGATTGTTGTTAACACAGGTCTTATCCAATCCAGTGAGTGCTTCTTGTGTGATTTGCATAAGTTTCACTTCCTTCCTCATGCTAGGATTTACCAATGTTTTGTCAATGCCTGTAATAACAAGTTACCAATATTTACAAATGATACAGACCTGCTAAAATGATGATATGCTGTGATGACCTTTGGGTTAAATCCCACTAATTTATAGTGACTTACTAACAGAATCACTCAACCGGTCCCAATGGAATAAGGCAGGGAGGCAGAACACCCATGGGCTCAGGGCCCATAGCGGTTTCACTAATACAATTCAAAAGATGTAAGATAACAACATAAAGACACAAAATAGCCATAAAGAAAAACACTAAGCACAATCAAGTAAAATTAAAATGTATCACAAAGAAGATCAGACAATTACAAACTGACAAAACTGCAAAAAAACACACATTAGAGACAAAACCACCATATAAAATCACAGTACAACCCCAAACAAAGGCACTTTTGTTTCTTTCACAGGCTGAATGGTCTCTAAAGGCTATGTGTATTCTCACAACGCTTTTCATTCAAATTCGCATAAACAGTGTTACATGGGATAATGATCATTCATTCATCAGTTAATGGTTCTGGAATCTAAAAAAAAAACAACAATGTGGGAAGAAAACAAAACGCTGATTAAACTGGGTCAGGTAAATAAAGTCAACAAGCTTGAGTGACTGAATCATATGAAGAAATGAGCTTCACACTGTAGTTCTTTGTTACTGAACCAGCCCCCATGATTACCATACGACCAATCAACGACGAGCAGGGAGACTCTTGAGGGCATTTGTCCAATCACCGGACACTATATAGCTAAGCTCGTTTACATGTCAACACTTGCGGCCAATCAGCAGATAGGTGGGCGTGTCTGACGTGGGGACGCCGGTTTCTCAGTGCCTTCAGCAGCAGCTGCATTTCAAACTAGAATGGCGACCGCTGTCTGCGGTCTGCAATCCACCAGCAGCACCTCCAAACCGGCGAGGACCCACCGGGAGCACCGGAGAAGAGCGAAGGACTCCCGCCGGAGACAGGCCGCGCTCCTCTTCCTCACCAATATCTCGCTCGACGGGCGGCCCCAGTGTCAGCTTATCGATGGAAGCGGTGACCAGAAAGCCTCCGAGGAGCACCGAGACGACGGCCCAACGGTCGCTCCGCCGCCGGCGGCGGGGGACAGTCAGGGGCCGGCGGCGGCGGCGGCCCCGGTGACAGACCCCGCTGCGGCCGGCGACGGCGGCTCGTCCTCCAGTTTCACCGGCGTGGTCAGTCCCGCCCAGCCGTCTCTCGTAATGTCCCCGGGACCGGCCGGGGCAGGTACCGTGGGAGCCAACGAGGTGTTTCTGGAAGGCGGTCGCGCGGCGGAGACGCTCACCCCGGACACCCCTCTGTCCCCGTTCCCCGCCGGCCACCATCCCTGCTCCCGAGTCCGATCGACGCCCGCCGCGCTCAGCCCCGTGCCGGCCACCAACTCCCTGGATTCACGGCAGAGGTGAGTATGCCGGAGATCTGTGACTCACCATGAAACGCCGGATTTTCACTTCCGTGAAAAAAATATTAGGGCCTCGTAAAATCAGAGGGATGCAGCAATGTGTTGTACTGGTAATATTTGTATTGATCTATATGGCTTGAACACATAGTGAAGTCATTTGCCACATGTGTAGTGTGTTTTGGTGAAAGTACTCAGTAAAGTCATTTGACTCAGTGATGTAATGTGATTACCATAAGGGAGTCTTTTAACCTGTCTGTGCTCCTTGTCTTGCTTGATACTATGGAGAACTACTACAACACACACTTTTCTGCCCAGGATAAGAAACGTGTCTGGTTCTCCTGGACCCAAGGTGCCAAAGAAAGTCCACTTCATCAAGAGTATGAGACAGTATGACACCAGAGGATGCAGGTCAGTGTTCAGACAGCATCAACACCCACACACACACACATATAATCACACTGCATAAGGGATGTGGTTAAAATCAAAGTGGGTATATTTTGGACTCTGAATGTGGAACTGTCTGCTCCTGCTGGTATTGTAATAAGCTGCTTAACTGTGGCACGCAGGCTGCAGAGGAATAACAGTGCTGATTGCTACAGTGAATTTAATCACCCTTGGAGGCTTAGCAAAAAGCCAAAAGAGGTGCGGTGTGGAAATGTAAACCCCCATATTGCACCAACAGTATAGTGGGGGGGTAACCACAGACACCAACCACATTGAACATGGCGCCATATAGACTTAGATTCATCGTATCAAAATGCAACAAAACACCTGCCATGTTCCATCTGCCATTCCTCCACTCACAATTTTTTTGATTTGTCTTCCACCGTCTGCTTCATATTCATTCCCTCATACGTCACGTGTTTTCTGCTGGTGAGTGCAACAAAGTGCCGTAGCAAACCCCTGAACTGTGCCTCAGGTTTGGCTTTCTGTTTCTGTTTGAAGGCTGTCACATATTGTTTGACGCCCTCTGAGCTGAAGGGAGTGACACCCTGGATCTTACATAACTTCTGGTAATTAATACTAGACCAAGCCTGTGTTGTAATACTGTCCACCTCCTAGAGAGAGTTGATATTTCCCCCCTCAAGGTCTGGCCTGAGTGTTTACTGCTGAGTGTCCCTGGCAGAGACTGCTGACTGTATGTTATTGTTAAGGACCTTACCCCCCCCCTTTTTGTGTTTGCCTTGTTCTTTCTAGTGTGTTTGCAGGTTGTGTTGCTGTTGAGCAGACTCATTGTTTACGTCTATAAATATGTCCGGATCAATTGAGCTCCAGGGAAATCTGTAGTGTTTATTGGTTATTTATGCATAGTTTTAAGCAGTCCTGCCGAAAAAAAAACCAAAACCCCAACTTCTAAATCCTTCTAGATCATAGTCTGGGAATATTAACCTTTTGAAATATAATTCAGAATAAATTGATGAATTCAGTTGAATATTATTTGTGTGTCTGAAATGCACAGGTTCAATCTGAAGCTGTTAACACATTTTCAAGCGACTTTAAATAACTTTCTGTCTCATTTTTGGGATGTTTTCTGCCTGAATGTTGTCTGATTCACACACTCACTGAGCTGGACGACTCAATATTGTGTCTGATGACCAATATTGAGCAAAAGTCGTCGGTCTGTTTTTGGTTGAAAGGCTCAAACTGGATCATTTGTACAAAAATGCAGAAAATTGCATTGTTGAAAGACTTCTCTCGTGTGTGGAGCTTGTCTTCAGCTGTGTTTAAACAACCAGCCGACTCGCAGATTGTTTATCTCGGCAGGAAGAATCAATAACTCATTTCCCGAATTGTGAAACGCCTTTCTTCCTGATTTGAATCCGTTGAAGACTTCTCTGGTTCAAAGTCATATGTTTTGCTACAAACTTAACTCACGAAGCCATTTGTTTATCATTTAAAGACATGGAACATTAAAAAAAAAAAAAAAAAAAAAAAATTCAGCTAGGGAAGTTTTTTTTCATTTAAGAGTCATCACTTCCTCTGTGTTCAGGTGCTGCTTTGGATCTTGTCCGGCTCAGCCGCGTCCCTGTTGTGAGATTTTAGATTGTTGATGTTGTAGCCGTGGCGCCGTGTGAGCCACCCGGGCGCAGCTGACGAACAGCAGGCCTCTGAGCAGCAAAGTGACCGTGGCCGTTTCTCTTGTAGACTGACACCATCTGTTCTGTCTGCCTGTACTTGCTATGTCCTGCAGGATCATGCTGATTTGTGCCAAGCGGTCGCTATACGCTGCTTTCTCAGTGCTGCCCTATGGAGAGAGTGCTCACCTCAGGTACAAGGCCAGCGACATCACGAGCAGAGAGCGCCCGACATCCTCGCTTTTTTTTTATGTTTCCCTTCCCCTCATCCTCCATGTCACTCTGGGCCAAAAAAACAAAACAAACCGGCAGCGCGTGCTGGAAATGACAACTGTGTGCCTCCCTTTCGCAGCGATCTGAAGCTGGAGGCTCAGAGGCAGCGGCTGTCCTCCGTGGTGGCGGCGGACCTGCTTCCGTCCCTGGAGGGCGTGGAGCTGGGCGCCATCGGGAAGGTAAACGTCGAGCTGTGAGATCACAGAAATGTGGAAATCCTCCCACGGCCGACCGTCTCCCTCTCCCTCTTCTCTCCCCTCCTCAGACGGTGTCCTACGCTCAGTTTCTTTTCCCGACCAACGCGTTGGTGAGGCCGAAGAGCGGCGGCGCGGCGGAGAGCAGCACGGCGCAGACCCCGCAGTCGCGTTTCCGTGGCAACGGGCAGAGGAACTTCACCCCCGCGCGTCTGAACGCCAGCGCGGCGCCGGACCCGGGTACGGCTCCGGCTTCTAGACGCCACAGCCGCTCCCGGCCCATCGACCCCGGCGTCCGGCGTGCGGCTGACTCCGGTTCTTCTTATCTTGTGCGTTTCAGGCACGGAGGAGGTTGTGGAGTACGACCCCAACCTGCTCAGTGACCCGCAGTGGCCCTGTGGGAGACACAAGAGGGTCCTGATCTTTGCATCATATGTGGTGAGTGGATTTCTTTTTTTTAGCTGGAATCAGTTGGAAATCCCAATCGTACCAGTTGTAATTCATAATGGAGATTAAAAATAAAAAAACATGAACACGCCAGTGTCCCAGAAATGGAGAGAATGTGGATGGAAACAGTTAGATTTTGATGGATTTTGGAACAATGGAGATGTACTTTGCTTGGTAAGAGTCTGGTCTTTAACATGACAGTTATTGAGTTTAGCGGCGAGGCGTTCAAGGACAGCTGTGAGCGTCGGTCGTCTGGGTTTCAAACGAGCTCAGACTCGGAGCCCTGAGCAAGATAATTGTAGTGATTTGATTTAGATTTCCAGCCGAAGTCTTCAGAGGCAGTTAAGAGCTGCACTGGCAAACTTTTAAGAAGAGCAACATCCAAGACAAGCCTGAGGCGAATCACCGTTTAGAGCAGGGGTGTCAGACATGAGTCCCGGGGGCCACAACCGGCCCACCAGACGATCTAATCCGGTCCGCAATGTGATTTAAAAAAAAAAAAAAAAAAGTATAAATATGAAAACTGACAGAGGCTGATCTAAAAACACTAGATTGGCAAAAATGACATTCAAAACCGCCCTTGGTCAGAATTTGACCCCCAACATAACGCAACACCTTTCACAATAAAACGACGAGTCCAACTTATGTGAAATGAGACTTTAGACACGTAAACTCAAATAAATTTCCAGATGATGACAAATTGTTTTAATCCTGAATAAAAAATACGATATCCAGATACAGGCGACTGAGGGTTTTTTTTTTTTGCAAATATAATAATATCTGATTTCCTTTAATATGGATATTTCAGAATAGACTGGCAAATCCTTGCAGTTGCAAAAGAGTCAAAAGAAGGAAAGACTTTGCATTTGTCCAGTATCTGCAGTTTAATATGTTCTGTTTGACTTGTTCGGCCCTCCAGAGGTCAGATCAGGTTGATGTGGCCCCTCAACTGAAATGAGTTTGACACCCCTGGTTTAGAGCCTCACCTCTCATCTCTATTGTTCAGGTGTTTATTATATAAAGGTTTTCATTGCACAGTTTGAATTATAGAGACATTTAGGTTGTCATGAAGCTCCTAAGAATCTGAGTTCTGCATGTTTTTAAAAGGCGTCAATCAATTTAATCATGTTTGAACGACACTGCGTAGGTGCAGATGAATTTTTCACGCTGTGGAGAAAACAGACGGGTGTCTGGTAATTAAGTGTCTTTGTGTCGGGTAACGTGAGACGTCGCACACCCATAAATTTATGATGGGACTTTGTGACAGTGGATCGTGTTCGCAGGAGGCCGATGAATAATTTGTGAAGAGTTTCAGTCTGAGACGACAGACCTGCTCCAAAACGCCGTCACCAGCTTTTACTGAATAAACACATGCACACATTATCAGAAGTCACCGACTTGCACCTTTTTTAGACATTTGAGGACAGTGAAGCACTACAATATGAATATTTAGATCCATTGCTGTCTCAAGTAATTTTCAACAATTGCTTGCGAGTCGATTATCAATCAAGTTAAAGGTTTTTATTTGAATGTGATTGAAATTGACTTCAGGATTAT
Source organism: Blennius ocellaris (assembly GCF_963422515.1). Taxonomy (NCBI): domain Eukaryota; kingdom Metazoa; phylum Chordata; class Actinopteri; order Blenniiformes; family Blenniidae; genus Blennius; species Blennius ocellaris. The sequence continues at coordinate 22,266,853 of NC_137654.1, forward strand.
TTCCTGCAGATTTGCATTAACTTGAGTCTTAATTATATGAATCACGACTTGGACTTGGACTGAGTCGGCAGATTTAAATCTGCCGACTCAGTCCTGGCCCTGACACCGGGGCCAGGGCCGACGCAGTGTCTTCTGTTACCCCTGCAGCTAAAAAAAGAACCGGATGTTCCCAAATTTAGGTTTGCAGGAGTTCAGAAATCACCTCTGACCGACTCCATGTGCGTCCGCTCGCATTTCCAAGGTTAACCTCTGTCGGATCGACTTTTTCTTTCTTCACTTCTGAGCTCCCCCACCCCCCCCCCCCCCAATTCCTTTTTCTCGTTCCATTTTAGCGTTCGCTCCACGTGAAACCACATCCGGCTCTCCACATCCTCGAGTGCTGTCGGGATTGTCGTATTGCTCAGCACCATGTGACTGCATGTGAAACGAGTTCCTCCAAGCAGCGCTGGTTTTTTTTTTTTTTTCCTGCTGACACGAGTCGTGTTTGATCTGACGCGCCGATTTTTTTTTTTTTCATCCCTGCAGACGACCGTCATCGAGTACGTGAAGCCGTCCGACCTGAAGAAGGACATGAACGAGACCTTCAAGGAGAAGTTTCCGCACATTAAGCTGACGCTGAGCAAGATAAGAAGGTGCGGATGGCGTCTGTGCTCCTCTTTGATTTTTGAATGTGGCTCGTTCACGTTTCACAATTCTCTCTCTCTCTCTCTCTCTCTCACTCTCACTCTCACTCTCACTCTCACTCTCACTCTCGCTCTCACTCTCACTCTCACTCTCACTCAACAAACGGCCGACTGTGACGTCCTCTCCGCCAGCCTGAAGAGGGAGATGAGGGCCGTCAGCGAAGAGTGCGGCCTCCAGCCCGTCACCATAGCGATGGCGTTTGTTTACTTCGAGAAGCTGGTGCTGCAGGGCCGCCTCAACAAGCAGAACAGGAAGCTCGTGTCGGCGACGTGCGTGCTGCTGGCCGCCAAGATCAGCAGCGACCTGCGGAAGCCGGAAGTCAAGCAGCTCCTCGACGTGAGCGACGCCTCCACACAGTTGTTAACTCCTCGTTGGGCAAAGAACGTCCTCGTTTCTTCATGAGCCTTCCAAACTTCAGTCACAAAATGATCAGTGATCCGTCTATTTCCAATATCAATTGTAGAAATGATTGCAAAAAAAGTGTGCTCTGGGTGCTAAGGGTTGTTTATAACACCTTTTACACTCTGGCACCCTTCATAGGGGACTATATAAAATCCCCTATGAAGGCTTTGCAAGAGAAACTCAACAAGAAGAGTAGACAGTCGGTAAGTAAAGAACAAGAACAAGCTCAGTTTTGTTTACCCAACCTTTTCCTCGCAACTGCCCGGATCCTCAGTGACTGGAGACGGAGACATGGCACCAGTCACACTTTTATTTTAACCAAACAAATGAAGACCAGTTATCCTGCTTTTACAGAAAGTAGTAAGTGTTCAACTGGGCTGGTAAAGACGGACACTTTGGTCCAATCTTTGATTAATAATCCAATTCAGCAAACCGTCGCTCGGGAAGCAGCCGTTTCTGTTTGCATTGGCAAACGCAGCGGCTGATTCAAACTCTTGTTTCTGTTCTTTCTGCCGTTCCCAAACCTGCTCATGGAAGAAAGCAAAAATATATGATATCATTTACAAAAAATTAAATAAAAAGATAAAAGTGAAGACTTTTGATTCAAACTGTTGGGGTGAGATGGGTGTGTCCCAAGTCCAGCCCCTAAGCCAATCATAACCATTGAGTCACATATCTTTATTACTCCCTCTCTCTTAAGAAGTCATTATTTTTATTGCTACACAGACAAATACACGAGTATAAACGTTGTCATGTGTGGAGCAGCCTTCGCTGTCTGCTGTGGATTATTGAATTGAACACATTTCCTCTGCTTTCTTGTGTCCCCGTGTGTCCCCTTGTCCTCCCTTGTGTCCCCGTGTGGACGAGCAGAAGTTGGAGGAGCGTTTCCGGATCAACAGACGGGAGCTGATTCCTCTGGAATTCGCCGTGCTGGTCGCAATGGAGATGGGCCTTTACCTCCCCGAGAGCAAAGTCATGCCTCACTACCGCAGGCTGGTGCAGCAGGGTTAGAGCGGCGGCGACGCCATCACCAGCACATATGTGTGTGTGTGTGTGTGTGTGTATGTATGTGTGTGTGGATCGACCAGTTAATAAGCTGTGGTGTTCAAAAACAAATAACTCCCTATTTATTTTTGTGAGTGACCTAGTTTACACTCGTTTAGACTGGATGTGTTTGTAGACGTGGCGTCTGGTGTCGACCCTCTCATGAGCTCTACGTTAGAGACGTTCAATCAGCACGTTAATTGTGCTTTTACTTTCATGTCTCGTGAACAGGTTGGTTTTTTTTTTCTTTTTGGTATTCTTGTTTTTGAAAGGAAACAAAACACTGAAACGTCTGTTAACCAGCTCCTCGCCTGCACCTTCATCGCTACACAGCCTGTATAGTTAATTTTTTAATCAACCCATACAAGTGATTAAAAAACAAATATATATATATTTTAAAAGCCTTTTTTTTTTTTTAACTCCACTGTGACGCTGACACTGTAGAAGTTGAGAAACACATGTTTAGACGGCAGCGGCCTTTCTTTTCTTGTTCATTCGTCTCCCGCCAAAAATTCTCGAAGCAGCTTTCCCCTCTGCTGGAGGAGAGCTGATGTTCAGTAGGACCACTGTGGTGTCGCCTGCACACAAACTGGACTCTTAACATTGTCTTATTTATTGTGTTTGTTTTTTACATTTTCAAGTTATTACCCAGGGATGTGTTTTATAAAATGTCATTGAACTCGTCGTTACATCCTTCAGTTCTCAGGAATTCTACTCTTTTTCTTTTAAGTTGCTTCGTAAAGTCAAAACCCAAAGAAGTTACTGTCGTCCATTAGAACCGTAGCGCTCTGGAATGGATGTGACGCTTCGCAGCAGTAATTCCTAAGATTCGTATGGTGATGTGTTTTTAGTATTTAAAAAAAAAAAAAAGCAAAACAAAAAAAAAGTGCCTGAAACTACAGTGGAAGTGGAAATGATTGACAAGTCTCGTCATCTGTGATATTTGGTGTTGACATTTCTTCGTCCCGCTGCGGTTGATCTTTAAAGATGTTCTCGTCCGTGAAAGATAATCACAAACCCGATGATTCAGTTTCTTACGTGTCCGACGTCGCGAGAACCGACCTGTGAATCTGCACATGACGTATGTTTGGTGTCAAATCCATGAGTAAATAATTGTGTTCACGTTTGTCCTGGAACATGAATGTTTTTAAAATCTATTTAAGGAAATAACTGTGACGAGTCTTTTTTTGTCAATATGAACACCACACACACACACACACTCAAGTGTTTCCATGATTTTTACTGCTCTTTTCATGAGACAGGAAGCCGACATGCAGGTAAAATAACACTCGGTTAAATCAGCAGATACGGATTCGCAGCACGGTCGGCCGAGAGGCACAGTATCTGCCGGGCATATTAATCTTAATCCTTTCTAAAAACAAAAAAAAACACAGCAAACGCAGCTAAATAAATAAAACTAATCCGGTTGGCTTCAGTCCAGACTCATGTCTTCATCGTCGTCCTTTTTGTCTTTGGCGTCTCCGTCCGGGTCCGACTTCGTCTCCGTCTCCATGGCTTTGGCAAAAGCCTCCACATCTGCAAAGAGTCAAGTCCAGAAATCTAAATGTACATTTCACTTTTTTTTACTGAAACATTAAATGATCGAATTTTCTACATTTTTCTTGGATAGAAATTTAGATTTTTGATGGTTTTCAAACAATTTTTTCTTAAAACTGATTTTCTCATAAGATTCAATATAAAATCGTTCAATATGTCCTGACGTTTGTTTTAACCTATTCGGCTGTATTTGACACTTAAAAATACCGACAATTACAGACGTGTGAATGTAGCCATTCCCAATTTTCTTTCATTCTTAACATTTTTCTTGCGTGGATGAATTGGAACGTGTTTTACAACCGCTTTAACAAAAGCAGAGTCGTATCAGAGACTGCCGGGGAATATTTTCACGTTTCCCTACAATCCCTTACCTTCTCATTATTTTACTTTTCTGCGTTCACAAACCTTGCAACACGTCAAAAGGAGGACATCACAGCATCTTGCAAGACAAAATCAAAGTGCGGTACAGTTGGGAGCTGCACCGTGACGACGCGCTGCCGGCTGTTGCCGAGCAACCAAAGTTCGTGACGAGCAACTGATGTATTCATCGAGCTCAAAACTTCCCTGAACCAACTTCTTCAAAAACACAAGGTTTTGACTGCAACGTTGAACTTCAGTCGTTTGAAATGTAAAACCACCTCCGGGCTTCTGGATTCCCAGATTCCCCCAGACGTCAACGCTTTTTTTTATCCGTGACGTACGGGTGTTTTTGTTGCGGCAGCGAGTCCTGAAACAACTGACCTCCCTTGTTGGCGGCGTCGACCGCCTCCGCCGGCAAACCGAACTGGTTCATCAGTGGCCCCAGCTGGCCGGACGCCAGGGCGCTGCTGAACATGCTCATCGCCTGGGAAAAAAAACCCCCACCACAAACCCGTGAGCTCGGCGGCATCTCGCCGGATAAAACGCCATGCGCCCCCCCCTCGTGGATCGAGTTCCTTCGGGCCCCTACCTGCTGGAACTGCGGCGAGCTGAGCGTGTTGTGCAGCTCGTCGGTGCTCTGGGGCAGCGACTCTCCGGACGGCAGGTAGGGCGTCAGCCGCTGCTGCACCTCCGGGTTGGCCAGGATGGGAGCCATGACCTCCGGCGTCAGCACGCTGGCGAGGTCCACTGCGCCGCGGGAATTAACGGGATTTACTCCAGATGTCAACATACAGGAATTCCCATTTCCTTAATCCAACCCAACATGTTCTGCATCGATTATTGAAAAAAAGTAACTTGTCGAACTCGATATAATACACAAGTGTCCGAGGCATTGCTTCAACTGTTTTATGTTTTTTTTTTTTTTTGCATTTGTCTCGTATACCAAAGAATCACACTAAAGTTTACCGTCTCCACCTGCAAAACAAATTAAAGTCATCAGTTATTTTGAGCCTAATCTTATTTCAGCTGCTTTCCATATCGTCTCACTTCCCCTCATCTGTTTTCACTCCCCCGACTCTCTTCCTGCTCCCTCGCCGGCTTCTGCTTTGTTCGCGGACCCGGTGACATACGGCGTCACTGAAGCGGGAGGCCGAGCTGCGCCTAATGTTGTGTGGCGCCGTGGAATTAAATCCCGACAGGCCGCAGTACTTTCGGGAACTTACTGCTTCTTCTAACAAACCCAAGGTCATTATGGGAGAACGACGCCGTATTACACGTGCCGTTTGTTATTGAAAGGCTCATTATTGGAAGCGCATTGCAGCGATTGGGCCTTGATGGCGGCGCCGCGCCATCGTCTCACCTCCCTGCCCGCTGGCGGGGACGTTCATGGTGGCCAGGATGCTCTGCAGGTCCCTCAGCTGGATGGGCTGGGTGGGGTTGGCCGTGGCCGCCGCCACGGAGGTCACGGCCGGGGTGGAGGGCGTGGTGGCGGTGGGGGAGGCCACGGAGGTGGCGGAGGGAGTGATGGGGGTGGTGGGCACCTGCGAGGAGCCCAGCCGGCTGGTGGTGGAGGTGGAGGTCGGGGTGACAGCGGTGGACGGACTGAGGGGAGAACACAACGAGAAAAATTAGAGCATGTCATGTTTTCGTGCCACAACAAACCTAGAAATAGTCATTGCATTGGGAAAGTTTCCAAAAAAACTCAGTGAAGTTGACTGGAGTGTGGCTGTACTTGTAATACCACTTTGTACCACAAGGTGGTACAGTGAGTCACTTCAATCAATAACATGAACTAAACTAGAGGATAGACTTTAAAATAATTTATAAGAGGCCAAAAATGCCAAATTGGGAAAAACAAAAGTTAACATCTACTGAAATTTGCAAATAAATCTATTATACACTCCTAAATGTGTCAAACTTAAAAAAAAATTTTTTTTGACACATTTAGCAGTTTATCATAGATTCATTGAAATCTGTAAATATAAGCTTAACGTTTAAATATTCATGTAATAAATCTGGGAATCTGTATAATAATATAAAGGTGTATTATTTGTGAATAATAATGTGTAAAAACAGCCAATACAGAGAAATGGGATACACAAAATTATAATCACTTAAACAGTCCAGATTGACTGTTGAATCAACTGATTATTGATTAGAAGTCTCCTGTAGGGGGACGTTCTCAGCAGGTTTCATCATCAAAATGTGTCTCGCTGGTGCTCAAACTTAACACTGCAGCTGAATCTTTCTGGAGTTTTATTTCCATTCTTGCTCCAGCGGTAACAACACATATAAAGCCACCCCAGAAAAAGGCCTGATTTCGCCCTGCTGCTCTTTGAATATAATGAGCAGAAGTAATAAGGGGGGGGGGCACCTGGTGGACGAGTTGCTGGCTGCAGGAACGCTGCTGCTGCTGCTGCTGCTGCTGCTGCTGCCCAGCAGGTTGGCCAGACCCGGACCGGCCAGTGCGCCCAGACCCCCTGAAACACAAGAGCCACCGGGTCCTGAGAAGTCCAGAAAACAAGCATTGCATGCTCATGTTGTCATGCCGCCAGATGTGCGGCACGCGTAGTAGCGGGTCCCACCCAGCCCGGTCGGTCCGATGAGCTGCATGAGCTGGTTGTGGCTCATGTTTCCCAGGAGGCTTTGCAGGCCGCCCTCGCCTGCGGGGAGAGAGCGGGAGAGACACGCAGGCGCGTTACGTTGAGCGATTTCGCGTTTGCTGAAGGGCGGATGAGTGGGAATCAAACAATGGGTCGGTACCGCCCAGCGCCGACAGGTCGTGACCTCCACTGCCGCCGCTGCCGAGCGTGCCGGGCATCGGCGGGTTGTTGAGGTACTCGTTCACCTTACGGCAGAACTCCTCGTCCTTGTCGGTCTTCGGCTCCTGAAATTCAGAGCAAAACGTCAGTCGGACTGTGTTTCATCAAGACGCAAAGATGGACTGATACAGGATATTACTGTGTTAAATTCAAAATGTTCTTAAAGCTCCACATCCGATATATCCATTAAACCAGCCACCATGATGAAAAATAAAACATGTCCAACTGCATAATATTAATATTTACTTAGTCTGAAAAATATGGGACTTTAACTACTGTAAATGTAGAATATAAAACAGGAACTAAAAAAGGTTGACAATGAAGACACAAATCCAAATAAATAATAATAAAACTACTTCTATGTTATCCATTGAGTATATTTGTGCATTTATTTCTTTGCTTAAATTAATGATCTGTCAGTGTTATTTATTACCCGTTAAGATATTAAATTACTTTAAATGATTAAAAGGGAAAACAAACTGGAGCTTTTTCTTTTTTTTAAATAAGTGAGGAGTAAACAATATTCTAGTATGTTTTGTTCTTAAATCGCCACTTTACGTTTAAGCAAATTAACCTAACTTAATGCTCGATGTTTGTAGTTAAAACTAATAAAATATTAATATTGAATATAAATAATCAGTATTTTCCTCAATGGAAACCATTTTGTGACTATTTCTGTTCAAAAATTGAGCAGAAACAGGAAAATAAAGCAGCATTTTTGCTTGAAATGTACATCTATATTGTTGCCAAAGAAGATCATGGCAACTTGCAACCACATTTTTTAAAATCTGGTGATTTATCACTACATACTGATGAGAAAGGTTAAAAAAATTAAAAAACCAAAAGCACAGAGAGATAAAAAGGTGTGTTGCAGCTTCAGACCTGCATCCAGAAGAAAAGCCTTTTGGATCCGGCCTTGAACTTGAGCACATAAACCCGCCCGGTGGTGCACTGGTTCACCCGCTTGAACTCGCAGTCGTCGGGGAAGATGATCAGGTCCTGAGAATCACAGGTGGAGAGAAGAGTTTAACGCCGCTGGGGGAGCAAAGTCTCACCGACGGCCGAAAAAACCTACGTCGTCCACGTTCCCGGTGGTGCGGTCCTTCCAGCAGAAGTGGATGAGCGAGTCGTCCGTCTGCTGGATGTACACCTGACCTTTACGCTTGTCCGGGGTCACCGTGCTGCCCTTCATCGTCATCTTCCCCGCACGGAACTCCACCAGGTACTTGCTGGAGGAGCCGCGGGAGCCAGACACCAGGCTGGGGAACAGCGCTCCAGAGGCCATGATGAAGAGGAGGAAGAGGAGGAGTGTAGAGTTCTGTCAGGGGGAGGTGTAAGGGTGTCAGTGTTACAAAACGCAGTGACGTTCTCAATGTTTTCATGTGTTTCTCAGATACAATCTCTGGAGGATTAATTCTATATCAAAGCGCGAGATCTTTAAAATGACCATATTTATTAATTCAGACTTCACTGTAATGAAAACAGAATAACTCGCATCATCATGGAGATTAGATTTTTAAGCACGGATTTAAAACATTTGTGGAAATTGTTTCCACAAAACTGTCACTCTCAACACGTTCCTTTCATTTCCTAAAGTTCAAATTGTTCTTATTTATCACGATCTCTGATGTATTAATGGAAACTCTTCCTTCGGTGTTTATATATTGAAGAGCAGTACTAATTGGCTTTTATTTTGCTGAAAGATCATTCATTTTTGGGATTAATTCCATTAAATGTGTTTATCCCTTCTCATCTCAGTTAATACTGCATAACGTCAAATGATAAAATAGATGATTAAAAGCCCCTGAGAGCCCGATGGTGTGAATCTAAAGGTGCCTGCAGCAGCAGGCTGAGCCCACAGCTCCATACCACCAATGACTCTGCATCCTGCTGCCTTCGCTCGTCTTTCAGCTCCCAGAGCTCGCACCAGAGCCGGCTTCACGGATTCACACACGCAGACACTCGTCACGCAGCCACGGAGCGTCAAATACAAACCGAAATATTGAGAAAATACAGAGTTTAACTCACATTTCTGCTTGAATTATCCTTCTGCTGCACCACGGAAGAACTCGGCGAAGATCAATATGATTGGCTGAAAAAGATGGGGTGCTTCGCTGTGATTGGTCGATCCGCCTGCCAGTCAGTGGGGGCTTTAAGAGCTTTAGTACAGTTTGGTTGAGATGACACAACCGACTGTATTGCATGTCAAACCTTCACAGACGCAAATAAACTGGAATTTAATAAACTATTGAAAGCAACTTATCATCTGGTGAAGTAGAAAATACACAAACCAGTATTGATCTTCACTTACATTTTTAACAGAAACTGCCAAATAATGTGTCCTTGTCACTTAAAACAAGAAAAATTATGTTCTGCTCAGGAGCCACTAAATATTCAAAGGTTGAAGACTTAAGAAAAAATATAAATGGATTGATGATAAGGACAAGGTAAACTTAAAGTTTGAATACAAGCAAATGACTGAAATTAAGGACATGGTTCTGTACAAAACATTTTACACGTCTTTGTCATGACTTATGACATTTGTATTTCAAGTTTCAAGGTCTAATATTAGGGTCCGAGCACTGACAGTGTTGGATTTCCTCAGATTACTCGCAAAGTTAAAAAAATATATCGTATTTTTAAGGGACTTATCACACATAACATTTTGAGAAACTTTGCACACTGGTTAGGTCTGCTGAACAATTTGATGATTTGAGGGAGTTACACCATGGCACTATTGTTGTGTTACATAAAAGATGTGTTTGAAAGACACGTTAATCATAGAACAGTGAAAAATAACTGGAGAGGTAAAAGTATCCAGAGGTGTTTGTAGTTTCTATATTCTCAACCTGGTGAACAAATTTAACTCACCATTAAAAAGTGTCTTTATACTTGTAATGCTTTTCAATATATATATATATATATATATATATATGCTTCACAATTGCCTGTAGCTTAAATGAGTTTAAAATGCAAATTGCCTTTAAACCTTTGTTTTGCTTGTCATTGGTTTTTAATTAATGGAAGAATTTAATTGAAATGTGTGTTTTAATAGCTGCCTCTGAAAAGCGCGCGCACACACACACACAGTGTAAATAATGGAGCAAAGATGTTGAGTTTGTAGTCCATAATTTATTTTCTTAAATATGCTTTGTATGCATATGGCTGTTTCTGGAGGGCAGTATGAAGGAGGGGAAACACATGAAATCAACAAATTCACAATGTAAACATTTCCAGCCCGGAGGCTGGACGAGGAGACGAGAGGGAGGAGGAGGAGGAGAAGGCCGGCGGCTCTGAGGAGTCGCAGGCGTCACAAAGTGCTTTGAAGAGTAAAAGATGAAGGTGGGAAGACTGGATGGAGATTTCACTGTACATACATGTGCATAGGACTGTGAGCGCTTACATGTGCAGTTTAATTTAATATTAGTGCTTGAAGAAGAAACAAAAAATATATATTATCCACGCTGTTCAACAGCAGCCGTCGCTGCATGTGTGTGTATACGAGTGTTTATATAAACGGCACACGACATTCATCACCTGCTTTATCTGTCACACCGACGACCCGCTGGAGTGGATTCTGAAGTTTTCACATCTTAGGAGAGGGGATAAATCACTTTGCATAGATGTATGCTGCAGTCAGGCCTGCGACTGACTGAAGGAATGAGCTGGACTGCAGTCGGTCTGAGTTACTCGTCCGTACGTGTGAGAGAAAACCGTCACGGCGGAAAACTTTCTCTTGGAAGCAGAGTGGAGCGCACCTCCCCAGAGGACACCACACCATGTCCAGGCTCTAAGTCTTTCTATCAAACAAACTGATTTGGTTTTTTCCCCAAAAAGTGGCTTAAATAATTGTTGATGTCGCCGCTATAACATTCAATTAACTACATAGAAATCCTCTTTGAGGCTAAATCACCTTCCTCGATGTACACGTGGATATAACCACAGACGGCCAAATTCATCTCAACTATTTACTGCAATTCATGGAAACGCGAAGGGAAAAAAAAGTACAATTTGTATTTCTATTGTGGTTTTAGAAATTATAATTTATAATTCATTTCCAAATGTTTGATAATAGAGTTTTGAATGAAGTCAAATACTAAAATTTGGAGGCGGAAAAAATATCGAGTATTGAACTGAAGGACAAAAGTACCCAATAAACAAAAAGTACAAGAAAATATCAGATATTAGTTTGATACATACGATCACTTTGCTGTATATTAGTAGTTTTCTCCCCCTTTCAGGAATATAAGAGTGATTCTTCTGAGTCTGATGCACTCCACCATCTGCTAACCAACACGTACTGACCGGGAGGCGCCTTTGCAACACGTTAAAAAAAAAAAAACTGCTGCTCTAGTCAGTCTCTGCATCATTTAACCTTGAAGTTCCACATGAATACATTTCTACTCAGTGCAGGAAAGGTTTTCTTTATGGCTTTAACTTGTGTGTGAATAATCACCCCGGTGACCATGCATGCACCAGCTATTATACACGTAATCTACATAAACAGCGGTCGACGGGATAAAGGTACCGTCGATGTGTGTCCGACGCGGCAGTAAACTTGAGTTATAAGCAGCTTTTATCTCTACTTTTTAAGTCTCTATTCACGGAAACACTTGTGACAGTTTACGCATGTTTTAGTGCTCTAACTAAAAATAGACATCTAAGTGTCAAAGAGGCTAATACAAAAGTAGCATGTGTGTTTAAATAACCCCTGATATTTGAATGCGACGCGACAGAAGTGTGTGGTGAGTCTACGAGGTGAGATTATCGTGGAGTACCTGAACTAGAAACTGAAGAAATCCCCCTTTTTGTGTCCTGAGGTCCCACTGGACGCAGGTTCAAAACCCTCCAATGGGGAGCGACACACACACACACACGTTCAGGGCATGTAAAGATGAAGATGCTTTGATGTCAACATTTACAGTAAGTAAAGTCTAAAATCCTCCGTATCATCACACATCCTTCACAGTTGCGGATAATCAGACGAACGCGGCGGCTCTAACAAAGACCAGCAGGCGTCTGGCCGTCAAAAAAAAAAAGGAGAAAAAAAAAGTCACAAATCTTAGCTGCTGAGAAACAAAGTGAATCCTAAATCAGAGAGAAGGTGTTTACACCGAGCTCCTCCTGTGTCAATAAATGTTGGGACAGTCACTGCACTTCCTGTCAAAGTATCCTCCGGTGTACAGCCAGTCCTCGGCTCCCGTGTGGGGGTTCCTTCCCAGCTGGAACCACCTGGAGAGACGGCGGAGACGTCAGACCCGGGGATTCAGAGACGACGTTCCAACGGCGAAACTGACACGAAGACCATTTTCAAAAGAGAAACTTTTACCTGGTCGACCACTCCTCTTCGTCCTTGGATCGTTCTCTGCGTGCCGCTCGCTGTTTCTCCTCCAGCCTCTCCTTCTCCGTACTGGCCGAGTCTACACACACACACACACACACACACACACACACACACACACACACACACACACACACACACACACACACACACACACACACACACACACACACACACACACACACACACACACACACACACACACACACACACACACACACACACACACACACACACACACACACACACACACACACACACACACACACACACAATATTATTATATATATTTTTGAGGTCCGATTGTCGTTTGTTGCCTTAACAACAGGTCTTATAAAAAGGAAAACATTCCACAGCTTTTCTCATCAAGTCGAAAGCTGCGGATCGGCGTGACGAAGGTCTTCACCTATGTCTCCGTTCTCCATGGCCCTGATGTCGGGCCTCAGCCGGCAGTCTGTGGGAGCCAGCAGTCTCTCCATGCCGGGCTCCAGCTCGTTGAGTGTCAGGGCGAAGCTGGTGAAGTTGTACATCTACAGGCAAGAGAGAAAAGTTAACGTCTCCTCGCGAGGAAATCTTACAACCTATTGCAAACCCAAACCAACAACTTTGAAGGAAATGATCTGAACCATCTGATGTGATGGATTTACCATAAATCTTACTTTATGAAGACAAAAATGTTGAGTTCTGCTCAAAATCATCAGTTATTTTTTATTTGTGACCGAGGAGGAACATCACGTACATTGAAATGTATTACACAGCTATAAACTAATTGGTCATTTAAAACCTCAGTGAGCCTCGTGGTTTGTGAAAAACCACATCGGCTCATTTCGTCTTTTATTGGGCTTTTGTTGAAACTACTTTAATCACATCCCAATAAATTATCAGCAGATAAATCTATGCTCAGGTCTCAGTAAACCACATCTAAAAAAAACCCCAACACAATTACATTAAAAATATTTTGATGATTCGGCAAATTTTGTTTCTTACGATTAACATTTTCCTGCCTGATTGATTTGATTGGTTGAGTGCAAGCGATCAACAACAATCAGTTGAACGATGACGTCGTTGGTAGGAAGTGATTCGCGGCCTCTCGAAAAACATATTGCGGGTGCTCTGACCTGCGCCGAGTGAGCGGGCCGCGGCGTTATCCTCCACAATAAGGCACTTCCTGGTATCACAGTCACAGTCTCCTGAACCTCCGGCATCTCGTCGGCATCTTCGCCGTCGCTGCTGTGTTCCTGCAGAGGCGCCGGGGTGAGTAAACGTGTTCAGACGAGGACCAGCCGTGTCGGAGCAAACACAGAGGTGATCCACACAGCCACAGAGTCAACACGTCTCTCAAGCGACGACGCACGTCATTGCAAGGCAGTATGGACGAGTGCCGGCAATGATCTCATCAATACACTACACTCTGAACGCCACTGGACAACAGCAGCAGCACATGACAGATACCAAGTACACCGTCGCCTTACCTTCGACTAATGCCACTGCATGTTTATTGTGAAAGGAGAAGATACCGTTTGAGAAAACATTTCCACAGGGATGAGTGACAAGTCACACGCAAAACGAGTCAAAGATGAACACGAAAGCAAAAAAAACCAAAACTGCGAGCGGACGTCGCCGCCGCCACACGCCTCCTCACCTGTCGCAGCTTTTTTGGGTCTCCGCTGGACTTCTTCTCCGACTTCTTATAGGCGTCGTAGACCTTCGGCTCCACGCTGTACATGCACTCCGTCCACTTCCCGTAGATCACTCTGCGCTTCTTCTTACTGAAGCGACAAAACGAAACACCGTTCAGTTCAGAGAAAACGAAAACCTAAACGCACACAAATGATGGTTTTATGGAAGCGGTGAAGCGCTTCACCTTTTATCTTGAATAAAACCTTCTACTTTATGCAGCTCTTTTCCAAACATCCCACACGGCTTGAACGTCAACACGCACTTCTCGCCCGTGCTGAGAAATGAAACCGACAAATAAAATGACCACGAGAGCAATAAATCATACAACAATTAAAATCACAAGTCACTCGTCCAGCATTTGTCATTTGCACTATAAAGAACTTGTCTTTTTTTCTTTTTTTTTACCTGTGGTTCAGAATTTCCACTGTTCCATACTGCTCAATCCAGAGTTTTCCCAGTATGATGTTGTGCACGCAGCAAAGTGGATTCGTCCACGTGTACACTTCTTTATGTCTGGAGGAACAAGAAAACAAAACATTGTTATGTCTGTGTGAGGATGAACAGAGAAGAAAAAAAAAGACTTGCATCAACAAGTACATTGGAAAAGAAAAACTAAAAAACTAAAATTATGCTAACATATGAATATTAACTGCCGAACGAACATTTTATCGACCGACGATCTACCGCTATTCAAAGTACAATTTTAAAATCCAGTTTTATATGCATAACAGCGCTGTTATATCTTGGGAGTTTCACGCTTGAATATAATATTGAAGATGGAAAAGCTCATGAAGACTTCCTTTCTCCTCGAAACCAAACACTCCACCAGCTTTCGCTGATCGGCCTTGATATTCATTTACCCAAAACACGCATGAAACAAATTACGCAGCAGTCACGTCTAAATGAGATGTCATCATTTTAACCTTTCCATAGAGTAATACTCACTTTAGTAGCTCCAGCGTCATGGTGCCTTTCGGCTCCGCCTCCACACTTTTGCCCCAGAACTTGAGTTTTGGGTAGATGGAGCCGTGGAACTCGAACTCCTGCTTCAGCGACTGAGCGTGAAAGGCACTGACGGGTGGGTGGTGGCTCACCTGCTCCGAGATCAACCTGTATCCTTCCTCCTCTCTTGGAAAAACAAACGCGCAAATGAGTTATCGTCCAGAGTGCGTGACCGAGTGAACCCGTCCGACCCCAGGTACCTCGTGAGCTCGTACGTCTCCCCGAGCAACGGGTTGAATGGCTTTCCAGTCCTTTCCCACTGAGATGCAACCGCCGAGACGGCGAACGCAGCGACGACCTGTCACGGAGATGCACAGTGAGACACGACGACTGATAATATCATTTCATCAAATTTAAGAGTCGACCCTTTACTTCTGCTCCCTGAGACTCTCTTTGGTTTTATGCGACCGTCAAGGAGAATATTTGTGTAATTTGGTTAGGGCGAAAATATGGGCTCATAAACTGCAATGTGATCTGCGACAGTTTTCGTTCAGGGTAATTCTGGCAAAGAATTCTGTTGCTGAAAGAAAAAGTGTTTGAAGTGTCTGACACAAAACAAAGTTAACGGCATAAGAATTGGGGGAGGGGGGTGAAGAATGGCTCAATCAAACTGTCACCAGACCTCGTACCTGCATGCGCTCCATGGAGTCAGACAAGCTGCAGGCTCGGTGGATGAGGTGAGTGTGTTCCATGTACTCCGAGATCCTCTGGAGAAAGCTCAGCGGCTCGTTAAACACCACGGGCATTGCGATTTTGGACAGCTCCTGTGACGCACCGCAAGAAGAATCGGGTGTATTTAAGCTGGAAACATAAACTGCGTGACGAACCCGAGTCGCACAGTTTGTTGAACGGCATTTATTCTATGAATTCGTGGACTGTATTACACAACTTGCATGTCGTTAAAAAAAAAAAAAAAAAGTCCCTTTTCAGGAAAGACCACACATTTTTCCTTCTACCCCTCATGTTCATTTAAGTCGTTTAGTTTATTACATCTGCATTTCCAGAAGTAAAACGAGCTCAGTCATGAATGATCTCGTCGAAGAGAGTTGAAAGTAAATGTGAGTTATGTAAGTTGTTGAATTATTTAGTTTGAGACAATACATTCACACGAGTCGAGAATCTGGCTACAGCTCGTTGGGAGAAAATCTCACGTTAAAAATTTAGATCACAGTTGAGCGTAGCTGCACGGAACAAGGGTGTCGTTTTGTTCCGGCAGTTTAACAGGCAGGCCGGACTCACCATGCCGATGCATTTCTTCAGTATATTCCACACGCTGAAGTTGTTTCTGGAGATCATTTCGGCTGGCAGCGTTTTCCTGGGACACGATCCAATCAAATGACATCAGAGATTATCTGACGGAATCCAACAGAAACTTCCAACAAAGCTGAAAATGAGCAGTCAAAACGACGGGGTCACTGGGAAACCAACGGGAAAACGCTTTGCAGTGGAAGCGTTTGCTGGTCAACATAAAAACGTGGTTTCCACTGGGATTGTTGGGGGGGAAAACGCATGGAAAATGCATGCATGATGACACCTTCAAACTCGCTCACTTAAAGATAGACGCGATCGTGTGAGAACATGCAGAGCAAACAGGAATGACGAAACATGTCGAGAGTCTGTGGGGACATGGATTCTGTCATCTCCTGGAGCGAACATGCTTCTCGGGCGGGTATTTGTCTCATTTTAAAGTAACTCTAAATTGGTACTGCATTTATATTGGGAAACATGAAATATCCAAATGAAAGAAACATCTTAGTCTCAAATGTTCCTGGTGCGTTGTACTCCTGTTGCTGCAAAAATCAACAGCATTTTACATATGATCGACATACGTTTTAAGAACATCAATGGTTTCCATTCAAAACTTTAAAAAAAAAGTATTTGGTCCACTTACAGCTTGTCAGGTGATGCTGCATTTAGACTTTAATGGAACAACATCAATCATACGGAGACCTACTTTTCCAGTGGACTTTGGCAGAGGAAGTTTTCCACAAATGGGCCACGCTAAAGCAGCAATCACCACAGGGTTCATTTGAACTCAACCCAATAATGAAGTAAACACACCCTTAATTAAATGGCCGAACCACCACAAGTGTTTCTTAAAAAAACCCCCAATGAGATTAACTTTCTCAATGCGTCTTGAAGAAATTCATTGCCAACAACATATCACACAATCTCGATCATCCAGAGTTCAGGTGATAAGAGGAGGATCGAGGCCTAGTGTCTGTCCAACACAACAAGCAAGATCGATTATTGTCATTAATGAAGGACACAACTTTGTGGGTTATTGCTAAGTGTCAGAAAGACAAACTTAAAAAAAAAAAGAAGTTTACATGCATTTGTGAGTATTTTGTACTGCACAGTCCAGTTTCTAGGTGCTGAACTGCAGTTGCTTGCAAACGAATTGATTTACACAAACAAACGCATCATTGCAGAATGTGCAGTTGCTGGTCCTCCAGTGTTCCCTGGTTCCTCCCTGCTCACCTCCTCTCCCACACGCCGTTCTCCTGCGCGGCTCTGCCGTCAGCCCCCGGCTTGCCGTCAAACACCAGGGCATCTTTGAAACTGACCTCGCAGGAATCGTCCGACTCCAGCCCTGGGAGGAGAGGAGAGGAGAGGATCAACAACGCAGCCGTCACTGACGAGCGGCGGGCAACAACGTCGCCGTGTGGAGCCGGGTATTTACGGGTCTGTCTCACCGGTCTCCGCGTCGTAAAACTCCTCCTCGCTGTTCATGCTGAGCTCTGGTCGAAGCCGCAGGGTTATGAAGTCATGTTTCCCCCCGGGGGCCTGTGCCTGCAGCCCAGACGCCTCCCGAGCATCACACACACACACGCACACACGGCACCTGCAACACGGACAGCGGGGTTAACGACGAACGGAGAGGCCGCCCGCGGTCACCGGGGGCTAAATATTATCTAACGCTTGCCGATGTCCCAACAATGAAGGCCTGTCTCGCTCTCCGGGAGCCGCTCGAGAGCCGCCGCTTCACCCGAGAGCTAACTAGCCTTTAGCATCTCAGCTGCTGCTGAGTTAAACTGTCAAGCCTGGACACGACGTGAGCGAAAGACAACCGCAGCGCCACCGACACGGCAACACGGACACCGACACGGGTTCTTGGACATAGTTTAGTAAAGTGTACCTGTGAGGAAAGGTCAAAATTTCGCTGTGTGAAACATAAACAACCGAAGGCTGCCTGTGAAGCTGGGCGGAAGAGGGCGGCAAGGACACGGTGATTGACAGGTGTGTGAGCCAATCAGAGAGCAGCCAGGAGCGCGCTACAAATAAGAGGAGTCCTGCAGCCTTTTCAAACACAACACCCCCCCCAAAAAAGTCAATAAAACACAACATATTACCCCACTGCGACATAGATGTGTCTGATTCAACCATCTCGGGACTCGTACAAATTATTACATGTGTATATGAACATGTTTGAGTTTCAATTTGACCCATTTTGACATTTGAATGTAATCTGTTTTTAATGTCAATAAAATGTATAAGAAAAAACTTGCAATCTTTCGAATGTGTATACTTTTGTACTGGTGCTATATTTTGTTTGTACACTGATGCTCCTCTGGGTGGATTTTAAGTATGTGTTGACAGATTTTAGATCCAGTAATTGTTCACACAAAGGAAATACACCTCAAATGTCATCCAAATTCAAGTGGAATTTATTATTAATGCCAGTTAGGCTAGCGGTACTTCCTAATAATATATTTCAAAAGATATTGGGGAGTTACTGGTCTGGGCCAAATTTGGCCACTGTAAAAACATGAAATGGGAGCAGTATAAGGTTTAGATTGACTGAAAACAAAACAAACAAAATTAATTACACGACCTGTGCAAGGGTTCTTACATAAGTATAATGATTTTTAAATTATATTTTATAGTTAGATTATTTTCATGAAGCATAATAAAGATGATATATCATCTACATAGTTACAAGTTACATTTCCCAATAAAGAAAATACATCATACATCTTTGGATTTGCTGTGCATGTGACCTAAAAACAAAAACTCTTTCGAATGATTGTTTTGAATTACAAAATCTGAATCAGGCTTTTATTCATAATACATATATTTCTCCAGATTCCTTTTTTCCCCCTCCATTCAAGTCTGGGTTTGCCATTTTTATTCCATGTGATGGATGTAAAGATGGAGCACATGCTGAGCCTTCACACCCTCCTGTGCGTCTCCACACACCTACTGCAGTGACCAATGAGCAGGCAGCTCACTGTGTGTGTGTGTGTGTGTGTGTGTGTGTGTGTGTGTGTGTGTGTGTGTGTGTGTGTGTGTGTGTGTGTGTGTGTGTGTGTGTGTGTGTGTGTGTGTGTGTGTGTGTGTGTGTGTGTCGGTAAAGCATAATCTGTGGGTTTTGCCCGCTCAGAGGCAATAAGGAACTGATGGGATGTGACCTTTGGGGAGTCAGTAGAATAAAACTGTGTGGTTTCTGCAAGAATGCTGCAGCTGTGGTCACTGAAACAATGAAAAACGACCGCATGTGAAACACAAACCACGAAACACAGCTCGGGTTCTCCACAAGGTGGCGCTTTTACTCTTGCAACGTCATCAGTCAACATATATGTCCCATCAGTTTTACACCATGTACAGCAACAACACAAATACAGCAAACTTATACAATGGTGAATGAAGAGAACGATTGGGTGTTTACACGCGCGCGCACGCACACACACACACACACACACACACACACACACACACACACACACACACACACACTCACACACACAATTCATTACTTTATTATTATTTGCTTATATTGCACTTGTTGCTATTACTTTTTTGCCATAAATAGACTATGGGGATTTATATGAATGCTTGATCATTGCATTTGCTGCATGCGACTTATCAGTATGTCTTAAGATTAACGACTGGATCTTAGTAAATCCTACAACACTATATCAGCATGCCGAGGTTGGATGGTTGTCTGCTCACAGGCTCCTCTGGTACACCTTCCCTTATAAAGTAATTATTTTAGCATCATATCTCTGCATAAATGTCACTTTAAGATCAAATTCAACATGCAGTTTGCCCTCTTTGGACTGGGTTTAGGAAGAGGGCATTCATGAACTCTCCCTTTGTCTGGAACGCTTCAAAAATCACAAAATTTACAGGAACTTATCACTAATAATGATTTTAAAACTTGTGTTACAGACCTTTAAATTGACAATAGTGGAGTAGATGTTTAATCGTGTGGTATACCTTCATCATGTTTGTTTTAATTAGGTTTTTGTGAGTGCTGTGGTCTTTCTTTCCATACCCAGGATCCCCTGTTACCCCTTTTTGCCATAAACCTTCCGCTTAAGCTCCCCCCATTCCATAACATAACCCATCCACAGGACTCCACAGACCTTTTGTTTGTATATTTACGATTGCTACTCTTTCAGGCTGTTCAAAGAGACTTGATTTATACATTGAAAGAGTAGTAGTGTGTCTCCAAACTCATTGCCAATGGATCCCAACAGTATTTTATGTAAAATGCAGTAAGAAGTGTGGCAATAAACTTATTGAGACAAAGGGTGTCTCTCTAAGAGAGTTGGGTGTCTTAGACATTGTGTCTTTAGACAAAAAGTGTGGACAACATGCTCCATTACTTGCCAGTGTTATCAAATGGTATCCTTTAATTAAGTTATTGTTAAACGCACTTATAACGAGGCTTAAAAACATTTAAGTTGCAGAATTTCATTTTTTTTAATTATAATTTTACTTTGGTGAAAACAAAATTTTCAGAGTATTTCCTCTGTTAAAATGGTTTTATTTTGGACACAGTAACCGGACGCCAGTGTTAATCCACGTCAATGTCACAGTGTTGACAGTGAATTCAGACTCTGAGCGCGCTGTGCCAAACTTTCAGTCTTCAGGCTGGAGGGCAGCCGGTCGGAGCTCCTCTGTCTGTGAGTGGCGGATTTTAGTTTTTTTTTCCATCTTTACCATTTTTTTTTTCAGAATATTCTTTTTTTTAGATTGAGTAGCGGTCTTCCTGTCCATCAAGAAAAGAGAGAACAAACTAGAAAAGGGTGTCGGGATGAACAGGGACGGAGATAAAAGCGCAAAGACTGCGCTCCGCAATCAAAAGCAATCCAAGACGCAGCAGAACAAGAAAAAGGACAATAAAGAGGCGCAGGGCTGTTCCTCTGTGAAGGACACCGAGCTGGAGCAGTGCGACCATGCGAGTGAGGTGAAAACCGAGGTAGCGCAGGCTAAACGAGCGGGGAAAGTTCCGTCCGGCGCCGGCGCGGAGTGCCAGAGGAGCCCGTGCGCGCAGAGGAAGCTCTCTGACGCCAGCAACGCTTCCGAGGACCTGAGCAAGGACTCCGGCTGCCTGTCCGGGAAACTCTCCTCGTCGGACAGCAGTTCAGAAATATCCGACTGCCCATCTGAGGGCACCAAGAACGACTCCCCGAGTAGCGAAAACGTTTTAAGCTGGATCGACGGCAAAGCTGATCTGAGCCGGGACGGAGAGGACGCGGCCGCCGGAAACGCACCGTGCGTAACGGCAGCGGGAGGCAGCGGCGGTGCGCCCCAGCTGGATGCTGCGCCGGCGGGGCTCAGTTTATTCGACTCCCCGGGGGCATTTATTGACCTCATGATGGGGAATACAACTGAAGACTTAGTCAGAGAGGTGGAGGACCTGAGATCAGAGAACGAGTACCTAAAAGTAAGTTTAATCTACTTTAATCTCATTGCCTAATCGAGTTGGTTTGATTGAGTTCACTTTAAGTCAGTTTGCACGGTATCTGGATTGAAATAGTCTATATGGTTCTCATATACGTGTAGATTTTCTCGTGTGTGTGTGTGTTCTTGTGGAAAGCCCGCAGACTTTCAAGACGAGAGCAGATTTTCTGCTGGAGCTAAAGCCGTGTCATTCTTCATTAGAGAGTCCGGAGCAAGTGAGGAGAAGCTGATGGACGAATCAAAAGTCAGACTAACCTCAGAGCTCCAGGCCTCACCTTAAGAGGCGAAAAACCGGAATTGTATGGCACATAAGCCTAGATTAATTCGGTTTTTTTTTTAAGTTAGGAAGAATAAAAACTTAAACTGATTATCAGACGAGATTAGTAACACTCAACACATGTGCGCGTTTAAAAGGCAGGAAATTACTCTTTAATTAATGCACTCACTTGGATATCCGGGGTCCGGAGATTGGCTTTACAAACACGTTTGTTATCCTCCCTATTTTGTGTCCTCGCATTTTAAAAGTACACATTCAACCATCTGAAGGCCCAGTGTTGCAGTAAGAGTTTCAGGTCTATTTCTAAAGCTGAAATCTTCTGATTTGACAAATTCCTTATCAATGTTGACGAATACTGAAAATGCTTGATATGTGGAAGTAGGTGATGGAGTGGTGAGCGTTGCCATTTCATAGAAAATCAAGGTGAGAATCCAGGGTTTTTAAATATTCTGACTTACTCCAAGAGCACAAAGACGTATCTGTAAATGACCTGTTGGTGTGAATGTGTCTGTCCCTGATAACCCTGTGTTGGAGTGATGACCTCATCCCAGCTGACTTTGGGGAAGGGAAGGGACACCTTGAAAAGGGAAGTAGAAAATCAAAGTCCCTGGAGGAAACCCACACAGGAAGAATATGCAAACTTTGAACGGAAGTGCCTTTGTTGACTATCAGTTGTACCACTTTAATAAAGAGTGAGGATGAGTCTGTGTTAATCACAATCTAGTTTATCAACTCAAATTCATATTTATAGTTTAAAGATGTTTTCCATATACACTCATACCTTACTTTTTTTGTAAATTCAAAGGCACCTTCCGCTATATGATGTTACAACTATAAATACAATGCACTAAATTGCATTTCTCATAAAGATAATACAGATCATTTTATAGTGCATTTCTCTAAAATACCTTAAGAAACCGAGTTTTTAATATGAACTTGAAGCAGTCATATGACATTCAGGACAAATCCATCACGTCTCTGTCACACCTTCAGTGTGGTGAGACCAGTGGTGTCAAATATTTTTAATCAAAATAGAGTTCCTCTTGTGAAATCGCTGGATTCGCTTGAGCTAGCGTCTCAAATTAGCTCACAACACAAGCAGTACATTAATGCTCCTTACATAAAGTCCAAAGATTTTAAAACTCTATTGTTACTTACTGTAACATCGAATCTAAAGTTATCTCTTCACATTTAGAACATCCACATCTGGCAGTGCCAGTGGGCATGGGTAAACAACAACTTAGACTCACCAAATAAGATAAGCAGCATGCGTGTTTTTTTAGATCGTTACTGGCTTTTCGTTAGAGAAAAGCCAGAGTGCAGAGACAAAACTCATGCGTGCGCGATGAAAATATGCAAACTCCAGACAGATCAAACCCGGCACGTCTTTCGGCATCGACCTTGCTGACAGCTGTGCCCCCATTCAAACTGACCACACACTTGTAAAGCTCAAAGTAACACACTCATGTTTCCAAAACAAAACCAGATAAACGTTACTGTGAGGATCTCTTGTCTGTGACCACTAATGGACTGCTCGTGTCTGTCCGCAGCCCAGATTTTGGAAACAAGCCCAACAAACTGCATCGGAAATCTTATTCCCCCCCCCCCCCCCCCCCCCCCCCGTGTAACCATCTGACTGCCTGCAAGAAAAGATTTGGTTCCAAATGAGAACAAAGTTTACAGGCCTTCTCATCCCAACACTATGAAAAACCTCTTTGTTTAACCCCATTAAATAATAACAGGAAGTTACTAAAGTCATTAAAAGAATAAAAAAGGCCTGAGACTCACGACTATTACTGAAAGGCAGACATTAAAAGGTAAAGATGTTAAAATTCAGAATGAAAGTGAAGAATTTGATGACTCGGCTCATGCCCAGTAACAAAGTATTGTTGTTTCAGTCCTTCCTGCCTCCGGTTTCAGTATGTGTGTGTGTGTTTTTTTTTTTGTGGCACCAGGACGAGGTGGAGGAGCTTCGATGTGAGATGCTGGAAATGCGCGACATGTTCCAGGAGGAGGAGGTGTACCAGCTGCAGGAGCTGCGGCTGCAGCTGGAGCAAGCCAACAAGACGTGCCGCATCCTCCACTACCGCCTCCGCAAGGCCGAGCGCCGCAGCATCCGAGTGGCCCAGACCGGGCAGGTGGACGGGGAGCTGGTCAAGAGTCTGGAGCACGACATCAAGGTCAGAGGCCGGGCGGTTTCTCCTTATATTCACTCACCACCAGTCAAGCAGTAAAAGCCTTCTCCACAAACACGCTCCTCTGGATGAATCACGGCGCTTCCAGTCAGAGCCGCCGACGCAAACGTGCGGCAGAGCCGCCCTCATTTCAGCACATTAAACAGTGATCGCCGTGTTCATGCACGCCGGAGGTCTGAAATCAGTTTGACTACACCCCGAGTCACGGCTGTTTGCTGAGCTGTAAAGTGCTCCCTGCTGTTCCTCCGCGCCGCAACATTTTTATCACCCCGAAATGTCTTCATCATGCATCCTGTTTATATTTTCGTCAAACGGGAGGGTAATTACGTGGCGAGCCGTTCTTGGTTGAGTAAAGAAACATAAAAGCAGCTTTTATCAGAAATGTCGCAGCTCAATCACTGTTGTTAAATGGTGAGCAGCCAGACTGTGTTCCTGCGAACTGGGGCAGGGTGTGTGTGTGTGTGTGTGTGTGTGTGTGGTGTTGGATTCCTGAGAGCCTCACCCTCACCCCCTCCATCCTCTCCTGTCACAAGAATTTCCTTGTAAAGTCTCTCGGCTTTAGCCAAACCGACTGCTGCGGGAAAACAGTCCAGTCAACAACACTTTTCCTCCCTTAAGCTGCAATAATCGCCATTTCCCCCCTCATGGACAGGTTGCAAAGAGCGTGTCCCGGCGCCTGTACACTGAGCTCGAGGTGGTGCAGAAGAAAAACTCCCAGCTGGAGTGGGACAATGAGGGCCTGCGAGAGAAGACTCAGGAGCTGGAGGTGTGCAAGCAGGTCCTCCAGACGGAGCTGGAGAAGGCCAGAGAGGTGAGCTTGTCACATCTGAGTCCCCATAAGTCATGCATTTACTTAACAGCTGTTAGGGGAGTTTCAATTTCACCCTGCAGAGTTTAATGGTAAAATTCTTGAAACACCAATCGCCCTTCCATCCTCTAGCCACTCTATCCAGGACAGTATCCTGTGGGGGTGCTGGAGCCTATCCCTTGAAAGCACTATGTGAGAAATGCTTTTGTCAAAGCCGGAAGAAGCGAGAATTGTGAAAAGGCAGCAACAGCACAGATGTGATGTCGAAACTTGAAACCAGTGAAACCTGATCTGCCATTTTGAGGTTTTCATTCATACATTATTGATCCCTAAAGACTTTAAACTATAGGAGTAAGAAAAAAAAAGCCTGCTCATTGTTAAAGAACAATAAGGTTCTATTCATTCTTCTTCTATACCAGCTTTGTCAGGAAGATGAATTGGGGGAGGGGTGTGAGCTGCAGCCAGTCCCAACAAACAGGTGGAAAAAGCAAAGCTGGGCAGGTCATCGCTTCATCTCAAGGCGGATAACTGAGACGAACATCCACACATATTTACGCCAACGGGAAATTTATCGAAACGGATTAGCAAGCACATCTATAGATTGCGGCAGATCTCGTTCATTTGCAGGGAGAACATGCAAAGTCTGCACAGAAAGGAATCCCTCACAGCAGAAGGAATCCTTCTGCTGTGAGGGCACAGTGCTAATCACTACCTACTGCCTTTGAGAGATTAACACACAAAGTGTCAGTAAAGTCATTAGTCCTTTGGAGACCTGGTGGAAATCCACACCCCCCCATAAGAAGAAAGTGTAAACTCACCATCAAAAGCTTTCATCGCTCTACAAGTTAAGACCTGGAACCTTCTGGTTGTGAGGTCAGATGTGGGTCATATGATAATTGCAGATTACATGTAGATGTGTAATTCTTGCTGGGTTTTTTTGTGGTATTAAATGTTTCTTGAACTCTAATGAACCCCCCCCCCCCCCCCCCCCCCCACACACACACACACACACACACACACACACACACACACACTTCACAGTGGAATATTCCAATTTTGATGGATTCACTTTTATTTCCCACACTTGGTAGTGGGAACCATTCCAGTTCTTAGTTACTTGTATATGCTGACTGGACCGGGCCGTGAATAACTCATTTGTCTTAGATCTTGATATGTGGTCTGAACACTGACAGAAAGTTAAATGTTCATCTCTGTGGTCAGTTGTCCTTCTCCCGGTTACCCCACACAGCTGCACCCGTCCAGCTGTCCTTCTCATCCCTCGTACCCCCCCCCTGAAGTCAGATGATACGTGACCCTTTCGGGGATATGGGAGGAGGAGGGCTGGGCCGGCAGCTGCCTGGTGCCGGGGCTGGGTGAAGCAGCCTGGTATGCTGGAGCCTGAACTCTCGGCACAGCTGATGATGTCGGCCGAGAAGACAGGGAAAAAAAAAAAAAAAGCGGAGAGGGTGCGAGAGATTACAAAAATAGATTCTCGCTTTCTCTCTTTCTGCTTGTATTAAGCCAGGCTAAATCTGGATCAGTGTGTATTATGGCCTTCAAAAAGACGGCTGTCGATGCCTTGACACACTGACCTAAAACCATCCTTGATCACCCCCTTTTTATCAAACGGGGGTGCCGCCACGCCACCTCAAATCACATCGAGTGAAGATGCCGGGCACCTTTGATTCTCTCCTGCTGGATCCTTTTCTCTACTGCAGAGCCCTCCAGAGACACGTGCTTGGTTTAATCCAGGATTCGGTGCTTTGGCATGAGCTCAAGTCTGGTCCACTCATCTCAGGCAGATGCTAGTCTCTTTGATCCCAACAGGGAAATCCACTTAGATTACCTAATCCAGGAGTACAAAACGCAGAGTGGAGAGATCTGAAGGAGGGAGGACGTTTCAGAGCCTCGCTGCTCTGATGCTGGACTGTTTAAAGGAAGAGACGCGAGGCCGTCAGCTCAAAGAGAAGCCGCACAGACCTCAACCATAACAAAAATCCTCATGAGGATATGCAGTGAGACAGATAAAGCGGCGGCATTGGTGACAATGTCACCTTTTGTCAGTGATATCACGTATCAGGGCAGCTATAGACACCATAACGTGACCCTGAGCAGGAAACCGTCCTAATGTCCACACCTTCCAGCTAGACTATAAGAACACTATTATTAACGCAGTGACATCCAGTCTGGTGTTTAACGGGGAGACAATGCTGCCAGACACAAGCTTACATTCCTCTCATGCTCAGACTTACAAATAACTTGAGTCATGTGGTGCAGAGAAGGAATAAAAGTGGGAGATCGTACATTAGGCGCATCCTTGGACATTTCTCCTTATAAAGTCAAATTCCAAGTTATACTTGTTTTTGGCGTTTTGGTCTTGTGTTTTCCGAGCTTTTAGGATAAAGTCTTACTTTTATTAATTGATTCCTCAAGAATGTGTAACGCTGAAGAAATCAATTTGTACATTTCACAATCACAAAAACAAAAACACTTATTTATCGTAGCTTAAAAAGTACAATGATTTTGTGTTTCACTCAAGGTTTTGAGTTTAGCTTTACTAATTAAGTTCTGGGGTAATGTTTGCGTACATCTTACTTTGCTGGGAGACGTAATGTGAGGACATTTTAAATCTTAGGACTGTCACACTCCATCACAAGTTTCTGACACGCAAATGAAAATGAAAAAAAGAAACAGTGATAAAATGTAGCCTCACATAATTTATTTCAAGAATTTTGGGAAAGTCTCTCAGGATTAAAATTCAAATCTGCTGGAAAGATTTGCGCGAAACGTTTGGGCAGCATGAAAATGGGAAACACATCAACTGGGTTTGAGAGTGTAGAAATAACAACGAAAATGTAGCTTTTAATTTCAATATGAGGGTAAAGGATTAACTGAGAAACTTGTGAGGGGCTGAAGAAAAGCAGATAGTGTTACTGTGAAGAAGAGGACAGAGAAGGACGATGCACGACGGCCAGACAATACAGAAAACCCTGCAAATGTTCATGTAGTTAGGAAAACATTTAGAGTTGGGATTGTCCGTAGAGGTTATTTTACTGGTCTGGCCTACTTAAGATCAAATTCTTTGGTACATTTGGTCACCTGTCTGTCCTTCACCTGGAGATTTTTGGTTTTCAAATAATCCCCCCAAAAAAATGAATTAGTGTGAGTGTGTGAAGAGATCTAAGCGACAAATACACATAGAACATATAAACTCCACACATAAAGGCAGCCAGCAACAGTCCGAGCCATTGTGTCAGTGTGCTGCCCCATCTGGATCCATTTCTGCGGATTGTGTTTGGTGAAGCATTTGTTTTTGCCCCTCAGAGCTCTCAGAGGAAAAGAAGCGTCAGATCAACAGCCAGCAAAGCAGAGAAGAGGCTTTCTCAACAGATCGAGGTTTGATGCAGTTCTGATACATGACAAATTTTCTGTAGTTGCATCCCCGAGTTATTTCATGTGGTCGTGCTTCATTGTGCTTTTTTTTTTGTTTGTTTACAAAAAGGATGACAGTGCTGATCTCAAGTGCCAACTCCACTTTGCCAAAGAGGAACTGGCCCTCATGTGCAAGAAGCTCACTAACCTGGTATCGGAAAGCGAGGCAATGCGCGACGATCTGGCCAAGTACCGCGCGGCCTTCGGCGACGTCGACACCGCGCAATTGCCAGAAGGGAAGCAGAATTCGTCCCGCGGCAGGGAGGCGGAGGTCAAAGCTCACCTGAAACTGGTGGAAGAAGAAGCCACGCTTCTGAGCCGGCGCATCGTGGAGTTGGAAGTGGAGAACCGAGGACTGCGAGCAGAGATGAGTGACCTCAGAGAGAAAGTTGGAGGAGGAGGAGGGGGAGGCGGAGGAGGTGAAGAGGAAGAGGAAGAGAACCGGGATGTTTCGGATGAAAATCAGACGGCAATGGAAAATAGAGAGAGAGGTCTGAAGGTGGGACCCATGATGTGCGAGCAGGGTCAGGATGAAGAGTCGGACAAAAGAAACGTGGACGTTGAGGCAGTTTGCTTCCGACCGCAGAATGACGTTATGGTGAGCGCGTGTCACATCCCGCGGGAAGGTCCCATCGGGGGCGAGTGGGACCCTTCCGACGGCCGCGAGAGCGACGACAACAACAAACCCAACAGGGCGCTCAAGGGAATGAGCGTGAAAGACTTTGAAGCACTCCTTTCCCTCAGAGATCATTCCTGCATTTTGAGCTCGGCCCTCCAGGTCCTGACAACACCAACTAAAAACAGCCACAGTTCGCCTCCCACAAGTGCTTTCAACTCTCCCACAGACGCCAACTCAAACGGGAAGGCGCAGAAGATGTTCCTCAATGAGGCTCTGGAGATTCTGCAGGCCATGCTCTTGGGTTTCATCAGCCGGGTGGAGACGCTTCTGGTACTGGAGGATATGGGCAAGTCCCCGGCCCGCGACGACGGACAAGTAAACCACGACGCTCACAATATCAGAGAGTCACGGCTGGAGCAAAAGAAAGGAAAAGAAACCAGAGCAACGCCTGCCGATCGACGTGATTTTGTCAGCAGCTGTCGGGATCCGAGGATGCGGCTCTCTTTGCAGATTCTCTGGATCCTCCATCAGTGGTGTCAAGTTAACAGGCCGGACACGGAGGGGAAAGAGGTACAATAAAAGTACTCACGATGCTCGCATAAGTACAAGCACAGAGACTGTTGTGGAAAAAAAAGTATAAAAGCATGAGGGGGTTTCAAAGATTTACAACACCGAACCTGACTAAGAAGAATGAGGAAAAATTCAGTCAAGTTTATAGTCTGAAGTGTCCTCTTTCTGGTCAACCTCTTGTTGAGGTTGTATTGAGGCTGTGACGACTGTCACAATTAGATTTTCACTTGAGAAAGAAACCATCCATCCAAATCTCTACAGTTCAGTAATGATATCTTGAAAATGGTCATAAGGTTCTGCACAAGCAATTATCCTAGAGTTAGTATATTGATCATGCTCTTTGAAAGCATCCGGATCTGAGCACGCCACGTCTCACGATCCAAACACCGATCCAACGTGCCTGTTGGTGAAATTGATAACTGTTCTATGGCTGTATGTGTAGCTCAGTGTCTCTCTGTGTTAGCCACGTGATTGATTTGGGAATCTGTCAGCGGTTTACCCTCTTTTGGTCGATGTTATAGCTGGGATAGACTCCAACAGCCACTGAACATAACTTAATGAAGATGGATGGATTTGACAGTGTTGTAAATGCACTGCTTGTGACTGGCTGTCGGACAACTCGGGATGAATTTTGCTTTAATCTGCTTTAATGTGAAAGCTGTGGTAACAGAAGAGGGATGCTTCCAAATGCATACTTGGAGGTTTTTTCTTTAGTGAAGTGATGGATGGGGAATCTGTGACTCTGATCACTGCGATCTGCTTCACCGTCGGCCGTGTGGCTGCGAGTTCTCCCTGCCTGAGATTTTATAGTTGGAATTTTACCATCCATTCTCGCTATTTCTTTCCCGTGTGGAAAAGACCTTTTAAAAACTTCTACTATACATGTTTAGATCTGGAAACTTGATGGTCTTTTTTTGTATCTTTCTCTGTGTGTTATTATCATACATGTTTAGGTTTCTATGAGTGTTGTAGCGAAAGTTCACATAATGAATGAAAGGAAAACATCTTTTGACATATGAATCTCCTCCAGTGTGAAAACGTCACTCCTGAGATCTAATAAAGCATGTGCATTTTTTTTTTTTTGCTGTTGTTATTGTTAAGGATAAAAGAGAGGTGTCCGTGCTGCGAGGCTTGTTGCGAGACCTCGGCGAAGAGCTTCAGGATGAGCGGATTGAATTTGACAGTGAGGCCAGAACAGCTCCGGGCGAGACCGCCGAGGTAAGGATGGTGTTTACCCTTCAGGCAGAAGCTGCCCTGCTCTGTGTGTGTGTGTGTGTGTGTGTGTGTGTGTGTGTGTGTGTGTGTGTGTGTGTGTGTGTGTGTGTCTGCGTGATACAGCTGGAAGTCCAGCTGATGATCTCTGTCCCTGGCTACACGTCGTCCTGACACTCAACAGGCATCATGAAAAGACCCATGCCAGAGTATTTAGGGTAATCTCTTGTAGGAGATGCAGCCAAACGGGACAGGCACGTTGGAGTCTACAACATGAAAACACTGATTCGATTCTGCATCGTACAGGCCCAGATTTTTGCATTTCCTCATATCGATCATTCGGAATTCAAAATGATGAAGCTTTATTTCGCAGCAGGACTGCAGAGCTTCTTCAGAATGCCAGATTGTCTTCGTTACTCCACTGACTAAACTGTAGTCCTGCATTTCCTCAGAGAAACAACTTTTTCCGTTTTGAACAAAAGCATGCCATCAGCTTTGCAGGTCTTCACTTGAGCTGCAGCTGCAGCTTCCTCCCTTGCCGAGTTTGTGTCAAATCAGAGATAACATTTTTTTTTTTTTCTGAAAAGCTTATAATGCTTTAAAGTAAAATGTTATCCATCTGAATATTGCTGTTCACCATAGAGCCATATTTAAAGGTTACGGTGTCCTAAAAACAACAGCCACACAGCAGCATTTTAATCAGAAAGTTGTTGATATTTCAAAAATGTGTTAATCTTTCTCATCTTTACTTTTTGATCACAGACAAAACTCATCCTCAAAAACTCAGTATCATAAACAGCGCTCATGTTGAACATTTTAAGTTATCTTGGAAGAAGAGGCATAAAATATTCAGCCATAAAAATGTAAATAACAACAGTCAATCTGGAAGTAAAAGTTTTAACAGAAGTAAAAAGTAATTAGTTTAAAAATCTTAGATAAAAAAAAAAAAGAAGCAATGCATCTAAAACAGTGGAGTCAAATCCTGGTCCTGCAGGTTTGCTTCCATTGTCACCATCAGTACTCCTGAATGTAACGACAAGCTCATTTTCAGGATTCCTGCTGAACCTTGTGATGCGACTTTCAGTAGATTCACGTGTTGTGGTGCAGGAAACCTGCAGAAAAGAGTACGGGACATGTTTTACTTAGAAATCTCACCGATACAGCTTCATGTGGATAGTAGCTGAAAAACTATGAGTTCATTATTATCCCCGTGAATCCATGAGTGTCTTTCTGGATTTTCAGCCCGGATTGTTCCCTCACAGGATTTGTCCATATAAATATTTCTTCTCTTTTGCCTCAGCGTCCCGTCAGCGGTGTTCTCCATGATGGACGATCCCGTGGAGCCGACAGGTCAGCGTTCACCGCAAACATCTTGTTCATGAGCTCATCGAAGACCAAACTAATTCATCACCTTGGATGTTTCCACAGGATCTGCAGCTCAACAGGGAGCAGATCCCGGAGACAGTTTTCTCCACATGGTGCTAAGCGGAGCAAGAACTGGTGCTATCTGAGCCAAGAGGCGGCGCAGCTGGACCAGGAGGACCCCGTTAAGACGTGGGACCATCTAATCATGCCGCTGAGCTTCCCTGATCTCGACTTTGAGCAGATGTCGATGGAGAGGAGCCACACAGCCCCGGAGAAGTCGGTCTTTCGCATCTATTACAGCCCGCCGTCCGCACGCAGGGTCCAGCTGGCGCAGCAGACGCAAAGCCCCGTCTCAGACAGTGGTTCTGTCAGCACGCCCTCCCCCTGGTGCACGCCGCCGACCTCCTTCTCTCAGCTCTGTCTGGGCTCTCCTGCCAACCTGAGCGACGACATGAAGGAGATGACGGCCAGCTGGAGGCAGACGAGTCACGGCGGCTCACAGGAGAAGAGGGGGAGATTAGCGGAGCGCTGGGCAGACGTGGCCTGCTCGGGCACGCAGACCCTCATCAAGCCTCAGATGGTGAGCGTGGGCCAGCAGACAGATGGGACTCAGGCCCCCATCGCCCTGAGGAATAGCCCTTCCAGAGTCCTGAGCCCCTCACTCGTCTCTGCACGCTCTCACCACATCTCCTCCTCACTGGACGGGATAACGGGCCGAGCCGAGAGACCCCGGTCGTCCACCTCATCGCCGAAACTCTACCGAAGACACTCTGCTACTGCCGCGTCCTCCATCCCCTCACCCACCCACCTGAGCTCCTCCTCCTCTTCATCCACTTCCAGGGATCGAGCTCTGTGGAATATGTCGCACAAAAGTCACCCGGGCCTCGTCTTGCACCGACAAAGCAGCCCCCGTGCAGGCATGGCTCAAACCCACGGTTCTCTGAGCGGCAACAAGCCCCCCAGCAAGGCAGCCAACGCCAACCGGTACGGCCTGGTGACGGAGTTCCTCCGCAGGGTGAGCGGCCGGGCGGACAAACCGGCGCCGCCTGGCTCGGGGCAGAAGACGAAGAGCCCGAAGAGCCTCGAACGAGTCCCGACAAGGCCTCCGGCCGCCCCGCTGCACAGGAACGACAGCGTGACGAGGATCGTCAACCAACGATTCATGAAGCAGCGAGAGGAGGCCAGTCGGGGGCCGAAGGAGGAGAAGGGGAGCAGCCCGGCCCCGAGCGGCAGACAAAGCACGAGTACCACCACAACGGAGGTCAGTGCGGAAAAGCACGACAGTCTATTCAGTTTTTTTTTTTAATTGGTTGTTGTCAAAATTTGCATACATGTATTTGTACAAAGCAATGCACAAATAGCAATATACCAATTCAGACACGGCTACATTACTTTTTTTTTTTTTTTAGAAACATCGAGATTTTAGGTCATGTTCCAATCAACCGATGTAACTTCAGCTGAACTTAATGAATGAATCGGTCACTAGACTGACCCAAGGCAAGGCAAATTTATTCATAGCGCACCATTCAAACACAGGGCAATTCACAGTGCTTTACAAAGAAATAAAAGCAATAAAATCAATACATAAAAGCTTCACAAAGAAATGAAAGAAAAGTAATACCGGTAATAAAGAAACAAGTTAAAGCTTTAAATGAAATGAAAGAAATACATTAAAGCAAGCAATGAAGAACCTTAATCTTAATATCTGGCTCTATTATTATATACACAGCTAATATGACACAGCAGTACTAGACTATAGCTATGTACACATGACCAAGAAACTTTAAAGTTACAAAAAAATTGTTACTTTATTAGTCATTTTTGATTTGTAATAATTAGTGCAGTAACAGCACTAGTTTATTAAGCTTTATTCAAGTGTTATATTTACATGTGCCAAATAGATTATTACCAAAATTGGTGCTAATAAAGTCGTGGGAAGTGTTTGGCACATTGCTCACAATATTCATCAATAATAATTAAATCCTTTCTACTTTATCTTGCTGAGATTCATTATTAAAAAATTAAGCTTTGACATGTCATTTTGGAAACATCCTCATATCCACTATGTCTCCTTCATTTTCTTTGTTATTCTGTTCAGTTTCCTTAGATGGTTTCATAATGGAAATTGTCATGCTTCACGTCAGTGTGTTTCTGGTTTTTTTTCTTCTGCCGGCAGGATGGGAACTATGAGTGCAGCTCCAGCAGGACGTTGACCTTCTGCTTCGCCCGTCCGTCTCGTTCCGCCCAGAGACAAACCTCCAACCCGAGCAAGCTCCAGCGGCACAGACTCCCGCCCACCGTGAGCACGGCGGCAGACTCAAGCTGCGGCTGAAACGGAAGCTTCACATCGAGGCCGCAGAGAGAAATTAACAGATTTTAACACGTAGTCTTTAAACTCAGCTTCACAGAAGGTGATTCAGTGGAGGTCTCAGTAAAGTGTATTTAGATGTATTTCTTTTGGTGCAATTAAAAAAAACAAACCCATCTCCCACTTTTGAGCTTAATCCTAATGTCACTTACTTATAATACATTTTATATACTATGTTTATAGAGGATAACTTCATATTTCATTCAATAAACAAACATCTAACGTGAAATTATGTGTGAATCCAGTTGTGTTTTTTTGGTTTTATGGTGATTTTGTTCACACGTCCTACACTTGTTTAGGAGGCAGTAATGAGCTCCTAGAGAACTGCTGGCTGTTACGCCACACGTTCAGAAAAAGAAAAAGTACACGATAAGCGGTTAATAGGATAAGACTTCCTCACCTGTCAGGATCATGACCTCACTTCTCTTCTTTACTCTGTGGCTGCGACTCCTGACTCCCACTTTCACCGGACAAAAACATGTTTATCTTTATTCTTTATTTCAAAATGTGCATTTTAAATCTTTTCATGTTCAGCTATGTATTACAGATGATAAAATATCAACATTTGAATTTCCCTCAAGCACATGCTGATTCTACACAGATGAGATCAGATGTGACTCTTTGTCTCTCAGCTGGTAGTTGTGGTCAAGGACAGGTCGAGCAAGCGCCGGAGGAAGAGGACGAGGAGGAGGAGGAGGAGGCGCACAATCACACGGGTTCACATTTCACACAAGTTCACCCTCCACTGTTACACAAACACACACATCGATGTGGGTTACTTCCCAGTGGAGAGGCTTTGGTTGAACATGATAACCCAGATACATGGGGTCAGTGAAGCCACATGAAACTGAAAACACCCACAAGAACATTTGAATGTTAAAATGTGTGTCTGTATTTTTAATAAAGTGTCTGTGTGGTTAAATTTCACTTTGCATCTTTATTATTATTTTTTTTTTCGAAAACACAAGTTCACCCTGTTCCCCATGAGCCTGACCTGCGTAAAGTGGTTTAGAAGATGATGAAAATGGCCACAAAAAATGCTCACAGTGGCACGACGAGCTGCCATTTACCCATTTAAAAAAGATAAATACTTAGGTCTCAGTGCATGAGTAGAATTACTCTTCAAACGTGTCCTCTGTTACCTGCAGAGGAGCTTAGTGGTCTTCCGTCAGTGAAACTGCTCTGTGTGCAGTACCGCTCGGAGGCGTTTTTGTGTGGCGGCGCTGTGGCCCCCCCTCCTCTTTCTCTGTCAGACCTCTGGACTCTTCCGGATGTTTCATCGCAGCATGTGTAAACAAAAACACAAGTGTGACATTTAATAAACATGGAATCTATTTTCCTGCGGTTTGAGTCGTATGATTTCGAGGCGGATCAGCGGTTTGTGGACGGATTTAAGTTGTTGAAGAAGCCCGACTGCGGCAAAGAACAAATTCTGGACCTGAAACTCTACTTTTATAACAGGTGGGACACTTCAGCTTAATAATTAGTTTATTCTGGACCTAAAGCAAAAGCCGCGTTTATGTCATGTTGAGCCAGTATTTCCTCTCATTAGATTAGTGTGTTTTTAATACATTGGAGCTATTTTTATAACGTCAGTATCACTACTTGTAGACCAGATTGATGTGGTGAAGAAACACATACTAGTTGGTGTGTCAGTAGAAAAGGCAGGTCTGTAGTTCACCACTGCCCATAATAACATGCTGAGAACGTGCAAATCAGACCTTCCTTTGTTTGTCCTGCTATTATTCTGCTAAAAACATAGAATTTTAGCCTCTTCTTTCCTCCAGTTACATTGTTGTTGAACATTTTAAACATATATTTATTACAATTACTATTAACTAAGTTTCTATTATTTGGAAATGTTTTTTTGTTTAGTTTTGTTAAGATTTAGTTCGGGCCTTAGGTTATCGCTGAAAATGTCCTAATTTGAGTTCGTTATATAATTGTTTAGTGCTTCATTAGTGTCTTTTTAACCTCTCATGGCTGCAAACCAATTTTCTCAAGGGGACAACAAAGTTACCTTTCATCATTTCTGGATTAATCCAAAATTTTCTTTCACTTAAGTGAACTGATAACTGATATATGTTAAACTCTAAACTCTTTACACCTATGATAAATGCTACTTACCTGCATTACTCGTTATGTTTTGTGATACTCTACCTTATAATGGGGAATCAGAAGGTAAGTGAGGAACATAATTGTAGGTAAAAAGGGGACTATAGTGTTCCTGTAAGAAACCCCTGATTGCATTTGAGAGTAAGTGT
Organism: Blennius ocellaris; assembly: GCF_963422515.1. NCBI lineage: Eukaryota > Metazoa > Chordata > Actinopteri > Blenniiformes > Blenniidae > Blennius > Blennius ocellaris. The sequence continues at coordinate 22,303,548 of NC_137654.1, forward strand.
GTGGTGCAGTTATATGCTGTAGTGCCTTATTTTCGTAATCCAACTGTGTGGGAAAATACTTTTAAAGGCCATCATTGTTACAATGTGACAGAAAATTCCCTCTTCACAAGGCAAGCTTTGTTTTCTGTGCCATCCTTCCTCTCCCTTCTGATCCCACCAGGTTTGTTGAGCCCATCGACCGGTCCAGCTACAAACAGCAGAAATCCTCCTCCCCTTGTGTTGTCGACCAGTCGGAGCAGAGGACGTCTTGGCTCTCGGGTTTGGAAGTCGGTGACAATCCAACAGAAGAAGCTTCTGCAGAAACACAGACAGAGCAGCTCTCCTTTGCGGAGGTGATGCGGCTCATTCAGGAGGGGAAGGAAGTGCCTGGAGTGACGAAGCTGGACGTGCAGCCGAACAACCAGAGTCCCACTCCTTCCAGTATGACTCGGAGGTTGAAACCCTGGGAAACGGCATGATTCTGCCATTGACTTCAGCCTGTGGGACCAAGCAGGACCTGTAGGGAACACGCAGATAAATGGAACGGACGACGAGGGTGAATGTGAAGGCCGCACAAATTCCAGACTTTCTCCCAAAGGACCAAATTGGGTCCTTATTCCTTTATTGAAATATTTCTCATGTAGGCAACTGTCAAATATTGTAAAGAAAAACCATCCATAGATGTGTAGCTACAAATGTCTGAGGATTTTTCAGACTTCGAATCACCGCCATTTGTTTGTAAATGGTAAAATGTAATGCTCTTAATTTAAACCTTTCACAGAAAGGTAAGGAAAAGTGTTGGAAAAGAATGCTTGTGGGCAAGACATGATTATACTGTTTGAAAACTGGATGGTTTTGTGTTTGCATGGTGCCATATTTGTAAAGAATTTGAGTTCAATGAAAGACTTTAAATGGAAGGTTTATTGTAACCCTAACAAAGAATCTACAAAACAATTTCCTTATAATTTGTCAACTTAAAATCCAACATTTGTCCTGAAAACAAACCAAATCAAACAATTTGCTCCAGTAAAAACCCACACAAACTTTTATTCACTGTGTTGTACCGGTAGTCCTTTTTTCCAGCCCCAGAAAACAACCACATGATATTCTCAACAGTACATTGCATTGTTTTTTTTGTTTTTTTTTAACGAATACAGAAGCACAACTTAAATCAAATTGAGAAACAAGAAAAATAAAAGACATGTTCATATAGAACTGGTTTCTTTTAGGTTCAAACACAAAAGTTAAAACTGCACATGCAAAGGTAAAGTTAGCACCATCAAGTAAATCACGAGGTAAAAGTGTCGACCACATCCAAACTGAAGGCCTGAAACATCTCGGTTCGATTGACACGAGGCATTCAAACAGTGAAAACAAACCAGTGTCAAACATCCTGACACCTGAACAGTGCTGAGAGAGAGAGAGAGAAAAAAAAGGAGTGCACCAGTGGTAATTCAGTGATATTCAAACTCATGACATCAATGTAACTGGGGGGAGAAAAACAAAAGTCACCTGAATATATCTTTTGTTCAAAAAAGATCCAAAAGAGATCGCCAGTTTAATAGAAACAGAAAATGAGAACATTTCTTTTTAAAGGCCTTAACTACAAACATCTCCATTTAAACGAGTGGTTTTATGTTTATCGGGAATGTAAATATCTTTCGATAGAAAGTGTATGAAGTGTAAACTGCACAGAGTGAGAGTGAGAGTGTATAATGTGGAAACCTGGTGTCAATGGTACAAACATTTTCCCTCCACCCAGTGGCCGTTGTAAAAACATAAAAAAAAAAAAACAAATTGCAGGAAACAAACATGTAGTGCTTTGATGTAACGGTTAAATTCCTTCTTTTGTCTGGATGTATTTGCGGTTATTTATTTCAAACTGAACACAAAGCAGTCACATTTAGGTAAATAAACCAGAGTGTTGGAAGTCTCGGGCAGCTGAATACACAGTTTACATTACAATGTGATGGCAAGTGTAATTTAACTGTGCTAAAAATAAAGCAGACTAAACTGTGTGTGTTTCTGTCCTGACACGGACAAACACGCTGGATGGATTCAAGATTCCCTGATTTGTTAAAGCACCAATGGGTTTATGATTCTCTGAGGCAACATGATTTAAAAAAAACTCAGTTAACAGTCAATCAGTTTGAATACCTGAACTTAATTTAGCACCAACTTGTGATTTGCTTTTTTTTTTTTTTTTAAACCTCTTAAAAAACATTTAAAATATTTTTTTCCAGTCACAATTAATTCACAGTAAAGCAGATTAAAAAAATTTTTTGGTCTTGTGTACATACAATTCCTTAAAACAGATAAAAATAGGACATGAAATGCAAACCCAGTGAAGTCGGTTTGACTCACCGGGAAGTCCAGCGGGATGCGCCGTCTCCAGGGCAACAATTTGTTAAAAAGCAGAGTTTAAAAAAAAGTCTAGTCATTCACTATATTAATCAGAAGAAAACTTGTAAAAAATTCATCACAGCACCTGATCTAATCGGGATTAGATCAAAATCTTAAGTAAGATTATACAGTTTAAAAAAAGTAATAAAATAGAACGATCGAATTGGAGAGAAGCAGAGTTCAGGTTTTGTCGGCATAAATTAACAAATATCCAAAAAGTTGACCGAGTCGGTACTGAGGCAGCGAGCCGAGGCCCGGGCCACGGAGCTCGGCGACTGTTTGTCGAGGAAGAACGGCCGCGTGTTTTCTCCTGCGTCGAGCGAACGACTATTCTGAGATTTCAGAAGTGGTAAGACTCAAACTCCCGAGGGGAAGCGAAGGTGGGAAAAAATTTTTCACGCAGGACTTTTTGTTTCTGAAGAAACTGAACCGGTTATTTTACCACCAAGTAAGAGTCTGTACCTTCTATTCATGCATTCACCCGCTTAAGTCCGTGTAACATCGTACAGTAAAACCGACAAGATGAACCGGAAGATACCAGAATCACCACGTATCGCTGTTTCAATCAGCTGTAATTCAAATACAGCTACCACTCGGTAAAACATTTTTAATTTCCTATTATTTCGGTTGGGCAAAATGCCTCCTATGATGTATGAAAACACGTGTGCGAGTTTTGAGCCGATCCTCGTTCCGATCCGTCGGTGTAAAACAGGAGACGACTCTGTGGCGCCGGGAATCTGCGGTAAATACAGAAATCGGCTCACCGGCCGTCATTCCTCGCTTCGTGACGCGGGCCTCGTGTTCCCGAGCAACGTTGTCGTCTCATAGCACCACGATTTCTCAAAAGGTGACCTGGAAAAAGTCAAAGTAAACTGGAAAGTGTCCATGTCTGCTGTCGGAGGATTACAATTAATCGGCGATTCACAGGATAAAAAGGATCATTAGGGGGGAAAAAAGTTAATGTAACGGTAAACTAAATTAGCTCCTCCAGAGAGATTTTGGAAAGGTTTGTCCTACGTAGTAATGCCGGCGCACGATAAGGCTTTTTAGGTCTACTGCTGCTGCTCTTTTACGTTTCTATTCACCGTTTCTATTCACATTCAAAATAGTCCTTCAGAGGGGCGAAGAGGTGGCGGATGACTGGGACACTCCAGGAGCGACCGAGGACCTTCTGCCGCTGCATGCGGCCCATGTTGTTCACGTCTGTGTAGTGTTTGGGAAAACCGAAGATCCTGAAGGAGCCGAACACACAAAAGGTTAGAAACAAAAATCGGAAATCAACGTGTGGCCGCACAGCGCCTGCTCAAACTGTTGTTGGATTACTGATAGATTTCTGATTCTTTGTTGTATTTCTTTGAAAGTGAAGGGAGATTCTTAATCGGTTCATCGAACACGATATGAGCTTATAGGAAGTCAAGTCAAGCATGGGTAACTGCAGATTTACAGTAATCAATGTGAGGTGTATTTCTTTCTTTTTTTTTGTCGCTGCCCAAGAGTCACAGTGGCCAGCTTTGTCATTTCCCTATAAAACACAAACTTACCGTCGAATCTTGAAATTGATCTCTCAGCATTGAGCATTGTTTCGAACACAAATAAGCCCGGGACAGAGCCCAACCCACCTTTCGCTGGAAACAACCGAGCGATATATATCGTGTTAAAGACTTACTGCTCCATCTCGGTGCACCACAGGTAGTCCTCTTTGCCGTTCGTGCTGACAGGAAGTGGCCCCGACTTCCCCTGTCTTATGGAGTTACTCTTCGTCGTGATGGTGCGGACTTTGTCAAACTGTACGTAGAGGCAACAAATTGAGAATTAGAAATGCAAATTGAACGAATTTAAACTTTAGTCAATGATGGGACACTTCCTCCACCTTGGCCGTGCGTCCGGCTTCCAAACAATCCTGCAGGAGCACCTTGTCGTCCAGAGACGTAGCGAGAGGCCTGAAAGACAGCAGACACCCGACATGAACAAGCTCCGAAAACAAAATGATCCCGTCTCTTCCAGTATTGCAACACTAATGAGAAAAGGAGGAGGTGAATTACTAGCTCACCTGTTCATGCCGGGAAGGTTGCCCCAGAAGTAACGCGCCCTGTGAGCGGGACTGACTTTGATGGCATCGATAAGAACCGGATTACACTGAGAAGAAAGGAAAATGTGGAGAAATGAAGCCATCCACCATCCCATCATCGGGCTGGTTTCCAACGACGTCCACACACACACTCACCTCCAGGAATCGGCAGATGTCCGATTTATCGTGGCCGCTCATGAAAACCACGTTCTCAAACAGCCAGAAGAACGGGCGGTCTTCGTCCTCCTTCGGCTTCAGCAAGGTCAGGATGCGGTAGAACTCGAAGAAGAGCCTCCCGGTGCCCTCTGCAGGATGGAGACAGAGGTTCAGCGGAGAGGAGGGTGTATGTGAGAGGACACGACAGTAAAAAGCAACATGGACGCCCACTGTTGTGTGCAAACGGCGGTACGCTGGGAGGCTTGCATACCAAACAGTCCCTTTCGGAGAGGGTTGACCATGGACAGGTCGTTACACGGACTGCCACCAATCAGAAGATCGAACGGGCCCCACTCAGCCAGCTTCAACACAAACGAGAGCTCGGGTTCAGGTCTACCCTCTAAAACCATTAGCATGAACGTGAAACCACAAACGGAGTTAAAAATGAGTTCCACTTGAGTTTCAGCTCCACTCACATGCTTTCTCGTGATTGTGCGAACATCGTTGACGTATTCGAGACTCCCCTCGTGTTTCACCATTCCCACGGCGATGGAATCGTCACAGATCTCTGACGCGATGTATCGCTCCACCTTGAAGCCCAGGTCTTTGAGCACCAGGTATCCTGTTGACATTACCGGCCAGTTAAAGAAGGCAGAGGACATTTTGTAACGCGAGTGTCTCGATCACATCCGTCTAACATTCCTGAATCGGAGAACAGTCAGACCGGGGCTCTAAAAGCTCCGGGAGCATTCAGACAGAACATCACAGTTTATATCAAATAATTATTTATAGTATGGGTCAGACTCGACGAACCTACCTGTTGCAATGCCATCGAAAAGCGAGAGCACCCTGATTGGTCTGCGCTTATCAGCAGGTATGGAGGGATAGACTCTGTGAGGCTCCTGTGACGAGGAAGCGACATTTGATTTGTGCGATGAGGCAAACTGAGTAATCAACGTAGGATCTCATCACAACAGAATAATGTGGCGTTTTTTTTTTTTTTTTTAAGTGGCTCGTACAAACTCCATGGCGCTGTTGTTGGCAAAGAAGTCCTGAACCTTGACGCCCCAGTCCTGCCTGAGTCGGAGGTTCCCTCCACACTGGGACGGCTTGCACATGAAGCAGCTCCAGGGGTCGACGTCTTTCACCGAGTCAAAGGTCCCCGGGCCCAGCAGGACGTTCAGACAGTCTTTACAGAAACATCTGGAAGAGATGACAAAACACCCCGAGGAAGTACATGAGAGAAAAAAAAAAACCCCAGACACTGATCCGCCTGACAAATCTGTGAAGGTGTTGGAAAACTGGATTCCATGGAAAACAGGAAGCGAGATGGTAATTTTTGTCAGAGTAAAAGCCAGACCGTGGGCTAATTTGTATTGATAACAATTAAAGTTAAATTAAAACACACAGTGATATGATTACACATCTGAAAAGTAGTGCGACTCGCTGAATAAACTCCTACCGAGATCGCTCTCACAAATCATTCACAAAATCACATTTAAGTGACGTTTACGACATAATAGTTTAAAAAGACACTGACACAGAAATGGACAAGTGACTTATTTTATGTACGAGACCGAGAACATAAATCTGTCCCGATGGCTTTTTTATACTAAATCTATCAGCCGTACTTTTGTACTGTATAAATGAAAACAAAAAATACAGGGTATAATGACTATTAAAGTGTTTATATTGACAAAAGACAGAGATGGGTTCTTCCAATCCAATGTTTAAATGGATTTTATTCATCCTTTATTATTAGGTTGGTCACATTTGATCAATCAATTACCCCCCAGTATTTCATTGGATATGCATTTGCTCGTATTGTGACTTGTGTTTCAAGGAAGAAAAGCGGAGAATTAAGACTAAAACAAAGTATACGTGTCAGGATCAGCATGCCTGGTCAAGTACTGCAATTACCCAAATACTGTATGCAATCTATGAACGTGTGACAAATCCTGAGGTAATAAAGAAAGTCTGTGACGACCGGCCAGTAAAATGACGGAGTCATTGAGAATCAACAAAGTTTCTGCTCGCAGTGTGAGCCCGCTTTTATTAAAATAATCGCCCCCCGATGTTTTAAACCAGCGGACAGGCGTTTACCTGCTGCAGCTGACGTTGTCGCACAGGATGACCTCTAGGCCCGCGCAGCACACGGTGCAATACGACTGGTAGCCGTCGTCGTCGTAGCGATACAGCGTCTCTGTGAAGTTCTCCTGCAAACAGTCACAGGGTGGTTTGGCGGCATTTTGAGCGTTAATGGCGGCTGGGATTCGGATGAAGGTTAGACAGTGAGACAGCGGGCTGGGATGGAGTCAAGCGGACCAGACAGGAGGAGGGAGGACAGACGGGGAGGTTCAGGCGTTATTCGATTACCTTGCATTTAAAGCAAAGACCACCTTCAAACAACGGGTGTGCCACATCAATCTCAGTCGATCCACAAGACAAACAAAAGTCTGAAATGAAGCATCACCTCACGATTAAGATATCAGTTTGTGCCAAATTTTGCAATCAAGGGGGGTTTTGTTTCCCTGTCAAATGAATTACCTTCAATTGTTTTACCCTTCTCTTTGACCTTTTCTGTTATTGCTTCTGTTAAAAAAAAAGAACAAAAATAAGGGAAATGAGACCACAACTGATGACGGCACCATAAAATCTTAGTTAGCTCATTGAGATTTTTTCCCCACTTTATAGACTTTGTGAAAACGGATTCCTACCTTTGTTGTAAATGATGGCCCCGCTGGCTCGATTTTTCAGAGCGTATTTTTTCTTGGGCGGTGGCTGGTAGTCAGAAAAACTAGATTCAGACGTGGAAAACCGTGACGGAGAATCTGAAACACCAGGACATTGGAGAATAAAAGAAACTTTAATGTGACAAAAATAAAAGCTTCCGACACTCATCTCAAGGGAAAACTGTTCAATGAAAATCTTTTGACGGGAGAGAGAAAACACACAAGCCCCCTTGTGGGGTGTCCTATAGGGCCTGCTATGGATAATGCTATAATGTAACAGCAGTCATTGTTTAAACAGCAACTTGTGGAGGGACTCCACAGGGTTTTGGAGGAGTTGGGAGCAGAAAATTATTCTAAATATAGAATTAAACCTTTTAACTCAAGTGCTTGAAAACTCATTCGTTTTTTAAATATTTTTCCCCAAATAGGAATATCAGAAAATAAATGTACTCTTGACTCTCGCCAGCAGTGACTCTTGCCTTTGGGCAGATGGATTTGTAAATGAATGAATACCACGGGGAGCGAATCCTTCGGGTCCGGTGGGCAGAAATCCTCCAAACGCCCAGTCCATCATTATCTTCAGCTCTTTTTCTTTATCGTCTTCCGCGGGAACAAACGTCTTCCCACATCGCTCACTGGCAAGCTGCAGACAACAGAGGTGATCAGGACCTAGAGCAGCAGTTCAAGTGTGTGTGTGTGTGTGTGTGTGTGTGTGTGTGTGTGTGTGTGTGTGTGTGTGTGTGTGTGTGTGTGTGTGTGTGTGTGTGTGTGTGTGTGTGTGTGTGTGTGTGTGTGTGTGTGTGTGTGTGTGTGTGTGTGTGTGTGTGTGTCAGTCTCGAAACGATAAATCAAGATGTTCAGAGTGGAGTAATTCTGCATCCGGCTGAAAGCTGCGAGACGTGACACATTGTGACCAACTGGTTTGACAGTGAGTCAACAAAGCCGGGAAATATGTGTCATTTTAACATTTAGACCTTCTGTTATTCGCCCAACCAAAACACACACACACATATTTATTTACTCGTAAAAAGAGAAGATAAACAGTGTACTTGGTGCCACATGGCAACTTTTCTCATCACGAGAAGGTTGTTGGTTTAAATCCAGACCGTTTGCATCGGTCCACTGCATGTGGGTTTTCGTCAAACTGTCCGAAAATATGCACGCGAGGTTAACTGGCGACTCCAAATTGTGTGCAAATTTGAGAATGTGTGGCTTTTTTTCTCTACGTAATCGACTCGATCTTTTAGTGTGTCCACCCTCTGCATGTTGCAATCACTATGTTTACGTGATTGCACTGTGTGTCGTTTGTTTTGATCATGACAGCAATACTTTTACATTTCTTGCCCATTATAAAGTGCCAAACATGCATCGGACAACATCGCTGACCTACTCAGAGTCAAGTAGGTCACACAACAACCCGTTTCTTTAAAGCTTGAAACTACATTCAATAGTCTGGGATTATGTTGTATTTATTGTTCTTTTTCCTTGTCCATATTCTTACACTTAACTTGTCACTTTTGCACAAAGATGGACACCAATGATGGTAACTGGTTGTCCTGAGATATTATTTCACGGAGATGCGAAACTCACAAATTACAAAAAAAACCCAGCAGACATAGAAGGTGTCGCCACATAGAACATGTATCAATCTGCAGACATGATGATTACCTCTAAGCTTTCAAAGAGGGCTGACTTGTAAAGGGGCAAGCCGGCAAAGGAATTCTTGCAGAAGCACTTTGTGAAGGCACTAAAAAGCTGCAGGGTCTCAATATAAACCTGCAACAACAACAACAAAAAAAAGAGATGTTAAAAAATACATGGTTCTAAACCTTCACCAAATTATAACGATTGCAGACATCCAAACATGACACTTCTGACCTCGGAGAACATCCCGTCTCCAAACCACTCCACCCTCCGCATCCCCGGAGGAGTGTTCTTGGTTTTCCAAGGCACAACCAGCCCGGGCCACCAAGAAAAGCCCTTCAGTTTGCCCCAAACCATCTCCCCGGTCAGGAAGCCCTTTCCATCCTGCAGAAAGGAAAAACCAAAACCAAACGCTGTCGCCCCAATCTCATTTTGCACTGAAACGTAAAAGAAAACGGTCTCTCGTCCGCGGCGGGTTACCTGGTAGGCCTGTTTGCGTCGTCTTCTGGTCGGCGTGCGTTTGCCCGACGGCGACATTCCCTCGGTCTGTAAACAAACCACGAAGTCAACCCTCCTCAACCCTTTCTGTGCATCACAAATAACAATGCTGATTGGACAGGAGTCGCCTCACCAGCCAAATATTTGAATACATTGAAAATACTTTATTTGTTAACCAAATTCCTTTTCGATACACCATGAACTGTTGGATCACTAAAACTTTATTACTTGCTACTGTGGCTTTAGTGGGGGTTTTTTTGGGTCACAATAAATGACCAATGCATCATTTTTCATCTCGTATCTTAACGAATAAACTGCCAGAGCTTTTGGTACATCATTTTTTTTTAGCATTTAGCAGTATGTCATGGCCCATAGGCATTTTGGTAGTATACTCAAGTACACCTACCACCTCATCTTGGGACTCCAGACCATTTTTGCTGTCCTTATCAACATCTAAAGGGTTGCCCCAGGTGTTAGCACCAGCCTGAAACACCGTACGGGCTTTCGGCTTCTGGCGCAAACTGGCTTCCCAGCCAAAAGTTCCCCTACTGGGCTCCTGAGAGACAGCAGACTCTCATTACACACTCAAATAATATGCACATGAAAATGCAAACCAAAACAGGCACGTCTTATTAAAAAAAAAAAAAAAAAAGGTTAATTGGGCGAGCTACATTTCCATTCACAAGTGCACAATGTGTGTGGATTTGATTCCATTCAAGTGTTGCTGACAGTAATTACACTAAATTAATCACACAACCTTCGTAATACAACTGGTGGATCAAAAAAGCAGAGAAAACACATTACCTCATTCAATGACACATTGTTGTGTCCATCAAAATCGGTAGGAGAGTCTGGGAAGACAAAAAAACAACAACAATAACAACAACAAAACAGTAGATTTATTTATTAAAAGTTTTAAAAAGTTTAATAATGGAGATAATAAGTGAACAAAATGTCATACGACCTAGCTTTCTGAGACGGACTTTACATGTCCTCATTGCGAAGCCATTCAGTGCTTGAAAAAAAAGAAAGAAAAAAAACAATGAAGTTACAGGATTTGAGGCAATAACACCCGATTAGCTTTGTTACACACACACACACACACACACACACACACACACACACACACACACACACACACACACACACACACACACACACACACACACACACACACACACACACACACACACACACACACACACACACACACACACACACACACACACACACACACACACACACACACACGGCCGGGTCGCATAAACAACTTGCACTTGCCTCAAATTAGAAGCAAGCGTTTGGACTCCCCTCACCTTGCTCGTCCTTGTTGCCGAAGTTGTCAGGAGGCCCGTCAGACTCACTTCCCGTTAAGGCATCGCTGTCAGTTACCCGTGGCGTCTTGCCATCTTCGAAGAGCTTGAAGGAGAAAATGCAGCACAAGCGAAGTTACTCACAAAAGCTAAACACGGAATCAAGAGATTGTCATCGGCTGTCGGCGTCGTACCCGAGTGAAAAGCTGCTGAGCATCAAGTGGAGGACACGGAAAAGACAGCAGGGTCAAAACCAGCCTCCTGAAGACGGACGTCGGCTTGGTCTCCTTGAGCACCTTGGCCCAGTGCGTCTCCAGCGAAACCTCTTTTAACGCGTGTCCTCGTTTCTCTTCGTTCGCCCCTTCCTCCGCCAGCTGGTAGTCAAGGAATTCGCTCACGAGCTGCTCGACCTCGGAGAAGGAACGGCAGACTCCCAACTTGGCGCCGAGCTCCTCCACGGCTTTCCCCGTCACCTTCAGGCGGCTCTGCGGGTTCAGCAGTTGAGCGACGCTCCTGAGCGCCCAGTCGTTGAGCGGCAGCTCCCGCGCGATGCGGCCGGTGACGGCGACGTAGAACGACAGCGCCTCCTCCCGGAGCCACGCCTGCGCCTCCGCGGCCTCCGACTTCACGAAGTCCTCCACGGCTTTCCCGCCCAGGTTGAGCTCGCTGCCCGAGAGGTGGAATTTGGGGTTTTTAAGGATTTGGGCGTCGTGTTCCTTGAGGAAACGACTTGCGGCGTGGGAATGGAGGAAATAGGAGGTGTAGGTGGACAGCAGGCTACTCGCTTCTTCGAGAAGGAGCACCATGTCGGCTCGGGGAACTCCCTGCGTTTGCTTTTGGAAGCTGTGCAGCGGCTTTAAGGCCTGCTCCAGGAACATCAGAGTGGCCCTGACTTTGGGATTCTTCAGCTGAGCACAGATCGACTTGGCCTCCACGTCGTCCTCGCGGCAAGAGCTAAAGTACGACGTCAGATCTGTCCACATCTCCACGACTCTTGCGACCAACGGGTAAAACGTAAGGCAGCGGGTGCTGGGATCGAATGACACGCTGTCCTGGCTGATATCGGAGCCAAACAGGGCCTTGAGGATGTCACTCTTGACGGAGCTGGAGGAGTGATATGCGTGAAGATTCACCATCAGCCCCTGAGCCGGTTTGCAGAACTCGTTAACGCCAGCGTGACAAGCGGCATCCGTGACGGCGTACAGACCCCCAAGGGTTGTTATGTTTGCGTTGAGCTCCCCGAGCTGTGAGCAGATCTCCTCCGAAGCAGCGCCACTGATATAAACGGCGACGAGATTATCCGTGGAAAACTCAAATTTCTTCAAGGTCTCCACCACTGCGGCTGCCGTCTGGTCTCCTGCGCCGTCCAACGAGGGGACGGCGTCAACAAATCGGACACAGTGACTGGCGGTATCGACGTCAAAAAACCCGACCAGGATCACAGAGGCAGCGTCGTCCTTTCCGACGCTTACGCCTCCATAAACGTACACACAGTATGGAGTATGCCGACAAGCGGCTACGACGTCTTTCGGGTACCGCGCCCCCAGCTTACAGCGTGCAAAGCGTCTCGCCGCCTGTTCGTCGTGGGCGGATTCAGCGTGATGGTTGCAAATGAACCGAATGGCTGCATCGCTGCAAGGCAGCGGCTCAGTGATTTGACTTTCAGTGACTGCGTTCCCGAGAAGGCCAGCCCTTTTCTTGTGCTTTGTCGTTTCCTGGTGGCGTTTGAGTTCCACCATGCCTTTTGAACCGCTGCTCAGGGTCGTCTTACAAGAGGTGCAGTAGGTGAAAAACTCTCCAAGACCGCTGCGCTCAGCCCAGTCGTGAGCCTCCTTCCACTGATCAACGTAAGGAAACTTTTTAGGACCTTTGTCATTTTCTTCTGCTTTTGAATTCCCTTTAAATATTCCTGAGAAAATGGAGAAAAAAAAATATACATCACTACAAGAGATATTTGTCCTGTACAATGATGACTACATTACAGTGCAAGATTGTATTATTAAAGTGAAAGAAGGTCTTAAATTACACTTACGTGCCTTAGGAGATTTCGGAACAGGTGTCATTTCAAGACCATCCTGAGCGTTCACAGCGTTACATTGTTCACTTTTCACATTTGCAGTGTAGACGGCTTTAAACCAACCGAGGACCTCAGAGGTTCTTCGGACGTCTCTTTTTACAAGGTCTTCAACTGGAAGGATCTGCAGTAAAAACATATATGAGATGTGACAATAAAGTCAGATGTACCTCTGTCCACTCGAGTTGTGATTCTTCTATTTCCCCACAAATCCCCTTCTCTGTTCAATCGAATAAATCTGTCAGGGACAGGGCACGTACCCGTGTAATGCCACTGTTGGTGAAGGCCTTCTGCAGGAGACTGAAGTTGTGCTTACAGTCCTCTTCACTTTGTGCATCAAGCTTCACCTTGGTCAGGTCAACTGATCCAGGATGAATGCGGTTCATTATCTGACAGTAGCAGGCGCCTTTAGGATCAAACATAGGAGGTTAATAAAAAAAAAAAAAAAGAAGAAGAAGCAGCGCCAATGGATTGATGACCTAAGGGGACGCCCACATCATGAAAACAATTAACCTTAACATGCTGTTTTTGGCCTGTCATCCACATGAGGCAGAGCTTTAGAGGTGTGAAAACATGTTTTTCTGAACATGGGTCCCAGAGTGGGAGGATTTTTAAATGCTACATGATGCTAACCACAGGAAGAGTGCGGTCATAGACCTATAAACCTAGAAATACGTGAAGGTTTATGAGCAAGAATTTACTTCTAAAGTTCTCTGTGCTTTGTCTTTGTCTGTATTTTTTGTGTTTGGTGAGTCACAGCGCCCCTAATGGCCTGGCATGTGTACTACATGCTCTGAAGGCTTGCGTTGAGCCCTGTTTATAGTGTAGTGTGGACGGAGGGGTTTTTTTGGAGAAGGCTGGGGAGGAAAAAATACGTTTTTCTCATGTGGATGTACCCTTATATTCAGCAGGGTAATAGAACAAATACTGGCATAGTATTTAATAAAGTTCTTATAATTGCTGTGCTCACAAATTATTATTTAACTTCATTACAAATATGTGATATTCCCTGACATTGCTTGAGAATATGTTTTCCACTGATTTGCCACTGAAACCATGTAAGTGAAACTTTGAGTCAGAGCCATGTATTCACAGTCTGTCGCGGGGCTGAGTGACTGAAATGAGCTAAAGAAGTGCTTGAAAAGACAGGCGGCATGAAGACTGCTCATCACCTGAGCCAGTTTCCTGCACATCTTTGAAGTTTGTCTTCAGCAGGTTGTTGATCCAGGTCACCAGTTCCAAGCGGCTGGATTTCTCAGGGGAGGAGGCTGGAACCACTAGCTTTCTGCTTTCCATCTTGTTGTGTGCTGAAAGACAAAAGAAAACCATATTATCACAATTGTCCAATACGTCCTTTCTATTTTCACTGACATCAAGTCCTAAAATATCCTCATTTATTGAAGCAGATCACCCGATGCTCAGATGGCAAGAGTCTCAACACTCAAATTCTTCACTCTTCATTTCCATCTTTGAGTCCTGTGTCAAGAAGATGAGCCCCGATTTACATCACACCAGCAGAGAAGCTGACCGCCAGGAACTTTGAAAAGGATCGCATGTAAAAGCTGTCAGAGTTGAAGTGTCCCCCTATATACACAATATATTTGAAAATATTGGTGTTCGAATCTGAAATACAAAGTTGATAGACTTTTCCCCAAAACCCCCGTCTTTTAGAAAGCACATGTCAAATTGCTGCCATTTAACAAAGTGCCTGTTTACCAATATGTTGTATCTGATTTGCAAGTGAGAGAGAGTGGGTGGCATTCTTAATCCTTCTTTTGTCTGTGCGTCTGGTCAGACGGCATGAAGGCAGATGTTCTCTCTCACACACACACATTAACCACTGTATGTAGGTTATTTGACAGTAGGTAACGGTGTCCCAGAACACCACGAGCCTTGAAGCGGATCCACGCTGTAATTCGGAGGAAGCGGCAGGACTCTGGAGCCACGCTGCTCTCTTCCGTCTCTCCTCCCCCTTGTTCCTCCCCAATGTATAGAAAACCCTCCGCAAAGTCTCGCGTTGCTCCTGTTTTGCCGCGAACGTCGCCATGCTGTCAACTTTCACCAAGTCCAACCACAACACGAAATCTCGTCCCTTTTTAAAAAATCAGATTCGAGATGCTCGAATTACGTCGATAACGAGCCGCCCCACAGCCGGCTATGGAGCGCACATTGTCGGGCCAGATGGGTGTCGAAGCCTCTGGTGGCGGTGCTCGGTGCAGCAGCGACATGAGGAGGGGGGGCGAGAGCTGTCCGATCCAAGCGTGAAAACAAGTGGATTCAACAAAAAAAAAAAGTGATTTGTTAACAACCCTGACGAGCGCTTCAGAAACGTGCCATGACAACCGATCGTCACTATGCGCACACCGCGTGTTACCGGCCGGCGCGGAGGAAAGGTGTTTGGAGCAAACAAACAAAAAAAATCTATTGTTGGGAGTGGAAAAGCTCCTGTTTCGATTGTTTCTGCCGGTGCCGTCCTGGGTCTTTGTGTTGTGCGGCTGCACGGTGAATGATTCACCGCTGCAAAACTGCTCTCGATCGGACTCCGTGCGCACCGTGCGTAAACGCCCTGCGTTCCGCCTCCGCAGACCCGACGCGACTCGTTTTGTTTATATATACGATCGTTACATTGTGACTTGACTTACCTCTACAACTCCCATACAGTACAACCCAGCCGGTCCTCCTGACTCCGCTCCGTCCTGCTACATTTTCCCTACCATCCAACCGGGTCCCGTGACGTTTGCGGCCGCCCAGCAGCCATTGGACAGCGGACACGGAGGCTGGATCGTAGCGGGACGGCTAGCTGCAATATTGGCTTACGAAGCCACGCATCCGCCCATGAAACCCGATACCGGCTCACATGGGGGGGGGGGGGGGGTGTTTGATTAATGTGTACGGTCACCCCGATTTGTACCGACATTTACGACTGAGAATGAAATTAAACTCGCCAGATCACGGTTCTCGCATTTTACGCACCAGCTCGGTTCACTTTTGCTGCAAAATCAAGACTGTGCATTGTTATAAGCCACGATGTTAAACCTTGCAAACCTGAAAGAGAACCACCGCGAGTATTGTAATTAGGCTCAATACAACGCGGGCTTTTATTTTTTCTATTTTTTTTTTTAAGATAAAAGCGTCGCATGACATCAACTTTGTTTACTTTACGCAACAAGCCTCGAGTAAATATTTACCCCCACTCACGCGACCATACCGTGCTCAACATTTGTAGTTAGGCCTGGGACATTGTTTCCCGTTGCCTATCGTACAATGACCGTATATTGACTCCCGAAACTGTGCACACTTAGTCAGACCTCACCGTAAAGATGATATTCGGTGCAAATCGCCCGTCAGTCTGAAAGCCTGACGTTAACAGTGGCGATGTCCAACAGAGGACGTTTGATCAAACTACATGTAACCAGACTTACACCACGTTTACCCGGCAACGTTTTCAACTAAATACTGTAAACTTCCGTTGCATCCTGGTGGTTTGAATACACAAAATACGGCGCTTTGTGTCCTTGAAAACATAATTCCCGATTTACGCATGCGCAGTGGCCACGACCGTTCCGAATTCATTCATAAGCAAAAACAAAACAACAATGGCGGATTTTCAGAGCGCTTCTCCAGCGAAGTGCACGTTTACGAGAATCCACGACACATGAACACGTTCCGGCACGTCAAACACTCAAAACTCACCCAGTTTGTGCTTTAGCATGGACACTACAGTGCCTCCAAGGAGATTTAGTCACTTCTGTACAGCAATCGTTATCAAAACATTACGGCGACAGGGACAACCTAAGAACTAAAACGAAAAAAAAAGGACCAGATGTTTTTTTGTTTTTTTTAAGTGGTTTCCAATATACCAGAGTACTCACGTTATGTGGAACTATCCTCTGTTCAACCTGTCTGGCGTTTTGCACCGACACACCGTCAGCTTATCCCGGGTAACATTAACATGTGAATACTTCGTCGAGTTAAATACAACTATGTCACTACGACATATTCATATCCGTAGTTTGGCAACAAAACAATGACTCTAATAATAGTTATTACCTCAGGAGTTGTCAAATCTATTATTCTAGCTCTGACAGAGTAGCTCCTAGCTAGCTTACTGGCTATTAGCTCTTGACGTTAACGGAGTTCATTCGACATTTAAACGGGCGATTATTTAACAGACATGGTACATTATAGGGTATAACAACTAAATAAAGCCAGCCTGGTCGGTTTAGGTTCCATCAGTTTTCATAATTGATGATTTTTTTTTTTTTAACTTCCGGGATCAGTGACGGAAGCAATAAACAACCCACACTGCGCAAAATCCAAAATGGCACATTCAAATTTGTGTGACAATTATGCGTAATTTCTTACTCAAAGGTAATGGAAACCAGCGTGTTGCCAGCCATCAGGCGTAGCTCCTTTGTCTCCTTTTCATGACAAACTAAAATGTCTGCTGAGGCCATTTTGTAGATCACCTCCCCTAAAACTGCTCAGAGCAAAGACACGGATAAACAGAAGCAGAACAAATGTCTATATTTTTTACTATAACATTAATATTGGCGTTCAGCCATGACTGAATGGGCAACATCCAGTTGATATTACACGAAAAGCTCAGACTTGCACATAGTTGAGACACAAGTCGTAATAATACAACCTTCCAATATTGGCTGCAAACCAATAAAAGATGAGTACAGGAAAAATTAACTGACCAATGATTAATTCATACTACAAACTATTTAATGATGTCTCAGTTTTTATTCTTGTCCTCATTCTTATTAGAAGTTTGGGAAACTATCATCATAATGATAATGTCTAAACACTTTTGGTTTGTGCCTTATGCTCAATAATGTTTATAGGAAAAACAATACTTGGTTGACAAACTTTAAAAAAGTTGTAAAAACTTGCTATGTTAATATTAAACACTAAGATACATTTAGGCCACATGGTGGCACTCTAATCAGCGCCAGAAGGTCTGGGTTCAAATAAAACGGATTCACAGATTGTTTATTGTCATACCAGTGTACTGTTATATGACATACACAAGTTTGTACTCTAAGCCGATTAACACTGAAACATAACACCAGCTGAGGCCCTTCTTTGTGAAGTTTGCATGTTCCCCCCAAGTGTGCACTGGTATAGCGACTCCAATTTCCTCTGACAATCCAAGAACATGCATGTGAGGTTGTTTCAGGACCTTAAATTGTCCCTGGGTATGAATGTGAGTTTGTGTGGTTGTCTGTCTGTTTGATGGACTGATGACCTGTCTGGGTGTATCCTGCCCTCGCCCAGAGTTAGCTGGGATTGTCTGCAGCACCCCGCAACCCTGAACAGAATATATGTGCTATAGAAGATGGATAAATGGATGGATGGATGGATGGGCTATGATTATAATTAAACATTTACAAGGTGCCTTTGATACAACCTCCTTTCAGAGATTACTCATCCAATATTATTACAGACCAATAGATAATAAAAAAGGAATCCATTAATTAAAATGAAAAAGCAGTGAAGGCAGTAATAATTCACATTGGTTCATAAATGCCTGCATAGTTTCATAAATTTTCTTTTTTAAGTTCTTTGCTCATGACTATAATTGACATGGAACATATTGAGAAGAAATGATGTGTGTCTCATTGTTTGAGTTATTTAAACACTAGCCCCAAAGTGTGTTTATTCAAAACCTCTCCAATAGCAAACTATTAACGCCAAGCTTTTTACAGGAAACACATTTCTGGCCTCACGACTTTGCCAGGAGTGTTATGAGGGATAGATAGAGCTCTGGAGGCTGATGCTTTCTAAGTTTTTCAAAATACATCAAGCAGTGGCTGATTTATTAATTTTTTTTTTTACAAGCCTTGGAAAATGATTAAATCCCAAAATTATAATGAATAGTTAATCTTCAATCTCATATTCAAGTGGGTTTTCAGACGTGATTTGAATCAATCAAGCAAAAACATTATGGTGACTCCCAATAACATTAACTCTGAATGTAATGCCATCAGTCCATCTCGGCCTTGTGACACGACTGCAGAACCATCACAGGTCCATACCCTGACCACCACAGGGCAAACAAACAAACTGTTACAGCGATGAAGACGATAACATTCAAATTCACATTTAAGTACAATTAAGCAGGTAAAATACATATTTAAAGGAGTAGAATGAATGAAGAAATTAATTGACTACTGTACAATTTTCTAACCCTCTCTTTATTTTACTTACTGAATCTGCAGTTTTTCATTCAGGTGGAAATAGAAATTAGATGTGTCAATGCATAAGGGGTTAGGCAAATAAAACGCTGTTGAATGACTATCAAGAGTCCATATAACAGTTCTGTGCCTTTGATGGTAATGATGTAGATGTAATGGCTCTGAAAGTAAGTGAGGGGGTCCAGGGGTTAATGCATGTGTGTGAATTTATGTTGAAATACGTGTAAGTGGATGTTTAGAGATCCGGGCTGAGTGCTAATAGCAGCGGGTCCCCCAGGGAGGGGCCACGATGTCCATGTCACACTATTTATGGACTCATCACAAACCTCCATGTGGACCCCCCCCCCTCCAAAAAAAAAGCTTTTACAGTGTGAAATATTGTTTTAATACCGAGATCAACAAATCGTCCCTGAAGGTCTCCTTGTGGAGACTATTTGATGAGGCTCTGCGACACCCTCTGCAGTGAGTGTTAGCCCCCAGCAGGGTCACGGGGTCAGGGACGGCTTTGTTTTCCTGGCCACTCCTGAGCCAGCCCATCCTCCCGAAGGCAAGGGTCACCACAGTACCATGACAGCACAGCGCCGGATCATCAACCCTTTCTTGTGATTTCTCAGGGACGTCTTCCAGGTTAACCGTGCATTATGGACATACGACCGTCTGTGTGGGTTCGTATCAACAGTTTAAAATATTGATTGGATTTCTTCGTAGAGACATTATGAGTTGGGTCAAGAGGTCAAACAAAGGAATGCAGGAGTCCAAATTGCAGCCGTTTCCGACAAAAGGGGGAGAAAAAAACCTCCCACCATAAAGCGCAGTGGTGAGAGCTTGAAAGACTGGTCTGCCATGTGAAGAAAGTCCCTTTTCACATGAGATAATTGTCTTTAGTGTACGTTTATTGACAGTCTTATCTTAGCAGTAACAATTCTTAACTAAAATACGGTCTGGATTTAAAGGTCATTGGTGGTCAGCGGTTAGATTATTTGCAGCTTGGACTTACGACGAACACTGTCAAATACCTCAAAAGAATGATAACAAACAGCCTTTATCAGTTCTCGTGAGTTGCATGAGATTGCAGTTCAAACACACAAAAAACTAGTTGGCTTGGGTGTTGTACATTACACAGTTGGTTGAACTACAGACATTTTGTTTCACACTAAAACTTCCTTACGAGGATTGAAGAACTTCAGCAATATGGTTTTATTCACACATGTTGCTCTACTTGTGTCCATCACTGAAATATTTGTACAATTAACCTGTGGTTTCACCTCAAATTACACACCATTAGTCTCAACCAGAGCCCGAGGAAGACTTTGCTCCTCTTCTTCACACCCTACCGGAATATCAGAAACCGGAATGAGCCTCCATGTAATTCATCTTCTGTCTGCAGTACGTGTACATTTTGTCCCGCAAAGCTTTCTTCAACACAACCGATCATTTGGACTGACAGCGATCAATTCGGGTTATCTAAGATAAATAGAAAAAATTTCCACAGCATTGAGACCACAGTGATAAGTAGGAGATACTTCATAGACATTTTTTATTGAACAAAGACTGTTCAGCTTCTCTTCCAGGCCAGGCTGAAATACTGAAGTATGTTTGTGGCCACAGGACTCCAAGGTCTTGTTGTTCTGGGACACGCAGGCCTCCAACGCAGCCACAATCAGCCGTATCGGTAATATTAAAACAGAACGCAAATGAATTCAATAAAGTGACATCAACTACAAAACCGGTGCTACCCGGGGGTCCTCCTCACTGAATGGGTTATGATTTTCATCCCTACAACACAGGCAGCAGGAGCTCAAGGTGAAAAGGGTTAATGAATTCTGTTGACTGTGGGAAGAACACAAACTAACACCTGCCCTCATTTTGTTTAATTAAACAAGGACAAATATAGTTGAATATTAATTGCCGAAACAGAGTGATTGAATATTGGCAGTGACAGTGTGCAGGTTCGCCCGTGAAAATAGACTCCTGCTGCTTTGTGAATTAAAAAAACAACAAGATTTGTAGAGAGCACAAACTATTTACGTGCAATCAGCTATTAACATAATAATCACTGAAATTCTACTTTGATGCTAAACAAAAAAAAACAGCTTTTTCTTTATACATTTTGATGATTTGTGGGGTGAGAAGGAGCAACTAATAGTCTGAGAGTGAGGCAGGAGAAAAAAAAATCTGGGAGAAAAACAGAGACAAAGGTCAGACGGAGCTTTTAGGGGATAAGGCTGAGAGGACAGAGCCTGACAGAAGCAATCAGATGTGTCACACAGCCGTGGCAAAGTGGATGTCAGCGCAGCGATGGGGGGGCCGCTGTAAGCATGTCACAGCCAATCAGGAGGGTCGAATGGGAGCTCAAGAGTGTTTGGGCAGCAGGCAGTGTTTGCGTCGCTCCACGGTGAGCCCATTACAGCTGTTGAGGCAGGGGAGCCACAAAACCAAGAGGGAGTTGATGGATCCCACACTCTTGGGAAGCCGTGCTTGGTTGGATGATGTAGACCAATAAAAACTTTGTGAATGTTCAGGCCAGGTGAGAGTATTGTTGTTTGGATTTCCTCACAACAGCAGTTGGCTTGCTGTCAGACTGTTCTCTTTTTTTTTTTTGACTCGGTTGACTGTGAACCCACTTGATTGCTGTCACTTTGTTAAGCAGATGTTGTGTCAAAGATAAGGCTGAAGGTATGAACGGTGGTTTGCGCCGCCTTTGTGTGGAAGTAACGCGCTTCCTCTGGGCCCCTCGCCGTCCCTCCCCAAGACTTCCCTGTGAAGAACTGTGAGACATGCTGCTTCGACAACACGTGTAGTGTGAAAAGGAGATTTTTGTTCTTTTTCTTTCTTCTAAAAAACAATGTTAACTTTTTTTTTCATCTATTGACATGATTAGAACAAATAGTAAATGTCATTCGCTCGCAGTGTGTTTGTGAAGAGAGGGAAGAGGGAACTTTTTCTGAGGCTTAAAAACTGCTCCTGAATGCTGTCAAGCTGTGTTTTTCCGTAGAGAAGTTATAAATTAGGAAACAAATAAAGCTTTATTCAAAATGTCACCATTTATGCATGTCGCTTTGTGTAATAAACCAACATTATTGCAGTGAAGTGGTGTCTTGTTCACATTCCCGGCTCAGAAAGGAGAGTTTCCAACCTGGTACCATGAT
The DNA here is from genome assembly GCF_963422515.1 of Blennius ocellaris. Classification (NCBI taxonomy): domain Eukaryota; kingdom Metazoa; phylum Chordata; class Actinopteri; order Blenniiformes; family Blenniidae; genus Blennius; species Blennius ocellaris. The sequence goes on from NC_137654.1 coordinate 22,325,767, forward strand.
ACCCGCCTGTATGAACCCACCACAGAACATCTGCAGTTGAACTTTTCACTGTTCATTTCATTCACTCACTGATTTTAAATATTAGGTTTTTGGGTCTTTGTTTTTCTGTGGCAGTGGTTGGAATTTATGGCGCGTTCATGATTAACTGCTTGGTAATAAAGGTCATATTTTCCAGTGGCCAAAAAAATACACGAGTGGCTGTTTTCAGATAACTGCCAAAAGCAGGTCTGATGTCTCGTAACGAAGCCGCGGCTTTTGTGAGATGTGAGAGATTTAGTCATTCTGCGCACAATAACGTTATCTTAATATCAATTCGGCTGATAATCGTAACCATACACACTTTATCTGTCGCCTCTTCAATGAAATGCACTCATTATAAGGCTTTAGAGCAACAGTCATGATTGTTAGATATGTTAATGGAAGAAAACAAGGTGTCTTACTTCAGTAATATAAAACTGCGATTAAATGCTCCAAGAGCGTTCAGACCGAGGTCCTCGTGTTCAAATACACATCTAGTTGAGTAAGGAGCACATATGAAAGTGGGTTTGATTTGAAAACTTGTGCTGCTCAGACATCAATGGGTTTGGGATACTATTGTGTGTCTTTTTATTGCTCTATTTCAATTAGAATTCTTTTTTGTTTCCAGCGTCCCCTGCCTATTTACGGGTGAGACGCAGCAATGGATGATAGCATCAACCGATATACACTTTGTTATGTGACTTTTTGTAAAAGGCAGCTGCATAAAACATGAGCTGAGGGTGAGCCAAAGCAATAAAGTTGGGACGGACCGCTTCACGATGAGCCGACATCACAACCTCTTTTCTGTTGTCACTGTGACTTCGCTGCGATCACAAGAACATTTATTTCAGTTGTGTTTTGGGCTACCAGCACTGGATACTCAAAAGCTCTGCCTCAGGAAATCCTGGCACTGCCACGATGCACTCCACGGTATCCCGGCCACCTGCGGTTTACAATAGTTGCTCACTTGGGGCTCTCACCCAAACCCAAATCCAGTCAGGTGAGGAGGTGGAGAGAGACGGATCCGTCAGGGCTCTGGAACAATAACTGACTGTCACCTGCACAGACGCCGAGAGAGACGGGAAACAAAAGAGAATTCCCATCAGGGGCGAACAACAAAATATATGGTTTAACTTGAAGGTGATCCAATGTTGCGGACGTACAGATCAAAGTTTGCTATTTTGTGCTTCAGCTGCATTTAAAGAGTCTGTTTGTACAATAGAGGTGGGCAGTAACGATCATGGAGGGCGACTGGGTTCAATAAGATATTTCTGTGTGTTTTGTGTGTTTATTGTTTTCGAGAATTTAATCCTTGACCTCAGTAAATGTGTTCTTCGGGGCAACTTTTCTGCACGGTAGTGAACGAATACAGTGAAGACAGACAGACATACACTTACTACAAAGAACTACAAAGTAAATCAAACCACCTTTGGAAAAAAACCCAAAATGGAAAATAGTTCTATTGCTTGCATCATGTGTGCTAATTCTCTTTTAATTGATCATTTCTCAATGTCCTTTCAAGAAAAAAGAAAAAAAGACGTGTCAAAGTTCCATTGACCTGATTCTTTTTGCATTGAGAATTAGCTCTAATCTGGAAATTCCTATATGTGAGTATTTTTGTGCAGATAATGTCACTTCTGCATATGTATAGACATTTTAGAGTTTTTACTGGCTCGCTTTGGTTGAGCAGTTGCTATACATGTGTAGTTGATACATTATGGAAGCTGGATTTGTATCTATTTAATTCATGTTTTCTACAGATTGTACATGTACATTATACGCATAAAATGTCGACCACATTAGAGGACACTGTTTCCTATTGTGTTGTACCGTGACTGTAAGGCTGTAAACAACTGATGTGGTGACCTCATCAAATATTTCACATTGGGCCCCTTTGAGCAGGTTCAGCCCTGCGAGCAACACCCTCTCCCATACAAAGGCTCAGGATAATGGCTGAGCTTTCCCCTCTTCTGGCAGCTTGCGCTTCTTCACACCCCCTCAGAGATTTACAAAGAATATGATGGTGATGGAAGGGTGCAGGCCCTCCTCTCCACCTCGCGCTAATCCCGTGTCGATCCGGCGCACGTGGGCAGGAGGGAGCGAGCCAAAACTGCAGCTCTCGTCTTGCAGTCAATGCCCCTCCACCCCCCCCTCCCTCCCTCCTTCCCCTCCCCCCCCCCATGATTAACCAGCCTCATCGGCCTCCCTGCTCCATCCTCTCCTGTTACTTAGTTACCAGTTGCCATGATTTGCCTGGGCCGCTTGTGTTTCCATGGCGACCGTGCCCATCCTGTCATCTCCTGGCTGCCTCTCGCCTGTGCCGTCCCGATGGCCTGCAGCCACGCCGGGCCTTGACCCGCAGCTCCCTGCAGCGGCCCGCCTCGTGGTCCCAGAAGGGCTGTCAGAGCGTGTTCCCGTTGCGCCGCGGCCGCACCGGCCGTGCCAGGCTGCTAATGCAACTTCTGGCTGGTCCGTGCAGAGGCCGCCTGGCCAGACAAAGAAGGGGGTCGATACATCAGAACGGGGCTGCTTCCGAGCCAAATTTTAGCCTGAAGCGCAACATTTTTTTATGAGTCCCCCTCCCGTGCGCAGTGTTACACTAGCTTCGAAATGATTCTGCAGCAGAAAATTGCCATTTAACATCTGCCATCAACAATCTGCTGAAAATAAGACAGAAATAAATACATAAATGAAACCGGGAGGACAACTATTCTCTGAATGTAGGCCGAAAATACATTAAAAACTTGATTTCAAAGAATCAGCAAAACAAATAAAGTGATAATTGAAGAGCTGCATTGAAATGTAGCCTCCGTTGTTCACAATGATTAAATAATCTACCCACCTTTCTGCGCTGCCTCTTAAAAGGCTGCAAGAGTGAGAATTGTACAAGAACTGCCTCGAGTCGTCTGAAATGGTCTGTAGAAATGTGCAAATGATCCACGGAAGATATACATACATTATGGAGCCGTCCTCAGGCTAGGTATCAAAATTAAACTCTTTTTGTGACGCCCAACTTGCACTGTTTGTCTTGTCCTAGCCTCACTATTTTGAATGGACTGAATCATCTTCTGTCCTTCAGATTTGACTTGATTTGTGTCTCGTGAGGTAAAGATTGAGGTATAGTGAGGTTCACGTGCAGGGCCACACTGGAGTGTGAATTTGCACTGCATTTGCAAATATAATAAGGTGATTATCGCAACCTGAGGCCCAATCTACAGCATGCTCCCTCAGTCCTGGACACATGCACCTGCATGTCGCGCACCAGACTTAACCAGCCTCAATCAATCAAAGTCGTATTTAAAAATACAAAATAAAACATACTTGTTTGACCTACATACATATATGATCCATGAGCTTCATGGAAACGCACCATTTTATAGCTTACAACCCATAAATGTTTAGAATCCCAAATAAAACATTTCAACATCTGTTTAGATATACCCAGCACCCCCACGTCAATGCAAGAAAACTGATCTTTATGTTTGATATTAAAACACCACACATCATTTTAAAAACAGATCCCATACACTACTGTAAGCTGTGAAGTATTAGACTGTCCCACATGCTAACAGGAGACTGGAATTTCTCCTAATGTACTTTAGAGAGCACTATAATGACTCACAAATCCAGTGTTGACCATCACACAACTTCACATGAAGCTCGTCAAATGCCTCAGCAACAACACAAATTCAAATAGACAGGTAACATATTTGTATGATTCAGTATTCATATATACTGCAATTACAGTCACAGCATGAGAAGATAAAGATTAAACACTTGAGTCTTTGTCATTATATTTCTAAAACTTTTGTGAGGGATTCAATATGGCGCTCATAACACGTTATATGATAAACCAGAATAAACTACACTCACTGTTAAGTTGTCGATTCTTATACTTGGACGTTAATTACAATTAATTGTTTTAATGTATTTTTTTTTTAAAGCATGTTTTGGGTTAAGCTTAGGGCACCTTGACCTGTTTGCTTGAAATACATTACACAACTAAAAAAAAAAATAAAAAAAAAAACAACAACAGCAAAGGTTTGTGGTTAAATTTACAGTACAGGACCACTGGGGAAGATTTATCACCAACCCCCCCCCCCCCCCCCCCCCCCCCACGAGTACAAACCGAAATAAATTGATAGTTTTGTTCAGTCTACTCAAAAGTTGATGACAGGAGTGAGAGTTCATTCGAAAATAAGATGCATCAGTCTAATAATAATAATAATAATAATAATAATAATAATAATAATAATAATAATAATAATAATAATAATAATCTAGAAAGGAACATCGTGAGAAGCAAACTGCAGTTAATTGAAACTCTTAACACTGATTCTGTGCTCTCTGTTCAGGACAGGCCCCTCTCAGGATGGGTGCAGTTCTCAGCTCCTCCATCGGGCGGCGGTAGTGATCTGGATTGCCAGTCAGACTTCAGTCTGGCCTACAGATCAACACAGGGCTGTGTGCTGGGTAAACTTGTCACCCTAACGGAGGCTGATTCACCATCACTCCCCCTCAGCGTGTCTGCCTCTCATCCTCTGACTGCGTCTCACACTCACAGCTCTGCTGCTGCTGCTGCTGCCTCTCTGTTTACTGTGACCCCCCCCCATCACCTCCCCCTCTACACCCCCACCACCCACCACCACCACCACCCCTCACAAGCCCCGTTTAGGTGGCTGCACCCTCATCCGAGACAGATTTTGTTTGTTTACACGACAACTATCCGACACGAAGATTCTTGTTAGCAGTGTAAACACCCCTGAGGAGAAAACCTAGAGAGTCGCTCCCAGTGATACAATCAGTTATGGAAACACATCCGCTCACATATTCTGGAGGAGCGCTTCTTCCATACTTTTGTGATGATGTCAGTGTATGTAAAACAAACCCAACTTTGTCCCCAGAAGCAATGCATGACACTTTTAATTGCTTCACAATGAGCAAATTCGTGATATTTTAATGAACAAGAGTTTTGAGCATAAGTATAACCCCGATGTGCCACCAAGTGATGTAAGTGTTAAATATTAGACAGTGCTCCTTTTATTTAAATCACTTTTTTTTTTTAGTTCCATCAGACACAGCTGGAGCAGCTGGATGAGACTCCTGCAACATGTACGTACTATTTCTGTGTTACGCAAGTTCCTCCAATAACCTCATGACCTGTTTTGGAGAATTTTATGGTCAAAACAAATTCGTTTTTGATTATTAGTCTCACATAAACTGGGATTTCATTTGTGTTTTATGGTGTGAAACAGTCCAAGAAAATGCCAGATTTGAACGAAGGCCCTCTTTATCAAACTGCTTCATAACAAACGAGCCAATAAATATGCGATGCTGTGCCAATATGATGCAAATTACACAAACAGCTAAAAATTCATTTCTTCTTGGTATTCACTAATTGGTGTCAAAACATGGGTTAAAAAAAATACTGAGTGATTATTGCAGCCCTCATAACAGCGTGATGATAAAACAAGAGGTAAACATTATTTTCTACAAACAACACAACATGACTTCAGTGACTGTAGTTTCTGGTGTTGGCTACACTCTGCACGTCATTTTTTTGGAGGAAAACAAAACACTTTTTTTTTTAAAAAAGGAATGGAAACTGTAAATTTCCTTAAGATTTTGTTCCCCTCTCACTTCCACGGTAGCATGGTCTTGCAATGAATACAGTCCACAAGCAAATGATAAAATACTGTGTAATAATGGCGTTCATCTGTATTTTAAATTATTTGACACGACCTGTGTGCATTAGCAAGAAATAAACTTAACCAAGATTCTATGTTGATGGTGTCGTATTTTTAATTTAAATAATGAAGGTAACAAACTATTGCACACTGTAGAAAACTGAAAAAAATAGGAGAGGAATTTGAAATGTCTGACGAGACAGTGGAGACAGAGTATGCAAAGAAAGAAGGACATTCAAACTCCAACTAAATAGAACCATTCTGAAGTGAGTGTTCAAACTACTACACCAGTTTCACACATACAATGTCATAATATTAAACGTTAACTTATGATAATGCTTCTTCTGTGATATAAAAAACCAAACACAATGAATATGTGATATAAAACAGGCATGAAAAAAAAACAACTTTAGACTTTAGTGCAACAATTTACTCATTTACAACTCTTCAGTTCATCATTCAAATTTCACTCATTTCCCTCTAGAGCTGTAGACACTATCTATACCTAACTCATCATATCCTGATATTGAAGTTCCCGATCCAACCTCATCTTCCAGCCAATCCCAGACGGATATGGTAGAAGGCAGCGTGCCCCTCTGCACAGGATGCCAGTCCGCAGAGGTCAAACACATAGAGAGACCACACAACGGCAGTGACACTCACAAAACTTTAAAGATGGTAATTAACCTCAAATGTATGTCTTTTGGACTGTGGGAGAAAAAAAAAATCAGAACACCCAAGAAAACCCACGGAAGAACATGCAGAGTCCGATCAGAAACGACCAACCTGCATTGGAACAGGGAAGCGTCTCACGATGACGACACGTCTGACTGGTCCTGGGACCGTCCCTTTATATTCAGTTTTCTCAAGAAAATTACCCATTTTTGCCTGAATGTGGATTTTAACATTTGAAACAATCCACCTAAAACATGTACTGTTACCTGTGCGTGTAGTTTTTCACAGACAATGACCCCCCCCCCCCCCCCCCCCCACACACACACACACACACACACACACTTCTTAATTCCTATATAGTGGATTGTTCCTTTTAATTGACTTGAGTCCATTGAGTGTGGACTCGACGAGCCACTGAGTTGATGGCGTAAACAGACGCCGCGAGAATGTTGCCCCCGTGCCCTCTCTGCCGCCGAGAGGACGGATTCACTACTGGAGGCGGGTCATCTCAGCGCAACGCGGGGCCCTCGCTGTGGCCCCTCCAGGACAGGAGCAGTCCACCTCACGGCGAAACGGAAAGCACTCAGTGGGGGTTTGTGAGCGTAATTACAGCGGTTTCGCCTCATTAGGAGTGAGGAGGCGTGACCCTGCCTACAGGTCCGACAGCTGAAGTGCACGGATGGTGGCACCGGGAGATGATCCCTGCTCGGGGGGGGGCGAAGCGAAGAGGGCAACATGGGTCCCGCTTCCTGTTAAATATGTGTGATTTTAGCAGTTAATATCAGAGTCTAAAATTAGACGCTGCAGTTGAACCACCAGCACAAACTGTGTTTTTAATAATAATAATACATATAAGCACTAAATTAGCAGTTGGATGTACTTAAAGCATCAAAAGAAGTCATTAGCAGTCAAATGGAGCTTGTGATTTGTTGTGTTTGTTATATGGAGATACAACAATGTGTGTTAAAGTTAGTGGTGTGTTCTTTTGCTTTTTACGTACCAAATATGTTCAGCTTGTTCAGACTTCTAAATGTCTTTCAAGGGGAGTCAAATCAAATCACTGGGTTAATAATTCACGGTGTTTGTGTCTTTAAAGCACTGATGCAACTTTACCAGTCGACAAAGCAAACTCAGGTTTGGCCCGAAAAGACTAAGACGTTTTGTTGGTTGTATAGAAAACGTTGTGCATGAGGCCTTTCAAGAAAGCCAGATACACCCCGAACAGGCTCAGTGCGCAATATAAAAGTTTACGAATTACACAGCAATTTTCTTTAATAATGTGTTCCTGAAATGCCACATTAATTATGGAAATGGTATTTTTTATATATAATGTGATTTGTTGCATTGACCTCCAGTGTCAGGGTGGAGTACAGCATTTGTATGCCAGTGTACATCGATAGTGTAATTAGTTTGGTTGGGTTTAACCTTCATTGTAGTTTTTTTTTTTTTTTGGTGAGTGGAAATTAGCTATGAATTGTAAGTGGAGTTTGCTTCCTGCAGTCGTTGCTCCTCAAAAGATTTCTAAATGTAAACTGGGATTTATGGGACACTTTTAATTGAGTTTGTTGGTTAAAAATATATATTCTGAAGATGTCGGTCTTCTCTGTGTGAAGCTGTGGTGGAGACACACACACACACACACATACACACACACACACACACACACACACACACACACACACACACACACACGCACACAAAAAAAACACAACTTATATCTGTCACAATCAGAAAATCATTGGAAACTGCTGATTTTTTTGTTGTTGAGATGATTTAATTTAATTTGTTGTTGTAGCCTTTAAAAGTGTATCATTTCCAAACAGGTAAAACTGTGAAGTGAGAGGTATAAAGCTTTGAGACGATAAAACCTGGGTGGATAATTATCTTTGAAATCATGTGCAAAAACATCCAGTAATAGTTGGTTTCCTGTGATTTCAACCATTTAAATGTCAGAGCGGAGTGCTTTCTTTTGTCTTAGATGAAGGAAAACTATTTAACTTCAGTGTCGTGGAAGTGTTGTATATGGAAGTAGTATATATACTACTTCTACTATATATATATATATAGTTGAACTATGACATTGTCACTGTTAAGTGTGAATGCTGTCCACCACCCTCTCCTTGGATAATCACATTAAATCTGGTGCATTATTGTATTATTTCTATACGAAGAGAAACCATCACAGCAAAGCAAGAAAAAAAAAATCATTTATAAAATCTCCTCTGTTGCAAACCAGTAAAACTGCATATATTGCAGAACTTAAATGCTTAAAAATGTGTATATTTGTGGATTAATTCATGTTCACAGTTTAGATCACAGTCACTTTTCCATATTACAACAATGAATGCTTATTAGATTTCAGAAGTAAATTACAAGTGAGCCATTAAACTATTATTATAATGCAGAAGGTTTTTCAAGAACGGCGAAACGCCTAAATCCAAACTAAACTGCTCACCTGTCAAATGTTATTACTTTAAAGACACTACAGCACAAAGACACCTGCAAATGATTGTGGAATTATTCTTTACTCATGTGGACAAAACTGAAGAATGCACTTTTTATTTTCATTCTGTCAATCTCCCTATGATGAGGAAGTGATCACACGCTGAAAGCAGCTATTCAATCAGAAGCGGATAGTTGAAAACATTTCACTCATCCGCTCAGTGACGGGACGAAGAGGTTTACTGTCTTTCCAATGTCGTCTAAAGTTACTGACCTCAGCTTCATGGTTGTGGGGCCGTTCCTTGTATGGATGCAGGGCATGTGTTTTGGTTAACCATCATGGAATTGCCCTAGAAATGAAGAGCAAGAAGAAAGTCAGAGTACCGTATGTTTCTTATAACAACAGACTGCATGTTTGTGTCTTCAACGGAACCTTTCAAACAAAGATGCTGAGACGTTGGCTCCCCCGGGGGGGGGGGGGGGGGGGGGGGGGGGGGGGGGGGGGGGGGGAGGCTGAGAGCGTCCTGGAGCAGGCCAGTCCTGAGAGAGGAAACAGCACCGGGCCAAAAAAATGATGAAACCAAACGAAACAGCTTGCAGAGGGGCCTCGGCCATTCGCCACATATGAACTCATGAACACACGCGTGGTCTCTCTCTCCATCACCCTCACACACACAAGTGAGTTCAGTTGTTTCTTTACCCAGTGGGTGGACGTGGCGCTGAGCTGACGGCCGAGGTGGGGCTTTTTCCTCTTCTCCGGCCGACGTGCCGTTGTCTGAGTCAGGATGGAGAGATGAGGACGGGGCATCCCACTCACCCTCTGCACGGCCGGAGACACTGCTGCGCTGCTGTCATGGCAACAGCAGCAGTCACCACCACCAGCATGGGCCTGTAATGCACAGGCCAGGAGGAGTCACACACACACACACACACACACACACACACACAGACACACACACACACACACACACACACACACACACACACACACACACACACACACACACACACACACACACACACACACACACACACACATAATGAGAGCACGACACATGGGCAGAAAACTGCCCAGAGGAGACAAATACTGCTCCTGAATGTGCTGCTTCCCCCTCAACACATCTGTACACGTTAGACACAAAGACAGTGACACAACTCTCTCTGGGCTGGTCCAATCTTGTTCCTGCGTATCAAAGTATCTACATGGAAAACATGCTGTTCTTTGTTGGAGATGCTTTGTAATGTGTTTGTTTTCTTTCATAGATCAATGTTACAGGCTTTTCTGAAAACGCGTCCTTTGTTTAGGACAAATCTATGGGATTTGCACACAGAAGAGTTACTGTTTTCATTAAAAGCACAAGTAGACAGGCTTTACATCATCTAAATTGGACTGTTATGTGGGGATGTTGATATTCAGGTCTACATCATGAGTTAGTTCACCCACATTCTTACTTTATCTGTCGTAGGGGTTCCTCTGTCTGCGCAGTGTTCTTTTTGTTTTTTTTCTGTTTGAAATGAAACATTCATGGTACATCAAATAAAATCTGCCTCCACCCTCTCCCCACCTTCCGCGTCTCCAAATCGGACATTTTCTCTGAGCCGGTGCCACATAACGCTAATTGTAGACAGCAAGCTTCTGCTGCAAATTAAGACAATTCTTCTTGCAACGTAATGCCGATTTAAGAGTGTCCGGTTCTTTAGGTGGAAACAAAAAGGCGTCAGCGCAGAGCGCAAATCCCATTCAAACAGGTGTGAGGAGCAGGAACGGTCCCAGGTGGCGCATGTTGATCGGATACGTGGCCATATAGGAGCTCACTGTGAGCATCTTTGCGCTTTTTTTTTTTTTTTTAAGGGTTGAGCAAGCAACCCGCATCCGAAAATAGTGTTGCCTATGAAAAGTAGGTCGATAGGAACTGAGAGCGACGTTTGTTTCCACGCTTTTGTCTGTTCTTTGTTGTTTAGCGAGGACTGTGCTGGTTTTTTTTCTTCTTTTTTTTTCTTTCATAGCCTCCCCTTGTGCGGAGCGTTTTACGCACAGGTGGGAGATACCCGCTCAGCCTAGGACAGCCCCCCTCTCTCTCTCTCTCTCTCTCTCTCTTTCTCTCTCTGCTCCTCAGCGGATGATGTGAGGAAGTGACATTTTTTCCCCCGCTGCGGTTCGGGACAGTACTGCCTCTCTTCAAACAGGTGTGCGGCTGTCCGGGTCACTTTCTGCCGAGACACCGCGGGGAGGGAGCGTCCCCCCAAAAGAAAACCCAGAACCACAGCCTTTTTCCTGGACTCGGGACAGCCGGGGGTGGGGGGGCGGGGGGGTGGGGGGGGACCAGAGGAGGAAGGAGAGAACCAGCCCGTTCAAGTCTTTTTTTTCTTTATTAGCCCGGGCTGTTTTCAGCGGCTTCTGACACGCCGAGAGAGAGAGAGAGAGAGGGGGGGAGAGAGGGAGAGAGGGGGAGAGATGGCAACGAAAAAGGCGTGCGTGGATGCGCCCAAAAGGAGCCGGAGTCCGGTCGTGTTGGAGGCGGAGATGTTCAGTGAATTTCAGGACTGGTGTCTCCGGACTTATGGAGACTCCGGCAAAACAAAGACCGTCACCCGGCGAAAATATAACAAAATCATGCAGACACTGTTGCAGAGCGACGAGTCGGACGGCGTTTACGTCGACAACAGCCACATCAACGCCAAATTCAAATTTTGGGTGAAGTCTAAAGGATTTCAGGTCGGCACCAACGTCCTGGGAGAGCACAACAAGAAAGGAGCTCCAGGGAAACCCGTCCTATATGTCCCGGTCAAGTCAACGGTAAAGTGTGTGTGCGTGTGTGTGTGTGTGTGTGTGTGTGTGTGTGTGTGTGTGTGTGTGTGTGTGTGTGTGTGTGTGTGTGTGTGTGTGTGTGTGTGTGTGTGTGTGTGTGTGTGTGTGTGTGTGTGTGTTGGAGAGAGACACGGGGGACAACGGTCGCGTCCACACGCGCGAGGTGTCCCGCTGCCGCCTCTTAACTTGTCATTATTTCAGACTGCACGCATGCACCTGTCACGTGAATAAGAAAAAAATAGAAAATAGAAAAAAGAAAAGAAAGGCAACTTGTAACGTTCTCAGGCGTCCCGACTCGCCCTCGTCCTTCCTCCATGAAGCTTCACTTTGTCCACATCCCAACCAGAACAGCCCTACTCTCATCCCCCTGCTGCCATAGCAACGCCGGTGCCTCCTGGCGATGGCAATTGTAAAAAAGAAAAAAAAGGTGGACGATATCGCGCTCAGCCATCTCGCCGGTGAGCTCGAAGTCCTGTCAGCCGCGCGCAGCCGGGCGCAAAGCACGAGATAATTGACTATTGACAACATTTTTTTTTGTTTGTTTGAAACCGTTGCCGTTCAAGTCCCGTGCAGCCCGGTGCGGTGACGCCGTGCGCGCGCACGTGGATGCAGCGGCATGTTGGTGGTGGGTCGGGCAGCCCGTGTCAGTGCGTCGGCTGCTCTGGCATGCCCATTGAGGCGCTTCAGTATATCAACGCCAACTTCGGGGCGTCAGAATGAGCTCGGTGTTGCGGGTTTCAGCGGGTATGAAGGGGAAAAAAAAAAAAAAAACAACACAAAAAAAACACGATTTGTTAAGGAACGCACCGCGCGCTCGCACTGTCCCAGCTTAAACCGAGAAATACCGACTGTGTCCGCACGCCTGCAAACACTCATCTGTTTTAGTCCGAGACAGCAACGATATGCTCATGAAATACCGGAATATGTGGCGTTTTAATGTGATTCCTGTGCGTGACAGGCAGTGTGAGTGTGCGCCACACTTTTCATTGTCCTGGGCGGGATGCGGATCGGCTCGCAGGCACTCGTTGCTCTGGCAACACCTGTGCAGCCCAGGATAGCCTGCCTGTCTGCCTCTGCCGCATTTCTTTATTATTGTGACACCTAACCGACATCCAGCTCCGTATTTGAGACTGTCCACGCGCTGGGGGGAAGATAATGAAATCAATCCCTACTTTTAATGGAGAGTTGGGAGCCGTGCGTAATTGGTGACCACGTGAGGGGCTGTGGCAGGAAACAAAAGGGTCTGCTCGGGACCGATAGCGACGTACGCCCACAGTTGGTGCTCAGACTTCACTTCTCCGTGCTCCTGGATAATAAGGTGGTGATGCTCCCTCGGTAAAATGGAGGTCAGGTCACGCTCCGGCCCGTCAAGGGTTAAAGCCGCGCGTCCTTATTTGTGGCAAAGATAAACATGTGCACGACGAACTGTCAGTCAGTGCTCCCGGTGGCGCTGTGTGTGCGCGCGCGCGCATACACGCGCGTGCTCGTGCGCGCCCACGTCGACGTGGGGTGCTTTGGGCCCGCTGTGCCAGCGAGGAGACAACCACCATTTTAAATAAGCGCCTTCGGGAATACACCCCCCACCCCCCCACAGACACACACACACACACACACACACTCACACACACACACACACACTCACACACACCCTGCCGGGACAATGTCCCTGTGGACTCCAAAGAGCAGGGACACATTTTGTGTTAAACTAAAGGACATATTAGCTCTGATTCGAGGCCGGATCCTTTGATTTGAGCTGAATGGCAGTGATCCCTCTACAGGTGCTTTACCTGTGTGAATGAGGAATCCAGATCCAGGCCAACTGTCTTCACAAAACTCCTCTAATCTCCGCTCAATATTATGTTTCCCTCTGGGCAGGGGGGGGGGGGGGGGGGGGGGGGGGGGCAGGTGTGAGGCGTCTCTGCAGGTGCAGCTGGGACCAAAAACTGTGTTTGTTGATTAGCTTTTGTCTGTGGCTTTTGCCATTTCTTGTTGATCTTGTTGATATGATTTATTTATTTTTTTGTCCTCCCATGCCGCACAAGAAAAAAAAAAAACAATTCTCTGAGCTGTGTTTTTTGTTGATTTCTCTGCGAGGCACGTTTAACGCCAGCCAAGCCGATACAACTTTGAGGCCAAAGGAGGCTGAGAAAGGCAGATTCCCTCTGAAGAAGTGAGGCTCTGTGTTTATTGGAGAGGAGTGCACACGCGCTTTTGTAGCCAATATCATAAAGCAGGGGAAAACCTCCCCCTGACTCAGCTCCACTTGGGAAATTTAAACAACAAACACAAAAACATCAGCCAACACAAGCTGCTTCTAATGATGAGTCAGAAGCCACAAATCAACCAATTTATATTCATGTGACTGTATTAGAAAGCGCGATTCTTTAACCAGCGTGTGCTTTTTTTAAATACGGCTGCCCAGGCCGGTGGAAGAGTGACACACACACACACACACACATGCACACACAATGGTCAGTGGCTGCACACAGGGCTGCAGGGCCGGGGGCGTGTCTCTGGAGCTCCAGCCCTGGAAGCCCCACTGCAGCTGCTCCCAGGGTGTGCCAAGTTTCTGTACGGGGGCAGGCATGGGCCTAAATGACAGGGAGGCAGGGTGGGGGCAGGGATGGATGGTGGCTTGATGTGCAGACAGAGAAGGTCTCTTCTATGTGTCAGTGAAGCGCACAAGGCGGCTTCAGTGTGTGACGGGACAGAGAAGGCAGGGCACTGTAGCAGCACACTGGTGGTAGATGCCTCTTTTCAAGCCGGACAGAGAATTATTTTTTTCTTTTCTGTCGTCCGTCCCTGTCATCCTGCTCACGTCGTCTCGCCCCTGCCTCTGCTGCTGGGAGGAACCCAGCAGCCCCTCAGTGTGGAGATGCAACCTCGTTTAGCTCTCATTATGTCCTGATTAGAGAACGCTACGGAGGAGGAGGAGGAGGGGAACGGGACCAGGAGCAGACACGGGAGATGCACCACAGAACGGCGCACAACGCAGGCACAGACCTTTTAGCAAGTGCGGCCAATTTCAAGAGAGACGCTCAAAACGCCCCGTTTGATACCCTCCAACCGACGCGAGCATCGTACTGAAAATGTTGAAATACAGCGAGCTGTTGCTTTTTGTTGCCATGCCAACTGAAATCTGTAAATATCTCAGTTCATTTGTCTCTCGGCAAGCTTTTGGTGGCCCTGCTCTCACACGCAGACCCACAGAAATACTTTATGTGGCGTTGAGGACAAGCAGACGCAAGTACGTCTTCGGTCAACGTGAGCTTCATTCTTCAATATCATACAAAATTAAAAAAAAAAAAAAGCAACAAAAAAACCCCATAATGAAAGCACTTCTGCCAATAATATACACAAATGAGACATCTGTAAAGCGATGAATCCAAGACCCCAGGAGGCCTCATATTTATTGGTGGATGCCTCCAAAAAATCGATCCGAAGACAAGTCAGATTTTATTTCACACAAGTTGTTCATGAGACAGAAAGAAAGACTAAATCGGGCATGATTGACAGTCCATTGGCTCAAAATTGGCAACAAATGCTGCAGGAAACATATGAGATGTCTTGTGTGGTCCAGGTCCCAAGATACTGATGGAAATAGTTTATCCCCAGCCAGGAAACCAGCTGCTTCAGCTCTACTTGCAAAGACTTTTGCTAATTGAGTAATGGTAACAATTTTTTCGAACATTTTAATTTAAATTTAAGAATCTGCAGTTTTGTCTGCACATGTACAACAAGTGTGTAAAACACTTTGTATTATTTGTTGTTTCTGTGATGGAAATGAGCATTTCCTGGCATTTTATTGAAAAACGCTCCATTAATTTATAGTTATTGCTGAAACAAGTTAAAGTTCCGACCATTTGAAGAGCAGGACAGGATACAGGCAAAGAAGCTCGACATTGAATAATTTTCAACGGTTTACAAAGAAAGGCTTGTCCTGGGACACCTCCTCCTCGTGCGGAAAGCACAAATTGTCAATCCTAATCTGTGTGATGGAAAATGGGCCCTAAATGTTTGCGCCTCACCGTCAGACGGGAAGAGGAACATCATCATTATTATCTGATTAATTAGTCCGCATTTCCCCCGAGAGCACGGCTTTTGTGGAAGGGCCACAGAGTCAAAAGAATACTGGCCCTATTATTCGGCAGCATTTGCATTAATGCCATTTTCTTCCTTCCACGGTGAGTCTGGCGTATCTTTTTTTTTTTGTTTGGTCCCTGACTGGATGGCGCTTATTAGGAGCAACACATGGGCTCCCGATCATGAGTTCAAATGGCAAAACGCTCACGAGCCCCAACAAGAATCACCTCGGCTGTTTTCATCTCGGGGATGAATTCGTCCGAGTGCGAGAGGTGGCGGCCGTGACTCCATTCCCCGTGTTTCCGGAGCCCGTAAAGATGGAGACTTGCTTGTTCGAGGGCAGAGACTTTTCTTTGTTCACCGAGAGTCAAATATAAAGATGCACAAAGAACAAGTTTACATCAGCATGTGTGTGTGTGTGTGTGTGTGTGTATATACACATGGTCATGAAAGATGTTGCTATGTTACTGTGACTTTCGTAAATGGGAGACGAAATCCATACGAGCACGTATGGCGGTGGTTTTGCGCGTGGATGTGTGTGCCGGTACAAAGAGGGGGTCGCTGATCGCATGCTCTGTGTTTCCTCCCTTCAGCACCCTCTCTGTTGCCATGGAGAGACAGTTCTTTGCTTTCCATAGGAGGAGAAATTAACACCATTTTTAACTGGCCCGGGGGCCTCCCCCCTGTGTGGGAGATAGTCTGAGTTGTGCTTCACACGCACACTCGCACGCACACACACACACACACACACACACACGCACACACACACACACACACACACTCACACACACACACAGTCTTTAAGATGGCAATAATCTTCCTACCACACCGCTACTGTCATCTCTAATACCTTTGCAAGGCCAACGTTTAACGAAGTGGGACAGTATGATAATAGCAGGAAAATGACGAAATGGACTCTGGGATATGATGATGTATGAGCGAGTCATTTACATACCATTTTGAGTCAGCGACTGGAACGTCAACAGTGCCAGTCTAGGGGGGGGGGGGGGGGGCATTGGGACTGCCTGCGTCTCCATCCAGCTCTGTGGGATATTGGGGGGGGGGGGGGGGGTGTCACACACTTTATCAAATAATGTTCATCATGGAAGCTGCTGAAAGAGAAGCTCTCTGTCTCTCTCTCTTTCACATGTCGGACAGAGAGGTTGGGCTGGGTACACCTAATGAGGATTTAATGACAGTGTTTTATGAATTGAAGCAGACCGGGGTGGATGGCAGTGGGGAGAAAGGAGATAGAAGGGGACGTCTGGGTTTATGTTTAAAAAAAAAAATTAAAAAATGGGAAGACTGTGGAGGTAATAGTCACTGCTATCCCCGATTTTCATCACACAAACCTTTATCTCTCGCTGTCTTCCCAGAAGAAACAAGGATTGTCCCATTTATGTGTCCATTAGCCGTTTGATAGATTTACAGAGGGGAGATGGGCCTTTAAAAGATGACCTGTTGTCACATCTGCAGTGAGATAATCTGAGTCATGAGTAGTGTTGACACAGCCATCTTTACTCTCCCTCCTTCCTGTCCATACACACACACACACACACACACGCACACACACACACACACACACACACACACACACACGCACGCACACACACAACTCAAGCAACTCACCGTCCAGTCTCTGGGATGAAACGCTAGCAATTGTACATTTCTGCAAACCACGGATACAGCGAATGTTAACTTTGAAGTGGTAATATTTGATAGTAGGACATAGGGCATCATCTAGTGGAATAAATAATTTACACATAAGCAATGAAGAACATTTGGAGGACGGGTATGTAACTATTTTACTGCTTTATCCAGCACTGGAAGAGGAGGGGAACCCGCTGGAGACACACACACACACACACACACACACACACACACACACACACACACACACACACACACACACACACACACACACACACACACACACACACACACACACACACACACCAGTAAATGTGGATTTACACAGGGAAAACATGCAAACTCCACACAGAAAGGCCCCCATGCCCCCCACTAAAGACTCTGCCTGAGTCCCAGTGAGGCGCCACGTTATGTCACTGAAGGGATGGGATGTAAATATACTGGAGGTCTGACTAGTAAATAGGGATATCAAATCTAGAATGCCTTTCCTCCACTTTGAAGTACTTATACTGAATATATGCCAGATATATTGTAACATATGGAATCAAATGCGACTGGTTATAATTTTCGTCACCTACAAGTAGTTTTAGTGCCGAAACCAATTCTATTGAATGGTGGTCTTGAAGAGCCTCAGCGCTTAGATGTATAAACACTAAACCAAGTCTTCTGAAGCAAATCCACTTCATGTCAAGTCTATGCTGTCTTGCTATTGTTAGACTTTCTGGTGGCTAAACCTTTACGATCTTGAGGACTCTGTGCATTTATTGAATCTAATCAAGTCATTTCAGTAATTAAACTATTAAAAATGGACAAAATTTGAGCCTCAGTACTTTGCCCAAGTGTTGGGTGATTATTTCAATTCAAACCATGTAACACTGGGAAATTTCCATTTTAAGCCAAAGCAGCATTCTTTTCAAAGCTCAGTAATTTTGGCGGATACACATTTGGACCAAAACCATTGATTTTCAAGGTAAATCCAAGCAACTCTGCATCCCTTTGACTGATTTGACATGTAAAAACAACCACACTATGTTGTGTCACCTTCGTAACAGCAACTTTCTATCTTTAAAGCGTGACAAAGGAGGCCCAGGGAGCCTGTGATTGTTATAAATGTAGACAAGAACAATATTCATGAAATACATTTCAGAAATGTGACATTCACTGTATCCACCGATTGTGCGGAAATTGCAGACAATTGTAAGATTTTTTTCCCTGCAGACTGGGCGGCGGCGTGCAGCCCCCCCCCGTGTAAAAATAATATCGCCATATATTTGCTGCCTGACGTCGAAAGTTAAGTGAACGGCCTTATTTTCAGATTATCGCGTGTTCATGTGTTCACCAGTGGAGCTAATTTTCTTGTGTGATGCACGCCGCCTATGTTCGCCGGCCTGTCTTTGTGACCCAGCTGCTTCCTATGAACCCCCTCCTCACCACCTCCTCCTCCTCCTCATCCTCCTCCTCCTCCTGACCTGCCTGTGTGCAGGACTGCTCCTCTCTCCCCTCAGCAAATGCACGTGTGTGTATGTGTGCGTGTGCGTGTGTGTGCGCGTGCGTGTGACTTGCCAGCGGGGGTGGGGGCAGCCGACTCAACCCCTCCAGTCTCCTAGCAACAGAGCGGTTTGGTGCGGGACAGGGGGGGGGAGGAGGAGGGAATGGAGGCTGGTTGTACAGTGACTGTGGAGAGCAAAGTCCTATGGGATTATAAAGATGGAGAGAAGGAGGGAAGGGAGAAGGAGGGCGAGAGTTTTGCAGTGTTGTTGGCGATTAGGGATGCTGACATGCCTCCTTTTGCTCTTTAAAGCGCAGCGCCACTGAAGACGCCGAATATCCACGGCGCCGCTCAACAGCTGTTCTCCTCCGAGATGCCTCGGCTCTGAGCTCTGCCCGGTAGACATATCCTGCGCTTTAAGCACACACACACTCTCTGAAACTACGGGTGAATGTTTAACTCCCCGATGACTTGTGTGTGTGAAAAGTGAACGATAAAGACAAATATTTCTTCACGCCATGTAAATCTATTGATTCAACACTCAGATCTTTTTGGGGTCTATTTTGAAGTTGTTTTTTTTCTCTCTCTGCGCGTTATGATCGTACACATGATTTATTTTCTGGAGCTTTACAAGCAAAATGTCACTTTCATCCACTCCTGCCATCATTGATCTTGTTCACTGATTTGATGGATAGAACAGGGGCAGTCCTTCATGGGGTGGGGGGGGGGGGGGGGGGGGGGGGGGATACACCTCAGGGTCCGGGCACAGGAGAGTTACTGTCATTAGTAACTTCAAATCAAATTCATATGACTGAACATACTGTGAACAGTACATTGCAGACCAGGCCCATACAATTCACTGCAACTATTTATCGTGGTTGCTAATAACTTGAGCCAGTGGCTGACTTACAGTATATTCACAGTGAATTTATATCACGGACGTTTACAACTGCATGATCAGCCAGTGTCTATTCGGCTGCAACTTGGCTCGTTTGCACACTGGATACACTTTCTGCTGCATCAGGGATCTGAACCCAGACTATTTACACTGACGGTCAAGACTTAACCCAGTTCCCCACAAGTAAAGCGTCTGTATTGTGTTTGAATGCACCTTGGCGTTGGGGAGGAGTTGTCTCCTGTCCCACTTATTGACCCGGGCTGGATGTTTTCCACAAGTGGGACATCACATACATAGCTACGATACAAAATATATTGTGATAACAGGTTGTTTTTTTCCCCCCAGGAAAAACCTGCTACATATAGGATTATGTACATTTTTGCTTTTTTGCACGAACTTCCATGAGTGAGACAGAGCATGGTATCTGATTACTTCATTTTGTCTCAACTCTCACTGTTAGAAAAAAAAAAAGAAAAAAGAAAAAGAAAAGCTGCAAAAAGCTTTGTGAGTGTGAGTCCAGGCCATGGTGGCTGCAATATTATGTATGTGTTTCCTATTTGGCTCAGGTCAAAGGAAAAGGCTCCCAGCAGAATCTCCTGTGAGCTTCTTGGATATTTTGCCTGTGGAGGATGCTGCAGCAGTGTGGGAGCACTGCACACCCCACAGTTGTATGAGATTATCCAAATCCAGCGTGAATGGACCCGGCACCATTGTCCCGAGCAGCAACAGCGGCGGCGGCGGCGGCAGCAGCAGCAGCAGCTCTGGCGGTTGGCGGCGGTGATGTCACCAGAAGAAAAGCTGATGATACCTCCAAGTGCGATAGATTACAGCTGTGATGATGAGGCGGAGGGGATTGCTATTATTTCATTTATTATCATTACATTTAGCTCATGCTGACAGGGGAGAGTGGCTGGAGTGAGAGGGGAGCAAGAGAGGGAGAGAGAGAGAGAGCGACTGGAGGAGAGGGGCCGGATTAAAACAAACCCGCTCTGTGAGCTGGTTTTAGTTGCCATGGCAACGATCATTACCTCGCACTTGGGAGAGCAGGAGCAAGGAGAGAGAAGAGGAGGAGAAGTAGGAGGAGGATGGGGGTAGAAGGGATGGAAGGAAGAAAAAAAAAGACGGGACGGGTATGGGATGAAGACAGGGAGGTGCTGGGAAAGAGGACGCTGTTGGAGGAAAACAAGAAAATTAAATGTCAGATCCTGGGAATGGCAGAAATGTCATGAAGGGGAGGGGTATAAAAAAAAAAAAGAAGTGTGATTTCTCAACGCCGAGGGGACAACTTTTTGAACTCGGGACCCGACTCTCACTCAAACAAGAAAAGATCACTTTGGAACTACAACCTAATCTACAGAAAATGTCAGAGCTTGTCATATATTTGCCTGCAAGAGGTGGACTTCAAGAAAAAAAAAAAAAAATAATAATTAAATGCCTAAATCCATTTGTTCCATTTTATGCTTGCCGGGGCACTTTGTGTTCAAAACATCAGCAGGTGCAGGAAATATAACGATAAGCAGGGTAAGATTTGCCGGGGGGATGGGCTATGTACCGACCCCCCCCCCCCCCACACACACACACACACACACACACACACACACACACACACACACACACCACCCTTCTGCTAAATAATTTTTATCATGGGAGGGAAAAATCTATCCTGTCTTCATTAAAGCTGCTTCACCTGCATATGGAACAAAACAACTGAATGTATATTGATTTTAAAATCCAAATAAAACACGGCTGCACACTCTTCCATGTCCAAAGTGACACAATATACAAGTTTGATCATGGGTAATATCATCGTTAATGATTCCTAAGATCGATTCAGCATTGTATTGTGCGTGCTCGTTGGACGCTTTTACTTAAAAAAGTTTGTCAAGTCTTTTTATATGGTCTGCAACTGTTGCATACATTTTGAATAAAATCCTTCGCAGTTTTGAACTTTATTAATTTTCAGCTATTTTATAAATTTATTCATATCAACATTTTTTTTACTGGAGTTATCTGTGTCACGCTGGGATGGCTCCCCTCTCCTCTCCGCTCCCTCTGGCTTGTTCACAAATCGCACCCTGCTGATACGATCTGCTGGAAAATGTTAAGTGTCGATGGTTTGCATGGAGGCAGCGAGGGGATGAAAGAGTTCTTTAGAGGGAAAGATGGAGGCAGAAAGGAGAGGAAAGCCCCATGTGGTGCTGCGGATGGAGGCCGTTGTCCTGGCGATCCTACTTCTATGGTGTGTCACATGACCCTTTGCCCAGCACACCTGCCCGAGAGAAATCAGTGGCAGTTTCTATGGCGACAGGGTCAGCAGTACAGGAGGCAGGATGGCTGCCAGAGGTGGTGGTGGTGGTGGTGGTGGTGGTGGTGGTAGGAGGAGGAGGGACTGTTGGTCTTGTACAGTGTCTGTGGTGTTATTTTTAAACATGGGAACGATGAGGGGATGGTTCTCGACTCATGGTGGGCAAATTCTCCCAAAGGGCCACATGAGAACTGGGACTGCTGCAGAGGCTTGAGCCACAAGTAAAACTTATTTCTGCCCAGCACTAAACCATATCTTAATAAAAAAGCACTCTGGTTAACATGGCGTTGATAAGCTACTCTGCTTCGGTCAAATTTTCGCCAGACAGTTAAAAGTGCAGCCACAAGCAGAAACTAGGTATGTTTAAAAGGAAAAGCAGCTGTAGCATGGATGTGACTGGTCATTGTACCTTAACCTTGGTTTGAGGATGTGTGCCTGCAGGACGCGCAAGGTCCACGTCTTTTGTAGTGGGAGGCGGGAGGTGGGATGGACACAACGAAGCAGCTTGTTTCAGCTCGTCGTGAGACAGAAACGTCACTCACACGTCCGGCTCTGTCCAACTAAAAGCCGGTCCGAGCGCTCTAAACTCCGCTGTCTGTGTGTCCCAGTGTTCCGACGGCAATTCGACGCAGGACAACTCGTCTCTAAAGCGCGTCGCTGTGGTCGAGGACTTCTTTGACATCATCTACGCCATGCACGTGGAGATGGGTGCAGATCCCGGCAGGGCGCCCAAACACGCGGGCCAGAAGAAGACCTACAAAGCGGTGAGTAAACAGATAAAAAAAACAAAACCAAAACAAACACTGCACAGAGTCAACATGAAGCCAACATCATTGTATTTAATTTCCTCTGGTCTCATTTCGATCAACAATATGACCCTTGTGTCCAAACCTGTTGGTGTGAAACAGAATTATGAGCACGTGGTTACATGGATGATTAAAAAATAAATAAATAAATTAAATTAAATTAAATTAAATTAAAAAAAATACAAAATAAAATAATAATTATTATATATTATTATTATATTATTATATTATATATATATATAAATATATAAATATATAAATATATATATTTATATATATATATATATATATATATATATATATATATATATATATATATATATATATATATATATATATATATATATATTTAAAGGAAACTAACACATTTCAAATTCTCAGAGAATGGCAAAATCACACGTTTCTATATTTTTAAGCAAGTGTTATAATTACAGTTGATAGTCGGCTATCGGCAAAGCTAATTAGATTTTCCAACGTTTATAAAGTCAAAGGATTAAACACATCAGTCGCAGTCATCCTTTGAGGAAGATCAATGTCAGAACAACAGAACTGGGTCAAAACCTGAATCCTATGGAATATGAGAGGGATTGTGACTTGAGAATTACCGAGTGGAGTAGGAAATTGACCAAAATGGAAAACTCTTCCGCTTTATTTGCTTCCCGTACTGCCTCCCGCAACCAGTAATATAATTTTTTTTATATATAGATATAATCTGCATTAGTCAGTAAAAAGAAAACTATATGCATCTTCATTTATTTATTTTTGTTTTTACATTTTGAAAGAATAATGGCGCTCATACATCATTGCAGACGTTTGGGAGCAGTGGTTAGTTTCAAGTGTTAAACTAGAATAACAATAAAATTACTTAAAAGAAAGTTATATGTAAAATAATTAAAAAAAATAACTGTCCAAAATGTAAATTGGCCAAGCAATGATGAAACTTTACAAAGGATTTAATTTTAGCTGTGCAAAAATGATTAAAAGAACTGGAATGGTTTCGTACTATTTCATTCAGTTCGTCAAACAAAATTGAAACATAAATACCCTTGATTTAAAGACTGAGCAAAAAGTATTCATATAGGTTTTTTTTCTTTATTTCAATGGTATTTTTTTTCTTGAATGTGGCAAAAATCTTTTTTTCTAATGTCAATTATTAATATGATGTTCAAAAGGGTTGAACTCATTATGGAGGCTGCAGCACAGAACAGTAGAGAGTTGTCCATACACACACATGCAGTTTGCCTTTATGCAATTAAACCTTTTTTCTTCTTCGTCTTCTTTTAACTTATGCGACTGGTTAGCTATGCAAGACAATTGAGTGTTGTGAATAATTCCATTCCACGCCATCAACTTCCGGACCTGCAGCAGACTTTCCATGCGAGGGCGGGAGCAGAAGTGAATGTGAAGTGGAGAGCAAATCATTGAGTGAATAAATAAAATGTTGAACCAGTCACTGAATGAACAAGTCAAAGAGGGAACGGACCAATGACTCAACAAATCAAAGGTTGGAGGAATCATTGAGCGAAGGATTGAGTGAGTAAATTAGTGAAGGAGTCAAACACTGAATGAACCACTGACTCAATGAATGAATTTGGATGGATCATTAAGTGAATAAACCAAATAGTGAAAGAAGTACTTTCAACAAACCAGTCAGTGAACTCCTCAAACATTCAAAAAAAATCTGAAGTTTGAAGGAATCTGCGGCTAAAAGTGTCTGAAACATTAAACTAAACGTTATGAACACATGAGGTCACAGTAGCTCAGAATGGGCGACTATTACGAGCTCTTCTCAGCTCTTCACAGCTGGAAAGAGAACCAAAGCTGTACCTTTTCCTAAAGGGCTGATAAAGTGACTGATTGGACTTATTATATTTCAAATGCACTTAAAATACCAGTGGCACATCAGTGACATGGTGCCTGGTCTCTTATTTACAGTAAGAAAGCATGCAGGAGCCAGGACGAGTCAGTGAATCACGAGTCACGAGTTTTGAGTCTTCAAGACTCGTCTATCACTATTTGACCAAGATGACGTGAGCTCGTCTGTAGGTTAATATCTTGACTAATATCAGAGAAAGAAGTTGCTCCTCCACACTCTGTCATTTCAAAACTCTTTAAATTGATTGATTTACATTCCGACCTGAATTTGTGTTCTGAACTTCTACCGGCATTCATAGTTTTGTGAACATGTGCACGGAGCGTGTTTATTTACGTCTATTATCTATTATTACGCCTAATGAGTTCGCTTTAAGGTTGATTACCACGTTAAAACATTTGGGAACTTCGTACTTATTTCATATTTTTATTAGGTAAACGTATGTCGGTTTATAGAAGTTGTGAACGTTTTGAAACGTCATATTCCACGTGAATCTGGAGGAACTACTTTTCTTCCGCCTGTCTTAGCTGCACTGAAGCTCTGAAAACAGGAAGGTTTGTTAGTGGAAAAAAAGATCAATGATGAATTAATGAACACCATGTGCTCCTGTATAATTAGATAACACACTAGGATTTTTAACAAAATCTATATAAGTATTATACCTGAACCTGTGTTATTTGGAAACCTTATTTAACACCTGGGCCTGGGAATCAATTCAATATTCTTTTTTTTTTTTTTTTTTTAACGATGCCAAAGTGAGAAATCTTTTAGTGGTTGCAATACTTGAATTTGTTCTAAAAGAAAAGAAAAGTGTTCTATAATTATGTATTACACTGTGAATGGCAGTACTATACTTGTTAGCCTGGCAGCATGATCATTTTTAGCACCAGGAGTTACCAAGGGAACAACAACATTCACCTTTACCTGCAAAACTACTTGTGTTTTTTTTTTTTTTTTTTTCTTTTCTTCATTTTTCATGTTTCTGGAACAAAGGCAGTCAGTCAGCCTGTGCTTTAAACCGAGGTGTGGTCTCTGCTGGTGTGTGTGTGTGTGTGTGTGTGTGTGTGTGTGTGTGTGTGTGTGTGTGTGTGTGTGTGTGTGTGTGTGGGTGTGTGTGTGTGTGTGTGTGTGTGTGTGTGTGTGTGTGGCGTCTGGGCTTTGTTTGCAGCTCGCAGAAGTGCAGAGGCAGCAATGGGATGGGGGCAGTTCGCAGGACTTTTGGTACCCCCCCCTCCTCTCCTCCTACCTCCCCCCAGGAATGAAATAAAGTCAGAGAGCCAATTCCCGGTGCCCTATAGAGATGTCCTGTCACGTCTCATACAGTGTACCCTTTTGAGGAGGCAGCATCACTGGGGCAGGGCATAATATGGAACTGTCACTGTGGCCTTCTGGGAGGTGCACGCTCCTCTGGGTGGCCTTTTCCCTCTCAGCCGCCTCGAGGGGCAACAAGGGGGTGGGGAGGCCGGGGTGGGGTGGGGGCAAAGGGGATGGCGGGCACCCCCCCACTGCCTCTTCATGGTCACGTGAAGGTCGCATTTTACAGGGAAACGCCAGAGGGGGGGCGAGGACGGAGGGGATGGGTGGCACGGTGGCAGGGACAAACAGAGAGGCTGAGCATGAGAGGGGGAGGGTGAGAGAGAGAGAGAGAGGGTGAAGATGTGCTGCACCTGACAGAGCAGGAAGGGGAAACCATATCAGAAAAAAAATACAAAAAAACCATGTACACCACTTGTGTTTTTATAACCTATCAAAGAAGGAATATGTAGAGGGGTGGTTTGGGGGGGGGGGGCTCCAGCTGGAATTAGGCCATCCAAAAAAGCAACGATTGCCCAAAGGGAGCATTCCTCCTCATGCCATGTTGAGATAACACATAATCGCTGACCCCAAACTTTCTCGCAGTGCAGTAAGAAAACCCACCTGCACGCAGTTTGAGTTCAGCCTGAGCCAAATCTGCTGCCGCCGTCCCCCCCCCCAACAACCCCCCTGAATTCCCCCCCCTGTAACCCAGCCTCTTCCCCCTGCTCCCTCTTCCCCTTGCACAGATAGCAGAGACCTACGCCTTCCTGCCCAGAGAGGCGGTGACTCGGTTCCTAATGAGCTGTGGAGAGTGTCAGAAGAGGATGCACATTAACCCCAGCACTGCGGAGTTCAAAGGTAAAAAGACACACACACCCCCACCTGTGGACTTCCCATTCGATGCCGACACGTCATTAAACGTTTGCTCTATTTTTGAGATCAACCTTTCGGAGTTAGCTGATGCTCATTTCCGTTTACACATCCCGGCGTGGCAGGAACCAGTCTCAACCTTCTGCATATGTATATTCTCATCGTGACATTGGTTGTAGACGTTGATGTGAGATGTTTGCAGTCGCCGTCTGCCGGGGTGTATCAATCCCGTCAGACGCTAAATGTGAGCCGTTGTGATCTCCGAGGTGTTTGCACTCTGGAGAGTTTCCGATTCGAAACCTCCTAAATAAAACAGAATGTGTACATCCATCATCAGCATGATGTAACAAAGACTCAAGAGGTGGCCCGTCCTCGAGGGCTTCACTGAGCGTCCATAACGTGATCACAGGGTTCCTCTAGTGGCCGGAGAGGGGAGTGCAAACCAGCTGCCAGCCACATTGTTTCACTCCAGGTGTTACAGCACAGCCCAGGCCTGGATCGCAGCCATCGCTGATGTTATTGTGCCGTGTCATGCTTATCACTTCACTAAAAAAAAAAAAAATCAACAAACAACGAACATGTGAAAGACAAAGACTGGTGTTTGTCCTGCAGCCTACTCAAAGATTACACTCCTTTTCACACTCAGAACTTTTAAAAAAAAAATTCTCAGGCAACATATACATATTATTTGAATTCAGTTTGATACTGAGGGTTTTTCTCTTCACCAGTTTAAGGCTGCAAAGAAACATCCAATCCACAGAGAATTCAAAGAAAGCAAAAAACCAACAAACACACATGTAACAATAGAGTATGCTCCACAAACATGTTTTTTTTTATGATCTATTCAGCTTCAAGGTGAAGCTGACTCGGGTCTGTGTATATTGTAATCACGCTCGTCAAAAGAGTGGGTGTAAACAGACGGTAAAATGCAGAGTCATGTTCTGCAGAGAAAGGAGAGCTGAACAATGGGACATATTACTAAGCATTTTTCTGTTGGTGTGCGTTGACACTGTATATGTTTTGACGGAGTTGAAGTAAATTTAATGTTCAACCTCACAGCATCAAATCACATTCATAAATCACAGCATCAGTGTCAGTTACAGTTTCAGTTTAAAGCGTTTATGCATAAATCATGGAAAAATATAATCCAGTGATTGACGACATTTTCAAACTATTTATCATTCTGGAAGGAGTGAATTGTAATAATAGTCATTTACACACACGCATGCACACCGGAAGAACAGCTGCAGAAAACTAATGCACGGGCAGGTATTAAGAATTCTTTTGGCATTCTTTTGTTTGTTTGATTGTTCTTATGTTACATTAACATACAATGTATTAAAGCAGTAAACATATCCAGCATGTTTAACCGTGACTGTTTTCAACCCGAAGTGTATTTTGACGATCAAGGTGGTGAGATTAGTCAAAAATGCCGATAGTTGTATTGTACATTGACATGTGTCTTTTATTGATTTTGACTTTTCTGATGATGGGTTCAATGGGGGAAATGCAGAATAAAACAACTAACCTGCTTTCATGTATCTGCACCTTCCTCTCTCTCTCTCTATATATATATATATATCTATATATCTATATCTATATCTATATCTATATCTATCTATCTATAGCGAATATATATATATATATATATATATATATATATATATATATATATATATATTGAATGTTGAAAACATATATTGAATGTTTTGTTGTTTTTGAAATTGCCAGAAAACGACAGACCCACTTCGCTGGTCCCGGACCTCATCGATTACAACATGCCTCTCACTGCCACCTACCTGAAACAGATGAAATTACAGTGCATGACCGCCCCTGAAAGGGTAAGTGCCTCCTTGTGGACTGTGTGCACACACTGGCTATAAAAGCTATCCCCCCTTTTTATTGGAGAACCGGGCCTTGTTTACGTCTCCCCCATTCATTTGTACCATTAATTCAAAGCTGTGGGGAGAGAGATGCTCTGTTCGGGCCAAATAGGACGTCCTTCCTCCCAACTTTTAATTCATTATTAAACAATCGGAGCGGTCCTCCCCCCTGCTGGGAGCTGGGAGGAGGAGCCCCGCGTGAAGTGAGGATTAGGAGAGCTTCTGTGCACGGTGACGTCACGGCCAGGCCCCTCCCACGTGTGGATGTGACAGAAACACTCAGGAACTGCTGCCAATGAAGTGCGGGGAGCGGCACTTCATGATGATAATGTAGACCTCACTCGCGCATAATTAGGATTATCCGGAACAATGACCCAGACTGTGATTCGCGGGTGAGTAACAAATGAATAAATGCCCAGAGTGTCGGTAGCATCTGTGTATAGTGTCCGAACAACCCAATAATTTAATAATTAACCACCGCAGAGGGGTTTTTTTCTTTTCTTTTCTTTTCTTTTTTTTAATTCCAGGGTTGTAGGAGACTTGTAAGTGATTTGCTCCGTATCTGCGCCGCTCTGCTCTGCCGTTCAGAGCAGAAAGCTGGTTCAAGATGCAGCAGGTTTGCTGTGTTGACAAAAGCAGATCAGGGACGTGTGTTCAGTCTGTTGCGGCTTCGCTCCTCCACTGCCTGCACGCGCTGCCTCGCAGAAGTTTGCCGATTATTACCATCCAGCACTTGTGTTTTGCGAAGACACCCAGTAAACACGATGCTGCCATAGGGAGGCAGTGGAATTGGATGTGTTTTCTATTATTCAAACGTAAGCATAATAATCTGCGCCTTTTATCTAATATTATCAAATAATAATAACATAACAACGGTGATGACGTCAGAGGCTCTTCTTAACATGACCAGCCAAGTTGCTGATGTTCTGAGTAAATAATAAGTGGCAAATATCTATAGAACATAGAAACATTTTGAGTTTTTGCATGAAATAGCGGATTATCAGATTATTTATCGGTGAAATTATAGTTTCTACTTTTCCGAGAAATATCCGGATTCTTCAAAATCTGCCAAAAAACACAAAAGCAAGAATATAAAGCAAAATATTTGGGAGTTTTTCCTCATAAAATTACTTATTGTGAAACAAAAAGTGAAGATGTTTGTCTATAAGCTTTTCACATAACATATCTGGATCTTACAACTCACAGAAACTGAGAACAGATTAATATAGAGGTATTTCTATGAACCAACCATCTCATCATAATAAATTGAAGTCCTTGTATTTTTGCAGTTTGTGTAATAAGACAGAAAGATGTAACACATATTGAAGCAATTAAAAAAAATCTCTCAGTATTAATTTTCTTCGTCAAAAAGACAGTTGATCAGCCTGCTGTTTGAATATTTCAGAAATATCTTGATGCGACCAGCAGGAACATGCAACTTATTCTCATGTATAAAACGTAAAATGCCTGAAATGTTCACACTTTGGTCTACAAGTTGTAGCTTTATCACTTATATGAGCTGCATCACATTCCGGACATTTTGCTCTGTTATAAAACATCCCTGCCATCACTCATTTTAAACTGCTTTCATAAGCTGGTCCTCAGTGTAAAAGGTACTTCATCCTTTTCTGAGAGTCATCTATTCCCAAAGTGCCGCCATTAATGAAGCCACAATTTCCAACTAAGATACAGTATAATCAGAGCTCCCTCTACGTCTCTCGCTTTTCTTTTTAATGCCGCATGGCTCACTTGGTACCTAATAGAGCCGTCACTGAGCATTTTGGTCCTCCACAAACCCCTTAACAGAGGGACCGCTGCTTAGTCCCAGGAGTTTAGGCCTATTTGTGTGCTCGTGTGGGATGAACGAGATGACGGGATGCGTTGCTGCTCCGCTCCTGTCACATGGAGGTAGTTCTGCTCTCTCTCTCTCTCTCCCTGACTGTGAGATGCCAGCTGACACACTGTGGCAATGCATGCCGGTCATTCATGTAGACGCGCTGCAAGCCGACCGGGGAGGCTGCAGCGCCGCTCGGCTCAGCTCGGCTCTGAAATGTAAATATAATCCACGTTTTGGAAGCAGAGCTCAGGCCGTCCGTCGAATAGTTTGTGAGCTTATCCCGCCCTCCTTAGCTAATCCTTTTGCCCCCGTGGGTTACTCATGTTTGTATTACGCTACAACAAGCATCTTCAGGGTCTCGGCGTAACCGAGTTTAAAAATAGCAGTGCTCCGAGAAGAAACGCGGGAGTGAAAGAGAGACGCTCCTGCATGTCCACTCTCACTCTGCTCTTTGGCTTAACGAGACATCAGTTCATGTTGTTGTTGTTTTGTTTTGTTTTTTTAAGTTTTCAACTGATATTCACAATTACGATGACGCGAGCTTAAGTGCGAGACACTCCTGTCCCTGTTATTTGGTAGTTGCCCTCCGTGCTGGGCAGATCACTCCCCTTTGCGTGGGTTTGTTTTTGGCCTCCTGCATCTTTTGCAAAATAGCACTTCAAGTTCAAATAAAAGATAGAGATTTAAAGCTTTATGCGTGAGAAGACGACCAGCAGAGAAGTGAGAAACAAACAACCGTAAGGATCAACATGATGCAGACTGATGGAGCCAAGAATCAATCAGGAGCTTATAGATAGATAGATAGATAGATAGATAGATAGATAGATAGATAGATATGGCTGTGTGTAGAGTGAGTGAAGGGCTCTGTGCAGGACTGAAGTCTCCCGGCAGTCTTTAACTACAAACCGTCCATCACCAGGTGGTCCTCTTAACTTTTATTTGATGCTCAGTGGGGGGGGGGGGGCCCATGCAGTACTGTGCTGTTTCTGCTGACTCCATCCTCTGTAGTTAATTTATCCGGGTGGTGGAGTTTATTAAAGACAGGTTACAAGCATGAAAGATCGCACGTCCATCACAGAGCTAAAGCACACGGAGAGAAAGACATTCGTCGCTCACACACATCCAGCGCCAGTTTATTGTCGACGGTTATGGATCTTGTGAGAGACTTTACACTGGAAGGACGTCTCGCTGTTAGAAAGGAGTATGAACAACTTATGATTTCTCTTTAGGAAAGTTTGTCTTTGTGATCACTGTAAAAAAATTTTTTTTAAAAAGCAGTTATGCTTCCACTGTGAACATGACTGATACTAGTTGCTGTAAGAAATGTAAGGATCTTATGTTGTTAAGTAACAAAGTACACATAATTATTGTAACTCAGTGGAGTTTGAAGACATGTTACTTTTTCTGCCAGGTAACTGTAGCTGATCTTGTTTTAATTTGGCGGGTTTTGTGCCAGATACCTTTCCCAACACAATCAACAACAGCAGTATGACTCAAACCACCAAACTCCCATTTACTTACAGTTCTTACATACGAAAACAAGTATTTTGTTTTTTATAGTTTATGAAAATGTATTAAAACCATTTAAAGATCTGATATTTCTGTGCTTTAAAGATGTATTTTATTTGTATGAGTTTATTGTAGCGTAACATGAGGAATATGGCCTGGTCCTTTTACAATTGCTACATTTTCTCTTATCAAAGCGATTTTCTTCCTACAATAATCTATTTTTACAATATTTTATTTTCTTATATTTTCTTTCTATTCTGCTTTCCTGACTTTTTGCACTTTTCCTATAAATGAGCCGAAAGAAAAGATTTCTTTTTGAATTCAACATTTTTTATAAACTTGAAACGGACATAAAAAGACAGAAAAGCGACATAACCCCCCCGATGAAGGAGCAGATTATCAGTGTCGACAATATTTTAAAAACCTTTGGTGTTTTCACAGCTGCTGTATTTGAATGTGAATAATATCTGCAGCCGATTTGTCCTGTATTCAGTATGAACCAATAATGCGTTTGCCGTTTTCATTGGGGGGTCTCACCACTTTCTCCCGGCGGCTCCTCAGGATGACAGCTCGGTGAGCAGCGAGGACATGAACGCCGCCGAGCCCGCCTGGGTGGCGGCCGAGCAGCCGGCAGTGCCTGAGCCGAGCCCGCCCAACGGAGAGCGTGTGAGCAACCCGGCGGCCATCGTCAAAGACGAGGACGGTAAGACTCAAGCTGCGCGTGGTTTATTGGTGTTTGCATGTTGTGTTTATATCTCCTCCCCGTTTTGTTTGTGTTGACAATTTGGAGACGCTCCGAGGGGACAGGGGGGTGTGGGCAGGGGGTGGGGGGGCTGGCGCATACTGTTGTTGCGCGGGGGAAACAGCTTGCCTCATTCTTAACGGACTAATCCACATAAATCCACTCTTACAGCGGGCGGGACACCAGTGCAGCCCCAATCCAACGTGCACCCCTCTCGCTCTCTGGGTTAAAAGAAGTAGGGCAAAGGGCCGGTGTTTAACCTACACAGATTAGGCACCGCTGCAGATTCCACATGCAATTGAAAGGGAATCAATCTGCGGGGGGGGGGGGGGGGGGGGGGTTACACATGTGGAAATCAACACGAACTGAAAAAACAGGCCCCTTCTCCCTCATCGCTCTCTCTCTTTGCTGCGAAACTCCTTTAAGTCTCATTTTTATTTGTTTTGACAGTTGACCCCAATACTCACTTCCTTAACAATTTCACAAGGCAGGAAGTCCCTCCCCCCTAACCCCCCCCCCCCCTTGCTATGTCCTCCCACTCCCCTCTTAGAGCCGATATGATTCCTTGTTGTAGAAAACAATCCCATATTAAAAACGATGACAAACGTCCGCTCATCTCTCGCCGTCCCGTTCCCTCCCCTCCGCCAGACGACGACTCCTCGGAGAGCGGCAGCGCCAACGGGCTTCCCGCCCTGACCTCGCCGGACGCGCTGGCCGTGGGCGGGAACCCCCCAGATGGCGGGGCCTCTTTTAGGGAGGTGACGGAGAACGGGCTGAACGCGCCCCTGGACTTCAGCACCACCTCGTCCTCGTCGTCCTCGGAGGATCAGCAGCCGGTCAATCTGAGCGACAGACTGCTGCCCGCCGGGAGCTCGCCGCCCAACTCCTACCCCGCCGACCCCGGCAGGAAGTACCCCGTCAAAGCAGAGTACGCCAACAAGGTGAGGAGACGAAAGTTGTTGTGTCTTTGTCCGAGCGGAGACGAACGGCGTGTCGGCGTGACGTGTAACGTGTGGCGCCGGTGTTCTGTAGTCCCCTCCGTACAGCTCAGGAAGCTATGACTCTGTGAAGACCGAACTGAGCATGAGCGCAGAGGACTTGACCTCTGCCCGGGCACAGATAATCGACGACGACGACGACGATCACGACGACCACGATGACAGCGACAAGATCAACGACGCGGAGGGGATGGACCCCGAGAGACTCAAAGCCTTCAATGTAAGTCACTACGTGGACCGCGGCCGCAGAATTATGACCTATCGTGTTCTGTTGACACTGGTGACCGGTGCAGGGTTAACCACGCTCATGTTTAATTTTCTCCATGAATACCGCAAGTTGTTCAAAATTCAATTGAGAGTCTTCACATGTTTTGTGGTGAGTGAAAAAAATCTAAAGCAGAAATTAGACATTTGACAATTTTTCTCTGCAGGCCTGTAACAACTACCGGTAACTGTTCTTCTTAATCAAAAGTGAAGACTCTTTGGTATCTCTTGCTATTTATCCCCCTAAATATTACTTTTGACAGATTGTATTGAATTCAAATCTCTGGTACTTGATATTTCTTAATATTCTATCTGTCCTGATTGACCGCAGCGTGATTAAGAGATGAAAAATAAAGAAAAGATTAAGCTCATGAACACAGATGAATTTGAAAATAAATAGTAGGACAACCAGTCTCGACTTGAGATATTTTCATGTCACAAAAAGTACAAAGAATAAATGACAATAGAGTAAAAGTGTGAAATATAAAAAAAAATAGAGGCAATTTGTCTATGAATTAAAAACATGAAATATTAAATTCTCGATAAATTAAAAAAAATACAATCAAGATCATTTACATTCTGCACATTATTCACGATTGACGCACCTTCTATTTAGACACGTGTGAAAAGACATACAAATGCAGGTCAGCAGCTACGAACACTGAATTTGTACTTTCTGAACAAACACAGTAGTACTTGCAGGAAAAGGTTTCTTTTTTTATTATTATTATTTATTATTTCTAATGTAAAGTGTTTGTTATCAGTCAGATAAAAAATAATATACACATTTTGTTCAAAAAAAACATTATTATTAAATTCTAGAAAAAAAATAGAAATTGTCCTGCATTTGAGTGATACATTTCTCCATCCTCCTGTTTTCATCACCTCCCCCTCCTTCTTCATCCTCACATCTTCTACCTCCCCCATCCTCCCCTGCGTTTCCTCGTTCCTCTTTTGTTTCGGCTCTCACACCCCTCTCCCTCTCCACCTTGCACCCCCCCCACCCCACCCCACCCCGCTGCATTTTTCTGCTCTACATCCCCTCGCTCCCCTCCCCCTCTCTGCCTCGCCCTCTTTTTTTTTCTTCCTTCCCTTCCCCTGTCAGATGTTTGTTCGTCTGTTCGTGGACGAGAATCTGGACCGCATGGTGCCCATCTCCAAACAGCCCAAGGAGAAGATCCAGGCCATCATCGAGTCCTGCAGCCGTCAGTTCCCAGAGTTCCAGGAGCGCTCTCGCAAGCGCATCCGCACCTACCTCAAATCCTGCCGCCGCATGAAAAAAGGTGGTTTCGAGGTACAGAGTCGACCCCCCCCCCGCCTTCGGCGCAAATGTTTCCTCCATCACTCCGACACTCATCTCAAATTCGCCAAACCCTTCACATGTCTAACGTGGAAATGTCACTGGTCCTCCTCCCAAGATACGACCGACGCCTCCTCACCTCACCTCCGCCATGGCCGAGAACATCCTCGCCGCCGCCTGCGAGAGCGAAACCAGAAACGCCGCCAAGAGGATGCGTCTTGACGTCTACCAGGCGACGGTAAGTGCCGCGTCACCCCGCGTTTGAACTCCTGGCGGTTTCAGCTCAAACCCAAACGGACTTTTCACTCCCCCCCCCGCAGGATGAACCCGCCTCTGTGGACAAACCCAACCCCAGGGACCCGGCGTCCGTGGCCCCGTCAGCGTTCGCCATTTCCTCTGCCGCGTTTGCCCAAGACCAGCTCTACACCAACGGAGGCCTCAACTATAACCTGCGGGGATACGGGACGGTCGGCAGCAACCAGCAGACCGCCGGCGCTGCGCAGACCAACGGTGAGCCGCCGTCCAGGTCGCACATTGAAAGAAAAGATGGAGGTCCGTCAAAACGCCTCGCGGGCCCGAGCTCGTCCGGCGGTTTTCATTGAGGCCAGACAGTCGTCACTTTTAGCACCTCAACAGTCTATCGGTGCCAAGACACTTGAAAACCCAGAAAATCCTCTGGAGTAAACCCAACTTCATCACAAACCTGATGGAATTCTCAGACTTAACATTTATTCCAGAAATGGAATGATTCGATATGAAGATGTGCCAGTTGTGACAAAGCATCTATTAGTTCTGAATCCAAATGTACAAGAAATTAAGTTGCATATCTTTAACTGAACTCGTGATGCCCGTCATCGTTCTGTCAGTGTGAGTTTTTAAAGAGTCTTCCAGGGAAAGGCAGAAATCACAAGAACATTGAAGTCTCCCGTATCTCATCCACATTCATGTTGCATTAGTTTTTGACGTAATTCTCATTTATTTACTTATTACTGTGACAAACACCTTTTTAATAGTTAAAAAGAAATCAACAGTAATGTGATACTTAGGAAATAAGTTCATTAGGACAGTACAGTCCATATTTAATATATATATTTTTTAACAATTGTATCTCTAAATGTATTTCAATGTGTGTGTGTTGCAGTGTATTTACTTGGCCGGTCCGTAATGTGTTCACGTTGTGTCCACAGGTCCCACAGATCTGAGTATGAAGTCCGTCGGACCGAACTCCACCTCCAGCTCCAACAGTCACGGCCAGGGGGGCGGCGGCGGCGGCGCCTCGGCCCAGCTCAGCCCTCCGGAGGTGACGGCGGTGAGGCAGCTAATCGCCGGGTACCGGGAGTCGGCGGCCTTCCTGCTCCGCTCCGCCGACGAGCTGGAGAACCTGATCCTGCAGCAGAACTGAGTCCGAGCCAAACCGTGCCAACACCCTCCACCCTCCCCGGCCTGTCCATCCGTGTCTCTCTCTCACACACACACACACACACACACACACACACACACACACACACACACACACACACACACACACACACACACACACACACACACACACACACACACACACACACGTATGTTTGGACAGACGCTCGCATACAAAAGACACAATTGTACACGAGGGATTCTGCAAAGCACAGTGGGTCCTGTAGGTACGGTACCTTTACTCAACCCCACATGTTTATGTATTCGGGATGGGCCAGAACATATCACAGCCTGAAAATGTTTATTTATGCATTTGGTTCACTTTGACCTTATAGTGCCCTGTTACCTGTAGCCAGTCATCTCACCCACAGTTCATTTTACCACCTGAACCTCCATTTGTCTCAGGAAGTGACGATCTATGTGAAGAAAGGAAAGAAATTTTTTTTTTAAAAAGACAGACTGAGGCGTCGAATTAGCCAAATCAGCTAGTTTGTTGGACAGTATGGACAGATAAAACAGCAGCGAGCTAGCGTTCATTACTTTCTTTCTATTTTTTAAACTGATGTAAAATATGCTGTGCAGAGGCACGACGGGATCGGGGGGGGTCGTCCGACTTGAGCCGTTTCTTGAGCAGATTATGAAGTCCAGAGATGATTCGCTGCTAAAACACGTGGAGGCCACGCCGCTCACTCCGTTAACCTCAACCGCCACAAGTCTGATGTGCTGACTTAAAAGTATATTAAAAAAAAAAAAAACAATAACAACAACAACATCACACAACTAAGTAAACAAAGTGTGACAGTGTTTGAGAGTTTGACCAGAAGCACATTTCCGTCGCCGCGTGGGCAAAGTTATACCTCGGTCCTCCTCTATTGAGAGTTATTTCCCCCCCCCCAGACATTTAGGTGCGTGGTCACCGCCAGACTAAAAAAAAATCATCACGCGACGCGACTTCACTTTGAATTTCTTTCCTATTTCTAACGCGGGCAGATTGGCATTATTCCCTGAAGGAATAAAGGCTTTTAGGAAGCCCTGGGTATGCAAATTGAGGTCGAACACACCTGTCAGGGAAAAAAAAACAGAAAAGAAAAGAAAGGAAAAAAAGATTAATATATTGTTTAGATTTTTGGGGTTATATCCAGTTCTCCTGGGAGGGGGGGGAAGGGGGGTCAAAAAAAGGTGGAAAAAGGTGCAATATTGAAGATAATCAGTAACAGTGATTTTACTGAGATGAGAGGTTACTCTTCTGTCGAGCTGTAAAAAGAAAAAAACGATATCCCACGCAGCATTGTAGCCAATTTCAATGTTGTCTGTCGTTCAATCCTGATCTTTTATCGCTGACCTCACACTGATCTGGAACTGGCACGAAGGAAAATGGGACCTCGCAGAAAATTTTAGACTTAATGTTGCACGTCTTTTTCTTCTAAATGGTGATTTTCTTTTTCTTTTCTTTTTTTTTTTTGGGGGGGGGGGGGGGGGGGTTCATTTATTTATTGTTTTTTTGTGAAGCAAGCGTTCAGTGAGTTTCAAAAAAAAGGGCACCCAGAGCTCACACAGTGCATCTTTTACTGACAACGTCAATGCAGCAACGCCGGATGCAGACAAAAAAAAAAAAAAGGAAAACTCTCCTCCTCGGTTACCGTCCGTCTGTATCGTCTCCTCTTGACCTCAGCGGCTTCAGACCCTGAATCACGTCTCCGCCCTGTTTCATTCACACACCGCGTCTGGGAAACGAAACAAACACACTGTTTGAAAAGAAGCAAGAGACAATCTTTTGAAAAAGATGTAAATCACATCACAGTTTACTCTCCCAGCTGTCTGCTATGGTGTGTGTGTGCGCTTGTGTATGTGCATGTGTGTGTGCGTGTGCGTGGTTTCAGGACACACACGAGTTACTCCAAGCAGATCTAGAGCACAGTCTCACAACTTTTAATGGTGAGTCACTCGGCACAAAAAAAACAAAAACAGTTGTGTAAGCATCTGTATTTGATTTCTTTCGGTCCTTTACTCTCTCTCTTTTTTTTTCTTTTTTTTTGACGAAAAGACGAAAGTGGTAGCTCTTGACTGTGTTGTTTTTCTGTGTGTGCGTGTGTGTGTGCGTGTGTGGAGTGACCCAGTTTGTACAACATCAATCTGTGAAGGTTTTAATTGAGTCGGCTGAAAACATTCCAAACAATGACAATGACTCTTCATGCAGCCCCCCCAAAAAGGGGTTCGCACCTTATCGATTTGTCAAAGTTTTAAGAGAGATATATTTCTGTATTTTATCACAAATGTTATCAGATGTGTCATCACTCTTTATTTCACCGGCACCCAAGCGGTTTTTTTGTTTTGTTTTTCTCTCGCGCGTGTCCAAAATGACCGTCGTAACATTCCGTCACCGCCTCATTGACTTTGGGCCGCGTTACACTGAAATTCTATTATCTATTGCAAGTTTTGGAAGCACTTTATAGCTCAGGATTTAAGGCGACATGGTGGTGGTTTGAGTGTGTCTTTACCTCATCTGGAATATCCGCTTCAGTTCGAACACACGGAGAACTGATTACCAATAACAACAACAAAAAAGGACAATTTCGACACAACTCACAAATCAGAGGCAGTTTCCATCAAGGAAAAAGTAACAAACATGTTCTTTTCTTTTATTGTTATTTATTTATTTATCAGAGCTCAGACGGAGCTCATCAGTGCACATTGTCCATCTGATGGGGGTGTTTCGTAACTGGCTCAGAGAAGAAACGCTTTTATTGTGGAAAATGTGTCCAGACGAGCTGATGTGAGCAGACAGCGTGAAATCCACGATGTCAAACAGTGATTTCTGTCACTCGGCGAGGCAGAAAATATGACATGCGAGTGTGGCCAAAAAGAAACTCAGTGAGAGAGACAGAGAGTGTTATGGCAAAATCACAACACTGCCATTAATGGAGTGAAACATCTCTTTCGGAAGCTTGTTCCAATAGCAACAATGATAACCAAGAAGTAAGAAAAAGAACCAGTTGTCTGGTTTTCCTGCGTGAAAGAGCAGATCCTGGTCAAAAGTAACGTCAGTGTGACTTTATGGTCAAAGAATATGTCTGTAAAGTGTTTGAGGCCAAAATCTAATTACCTCTGTTTTGGGTTTTTGTTTTTTAAATGTGATGCCAAAAAGTGCTGCTCATCCAGGCAGTTACGTTTTTAAAACAAAGTTAGGCTTTTACCAACTGATCGGACTCACAGGCTTCCGTAGATAAATAGATCTGCCTGCCATGCGTATAAGACTGGATGTTGATGCAGCAGTTACAAACCTGCCTCAGGTCCTTCTTTAGACAAAAACAACCCAATATATATCTAAATGAACGGATTTTAACCTGTACAAATGATCGTGTCTCAGTGAGTCACCAGAAAGTGCAAATGTCCCTAATTCCGATTGGTTAAATAGATGTAAATGGGGATCTTCTCAAAATTGGTGCCACTCAATATAACATAATTTTTTCCACATAGGGAATTCCACTTTATGAGCTTTCTGTAATAAACCGTATAGGAGTTGAGGTAATGAAAAAGCCAAGTCTTGTACAAATCCCTCCATAGTCATTTCATCTCCAAACTCTCCTCATGAGATCTGAGCAAAATTTAAGTGACGTCAGAGAAAGAAACCATTCAGACTATTCTGTATTTATGCTCGATATTCTTGCCGCCGTCCTCCTGATCTGACGTTATGAAACACCCCTCTGGACTCGAACCGACGTTTAGGGTTTTTTTTTTTTTTTTTTCCCCCAATAGTTGTACGCTGGACCCGAGTCCTCACTCGCTCGTCTTCCTCGTCTCCTCGTCGCTGCCATAGCAGATCGTCCACACGTCGTCACACCCAGGTGTTTGCTTGCAGTTCCGTACCCGTCTTTAGTCTTCGCTGAG
Source organism: Blennius ocellaris (assembly GCF_963422515.1). Lineage (NCBI taxonomy): Eukaryota > Metazoa > Chordata > Actinopteri > Blenniiformes > Blenniidae > Blennius > Blennius ocellaris. Next base: position 22,366,508 of record NC_137654.1, read on the forward strand.
CGACTTTTTTAGCTGTGTGCTGGAGTTACTGTGATCAATGACAACCACTTGTTGTCATGTTGTTGTTTTTTTTTCTTTTTTGTTTGTTTGTTTTGTTTTTGTTTTAATTTCCCTTAATGATGCCCAATGGATTTTCTCTTTGTATTGACTGGAAAAAAAAATGTAATCTATTGGTGTTGATTAAAAATGCCCTGGTAGCTTGTGGATTGCTAAAGTGGTCAGATAAATGTACTGTATAGCTGTACAAAGAGTGATAAAAGATGTTTTGAACATTTTCTTTTTTTTTTCTTTCTCCTGTGGGTACAGCACTGTTTAAAAAAAAAAAAAAAAAAAAAAATCTAAGTGGTTTTAGCCCTTGCCTGTTTTAACTTATCATTTGGTGGTGGTCTGTATTACTTCTATTGTTATTTATATGATTTCAGTTGTTGCCTCTCTTGCACCGATAAGAGACTGTAGCTCTGTGCAGAGAGTCGTACTGTAAACCTGTGTGAAGCTTTGTATTTCTCCCCTCTGGTTTTTGGACTCAGTGAAAGTGTGATGTTTACATGTACAGTTTTTCAGAATACTTTTCTTTGCATTTTTATTCAGGCGATTTTTCTTTCCCTTGCTTTTTTTTTTCTTTCTTTCCTTTTTCCACCTATTCTGCCTGATCTGTGTACACCTAGCCCAGATAAGAGTTCCCTTTTGTTGTTGTTTTCTTTGTTTTTTTCCCATTGCATCGAGTGCAGACGTGACCTCGCGGGCCGATGACCCGGCCACAAGGTCAAGAGCGCCGTGACGACATGGCCGCGGTCAGCTCGGTGTTGTGGTGGCTTCCAGCATTAAAAAAAAAAAAAAAAGGAAATATTAAGTAAACGGGAGCGTCAACAACTCCTCAAAGTGGACCAGCAAACGTTGATTAGGGATCAAGGCGACTGTAGCCCAGATGTTCTGAAATACTACGGTGGCCTAAGTGGAGCAGGTACATTTATGATACCACATTAAGTGCTTGTAATCTTTTAGGATCCCGGCGGCCGTGTTGTCAGGGAAAACTCTTTGTTCTTAACCTGACTGGTGCCCCGAAAGGTACACTTTGACCTGTTGTAATATCTCCTCACGAGCATAAAAGCCATTCCCCTCTCCTGGCCTTCTAAGGGGAACCCATAAACCTCAGGAAATACTGAATCTCCAAGTTTAGTTTTTATCCTCTGATTACTTCTGAAATGAGATTTAAGTCTCTTAACGAAAACCATTAACATTTATATGAGATGTCTATTGTTTTGTACATTTATCATTGTGATTTAAAAGTGGAGCTTTTTTCCAGTACCTGTGACTTAATATTTTGACTTTTTTTTTTTGAGTGTTTATAGGTATGAATATTTATTATTATATGTGAAACTACAAAAAGTCAAAAGAAAAAGGTTGAACCTGTTTCATTTGTATGTTTCATGAAAAACTGTCCAGGTGAGATTCTCTCTGCCTCTTACATATCACTAATGAGGGACCTGTGTTTGTTTGGAAAATAGCGCTTTTTCAGTGTTGCATCAACGCTATGAAAAAAAAAAAAAAACACCAGTGGTTTACCAACAGCAGAGTTGCAAAGCTCTCCTCTTCTCCTGAGATGTCAGTAATTGAATAAAATAGTGCGATGAGCTATCAAACTGAAACCTGGCTCTTGGTGTCTTCATTTATTTTTGTCCTTTTCTGTACAACAAAGCTGCAAAACAGAAGCGGGTGAGGGAAAGTAATCAACTCTTTGTTTCAGAGGTGGTCGTAGGATGATTGGTCACTTTAAAGGTATCAAATAAATTAATGTGACTGATTGAGTTTATTGTCAAGGCAAAATATTAAAGAAAATGTATAATAAGTCAATAATGTAGCTATTAAAACTCCCTCAGGTCTTTGTGGGGAAGGTGTTTGGTCAGGTGCATAATATTGAAGTGACCAGAACTGCTTCACCCGGTTATTTTTGTCTGTGTTCAATCAAGTCGTCCACTAGGGGGCAGCAAATTTATAGAAAACAATGACGGCAATGAAGAAGTGAGCCTTTACAACGCCTGAAAACACAAACACAAGCACGCATGCGCACACAAACACGCACGGGCACACACATTTTTATTTATGTCAAAATTCTTGTTTCTGCGTAAATTTCCACCCTATAGTTTGTCTTGTGTTTATCATTTGTCTATCTGTCATATTTGACACTGTTGGGAATTTGTCTCAAGGTTATTTGTTGTGCGTCAAGCCTTTTTATCCCCTTGCCATTTACTCTATTTTCACTTCTTCCTTTTACTTTGAGTTTCTTTTTCTTTTCTTTTCTTTTTTGTTGTTGTCCACTGTGGTCATTTTGTGACTCATTTTGTTTGTTAATTAGCATCTTTCTGTACTCATTTGGATGTTTTATTTCACATTGTGTATCTAATCTAATCCTCTGGGTTCCCTGGGTCTCTGTGGTAGATCCATTCACTAATCCTCTCATTGTATTTACACATTAATTAATCCTATTTAATTTTTCATAAGCATCACCAGTGGTGACAATTTTGGATTGCATAGTGTTTGACTCAGAAAGCATGCATGCTATCCTGGAGGTACTTGTGGGTGTTTATTAGGATCCTCTTTAGCAGCAGTGGAACAGCTGCTACAGTTGTCCTGTACAGTGTTGTGACCTGTTTCAGTCGCACGCAAACACCAGCCGAGCGACAAGACAACCTGCTGGACCTCCAGTGGAGGCAGGCTGTGGGGTTCAGTGTTCCCAAGGACACTTCGGCACATGAGGCGGAATCAAGGGCGTCGAACCACTGACCTTAAAGTGAAAGCACGCCATACTCTGCTGCTTTTTCACTGCAATCTGTCACTGATGGGACAAGTAAAGGCTCGCATTGCATCGTATCGCAGCGTAGCGTATCGCAGCGTAGCGTATCGCAGCGCATCGTATCATACCGTATCGCATCGCAGCGTATTGTATAGCATCACATCGCATCGTATCGCAACGTATCGTACTGCAGCGTATCGTACTGCAGCGTATCGTACTGCAGCGTATCGTACTGCAGCGTATCGCACAGTAGCATATTGCACAGTAGTGTATTGTATCGCATCGCTGCGCAGCGTACCGCATCATATCGTATCGCAACATATCGTATCGCAACGTATCAAATTGCAGCGTATCGAACTGTAGTGCATCGTATCGCACCGCAGCGTATCGTATCGTATCACAACGTATCATATCATATTGTATCGCATCACAGCACATCGTACCGCAACGTATCATATCGCATCGCATCACATCGCAGCGTATCGTATCGTATCACAGCGTATCGCAGCACATCGCAGCGTATCGTATTGTATCGCAACGTATCGCAACATATCACAACGTATCGTATCACATCACATCGTGTTGTATCGCAGCGTACCATATCATATTTCTGAACAAATATGTGGTTATACTTGGATATCTGCATGTTTACTTTTCAAAATGATCCAAAAAAAGATATTATATTATAACTATTCACTGATTTAAATCATTCAACCATAAAATCAACTATGCACGATCCGGCTACAGTCATATTACTTATCATATACGATACACATGGAGGTGTCAGTTATCGTAACGCAGCCAAATAAGTGGTTTTCAGACAACATGTTTCAGGTTGATGCACTTTAATGTGTTTCTCAAATATGAGGGAACATAAGAATGACAAAGTTCATATAATAATTCAAATTCATGTTAGTATTGATCATTTCAAACAAATAAATGTTACAAATATTTTTTATATTATACATACATAATGAGCAAAACAAACCATACATTCTGTCCACTCTTCTTAATTAAAACTGACCCGAGGTGTCGGTTTCAAGACCGTCAGTGACCTGCAGCATAAAACACTGAAATACCCCTCACAGAGGTTTAACTGAGGACTTTAATGTTGAAACAGTCGTAATAAAAGTGAGGAAAAGTTGCCTGATACACATGCATCATTTACACATGCATAATAATAATTAAAAATAAATAAATTCTGCACACTCATCACGCTTGTTTGACCTAATTTGTACTTGGCGTATCATTTCAGCTGGCCACAGTGTCGATGGATATTTTCCTTGGGTTTGTGTTCTCCTGTCGGGTTTCACAGCTGCTGCGAGAAACAGATTCTCATGTGAAACGGGACACAACGTTCCCACAGAGAGGAAACATGGCGACACTGGCCTCTTTATTGGTTCGTGTGTTTGTTTTTGTCCGAAGCTTAAAAAAAAAGAATACATTTTTTTTTTCAGTTTACAAACAGTGCCGTTGTGAATTTACACTATTCTCACTCATCATGGGGAAATAAAAATGTATCAATACCATTGATAGCAAGTACACGGAATTGTGTGTGTCAATACTACTTAAAATGCTCACATCGTTCCACAATTGCTCTGTTAAAGTGAAAGTCAGTGTTAGAATGTGTGTGAAATGCAGGCTGCTGGTCGATCGCAGCTCCAACTGTGAGGAAGTGAGGATCAGATGGAATCACAGCTTTTGAACTTGTTTCACTTTCTCGTCGTTATTATACACTGACATCCTTTCAACACTTAAGTGCCTTGCTTCTTTCAATCAACAGCTTCTCACCAATACCGAGGGGTCCAAACACAACCATTAAAAAAAAAAAAAAAATGCAATGTAATTTCACCTCATCAAAGACAAGTGTTGCTGCCAGTGAGCAAAAATGGCAAGAAGCAAAGTAAAGCAAGCAAGAAAACTACACAATCTTTACACACACACACTCGTACACAGGAAGAACATGCAAGCGATACTCCCCTTTTGAAAAACACTGAAAGACAAAGTTAAACACTGACTTGAGTAAAGTATTCACTCACAGTCTGAATGTAGTACAAGCTGCTGCTCAGTGCAGGAAGCAAATCATATTAAAAGATCAAATGATTAAAAGAAACAATACTCATTGAGATTCAAACTGATCTGCTGACTGTGAAACACCCGATCATTATTGTCGTTGTGCAAAAAAGTTCCTCATGTTGCAGGTGGATTCAAAACGGTTAATTTAAATGAACCAATTAAGTGATTAAAAAAAACTTTATGGAAGTGCATTATCTTAACAAATATAAGCGTTTTTGTTTGTTTCACAAGCTGATTGTCAACATTTCTAACATCATGCACCCATTTGTAATGATAAGTTTGTTATTACCAACAGTTTGAACGTTTATTTATTTATTTTCAAACTGAGCTCCATGGATGTTTGTCACTTTTGTGGAGAAACATTCAGCTGCCGGTGCTTGGCAGGAAAGAAAATGTGGGAAAGGTAACATCTGATGTTGTCTGTGAACTTCTGCTTTCCTGGTAAATAGGTAGAAGGTGAAAAAAAAAAAAAAGAAAGAAAAAAAATCCCCGAACGAGCAAAGTTAAAAGTCTCTCGAGCTCTGAGAAATTTCACCTGATATAACTACAATGAACTTGATAACGGAGAGTCCAGCTTGCCAAAAGGACTTTGGCAGTGTGGGGGGGCCCCTTTTCCTGTGTCGACACGTGGAGGGACGCTGGAGGTTCACGTTCTTCGCTCATGCTGCCGATCAAATATAGATCAGAAACCGGATGACACCCGTCACCCTGTAAACACTACGAACCCCTTCGTCTGAGAGGTCACAGCAGGCAGAGCGTCGGCTGTATTTCACTTCTTTAATTACACACACTGCCGGGATTTGTACATCCCATGAAAGAAAAAAAGAATTGAATTAAGACCAACAACTGACTCATGCTGCATTTGCCCCAGATTTCACATTGACGTAACTCTGAGCACGGCGATGTGCAGGAGGGCTTTCTGCAGCCATGCCAACGTTTCCAATGACCCGCCGGCGTTTGCAGCAGATCCTGCAACGGAGAAATGACTCTGATGACACAAATTGTTTCATCAGGCATGACGAGAAGCATGATTAAATGTTTATCTTTGTCGAGTAGCTGTCAGAAGTCACAATAACAAGTGTCACTTTATAGAATCTCTGTGTGAAAGCTGGAGCGATGTTGTGGTGTGTACAACAACAACAACAACAACAAAAAAAGAATGCAGCTTCCATGTTATTTTCAGACCTCTTTAGCAGTATCAATAATATAATTGAAGAAACGTTGATAGTGGAAATATATGCTGCTTTCATTGTAATACACAGGATGTTTCATATCACAGCAAGGGGCTAAATGACTAATTTAAAACTGTATGTAACTTTGTGTAAATGGAGAATTTGAGGGTTTTTTGATCATTTCAAAAATGATCAAATCTGACTTTCTGTTTGAGGCCTGAACAACGAAATCGTCAAACGTAACGGCAAACATTTTTGCACTTAATCTGATCTGTGAGAGAAAATAATTACACAAGCACATTTGATTGCATCTTCCAGGTTTAATGTCGCAGCTTTGGCCTCTCGGGAAAATCACCTGTCAGATGTGTTTGTGCAGCGACTTTCTGGGAACGAAGGATTCAAGTTTTTACTGGATTCAGAAGCACCTTTTACTTTATCTTCTTCTCTTTTCTGAAGCCTGCTCCGGGGGTTGTTGTGCTGCCGGCCCTCCACTCACTCCCCCGTGTCAACTTTGTACAGGGAAACCCACATTAGCCTCTGCGGTGCTGGAAAACGACCCTGCAGAAGGGGAGATTCCCGTGTCAGATGCTCTCAGCTGGTGACACTTTTAGGCCTGACCGCCTCTCTGATACGACGCCAGGAATAGTGCGGGCGGCGCAGACGACAGACCAGACTTTATTTTAAGTGAACCGAATCGCTTGAAGGTCTGCCCACCATGTAAATCACATCCTGGCTGCGGTCGATGCCAAAATCCCAACGCCAATGTCCGACGCCGCTGATCCCAGCGTTCCCTGAGGCGGCCGGGAGCTGTTTGACATTTCTGTTTAAACAGATCGATTATCTTTCATCAGGTCAGGACCGACGCCAGACTTTGTTCAGTCTATTCTTAGTGTGCACATTGCAAAATATTCCCTCCCTCTAATTTCATGGAACAAAAAAAAAAGAAAAGTTCAGAGAATTTGCACATTTATTGACTGATTTAAAGTTCATCACACAAAAATGAACAGGAAGTTCAAGGCTTCAAAATAAATATAAATTCTAGACTAGACTAAACTAAACTAAACTAAACTAAACTAAACTAAGTTAAGCTAAGCTAAGCTAAGCTAAGTTAAGCTAAGCTAAGATAAAATAAGCTAAGCTAAGCTAAATTAAACTAAACTAAACTAAACTAAACTAAACTAAACTAAACTAAACTAAGCTAAGTTAAGCTAAGCTAAGCTAAATTAAACTAAACTAAACTAAACTAAGCTCAGTTAAGCTAAGCGAAGCTAAGATAAAATAAGCTAAGCTAAACTAAATTAAACTAAACTAAACTAAACTAACCTAAACTAAACTAAACATTTTAGGGATTGCTTTTTAAAGAACCATGCATGTTATTTTAGTCATAATCATTTTAACTGTTTGAACATATATTTTTTTCCAATGACTTTGATTTTTTTTGTTCTCCTTGTGTTTGATAAACTAGAAGAGGAAACTAGTTGGATGCATTTGTCACCTTTGCTTGCAGCATTTTATAGACACAAAATTAAAGCAAAGTGGCACAGTTCTAAACCAATGCCTCAATGGCCTAAAAGGCCTTGGGGAATGTTAAACGTGACGGGGCGTTCGATCGGGGCGTTTGAAAACATTTCCACGATACATCAGCAACATGTGCCAGACTTTATCTGCCTGCTGCTTCAGATACTGTGGTGACAGGCTCTGCAGCAGCAGGTGGTGACGGTAGCCGGGGAGCGACCGCTGTTCCACTTTCTGTGACTTTATTTAAACGAAAAACGTGCTCACGTGACGGAGGAAGCCTGAATTAACCGGCTCCAGACACTTGACCCCACAGCAACCAGAAAAACACAGAATCCTCCAATACATCCGAACCTCAAAGGGTAGTATTGTGTGACATGTTATGAAAATATAGAGAGAATAGTTTTAAATAAATAAAAACATTTGGACATTCTGACTGGAGCTCTTTTGATGGTGTGGTTGTAGCTGAATAATGTATTTATTCGATTGCATTTTATACAATATATGGATACAAAGATGCATACTCACATTTTTTTAATTGCAAAAAAAAGTTTTATTTGTATAAATGCTCATTTATTAAGATATATGATAGTTTAAAATATATGATTGTTTCCATGTACCAGGCAGCTGCACTGTTTTGCATCCATTTTGTTCAGTAGATTTTATTTTTTCATATCCTGCTCTAGGTTTAACTCATGTGTCTATTTTGGCTTCTGGATGTTCCATTATTGATGCTATGACGATTATAACTAGTTATGTCTAGATAAGATCAAATCTTTACAAAAATATAATGTAAAATGCACAAAGTGATGCAAATGACCACAGATTGAATAAAAGTATAAAATTAACACATAAAACTACAAACGACCATTGAGATGCAAAATTACCTCGGGCAGATAAAGGATAGTTTTCTAAAGGTTAAAGAAAATGAACACAAAATGAATGTTAATAGATGTGGAATAATGGAGACAAACCAGTTAAGAGAAGGAAACTAAAACAGAAAAAGGACAAACCACATCAGGGTTATATATACAACTGTGCAGAACGACCAGGACATGGTTCCATTTGAAGTACAGCAACTCTTTGTTTCTCTTGAGGATGTTGGGGGGTAGAAAATATGAAAGAGAGGTGGCGTGATCAAATATGTATTTTAATAAGCTTGTCTGTTCTTGAAAACGGCAGGACCACTGATCCTGCTCCACATGCAGCAGCGCCCTAAACCGAGACCGCTGTCCTTCCTCCACCTCCTTTCTGTGCAATGAATTTTAATCGCATTCCAACACTGAATAGTTTTTAAATGCACCTCTTAATTTATCGTCTTGACTTCCAACTCTTTCGTGTCGGTTTGTTTTTCCCAGAACCACCTGTGACCTACATTCAAGTCATTCTATAAGCGGAATTAACACCTGGATTAATCATTTATAATCATATAAAAGTTAAAACGGATTACATGTGATCAGCGCGTCAGTGTTTCCACGCCGAGTTATGAAACTGCTGGTCTGCTGTGAATGAGCGAGGGCGAGTTAAGGACGGTGTCACGTCAACTTTCTTTGGGAGTCACAGATGCACAAGAGTTGAACGGAAGCATTTTATTGTCAACGTCATTACAGTGTCAAAGTCATAAAAAGAAATTCACGAAGGGAAAAAAAAAAAAACTTTACATATGTTTGTTTTTCAAACGTTTGGTCGTAATAAAAAGAGAATATACACAAGCAACAAAGTTAAAAGCAAACTGTGTTATAGCTAAAAGGTGAATCCACCTTCATCTCTGCCATCATGTTCTCCATCTCCGGCATAGGACTATGTGAGTGAGGGCAAAATGAAGGTGGGGGGTGGGGGTGAGGGCGGAGGGGCTAGGAGGTGGCCGGTGGAGGAGTCGCCACCGCTTCAGACTTCCCGCCGTCACTGCTCTCGCTGGCCTGTCGCTTCAGGACCATTTCCCTGGCGATGCAGGTCACTTGACCGTTGGCCACGGTGTAGGTTCCGTTCCTGCAACGCAGAGGAAAGTCGCAGGTTAAAACCCCCGCCGGAAAGTCAAAACTAAAAACACACACCCGACTTCGGTCTTGTTTGTCTTTAAAATGACGGGAAGCTCACTTTTCAGATCCATTCTGCACGCCGGGCTGGTTCTGCTTCGCGAAGAAAAACGATGTCCACCAGTGACCAGAGTCCTGCCTGGGAAGTCCTGCAAAGAACAAACATTAAATTCACTGTCTTCTTCAAAAATGAATGAATTTTTTTTAAAGTAGCCTTTTGTGCTTACCTGGATGGTGTGGAATGACCTCGCCTGTGTACTCAGCACTGCCACATGAGCTGTTACTGGAGGTAGACCCAATGCGCCCTGGAGGTAGGAGAGTTCCTTTTTAAAAATGCTAGTAATAATTGATGGGTTCACACAGAAGGATAGAAGACACTTCCCAAAGGATTCTGTTTTCTGTTGTCTGAATAAAAAAGAATAATTTCACTCACTTCTGTAGTAATCGTGGGTGGCGATAAGGGAGCCACTGGATGGAATTGCTGCCATTTTCTCCGACCTTGGGTGGAAAAACCGCTCACCGATGGGAAATAGTGACCTAAAAGAAAAACACAAGTGAGAAAAAAAAAATGTATTACCCCATTTATCTTGCAAGCAGTGCTTTAAAACACACAGCTCATGGTGGCATAAGCACATCTGGAATGACAGGGCAAGTCACTCAATATCCCTTCCTGGGAAGCTTCCAGGCTCCATTCATGCTTCTCAGCTTACGCCTTTGCTGATTGAGCGATGAAGCAGCTGCTGGTTTCCAGTGACTGGAATCATGAGAATGTTGTGGGGTAGTAGGTCGATATGTTCTGCACAGGTCATGTCCATGTGCTGGCTGCATGACCAAAGCAGTGCCTGGCAGGGGATTGGTCAGTTTTTTTTTCTAGGGCAGCACGTGTTTGCATTGCTGGTAGACATTCCATACATTATGAACTATGTGGAAACTTAACAATTTGGTGGAAACTTAACATTTTGAACGCACACACATAAAAGAGTGTTTGAAACGGCTTGAATTTGTTGAAAGTCTTGGGAACCAGATGAAGGACTCCAGCTTAACTCCAGGTGAGCAGTAGGCAGATGGCTTTGGGGATTGACTTGTCTGGACTCCACAGCCCAGATAAACACAACAGCTGATGTACAAACACTCTACCTATACAGTAAACAGATTGCACCTCATCAACCAGTTGAGTTTGCCTGTATATGCTGATAAAACCTAACAACGCCTGAGCTTTGTGGCGCGTGTGGCCTTTAAATCACATGCTGCAAAGAGATGGACACTTCTACCTTCTTCCTTCCTGCAGACTGTCATTCTGCCATGCAGACGCATTAAAACCACCACGGAACAGTTTATGTTTAAATATGCATGTGAAGAGTTTAACTGAAGGGTTTAATTTAAACTCACCTTAGGAGCAAGATGACGCTGCTGTCATGCGGTTGTAAGGTGCGGATGGCTGGAAGTAGTTGAGGTACTAGTTGTTACTGTGGCCCATTTGCAGACGAGACTCCGGATACTGCCCGTCTCGGTCGCTGTGCGGCTGCTGTAACTGACCTCTGCTGGGACAGGAGCCGCTTTTATACTCGCCACAGCCAGGCGGCCTCGACGCGTGCTGCTGTCGAAGCACGGGGCAGGGGGGCGGGGCCTATACGGCTCGAGGACACAAAGAACGTGCGATTTGGACCGTGCGTCTGTTCCAGAGGCCGCGAGAGGCTTTAGCTCACCTGCTCATAGCGACAGGGTGACTAATCTGCGAGTTTAACGGAGGCTTATATACACGTCAAGTGTGTTTTTACTCGTAAAATTGGTTGTAAAGTAAGGGCTTTGATTAAGTACGATCACGACTTAGACGTGTCTTGACGTTTAAATGACGTTCGACTCCCGAGTGACGAAACAATAAAGTGATTAAGTGTTTTGATCAAATGAAAATTTTTTTTGGCTTTTACGTACTATAAAATAATCGTTTATTGTTCTTACCATGCATGCATCTTGTATTTATACTTTGCGTGGAAATTGCTATGTATCTTTCCCTGGTGGTCTAGTGGTTAGGATTCGGCGCTCTCACCGCCGCGGCCCGGGTTCGATTCCCGGTCAGGGAACTTCCTTTTCTTTAAAATACATTTTTTCCTTCAAAGTTATAAGCAGATGTTTTTTGTTGCTTAGTTTCACATACTTGTACATCAGCATTTCTTTCGCAAAATGTAACTTTGCTCTAACGGTGAGAAATACATTTTCTCACAAACGCCTTTTCCAAACTCCAAACTAAACATCATTCCATTAGTATTTGGGATGAGCAAATCTTTGAAATGTTCCATGAAGCAATGCAGCTCCTAAGTCAATAAAAGTGGATTTTCCAAACATGAACTAAAGTTGAATCCAGCTCGTCTCATGAACAAAAGCTGTGAGAAGTGAATCCTATAGCGCCACCCTCAGGTTCGAATGAAAACAGGCTCTCGTGTTTGTGTGTGGTCAAACAAGAAAATAAATTGAACACGCACATATTGACCGACACAGACATGCATACACACGTCTTGAAGTAAAAAAAACCAAAACAATATGGTATTTGAGTTTCTTTTCATATATCTCTGTGAAATCCTATTTTGATAATAAATAGAAACCGAGTCTGGATTTTAAAAAGTCTGAAGTTTTTTTGAAAGACATTTTTAAAACTAGATGGGGGACTATAAACTGCCACTCTATTCTGCTCATTCATAAACAAAACACTGCGTCTCATTCTATTGACTTTAATTGAAAAATCTTAATTTACAAAAACACTTCAGGTAATACATCTGATTTCACATGTTTGCTTTACTGTACTCAAACGTCGACATTGAATAACATCTCTGAAACATATTACATATTACAAGATTACAATTACATGTGGTGTCAAAATTAGTTCACATCAAAAACTTCATACATTCTAATGGACTTTGTGTGGGAATAAACAATCACAAACAGATATGTAACAGTCTGTCATAACTTTATGAGGTATGAAAACATTTATGCGTGACAACGGATCATATCACGTGCGTGAGGATCGCCTTTCGAACCCTCCCGTGTCTCCACTGTTGCTCTGGCTGCCAGTCATCCTTCCCTGCGGATCCAGAAGGGAAACGAAGTGATCAACACACAAACAGCGAGTGAAGTGTGTGCGATCTGTTGTCTCGACAGACTCACCTTCACATTTCCAACCATTTCCTCAAAAGACCTGAATGTGGAGGAAGGTCTAGAGAGAAATATGAAGGTACATTAAACTGGTTCCAGTCTGAAATACAGTGAATAATAAAAAAGAAAAAGAAAAGGAGTTGTAGTGACTTTACCTCATGGTGGGGACGCTTATGGTGTGATTCAGATGTCTGAGGAGGACCAAGAGGAGATTAAACATTCTTTAACATTTCAATGTTTCAGCAAAAACATAAAAAACAACATTTTAATCTGCACAATTGTCTTGGCTGAAATGTTGTTGTTGTTGTTGTTGTTGTTTAAATTCTAAATGATCAGAGCCTCAAAATATACTTTGAATAATTAGAAAGCAACCATGCAATGTTTTCAAAATGTATTTTTCATTTTGCAGCTGTGAGAAATGTTCCCAAAACATGACCATTTTTGTTTATTGTACCTAAAAAAAGACCCTTGAACCTGTAACTCACCAGGTACTTGTGCCAAATCAAACGTTCTGTTTACACAATCCACTGCATGGAGCCAAATTAAAATCCTTGTTTGGTTCATACCTGTAGTTTCAAACATTTATTTCACTAGAGCTTTTCCAGATCCCTCCTAAAAGTACCCTCAAGTACTTTTAAGTAATTGACTAATTACTTAAAAGGCAAAGAAGTCTTCCAGTCACAATTTAATAAAAATGTTGTGAATGGATCTGCAAGGATATAAAATAGCACAATAATACTTAAATCCCACGACCGTCATGCAAAAGTCTCTTATAAGCAACTTCGTTGGCTAATCTCTCTGTTTCAACTGTTTTTAAGGAACTTTATTTACACTTCCAAAGTTGAATCATTTTGTTCAAGACACACGTGCGTCTCAGCTTAGTCTCACCACTCACAGATCTTACCGTGGTGCGCTGGGAAGAGGCAGAGCTCTGTCGGGTTTGCGGCATGAAGATAAAGAGACACACACACACACACACACACACACACACACACACACACACACACACACACACACGCACACGCACACACAGATAAAGTCACACCAGCGTCTGTTTCCACAAGGACAATAACAACAGACTTATCAGCCACTGCTGTCGAGCACCAGATGCACCGCTGTGATTGGATTAAGGTTGTTTTCTGGCTGAACAAAAGTTAAAGACGGAAAGATTCCCAAGTTTTTTTCCAGCACGTTAATGGTGGCTTGAGTCGTCTAACTTTTTTGGGGTCTGCAGAATGTAATGTTTTTTTGTTTTTTTTTATTAAGCCACGGGTTAATGACCGAAAAGTCTAAATCTACCACCTTTAGCTGAATGTATCTTTAAGTTTTGGTTTATTCAGGATCATTTCAAAGATATTAGATAATACAGTTCAGTTTATTTGTTGAGTGGACTGAGTGATTGTTCACCTCATTTCCCCCAGTCTCCTGGTGATGGCCACGCCCACGCTGGACAGGGCAGCCGAAGTCACCTGGCCGGCTTGTGAAAGACCTTCCCGTGTTCTCACATATCTGCAAGCACAAAAAACAAAAACAAAGTGAGCCCAGCATCTGGATGAGGCCTGGATTACATAACAAGTGGCCGAATACGGCGGCCGTGAAGGTGTGACGTAGTAACGGTAAGCTCGGCCGCACATCATCTCTTCGTCACGCTTTCAAAGGAATGCTGCCGTTGCCTGATAATACTACGGCTCCTTCTGCTAAGTCGGGCTGTAAGGCTATTAACAGAGCACCGATCCTATTTGCCCCAGAAAATCCCATCACTTGTTTCTTAGGAGAGATTCCACTTTAACATGTGAGTACGTGGCAAGTCACTGGGGAAAGCCCTCCCGGACATGACATGTAGCACTTTGCTTTTTTTGTTGTTTTGTTGTTGGGTTTTTTTTGTTCTTCCCCTGGACGTGACGCGGAGTGACACTTACACGCCGGAGTGGCTGATGTCGTCCAGAGTGGCCGCCGCTGTGAGATATCTGAAAGGACAGAATGAGCACAGGTTGACGGATTATCACTCTGACTTAAGAGGGCAGCTACAATAGACATTAGTGTGCTTTTCACGGTTATGTAACCACGTTACGCTCAGACAATGCACAACAAAATGTTCTGCCACTGGGTGCCTCGAACCAGCTATTATTATGCAGCCATTACTGGGCATCCAGAAACATTTTCCTAACAATTTTTTGTGTCGCATGCACTTACGGAGTTGAAGTCTGAACATCTTGCCAACCTTTGGACAGGTTCTGCTTGATGTTACCGAGGGGACCGAGTCCCAGCTGCCTCCGGATTTCTGCTGCATATTTTTCTTTGGTCAAAAGTGCCTGCCTCAGAGTGTGAATTTCATCCTCGATCTAAGTGAAAGCACAAACAACAGTAATTTCTGTCGAATACAACTCCGAAACAGCATTAATGCTTCGTGGGAGCTCTCTACCTTTGCAAGTTCAAAACGTAGACTGTCCACGTCTTCATCTGTTAGATCGGCGGGCGAGTGTCCGTTCCCCGTCATCCCCGTGGAGTGGAAGTACGTGGACGAAGAAGCTCTGGTAAAGTCTGAAAACACATTTTGATGAAGTCATCAGGCAGAAAAGGCACATTAAAGTAACTGTTCATAAGCACTTATATCGACCACTCCTGACTGTGAATCTAGGATTCAAGATAATGACGAATTACAGTATTATTCCATTGATCAATCCAGATAAGAAGTAAGAACCAAACGTGGTTAATACAGTTTATATTGCATATTAGTAATAATAACCTGGGTATATAGTAAGTGTTTATGTTCCTGTGAACAGGGACAAATTACAGCAGAGTCAACATGAGCTAGGTAAGATAAGGTGACAACAAAGTTATGTAACAGAGAAAACAAAGCAAAAACACATAAATGCACTGAGCTCACATATTGAGAAAAAAAAACAGCTTGTAAATTAATAAGACTGAGAAACATTTTGGACATTAAAAAACAAAGAAAAACAGGAAAAAGTCTTTCATTTAGACAAACTTTCAAGTGAATCATCTGCAGGAATCACAAATGGATATTACACAACGGTAAATGACTTAAAAGCCTCGTAGTTTCGTGGGTAATATGTTGTTTCTGTTGTTACAGGATGAAAACATCGGAGCTGTCCTCGGTGCTGAAGCTAACGGGCTAACATGCTAACAGCTAACCGACCTGTTGCGCGAACAAACTGACGTCATCGAAACAAACTCGCCGTAAACACACAGAAAACACATGCGCGAGCGCAGGTCGTCGCAGTATTAATGTGACAGACGTTTTACCTTGTCGATTCATCGTGTCCACTTTCAACCTCGGTGCGTTTTGGACGAGCCAGTTTGCGCCAAAGCAAGTGTTCCCATCCGAGGAGCCGCTGAGAGGGAGGAGGATTAACACACACGCGCGCGCGCGCACGCACACACACACACACACACACACACACACGCTCTCTCTCTCTCTCTCTCTCTCTCTCTCTCTCTCTTTCTCTCTCTCACACACACACTATCTTTCTGTCACACACATACACTCTTCCTCTCTCTCTCTCTCTCTCTCTCTCACACACACACACACACATACACGCTCTCTCTCTCTCTCTCTCTCTCTCTTTCTCTCTCTCACACACACACACTATCTTTCTGTCACATACATACACTCTTCCTCTCTCTCTCTCTCTCTCTCTCTCTCTCACACACACACACACACACACACACACACACACACACACACACACACACACACTATCTCTCTCTCTCTCACACACACACACACACACTATCTCTCTGTTACACACACATACACACACACTCTCTCTCTCTCTCTCTCTCTCTCACACACACACACACACACACACACACACACACACACACACACACACACACACACACACACACACACACACACACACACACACACACACACACACACACACACACACGTCCCCTCTATAAGAAGTCAGTTTTTTGTCCAAAGCATGCTGGTTACCTGGTGACTGAATTGTTTCTATGAACTGTCTGCCTCTCCATGCTCGTCATGTGACCAACTGATGACGTATCCACGGTAAGACCCGTCTTCACTCAGCCCGCTGGTTTTGGCTCCAACACACCGTGAACCTGAGTTGATGAAGCAGTTTGGAAGATGGACATATTTGATGGACGTCACGCGAGAGGTTGGTAAAACTGACAACTTGTCTCCATCTGCTGGTGAAATCTGGTATCAACACAGCGGGATGACAGGGCTGCTGCTGAGGAATCAGCAGGTTTTCTATTACCCAAAGGCAAGGCTCATTATGTTTACACTTTTTGCAATTCATGATAATTTCATACAAACTAAGGGAATTTATCTATTTAAAATAGTTTGCTTTGAATAAACAGACTGAACAATATTCTCAATTTAAGTCGTCTTGGTAAATGCATAAAAATGTCTTTAATAGTAGTTGTGCTGCATTTTGAACTGAACAAGCACACCAAAAATGGCATTGTGGGACTTATGTATTGTATTTGAGATTAAAGTATCGGTTTAAAAATCCTGTCATTGAATAAACAAGTGATTAGCCCATGCACAACTGTAACAGTGAAGTCCTGATAATATTAATATCTGCATTTCAATGAGCTAAGATCATTATATCTATAACTAAATGCCTTTAAAAAGTACTTCTAATATTTTACCTCACTGATGTATATGCTTTTACAAATGCGCCATTATAAATGCAGGACTTTCCTATCAGAGTATTTAGAGTGTAATATTCTGACATTTACTTAGAAAATCTAACAAATGTCTTGTAAGTAAGCTTTAATCTTCCTTCACATTATAGAATCTGTCCAGGATGAACGTGCGAAGTCGCACAGAAATAAATCCCACCCTGTTATTGATCTCAATGACGACAGTCAAAATGTTGAGGAACATTTATTCAACAACAGCAAATCAGATCAATGACCCACTTGTTTTCTTCCAGACACACAATTACCATGCTACAACATAAACGTTAAGGTTTATACTTTTATATGGGCCAAGTGTATGTACAAGCGACCTTAACCATTAAACCATTCCTTGCAAATTTTAATGGCTACATTACAACACCATACCATTGGAAATTATAGTCAATCATCATCTGAAACATGACAAAGTATGAAATAAATATAACCAAAAAAATAAAATGCATCATATAACCATTTCACTATAGTTACACTATATACTATATTGTCTTTTTTTATGTAGTCATTTCCTGATCATTGATCCATTATAGCTTCTTTTTTTTTTTTTTTTTCAAACACACAGTGCATTCAACTTAGAACATTTACAGTAGCATTTTTCAGTATCTCAATGAAAAAGCCATGACGGGAACATCTATGTTTCATCAAAGGGTTACAGGTAACATCATACGAGGGCCACAGAGGTCAACATCCATACCGTTAAGAGCAGAGGGTGGGCGACGGGAGCTCACCACTTGTAAACCATTGAAACACATTATTTAGCAGTCATGAAACCCGACGGAAGTGGCGAACGATGAACACGGCGGATTTGTGGCAATGATTTGTGGCAAACGTACGCAAATTCAGTAGTATGAAGAAAGAAAAAAAAAGTGGTTTAACTCGCAGATGATATGCCTGATGAGCATCTTCACACGGATTCAAAAGACTCAACGATGAGAAACGATCACAAAATATCAAAGTCGTGGGACTTCAGCTAAAAAAAAAAATAAAAAAAATCCACAAAGACTAAAAAGGGCAATCATAAAAAATAACGTACTTCTAGGTGGATGTTCTGTAGTTGGCGTAACACATTTTTTTTCTTTTGACTTCCGAATATATATATATATATATCAAGAGTTTAAAGCATGTTAATCATCTGGAAAAAGTGGCTGCTGTTGACACACTTCTGTTATATCTGCCTTTCAAGCAGGGCTGATCACACCCTGCTGAAGCCTCTGTGAAAGCACACACACACACACACACACACACACACACACACACACACACACACACACACACACACACACACACACACACACACACACACACACACACACACACACACACACACACACACACACACACACACACACACACACACACAAAAACCTCCCAAAAATAAATACAGTAACAACATCAAATGTATTTCTCTCCGCTTTGATTAATTGTGACGTCTCTAAAAATAGCTGGGACCCACATGAGGAAATTTAAAACCACCAGAGGAAAAGGCAGCAGGACCTCAGTAAAAAAAACAAACCAAAAAAACCCAATAACCTACACGTTTCAACAAAAAAACTGCATAATTGATAAGAGTCCTCGCAAAGTCACGGCCCCCCGGGTTGTTGGATGTCACTTCTCGCTGCTGCGAAGGCGAAACACCAGTGAGACAGACTTGGGTCTGACACACCTTCCCATCCATTAATGCGAGAAATCCCAAAGGTTACCCAGAATCTTTGCAAATCAACTGCTGCGACAACGTTCCTACGAGAGGCGGCGGAAGCCAATACCGATGAACGACATCTCCTGTAGGAACGTTGCGTCGGCAGGCGTTTGTGGAAGTGAAGCCGTGCCGCCTCGACAACCTCATGCTTCGACGTAAAAAAAAAAAAAAAAACAACAACCCAGAAATGACAATTGCGAATCAGAAAGTGACGGGCTGAAATGTGGGCGACCGCTCGGTTGTTTCCACGACGACACTGAAAACCTAAAAAAAAAAAAAAACCCGACAACAATCACGCACCTCCAACACCTTCCTGAACCATGGCTCCTCATTCCTCTCGCCTGAAATATCTCGTAACCCCCCCCCCCCATCCCCACCCCTTCACTGGCTGAATCTTCTGCACACACATGATGAGATTTCGCAAAGTATAGATGTTGCAAAAGGATTGAAGTTTGAACGTTTGAGTCCTTGTTGTCTAAAACAGTGCATGCTACACCATTATGCAAAAAAAAAAAAAGGGGGGGGTAAGGGACAGTAGGGTTTGGCGACCGGGGTTGTTAAAGGCTTTAAGGAATAGAAGAGAAGAAATAAGAGGCAAAAACAGTGAAGTTGTTTCACTTTTCTTCTCACAATGGGGGTGTGAACACGTGGCGGCCCGATCGGGGGGGGGGGGGGGGGGGGGGGGAGGAGGAGGAGTGTACGGGTTGTGACTTCGTTCAAGTTCCTTTTTAAAACAGGCCATGCTTACTAGTCCCTCTCCGCTGCATGGCTCTCTCTCGCTCTCTCTCTCTTTATTTATTTATTTACTTGGTTGTTTTTTTGTGGAAGTGGGAAGATGAATTGCCCCTTTGTTTTTATCTCACTGGGGTGGAGCAAGGGGGGGAAGCAGGTGGGACCCCCCCCCCACCCAGGCAAAGGATTGACGTGAATTGCGGGGGTTTTTTTTTTTAGTTGAAGCCGGTGTCGGTGTGGTAGGAGTAGTGGCCGTCCGACGTGAGCTGGGTCGTCTCCGTCGCTCCCGGCTGCAGCACTATGGGGTCACCGCCAGCCTCTGTTTGACCAACGGAAACCACAGGTCAACAAGGGCCTCGTAAAAAAAAAACGCTCACGGAAAATGTTTACAAAAAAACAAAACAAAGAAGAGAGAACGGTCCGTGACACACACCCCTCGGTCTCACCTCTCTCATCGGACTGCAGCTGGGCCTCCAGGTCCTCGGGGGACACGTAAAACTCCTGGTCCTGGCCCTCCCGCGGCCGTGGTTTACACTTTCCGCAGCAGCAGTTACAGCAGCAGCACAGGCAGCAGCAGAAGTAGCAGCCGGTGGCCAGGCCGCAGAATACGAACAGAGCCTGCGAACAACACGCGCGTCGATTGGAAGTGGCCGAGACACACAATAAGAGGTCTTTGGACAGACAAAGGGAGCGGATGAACTGGTTCTCTGGCCTTACCTTCGCCCACCAGCTCGACAGGACAAAGTAGGTGTTGACGTTCTCCTCCCCAAACTGCTCGGCCACATAAAGCCCCAAAGAGCCATATTTATCGTAAATATTGCGCTTCGTGGGGTCATTGAGTATGGCGTGGGCGTTGTTGATCTCCTTGAATTTATCCGCCGCTTCTGGATTGTCGGGGTTCTTGTCGGGGTGGAACTTTAACGCCAGCTTCCTGCGCAAATGTTTTAAGGGGCAGGTCGTCGGTCAAAAGACAGTCGACTGGCGGCGGCGGCGGTGAGCTCGGGCCGTCTGCCGACACTCACCTGTAGGATCTTTTGATATCGTCCGTCGTGGCCAACTTCTCGACTCCCAGCACTTGGTAGAGAGACTCGCCCGCGGTGGACAGGGAGCGCTGCCTCTGATGGTCGGCCATGATGCCTCACTTTCCACAGGCTGGACACAGGAGAAGAAAAGGCGATGACGGGCTGATTTGCAGACGAACAAACCTTGTCTGGGGGGGGGGGGGGGGGGGGGGGGGGGGGTAGAAAAAAAAAAAAGCCAGGCCTCCATGGAAAGTGAGGCCTGTGCAACGCAACAGCTGGCCCACTGCGATCATGATTTAAAGGTCCCGTGCATGTCGTGTGGAAGGAAACGCAGGCAGAGAATTGAGTAAAAAGTAAATCACAGCTTTATTGCATTTATTGAAATTAAATATTATATTTTAAAAAGAAAAAAGATGATCAGTGGGGGGGTTGCAGCATGTATAGATTGATAGATTACTGGGAAAGTGTGACATCTTGGCAGGACCCCTGATGCCTCCACTGCTGTAAGTGAATGAGAATCTTGACATTCGCACAGGAAACATAATGCAACGCAGCGGGGTTCATGAAAATGAGTCAATAAATATATATATATATATATATATATATATATATATATATATATATATATATATAAAACATGTGAAGGCTTTTCTCAAGAATATAGCTGCCTCCAAATGGGTGTCATCTCTGGCTGCTCCTGTATTCCAAGCCCCCCTTCAGCTCGTTTCGCCGTTTCAGCCATAAATGTCGCCCGTTTCGTGGGGGTGACGACGGGATTTCCCTCCTTCGGCGATCGCAGTCTGCAGTAAACCGTCAATATACTGGGGGTGGGGGGGGGGGATTAGACGCCTGGAATACGATGCGAGGAGCGTAATCTCTGTGCAGGCAGCATCACCAGCTGCACTGCCGTGGCGCACAGCATCCATGTTGGTTTGCTTCCCGGCCTGCTCTCGGATGCAAAGAAGACGGTGGATGGGATCGTCGGCAGTGATTTTCTTTTTTTTTTTTTTCAAGGGCAAGGGCCGGCGTGTTTGAGGAAAAGGAGGCGATGGAGACGCGATGGGAAGGCGAGGGACTCACCTTTCACTCGGCTGCGATGCGCTGCAGAAGTAACGATCCCGGCTGCTGGTGGTTTGAAGACGGTGTAGCGTGACTATGGCCGCATCTCCGCACGTATCCGGACGCTGTGTGGCTCCCACTACACAACCATGGACAGCTGCAGCAGTCCACTGGCTCCGCCCACCCCGCCTCGACACCCCGCCGCGCGAGGCCCGCGACCCAGCGTGCGCGCTCCCGAGGAGGATGCTGGAGGAGGAGAAGGAGGAGGAGGAGAGAAGCGCGGCCGCGACGCGGAGCCGAAAAAACTCACTTTAATCGTCCAAAAAAGAGGGAGGGCGACATTAATCCGACCACAAATTGGTTGTACAGTGTAAAGCTTCCGGAATACTTTTTTTGTGACTTCGCCATTTCTTTCTTTTGCGCTAATACCAGTGCTTATGTTAACTGTATATATTAATATTTAATATAACTTAATTAACTACATGCTGTCATATTGACATTTCAACTTCTACACTGTTTATTCTGTGTTATTTCTGTGTGGCGCAATGTTGCAATAATTTACCCTGGGATGAATAAGATATTTCTATTCTATTCTATTCTATTATACTCTATTCCTATTCAACAATTTTGTATCAGTTCACAATACTGCATTGTACAGTAATACAATACTTTAATATTACTTTTCCATTTTTATCATATACATGTACATTACCCAGTGACTGTGTTTCCCCTGCAGAAGTTGTGTAACCTTTCATTATATATTGACATATCTGATATGTTTTGGATGATTCAATCCTTCCCTCTCTTCCATTTTCACATTATGTTGGTTGTTGCTTAAGTAACTTTTCATCCTCTGTAGAACTCCCCCCCAATGATACCATAACTCCAGTTTCTTGATTATTATGTCATGATTTGTGTTGTATGGTTTTTGATTGCACGTCAGAGGCTGAACAATTGCTTCAATAACCTTTTGTACTATAGTCATATCAATCACAATCAATTGATGTCTTACTTTTACATTTATTCACAATAGCTATTATTTTTCTCTCCTCCAATAGCAGTGACAAGCATTGAGTTTGGGTTCCTATTAATTATCATTAATATTATTAATATATAATGAAATAATGAATAAAACATCAATAGTAAAAGACTGAACAAGATTCACAAAAAACTAACACCAAGGTAAATAAAAAGAGAATAATCCAAGAAATGCAAATCTTTCACAACAAGAGATTATTTTCATAGAGAATATATATTATATTAATTTATTCTGTGCCATAATAAAATTATCCCTGGTATATTTCAACCAACATCATCATGCACAAATGAAAAATATTATCAAAGTTAATATACTGTTTTTCTATAATTGTCTTTGATATGTGTTATTATTAATGTTATTGTTCATATTCTCTGTGAGTCTTTTCTTACTGTTCACATACTGCAGCAGCAATGCAAAGTTTCCTATCGTTAAAAAAAAAATCTTATTTCATTTCATCTCATCTCATCTGAAACAGAAAAATGTAAAACTGCGGGGTTGGTGGCCGTTGTGCCGTCCATTGGCTGTCTGGGCGTTGCAACCTGTGGCCCGTGGCTTGGACTGGTTGGACGAGACTTCAGGACTCTTTTCATAGTCCCACCTGCAGCTATGAAAATCCCTCTTCACAAGACCCATGGACATGCAGAAAAAATGTAAATAAAAGTCCAACATAGACACAAATGTGACTATTGTGAAAGGTGGGGGGGCTATTTATGTGTGGTGCCCTCCTCCCTACTATTTCTTCATCTGTCCATGATTTCAGATATATATCAGTTAAAAAAAATAATGTGTGGATGAGGAAGAGGCTAAACTATCGGTTGTTTGTTACAGAGATAAATCACAGTTCCTGGATTTTATTCGTGTACAAATCTTCACTTTATTCCCCTTTTATCGCCTTTTCACTTGTTTAACTGACCGGACTGTTCCTCGGCAACCGTGACGTCACCGCATCCGCCAATGGGAACGCGCGCGGGTGTGACGTTCGTATCGCGAGGTTATCACATTAGCTCGGTTAGTTAGCTAGCCGCGAAAGAGCTTGTGACCGTGTGTCCGCACTTATTCTTGTTTTTTTTCAGACACCCCCCCCCCCCCTAGTCGGAGCCCCAGTAAGGACCGTGCGCCGCCGCTGAATTATCACGGACGTCTCACGCCCGCGAGGAACGGTAATCTCCGGAGCTTGTGCGCGCGCGGTGAGTTGTTGTGAGCGCGGCTAACTCGCCATGGCAGTTTGTTTTGGAAGCCTCGGAGAATTTCTCCCCCCCCCCCCCCCCCACACACTCGTCTCGTTTCAGTCACGTCCGCAAACCGCGAAACGCCGCCAAAGCTCCAGAAATAGCGTGTTATTAATTTACTGGCGTTTGACAGGGGGAGCGGGTTTTCCTCCATGCCCGCGTTGTGTTTTAAATCCGCGGCTGTGTGCGGTCTGTGGTCGTGCAGGTACAGAGTGTGGCCGAGCTGTGTCAGCCTTGCTCACGTTTTGCTTTCTTTCCCCCCCTCCCCAATGGCTTCGTTCCCTTTTGCAGGATCCCAATGATGAGTTATGCTGAAAAGCCAGAGGACATCACGAAAGAAGAGTGGATGGACAAATTAAACAATGTGCACATACAGAGGGCGGACATGAACCGGCTCATTATGAATTACCTGGTTACAGGTGAGACCCGGTTTTACATCTATTCGTCCATCGGTATTACAGTGGGACAGCTGGTCTTCTTCATGACGAAATACTTATCAGTTTTATATTTTTTTCCCTACTTTTTGTTTGCATATTAATAATAAACAGCATATCTTTATTTTGTGAACTGATGAATGAGACAATACAGTATTCATCTGGGCTGTATGCCATGCATTTGGCACATTTGACAAATAAAGCTGACTTTGACAGTATGTTCCCAGCTGCATCCAAGGCTTTGAAATGCACTGATCTCTTTTAAATACCCAACAACTTGGTTTTTTTTTTAGTAATAAAGGCAATCTTTTTTCCCCCCACTATATCCGTAAAGTACACAGCTTTCAGACTTGCGCAAATAAAATAAAACGCATGAAAGGAACTCAGCCACTCCTTGATGTCAGCCTCTGTATGAACACCAGTAATCTGGAAATGCACAGTAGCAGTACGTGTGTCACCGTTTAAAATCTGACGGTATAAGCAAGGCTGCTGTTTTGTTTCTTAGTTTTACTCGGAGAATAAAAATTGAGATCTGGGTTGAATGTAACCCTGTGAGATTGCTCCATTTCTACCCGTAGCTGCAACAGCTAACACTTACAAAGGTATATTTTTATTCCCTCATGATGATTAAATTAATAGATTTAGCTGTCAACCAGCAGTGTTGTTAAAACAACTTGGGTGAATGATACTTTTATACTTTCTGTCTGCAGTGTTACCTGCATTACAATAACGTGATTCAATTCTATTTAGTATTATTCATCCTAACATTTGACAGTATTTATATTGAGCTTTTCTGATGTTTTTTTTTTATTTTTCCACATTCTTGTGTAGAACAGAAATTTGCTAACGTGTGACAGGTGAAAGTGTTTCTCACGTTTTGATTGTGCGTTCAGTTAAAAATCAAAGGTAATTTGGAGAAAATCCACTGTTAAAATAGTGAAATCACATGGTTATTATCTTTGTGTAATAGTCAGCATTTCTCCACATTGTTTGTGTGTGTTTCATATGTTTGAAGAGGGCTTCAAAGAGGCAGCGGAGAAGTTTCGGATGGAGTCTGGTATCGAGCCTAGCGTGGACCTGGACTCTTTGGATGAGAGGATAAAGATTCGAGAGATGATCCTGAAGGGCCAGATACAGGAAGCTATTGCACTTATCAACAGTCTACATCCAGAGCTGCTCGACACCAATCGATACTTGTATTTTCACCTGCAGGTACGTCTCAACCATTTGCTTTTGATTGTACCGCGCTTGTTCTTTGGAGCGGAAACTCCCGCTTGAAATGAACATTTGCTCTTTGACAGTGTTGGAAGTTTGTTGTGGTAAATATGAATAAACATTTATCTCCTTTTTAGAATCCAGCCCGCTGCTGCTGTCCAGGTTGAGATTATGCCTTTCCCAGTTGAATGCGAACATCAGCGCTTGTGTTTTGGTTCTCCCTCCCGCAGCAGCAACATTTGATCGAGCTGATCAGGCTAAGAGAGACGGAGTCGGCGCTGGAGTTCGCTCAGACGCAGCTGGCGGAGCAGGGCGAGGAGAGCCGGGAGTGTCTGACTGAGATGGAGCGGACGCTCGCCCTGCTGGCCTTCGACAACCCGGAGGAGTCGCCCTTTGGAGACCTGCTCAACATGATGCAGCGGCAAAAGGTGGGCTACTGGTTTTTTTTGTTGTTGTTTTTTTTCATAACCTGGTCCACGTAGTTAATATTTGTCAAAAGTTTTCTGAGTTGATTAAGAACATTTAAGCACTTTAACTTCCCTTGCAAAGTGATGATCGAGCTCGACACATTGACATTTGCTGTGATAATTTGCTTTTAGGAAGTGTTCTATTGCATATTGCTAAACACATGTTGCTGTAACTGGATGTCATTTTTGCCCCTGAAATTAATCCTGTCTAAAAGTTGGGACTATGAAGCATCACTGGAGTTGGGCTGATTGGCAACAAACTAGTTTACAGTAAATCGTCCGTTATACATTTTTACCACAGTGAAATCACATCTATCTGGACGACCGGGGTCGGCGTTTGCGGTTTATTCCCAGTGTGCGTCAGTCAGTATACGGAGGCCACACTTCTTAACCTGCAGGAGTTGAATCATCTGCTGGTTAACATTTTAGTGCCAGATAATCCAACCTGCCTCCGGGAGTCCAGGCGATACAGGATGTTATGGTTTAGCTGTATGGATGGATGACATTGCTTGCTCTTATCTGCACCGCCGCAGTGAAACTTTTTAGAAAAGCGTGTCTCGGTCTGACTGTCGCGTGCGTCTCTGCACAGGTGTGGAGCGAGGTGAACCAAGCTGTACTGGACTATGAAAACAGGGAGTCGACGCCCAAGCTGGCGAAACTCCTCAAGTTGCTCCTTTGGGCTCAGAACGAGTTGGACCAGAAGAAGGTCAAATACCCCAAAATGACTGACCTGAGCACGGGCACCATCGAGGACCCCAAGTGAACACAGCAGACCAACCGCCTTCCACGCCCCCCCCTTAATTTATTATCAGTCAGTGACTGTGTGACAACCAGGTAACATGTGTATAAACAAATGCTACATTTTTTTTTTTTGTTGGTTTTTTTTGGGTTGTTTTTCTTTTTCACGTTTCATTCATAAGACACTTTACTTATTGTGCAAACTGTAAATTGCTGTATTTGCAAAGTGACAGAAACTATTTAGTTTAATTAAAGATCTTGGATTTTTTTTAGATCTCGTTGACGACAAAGTTCAAATTGCTGTTTTATATTTTGTCTTTTGGAAACATAAACTGGTAGTATTATTTATTGTGACCCCCCCCCCCACATGGAGGCTTTTATGTTGTGAGAACGAGAGCTAATGATGTAAATACTGCGTGGGGCTACACCAGAGATATAATTGTCCTTTTTTCACTGAAGGCATGTCTAGATTGAGATAATCTACTGCAGTAGAGTTTAAAATCAGAATTTAATAAACAAAATATGACTTTTTTTTTTTTAAGTTACACTTTATTAATGTATTATTTCAACGTAACATTTTCAGATTTTTATTTGTGACAATGCAAGGCAGTTTGCCGTAAGGTCCGGAACAATCCTTTTTTGACGCCATGAAATTTGGCTGTACGCTCAAGACGCGTCTATAACATGGGGCTGTCTGGAAAATTCATCGTGTCGTGTGGGTTTGAGACGGTGAAGAAAGTCCAGACAGACGGGTTTAAATCGGAGACGGCGTTAAGCCGCGGTGGCCTTGCCCCCCCCCTACAGTGTGCACTGCCTTCAGTAAGCTTGTCTGTGGCTTGTTGATACTGAGAAGTTTGGGCCCGATGAAATCCCATTTATTTCAATCCTCTAATTCTGCATCGTTCTTTTATCGTCCTTAACTTTTTTAAGCTTATCGTATCATCGGTGAGCCGAATAAATTCCCCCCCCCCCCAGGAGACGGTTCAGATGATGCTTGAAACCGTCTCTGGATTTGAATCTCAGCATAAAGTTGTTTTTATTTCGGTCGCACTGATTCCAAGTTGCTCGCAGGTGTGCGTGTTAGCGTGTGACGTGTTTGTTTTATCCTGCGACGAACTGAACCGGTCCAGGGTAAAGATCTGCGTCACCGGATCGTAGCGAACGACGGAGGTTTCTCGGTTATGCGACTGAAATAAAAATCACTAAGAAAAGGAGGTCTTTCTACTCTTGAAGTCAGTGATTCTCAGCTGGTCTGGGCTTTGGACCCACCGTCGTCCCTCAACGACGCGCCACAACGGAAATCAAGAGCCGATTCAAGAACAACAACAATATCGCTGAATGAGTGATGTTGACAAGGACTTCTCCTCCCTTCTATATTAGCTTCATTTTAGTTCAAGCAAAACCCCCTCCCTTTAGTAATTCCAGCCTTTATTCTTAAATCGTTTCTCTCGACTGACCTGTATTTCCTCTTCTGTCAACGCTCCACTGCTCGGGACAAAATGACGTCCTCAATATCGCCGTGTTTATCATAATGCTCGACAGGATGTGTAAGCAACCGTCAACTTACTTTGTGATTAGTTGATTTTTATCTCTTTTTTTTCTTTTTTCTTTTTTAAAGAACATGTTGGCAGCTTTTAGTGTCGTGACCCACCAGTTGAGAATCACTGATCTGAAGCATCTTAAAGCTGATCCGTGCCACTCTTTCAACAAGTTCCACTTTACCTGCATGTACGTAACTTTCTGTTTTCCACTGGGGAAAAAGGCACCTGTGCTTCTTTTGTTTACTTTTATAAATATATAATACATAGATATAATAATAAGAATTAAAAAAAAAAAAAAACTTGCTGCTAGTTGTTCATCCTTAATTTATTTTAAGGTTGTATTGTCTTTATAGATATTGGCTTTGATGAATGCCGAGACTCGGAAAGCTCGCATCTTTTATTATTCCACATTTTTAAGATCAGATTTGCAGTTATTACAATAAAAAAAACAACTTTTGTGAACCATATAAGAACGTGTGTGGCGTCATTTCGTTTTCTCCTCCTTCACACACACACAAGTACTTTTAACACTTCATTAAAAAAAATTCCCCAAGCGTGATTGCAAAAAAAAAAAAAAAAAAAAGCATTAACTCACTCGAGCAATATGCAAATGACTCTTGTCTTTCCAAGGAGCACCTCTACTGTTGGTGCAGAAAATCACAAGCGGGCTGAGTTTTGTTTCAACAAGTTTGACTCGTTTGGCTCGTACGCCTGAGGAAACGCTGCTCGGCTGAAGGGACGGCTCTCTGGGGCGCGAGGGACAGTGGCACAGATCACTGCAAACACACCGGTGTGCACTGGATGGCTGCCGATCGCACGTGCGTAGACCACAGCAGGGACGCAAACGGTTCAGTCCAGGAGCCCAGGATTTATCGACCCTATGCGTCTGCCAGGAAGGACTCCGTGAATAAAAACCTGTGGCCGAGGTGAGGTTTTTAGTTTAAACTGTCCAGATTCCTGTCGGGGAGCGTGGCGGCTTCTTCGGTCATTATGTGCCTGTTGGGAGTTATGTGATTGAAATACACTCAAGTTGGCTTTTCTTTGTACTGAACTTGCGTTTACTGAGACATTCAAGGGAGCGTGTTTCTGCACGTTTCTTAACCCTTTAATAGTCTTGACAAGATCCTGTGTGAACGTCTGTCCTGTTCACACTCGTCCCCAGGTTTGACATCAGTTTCCTCTTAAAGGTCAACGCGTTTATTTATTCTCGTGATCCTGACGGTTACAGTTCATAATAATGTAACCAGAGCTATTTGACGGCGGCAGCAACGCGAGGCACTTACGTAATGGAGCGAAGGTGTGGCATTAATAAAAAATTCTTCAAATGTCATTTGTTTTGATCACACACACTCAAATAACCGAATTGAAAGTTTGTCGTTTTTCGTGTCTTGTTATAGTGCCTTAATTTAACGAGGCATTGTGTTGACACACTGCAACTGCAAATTACTAAAATACATTAAAAAACTTTATTTTTTTTTAAACTTCCAAAAGCCATTGACCTTTCAGCTTCGTGTGACACATAGTGTCTATATACAGCACACGCTATGTGAAGGTGTGGAGGTTTTTTTTGCACCTCTCTTTTTGTTCAGTCTTTAAGTTCAGGTTGGATGACATATTTTATGTGCATCATGTTAGAATCACCTTGACCGTCTGCTCTCTATGAGTTGTGATGCAGCATTAGGAGTAGTGCTCCTCATTTAACCAAATCAGCTGTACCTAGTTCCTCGTTGAACCTGGTGTTCCTGTTTTTATTTTATTTTTTACATATTATACTGACTGACTTTAGTGTTCATTGCTTTGCTCACTAAGTCTATGTAGGTTAATAATGCACCAGCACCCACAAAAGGAAGTTTTGATTTTCTCCAGCATGAGTTTGTAAACTGGTGCAACATCCCTCCAGCCATGGTTCTACTCCGTATTTAGTACCGGTTCACATATGACATATGATCCGCTACCTTCACAATCAAAGTCAAAAAATAAAACGCTCATGGCGAGCAGCAGGTATTTGTGGGTGAAAAAGCCACAGGGAGCCACTGCAGATGCGGTGTGGCGACACGAGGCTCGGCAGTGTGACGGCCCGCTGACGAACGCAAACACTCAACACAGGATGTGTCTAATCCCGGTCCTAGAAGTTCATCGCTGTGCAGGAGTTTTCGCCTCTCATTTCTCTGAAACACGAGAAGGTGACTGAACTTCATGTGAAGGTTTTACCCCTTTTTGTATTTCTGTGCTCATAAACCCTGGAGGGGGAGGGGGTATCATCTTCCTGACCTGATGGGTCAGTATCATACAGGACCCTAAAATGCATGCATTAGTTTGTGTGTAGCTGAAACCACAGTATTAATATACATTCTTATAATATGTATTCATGATGGTTGCTATTGTTGCTCAACTGTTTTTTTTCCCCCTGTTCGATTATGCCGCCATTCGCGGTGTGGCTTCAGTCTTCACACTGAGCAAAATGTGCTTCATGCAAGAAACTGTGTTTGTGTCTACGTCCACTTGTCCTCACAGACCTCTGGCCCAGAAATGGATCGTGATGCTGTTTATCGGCACCTGCCTGCTTTACTGTGCCAGGATGGCCATGCCCATCTGTGTGGTCACGATGGCCGTGGAGTTCCAGTGGAGCAAAATCGACTCCGGGCTGGCTCTGGGGGGGTTCTTCTGGGGGTACTGCATCACACAGGTCCTGGGCGGACACGCCAGTGACAAGTAAGTAACTCCTTCAGCTCGTGTCTCGGTGGGTTTCTCAGTGGCTTACAATCCAGAAACATGCAATTAAATTTGTAATTTTGTGTCGTGAAATCATTGTGGTGTATTTCATAGAGGCACACACATGGAAAGAATCTATATAAACATATATGTTTTAATATAGGTTTTGATATAGGTTTTTAATATATTTGACATATATAAAATTGGCCATTTTCCTATATTATATGTATATTTATTTATATATATGTACACATATATGTACATATATGTGTACACATATACATGCATACAGGTACCTGTATAGGTACATATATGCATGTATATATGTGTGCATACAGGTACCTGTATAGGTACATATATGCACGTATATATGTGTGCATATATGTACCTATATGTTCTTCTTGCATAATTGTTTTTTAGTTAGTTCTTAGTAGTTATTGCCTTGATAATGTATGACAGTTGCCAAAGTGATATATGAGAAA
Organism: Blennius ocellaris; assembly: GCF_963422515.1. Classification (NCBI taxonomy): domain Eukaryota; kingdom Metazoa; phylum Chordata; class Actinopteri; order Blenniiformes; family Blenniidae; genus Blennius; species Blennius ocellaris. The sequence continues at coordinate 22,398,306 of NC_137654.1, forward strand.
TAGAGAAATTACTAATATGGAGCTGTAGGTTAAACCATGCTATTCAAAGTGAGCGCCTCTAACTAGCACACGTCAATAATTACTTTTTTAATCACTCATGGATCCCAACAGCTGTTACAAACATCTTTGACTGCGTTAAATCAAACATTCAACCAGAATTTACCAAGAGTGTTCCGACAGTTAAAAGCATGGATTGTTAGAAATCTCTTTTTTTTAAAATCTCAATTTCAAAATAAAATCTTTGCCTTCAGTCTGATCTGCTGGTGAAGGCCCATTAGTCATTATGAGGGGAAGTTAGATGTTGTTTCCCACCCGCCCTGATTGCGATCTTTCAATGCAACTGTGAATCAGGGCTCTGTTTGTTGAGTTGTTAACTGTCTTGTTGCTACTCAGGATTGGAGGAGAGCGCGTCCTCTTCGTGTCTACGGTCTCATGGACTCTGATCACGGTTGCGACTCCTCTGCTGGTTCACCTCAGCTCACACACCCTGGCTCTCATGACTGTGGCCAGATTCCTGATGGGAGTCCTGCAGGGTGAGTCGTGGCCCCGTTTCCCATTTAGAAATTGATGCTTAAAGCTTATGTATATATATATATATATATATATTTAGGGATGCATTTATCTTAACTTTCTTGCCTGAAGGTAGTTGACAAGACGAAAATCAGACAGACATAAAGACTCTACATAAGGGTAACAGGATGTTCTCTTCTTTGTGGGCGACTAGCAGTGAGCAGTCAGAGCAGCATTGTGTCTAATCCGACGTCAAAGTGCTGATTTATCGCTTATATTTGTACCCTGAGGAAGCAAGGAGAGATATCAGAGTTTAGTAGAGATATTACTTTGTTAGACAACTAAATTTGAAGGTCTAGATGCATACAGAAGACTCAGGCTTCGATCATATTAAAATTAAAAGGTATATTTGTGTACATTTTTAGCTTCTTTTAAGTATCAAGTGCCTGTGCTTTATTTTTTTAATTTATTTTAAGAAATTGATATCCGGCCCTCCCAAAACAGGTATAAACTGATCAAATCAAATCTAAATAATAAAATATATCAGCCCTGGAGAGCAGCTCGCCAGTAAAATCCATTTTGGCTGCAGTGAAATAAATCAAACATGGGAAGTTGTGGTTTAGTAAGAGTAGTTGCTAGGTAACAAGCAGGGATAACAGGAAGTGTGTGTGTGTGTGTGTGTGTGTGTGTGTGTGTGTGTGTGTGTGTGTGTGTGTGTGTGTGTGTGTGTGTGTGTGTCTGTGTGTGTGTGTGTGTGTGTGTGTGTGTGTGTGTGTGTGTGTGTGTGTGTGTGTGTGTGTGTGTGTGTGTGTGTGTGTGTGTGTGTGTGTGTGTGTGTGTGAATACATATATTTCCCACTCAGATCTTGAATTAAAGGTAGCTGTTTCTCAATATGTGAAATTAAGCCGACCGGCACTCGGAGATGAATTTTCCACTCAACGCAAACAAATATTCTAAAATCCCGCTCTCGTCCCGTGAATAGCAGCTCCACGACTTCCACCATAATAATTGTATTTTTTATTTTTTTTTGTTCTGTTTTGTATGGATATGTCTGGGCGAGCTGGGGATTGAGTTGAGTTAAGAGGTGACGGAGTTTTCCGAGTTCACAGATGTGAGATAAATCCCGTCACGGTGTCTTCCAGGTGTTTTCTTCCCGTCTCTGGCCAGCCTGTGTTCACAGCGAGTGGTGAAGGCGGACAGAGCCTTTTTAATGAGCACCATGCACAGCGGCTCCGCACTCGGGTACACACACACTCACACACACACACACACACACACACACACACACACACACACACACACACACACACACACACACACACACACACACACACACACACACACACACACACACACACACACACACACACACACACACACACACACACACACACACACCAGTTCAGATTCAAGCACGTATTGATTTCAGATGCCTTTCATTCTTCCAGAACATTGTTGGCCGGAGGGATCGGTTCACTGATGCTCGACCGGTTCGGCTGGGAAAGTGTCTTCTATTGTACCGGCTTCATGTCGTCACTCTGGGCCCTTCTCGTCTGGTTGTGTTTAATAAAAGGTACAGTAATCAGACCATAGGTTAGGTAGGAAGAAGCACATAGCCTTTGTTGCGTTCTGAAAATTGACATCCAGCTTGGAGGTGCGCTGTGACCTCTTGGTGTTTTCTGTACTTTTATTCATTAAGTAAGCATGAAAAAATGACGACTGTAGTTTTCGTTTTAACAGAGAAAAGCGAAATGGTGTCAGTCAGAAAATATATGTTCTTTTCTAAATTTTGCCAAGCCATGGCTTGCACAATAAATATGTTATATAGACAGTACATGACAGACATAGTATCTAACGGATCAAATCTTTCTTTTTTTTAAACGTTAATAAATCTTCAGACGGAGTCGTTCCTGTGTCTCGTTTTCGGCAGCAATCATTTTTCTGCAGACTCCATTTGAGTCTGAAGAAAATGACTACTTAAAGCTGTTGAGTTGTTCTTTCGTGTTGTTATGAATAATAATTGCGTCAACATTACTGCTAACTCAATGCGGATTGACCCAAGATTCACGACTCTGACTTACCGGTGGCAAACATTTGGCCTGTGACCCAAAACCAGCCTGTCGTCGAGCAAATGAAGCACATAATGTTAAATTTATACTTTCAATGTGCTTCAGGTCAAGTTGTGCCGCCGGGGCAGGCGGAAGCAAAGATGAACCCACAGCGCAGCGTGTCCAGGACCCCTTGGCTGAGTCTTGTTAAGAAGCCACCGATTTGGTATCACTCTATTCCTTCTTTCATTCATTTATAACCACATCTTGTCATACCTGTGCTGATAAATCCTGACCCCCGTCTCTCTCTCTCTCTCTCTCTCTCTCTCTCAGGGCCATGGTGATTGCTCATATGTGCACTTGCAGCACATCCTTTGTTTTATTATCGTGGCTGCCGACATACTTCAAAGAAACGTTTCCACACGCAGAGGTATTTCTGAGCGAGCAGCCGTTAATCAGTCAGTCACCGACTGACGAAACCCTTCAGACACTTTTCGACGCTGACGCTGTGTTTAGTGACACGTCATTTGTTTTGCTTGCTCGTTCCAGACATGGGTGTACAATGTGGTTCCCTGGGTGATCGCCATACCATCAGCAATATTCGGAGGCTACTTTTCGGATTTCCTCCTCAGCCAAGGTACAAGTATAACAGATGCAATCGCGAGATGTTCACCGTAGCAGAGTTGCGCTGACGCCAGTTTTCTCTCCGCAGGCTGTGGTTTACCCTTTGTGAGAAAAACGACGCAAGTAAGTACAGGAATCCAGTCCTGCTGATGCTTTTTTTTTTTTTTCTTAACCTGTGTGGTTGTTGGAGGTGCCTGGAGTGCAGGGGGGAGGTCTGACCTGATGCTACTGAAGTATTCTTCCAGGAATTTCTTTTACCAGCTGTGTCAAACATGCCATTACAGGCTTTACAAGTTTTCTTCCTTTGAGAAATGTAGAACGACGGTCGTCTCCGTAACGGTTTACGAGCTGTCAGTGTAGGCTCTTAAATGAAATCAAATACTATTGCAAACACAAATATCCCATCTAGTCAGTGCCATTGTCTTTATCCACAGTTTCTGAAGGACTTTCAGTCGTATGTCCGAAGGTTTTCGCGACGCTGGTTTACTTTACGCCCGTAGTCTGTGCCTTCGAATGTCTCACCCGCGACTCTCTGCGTCCTCAGTTCATTGCCATGGGTGTGTCGAGTATCTTTATCATCATTCTGGCCAGAGGAGTGTCGTTTCGCACTGCTGTGACGGTCGTCTCCATCTCTGTGGGTGCGTCGACGTTCACCAGCAGGTACGTTTGACAAGTGGAGCGTTTATTTGTCGGTGTCTCGAAAATAATAAAAAAAAAAACTAATTACTGTAGTTGTTTGACTTTTAAAGACGCATACTATTCAAAGTGACCTTTATCACTATAGGTCACTTGATGGGATGCGTCGGTTGTCTTTTTCCATTTGTTTGCAATCTGTACAATGTTTTTGAGTGTTTTGGTTGGACGATGTATCAAACCACTATATCAAAAATATAGACATTTTAATCACCTACACTCGACGCCAAAACATAGGAAAAACAGTCAAGTTTAAATGCATTGGCGAACGCGGCTCTATTTCACTGGTCCGTCTGACTCGAATTTGACACTCCTGATTTAATTTCCGACCGAAAATAGAAAACTCTGAAGGCTTGTTGTTACCACACGACATGAGACTTGCATTAAAAAAAAATCGTACATTTGTGATCCATCCAGCGGCGTGTCCGTGAACGTGCAGGACCTCACGCCGTCCTGCGCGGGCGCTCTCTACGGTACGTTACCCACAAGGCAAGCCTTCACTAACCCCCCCCCCCCTCAAACCGTCATCTTGTTTCACTCCAACGTTCTTTCCTCCGACAGGTTTCATGAACACGATGGGAGCTTTTTCAGGTGCGTTTATTTTCTTTCAAACTTCACATGGGAAATCCCGTCGGGAACGTGAGCTCGTATTCAAACGCCGGTTTGTGTCTTTCCTCTGGCGTTTTTCGCAGGACTGGTGTTGGTCTCGCTCTCAGGTTACCTCATCGAGGTCTCGCACTCCTGGGCCACCGTCTTCTCCCTCATCACCCTCGTGAACACTGCGGGCCTCGTGGTCTACCTCATCTTTGGAGACGCCCATCGAGTCGACCTCGTCGATTACAACTCAGTGAATCTGATTTGAGTTTACTTCTGTTTTCTCTGTGCTTTTTTGATAGGAATTTTTTATTTTTTTTTTAAACAGGCAGTAATTTTGTTTCGCAAACGGTACAAAAATAATATAGCTTAGAGTTCATTAAGAATCTTTTTGTGTCGACAGGAGTCTGAACTAGATATTTTTGTGAAAATACTTCAGATTCGAAATGAAGGAGCTTCAGTATTCAGTATTCAGTATTCAGTTGTTTTAAATCCTGATTCCAGATTACTCTGGTTGTTTATGCTTTGAGCTGCTTTGTAAAAAAAAAAAAAAAAATTGTATATTTGATGTGTTTGACTTCCATCTGAAACTCTTTACATTTTTACATGTTAACAAGTGAATCGTAGCCAAAGTTTTTAAATTCGAACAAGCAAATAAACTCAGGTAAACATCAGTACACTGTAGAAAATTCAATTCTTACAAAGTGTAGACCACTAATTTGTTGTCTTTTGGTTTTCTTTTAGTCTAAATAACTCGTTACACTTAATATAAAAGACAAACAAATATGATTTCTGGATGACGCCTGAACTCCTTTCGGAGTTTAGTTTACTAGAAAAAGCAATAAATCAAGAAATGTATGGTTTTGTTTTGTTTTAAGAAATTCAATTACCAGCAAACATGATGTGGGCAATAAGCCTAAAGATAAATACTTGTGTAATGTCCAGAATTCCTTTCCTTAAAGGAAAATGAACCTAATGTGTAAGGCATTGGATGATTTGGGGGCTTGTTTCTCAATTTCAGGAGCTTAAAAACAAGATCAAGTCACGAGATATTACGGCATTGATGTTGTTTGTTTACACTAAAAAGACGAGGTACGAGACTGAAAAGGACAATAATAATGGAAAAAATAAATAAACTTTGAAACACTCTCACTAATACATTATATTTTTCAGTAATTTTTCCTCGAAACCCAGAATATTGAAATGTTTTTTTGTGTCCCTTTGTGAGTTTATTTCATCAGAAATTGTGTCGCTGATTTTTTTTTAATCAGGCCTTGTGCGGAGCTGTGGCCAAACCCTGTTGGTTTTAAATGTCCTGTATAGAAAAACCTGACCAATATTAATGGTGTGTTGTTGTTTTTTTTCCAGGAGATGACTTGATTTACCACATACAACTTTATTTGCTCTTGGCAGTGAAATTAATAAGTACATGTGCAGTGTCATTATTCTGCTCTGGAAATTGGCGGTTAAGAAACAAAACTCATTAAGTTGGAATTGTGTTTTGCTCATTTGGATTTTGTTCCAGGCTTCCTATACCTCCTGGAGGGCTGGGTTCTCCCTTCCAGGCTCGCTGTCGGCAGGTTCAGTCTCGAGACCACGCGTCTCATTAGTTATTTTGTTGCTAAATGTAAATAAAATGAATGGGAATGTATTATGACATGTATATATTTATTAAACCAACTTTCTTTGATTTTGTCAAGTGTGACTCTACTCTTTATGAAATACCTGGCATGATGTACATGATACCTGTTAGTATGTGAAATGAAATGTGTTATTTTATATGTTGGATAAGGTTTAGTTAGATTACGTTTATAGTGATATCAAATACTGCAGCACATACAAATGAGGACGTTTTCAAAAGCAACAGATTTTCAAAGATGTCGGCAGGTGAATTCCAGCTGGTAAACAAGCGTAATAAAGCGTAAACATGACAAGCCTTAGACTTTTCAACATATACCTTTTGTTAAAACCGTCCTTCAATCACTCATCTTTTATATGACTGTGATGAATTAAAAATAACTTTTACATACTTGATTTGAGATGACATCCCCCCCCCCCCCCCCAATTTTATCGATTGGAATTTCACAGGTGAAATTTTACAAATGTGATGGTCTGTGGTCGTTTTTTGGATAAGAGAACAAAAACAACAAACAAACAAAAAGAAAACAAGCACAACCAGACAAGATGAGTTGATGGTGTCTTTCAGATAGATAGATATTTTACTTTCCATCCATCTTGATGAACCTTGTCCATTTAATTTGTTCAGACGTCTTTCTGTGAAAGCTCTTTGAAAAACGTTTTAAAAAAAAAAAATCTATGCAGTATTATTGTTGATGGTTAATGCTTGGTGATTAGTGGTCGGTGCTGTGATTGTGTCGGTCGGGGGGTGATGCTGTGACCACAGCCGCTCTGCAGACGCGTTAATGGGGGCGCAGCGCTGAGCGTCTGACAGCGAGGAGCGCAGTGACGTCATGACGCTTTCAGCTGAGAGGAGCCGGACGCGACGGAGACGCAAAACCGGGACAAGGACGTTGAAGCTGATGTGGAGAAATGTATATTAGCTATCGTGAAAACGGAGGAAATGTCTTTTTTTCTTTTCTTTTTTTCCTTCCCCCTAGGCGTTTCACGGTGCAGCTGTGAGCGGACCTGAGCGTCCGTCGGTCCGGACCGGACAACATCATCACCATCATCATCTTGCGGCCCTTCATCAGCACCGCGGCGGCCGCACTGTGGACGGTATTGTTCGGCCTGCTGCTTCACCTCCACAGATCCACCTCAGAAAAAAAAATAAATCACACAAGACGAGGACGTTTCCAGTTTAAAAAAAAAAAAAAAAAGGAAAGAAAGAAAAAAGACTGCATGCTTAAGGCAGCTGCATGCTTAAATAAATAAATATATTTTGGATAAAAGGCAGCTGCTGCATGACGACGCGCGCGAGACACTTGACATTTAATTATGGCAATAATGCGTCATAATTAAAACAAGAAGAATGAGGGAGGAAAAAAAAGGCGCATTAGCGGACCTACCTTATTGTTGCCATTTGTGTTATTGCTCATAATTCATGATTTTTAATCGCAGTCTTTAACAGCGTTGCGGTGTGATGGCGCGCGGGCCAGCCTGTTCATCCGTGCGTCTTTTTTCTTATCCCCCCCCAAAAAAAAAAAAAAAAAAAAAAAATGTTGTTTTCTGTTTATGTGTTTTTGTTTGTATGATCAAAAAGCCAAGATGACTCGACGTGGGAGAAAGGATGGCCGCTCCTCGTGTTCACGGCGGACCTTGATTTATTAGCCATACAATTAAGGCACGCGGTGAATGCCAAGAGAGGGGATCACCTCTGCAGCCCGCATCCATCCGGAGGACGGAGAGATTTAACGCATCTGCAGAGCCCGTTTTGTCCTCCACTCCAGCGAAAGCTCGCAGAGCTGCAGCGCTTCTGTGGTTTCATCGACCGCATTATGTGTAATCAGCTGATATATTCTGCTGCATGCAGGCGGTCTACTGTTTGAACTGATATTCTTATATTTTAATAGGACAGATACTAAAGTAGTGGTTGTTAAAGACTATTAAAAAAAAAAGCATCATGCACCATTTATCTTGATCGAAATCTGTTGGAAAGAGACTAAAATTCAATATATTCAATGCCTTATATCTGCAAACTGTCTTTAATTTCATGCACTATTCAGTATTGTCATACAAGGTGATGTGTTTTTTTTATTTTTTTTTTTACAAAGTCTCGTAAACACTCCCCCAATGTGTCTATTGTCACTGTCAATAAATAGTGTGGTGGTTTTTCGTGGTTTCATTTCTAAGTTAAATGGGTGATCTCTTGCAGTCGGGGTAAAACATACTTTGCCAAAGAAATGGTGACACACACACACACCCACACACACACACACGCACGCACGCACGCACGCACGCACGCACGCACACACACACACACACACACACACACACACACACACACACACACACACACACACACACACACACACACACACACACACACACATTAGTATGTCCATTTGATTTAGTTAAAGGGAAAAGATCTGCTTTGGCTTCAAAGTCATGAACCGGCAACTTAGTTCAATGTGTATGGCAAATCTTTTTTCATATTTATGATTGTTATGAACTCATAGTTGGATTTGAAGAAACTAAGAATTAAGTTATGGAATACGGTCGCTCGCTCTAAAGGGTGAAGGAGAGCTGAAACAGTAAGAGAGGTATGTCATCTGTGGACCGTCTTTATTCATTACTTTATTTGATAATCTATGCCAACCACACCACACTGGACGGAGCGGGAGCTTGATCGGAGACATCTTAATATGGTGAAGCACTTTGATGCTGATGATACTTACACATGAAAAGAGGCCTCTGGCGTCCTGCACCTTTTGATTTCTCTGCTGGGCTCAGACTGAATATTTCTTAAGACATTTACAAAGTCACGTGGGGTGGTTTGGACCTCCAGACTACAAGACTGACACCCCTAATCCAAGCAATACCTACACACACACACCACCAGCTCCTTTGGTCTTTGTCTCTTCGAGCTGCAGATGGTTCTACTCACACCGAGGGACAGATGTATCCACCATGGTCCTGTACTCAAGTCCCACCACCCCCCGTTGATACGTCCAACGACTGCAGAGTGATCAGAGAAGTGCTTGGATGTGGGCGGGCCGCGGTTCAGAGGTGGTGTCGGGTCGTCAACTAGTCCACCTGCATTGACATCAGTGTCTCTCCCAGCAGAGTTGGCCTGATGGCCGGTCTGTCCAGGTGGACGTTGATGATGGCGACCTCTGTCCAGTCGTGGCTGGTAGGTGAACTGGGGGGTGGGGGTCCAGATGAGGCTTGACGAGGAGCACGAGCTACTCCAGGTCCAGTCTGGCCGGAGTTTTCATGTGAGACATCAGTGCCACTGGTCTGTAGTCCTCATGTCCACAGGGACGTTGTGTTTTTGGTGCACGAATGGTGCAGGACGTCTTCCACAGCAGGGGGGCCCTCTGGAGACTCTTGCCGAAGACAGACCTGGGGGTCGTGAAGGACGGGGCCCGAACAGCAGCCTCAGTGTTAAATCAATTAGAAAACAGACTTATGTCATCGGCCCTGTTCACCACCCCTCAGTTGACGGACTGTCCATATTGTCCTTAGACTCCAAACCTGTCATTTTGTTCTGCTGGAGCCTCTTGGATCTTTATACACAAGATATGTAAAGCAGTATAGTCAAATGAAACCTTAAAGCCACTGCTTCAAAAATAATGACATCATAATGTATTATTGAAGTGATAAAACCAGCTAGCTATGGACCAAAATATCAGTTAAGTCCTTCAACTTTTTTTTTTTTTTAATCCTCACAGTACATATTGATCTATGTGTGGACAAACCAGATGTAGAAAATCTCTTCAAATGCCAATTTTGCTAAACAAAATGAGCTGGTTTTGCTTGAAAGCAAAAAATAAATTACATTTGGGGTGAAATCTCACAACTGTTACATTAATTTGAACATTCTGACAATGTTTGATGTCTTTATTGTCCAAACAGGAATTTGAGGCAAAGAAATCACTGACTTGACAAAGCAAAGAAAAAAAAAAAAGAAAAGACACAGCTCATAATAAGAAAAAACACAAAGAACAGATAAGTATATCTTTAATAATGAACATGATCAAATCTAAGAATGTGATAGTGACCTCTGATACAATGGATATTTAATTCAAGGGTGACGTAAAACTTTTTTTTTTGCATAAATTTTCTATATTCCAATACCGTTTTATATAACTCTGATTGCTCCACAGTCATACTCCCTCTAGTTTCTTTCACTCTTGCACACGTGCACGCATACACACAATACAGCAAGCGATTAAAAAACAAAACAAAGCAAAAAAAAAACAACAAAAAAAAACCAAACAAAAAGTCACAAACATATACCATATAGGCTAGTCTCTGGGTTTTCATACACTTGACGATAAATCAGTTAAGTATAATGCTACAGTTAAACATTTTGAGGCGATCTCAGTTAGAAATGCCAGTACGTTAAAGCTTACATTGTCTGAGGATGAAGTGGACAGGTTATAGCAATGAAAACGATGAAAATGTTGAGATTATAATGATATTAGGAAGAAAGCAAAGAAAAGAAAAAGAAAAACAACAACCCCCCCCCCCCCCCCCAACAACAGGCCTGGCTTGAGTTTTCAAAGCAGTACATGCTACATCAACCTCCAGAGCTTCATCAACAGCGACCCCTGTTGGAGCAATAAGGAACAAGAGGCAAACGTCTTCAGAACACCAAGGGCACAAAGCAGATTTTGTGTTGATATAACCTGAATGATTCAGCTTCCTTCTTTTTTCTCCTTAATTATCCGTCCTTTAAATAAGAGAAGAGGGCACCTTTTAGAGTTTTTTTTTAAGTCTCTAATCAGATTTTCCCTGAAACTCCAGCTGTAAAATCATCAGTTACAGTACTGAAAATATAGGAAAAACAAAACGAAACTAAGATATACAACTCGAAATTAATGTTAAGGCTCCACTCTGGCAGAGACAACCCCCCCCCCCTACACATTTTCTCAACATTATGATAACTTTATATCAGCCAGGTGATACATTAATCAAAATATGTTTTTCTAACATTTACGCTTCCTAATGTCACAACCTTTCACGATTATGTCTATGCATACAGAAACCTTCAGTCCTCCCCTCGCATGGGGGGGGGGGAAGAAAAAAAAAAGGGGTGGGGGGGGCATCCACAGAAGTAATTTTTTTGTCTTCTGATAATATAAAATACAACTGGCCACACACAGATAGCAGACATTTGTCAATAAAGTGTAGTTCACTCATTTAAGATTAACCAATACAAGCACTTAACATTTCTCCAACACACAAACCACAAAGTGAACAGTCACTGAATATCAGCAGCATGTTGTCAAGAGATTTTTTTTTTTTTTTGTTCCAAACAGACGTGCAGATATTTATATTAAGTCAAGAGATTTAAGAAGTTCCAGGGTGGCGATAGAGATTTTTATAAGGCTAAAAAATACAGAAAAAACAAGAAAATAGATTATTATTGAAGCGACTCGTCTGATGGAACTGGCTTCATCCCTGCACGCGTCTCAAAAGATTTGGGGGGGGAAACCGAGAGCCCCGGGGTGGTGGGCTCCAAAGTTTGACATGTGGGGGGCCAAGTCGACAAAATTAAATAGAAAAAAATATTAGTTTCAGCTCTGTTTTTAGCTTCAGTCCGTGTGTTTTCCTTTTAAATCTAGATTGGAGCACGTCCGTCCAAACACAACCGCTGAAGTCGTCTTCATACAGTCTACTTCTGGCGGTCCTGGGGGAGAAGAGGAGCGGAGAAAGAGACAGGATTACATTTTCGGCTTCACTCTTACGAGGCGAAAGAGCAAGATTTGACTGTTTAAAAAAAAAAAGAAAAAAACGTAGATTTTCCGTTTGGGCTTTTTTGGGACGAAAATCTTACTTTGAAAGGCAAATAGCAGACTTCCTGTTGGAGTTAGGTCAAAAGTAGGAGCGCCCTAGTTGTAGAGCTTGACGAGACGAACAAATGGACATTCGTTTGATCTCTCTACGACATTCCTACGGGCCGTGGAGGGCGATTAAAAGTGTGTAGGTGGCGCTAGAGAGCCATTTTTGGACTTAGTGGGGATTTTTTTTTTTTTTTTTATTAAATTTTTCCACCAGTTTTGACGGGTGTGCCAAATTTGGTGAGATTTTGAGTGTGTTTAGGGGTCAAATTTGGGGTTTAGGGGTCAAATTTGGGGTTTCGGGGTCAAATTTGAGCCGATTGACGCGTCAGGAGTCCCATAAAATAAAAATAATAAGAAAAAACATTCGAAAAACAATAAGAACTTTGCCAGTAGGTAGTGGCCAGTGCGGCCATGAGAGCGACCGTATTGGGACCTGCACTTTCCCCAGGCCTGAGAATCTTTGGGATCGGCGGAGGGGCCGCGTAGAGGCTCCCGACCCCTGAACCCCAGAACCTGAATGACCCGAGAACTCTCCGAGAAGAGTTTTGAGGCCTCGGCAGGGAAAAAGCCGACTTTGTTGAATTGATGCTGGAGAAGATATATGACAGGTTATAGGTACGTTGTGGCGTACCCTCCACCGCTGGCTTTTGTTTCAATAAATTGTTTGAGATGAGGAAATCCCGACGGCCTGCTTATACTTAATACGTTCACAATATAATATCACTGCAGAATGAGCTTTTTTACCATTTCCATCAATTTCAACTTTTGAATTTGAGCGTTTTGTGAGTATTGTATGACAATTTCAAGTGAAATTTAACCTGATTACCGTTGAAACAGGCAGAACTGGTGCACTAGAATATGTTGGATTGCAGAGGTGGAGCTAATAAAGAGACCAGTATGAGTGGATTTATACTGGTGGGACTTAATGTGTCATGACTTGGGAAATGTTGAAACTACATTTAATATCCTGGATGACACGTTCCGATTTAAAGGTCATATTCAGACGAGAACTTTGCCAATATTGTTGAGGTTTTTTTTTTTTAACAACGCCCTTATGGTAATCCAGCTGTCCAAGCCCAGAGACAAAATAACTTACCTGATCAATTCGGGAACGACTCTGTATCGAGGCAGGCTCATAGCTCTGTTAAGAAAAGACACACACACAAACTTAATGAACAGACATGAAATAACAACGTAAGAAAACGCATACTATCACAAAAACTCGATTGTTTAAAATTGGCACGAGAGCAATGCGATAGAAAGAGAAAACGTTTTTTCAAGAAACAGAGGAAAGCATGCATGACAAAGACGCTTGGCTGCATGATGTGATAATACAAATGATTTAAGTATGACCCCTCCCCCAGACAATTAATTGTACATGAGGTAACGTCTCCTGATGTAATTTATATTTGGAATTTGAAGGTGAAAACTTAATGAGCTCAGAATTTGCCTTATTTGTTTGGAAAATCTGACGAATTCACATTTGCTGCGCGCACTGGTGTTTGTATGAAATACATTGTCTTAGCTTTTGTGGAGAAGGAGAAGGAGAAGAAGAAGAAGAAGAAGAAGAAGAAGAAGAAGAAGAAGAAGAAGAAGAAGAAGAAGAAGAAGAAGAAGAAGAAGAAGAAGAAGAAGAAGAAGAAGAAGAAGAAGAAGAAGAAGAAGGAGGAGGAGGAGGAGGAGGAGGAGGAGGAGGAGGAGGAGGAGGAGGAGGAGGAGGAGGAGGAGGAGGAGGAGGAGGAGGAAGGAGAAGGAGAAGGAGAAGAAGAAGAAGAAGAAGAAGAAGAAGGAGAAGGAGGAGGAGGAGGAGGAGGAGGAGGAGGAGGAGGAGGAGGAGGAGGAGGAGGAGGAGGAGGAGGAGGAGGAGGAGGAGGAGGAAGAGAAGAAGAAGAAGAAGAAGAAGAAGAAGAAGAAGAAGAAGAAGAAGAAGAAGAAGAAGAAGAAGAAGAAGAAGAAGAAGAAGAAGAAGAAGAAGAAGAAGAAGAAGAAGAAGAAGAAGAAGAAGAAGAAGAAGAAGAAGAAGAAGAAGAAGAAGAAGAAGAAGAAGAAGAAGAAGAAGAAGAAATAAGATCTGAGCTTAATTGAGGAAGAAGAAGAAGAAATAAGAGCTGAGCTTAATTCAAAAGCACAGAACCTCAGTGACGGGACAAGTACCTTCTTCACCACCTCCTCCTCCTCCTGCTTCTTCTCGTAGTGGGAAAAGTCGTCAAAGATGGAGGTGGTGTGTTTGTACTGGGCGATGATCTTGAGCACCTGCTTGGCCTTCTCCAGGGGAACCTCCTGGGTGTCGCGCGAGTTGGTGACCGGCTTGTTGTCGTTGTTCTCCAGGCGGATGTGGCGCAGCTGGCTATTAGGCACGTCTTTTACAAACAACCAGTTCACGTCAAACTTGCCCTTCCACTTGTCCTGCGCCCACACGCCGGCGCTGGTCCCGTAGTCCACCGGCGAGCGCATCTCCGCCACGCCGCAGAAATGGCCGCTGCCGTTGACGCTGAACAACAAGTAGACGGGACCCTTGGCGTTCATGGCCCTGAAGGCCGAGTCCAAGCGCTTGTTGCCGTGCTCCGTGCTGCACCAGATGGAGTACTTGATGGAGCGGTGGATGTCGTCCTCGGAGTAGCTCTTGATGATGAACACGCGCCCGTTCTTCAGGTTCCAGTCAAACTCCCGGGGGTTGTAGCTGTGGGCCGCCCGCAGCTTCTCCAGCACGGGGTGGGACTCCGCCCCGGGCTCCAGGGGCACGCCGCCGCAGCCCAGCCCGCCGTTGCCGACGCCGCCGCCACCGCCGCTGGAGGAGCCGCTGCTGTCCAGACTCCCGCCGCCGTAGCAGAAGTTGCGGTTGCGCGGGGCCACCCAGCGGGTCTGAGGCGTCGGGGCGGAGTTGTGGTTCTGGTAGGACTGCGGCGGCGGGGGACCCTGCATGGTCATCTGCTGCACGAGGGACTGAGCGGACTGCAGGGACTGCTGCAGGGGGGGCAGGAGGCTGGGGGCGTGGGAGTGGAGCTGGGGCTGGTGCTGCTGGTGGTGGTGGTGGTGGTGGAGATGGGGCAGGGGAGGGGCCATCTTGGCGGTCACTTTGTTGTCCCACGTGTCGATGTCGATGCTGTGCTTGATGGGTGGAGGAGGCAGCACTCCTCCGACCATCGGAGGCCCGGGCTTGTTCTTGGTCTTTTGTTGTTGCGGCTTGGCAGGTTTGCTGGCGATGGCGGCCCACGACGTGGGCTTCGGAGGGGGCATCCCGATCGGCGTGCCGCCGTTGCCCGTGGCAACGGCCGGAGCCACGCTGCCACCACCGCCGATCACAGAGCCCGCGCCCTTCACGCCGGAGCCGCTTCCCGTTACATCCCCGCCTATCTTGAGGCCCAGCATGCCCTGATCCAGGCTGTTCATACCCGGGGCTTTGCTGAGGGTGTCGCTATGGAAACCTGTCTGGCCATCGGGGACTAAGGTGCCTCCGAGGGAGCTCGGAGGGTAGCTGTAGCTTCCGCCGTAGGCTGAACTCTGAGTCTGCTGGCCCTGAGAGCCACTGGTGCCCCACGCCGAGAACGCCGGGTTCTCCGGGAAAAAGTTAAACCTGTGAGGGTAGATGCTGCTGCTGAGCCCCCCCGGCTGCCCAAACACCGTGTCAGGCATGAAGTGGTGGTCTCCATTGCTGAGGGGAGCATAGGGCGTCAGGTAGGGAATGGGTGGATCACCTCCCGTCGACCACGGGGCCTCACTGAGAGGGTATGGGAATCCAATCGAGGGGGCATAGTAACTGGACAGGTATGGGTCTGTCATGGATTGATAGCTGTTATTCTACAAAGAAAAAAACAAGTTGGAGATGATTATTCGGGGGCGACGACACGTGGAAACCAACTGAAACAAGAGTGGATTTGGAGTTACCAAAGGTTTTTTTTTTTTCCTACCTGGCTGGACTGGCCAGTGAGATAGGGCTCAAAGTCATTGTCATGGACTGTATCCTTCTGGTGGAGGGAGCCATTCTGGACTGAAACTGGAAAGGCTGCAACAAAACCGGACTGCTGTCAAAGCTGCGCACGCAAACACATTGACAACCATCGAAATGAAGTCTATTGCCAGTGTTATCCGATTTAAAACTGAATGGACGTATTCAACAGATATTGTTAACGCCGGACGATTGTTTTATGAATCTGTGAAAAAAAATTTATGTAAAAGGAGAGATTAAAAACAATCATGTCTACTTTGACCATGAATGTATTATGCAGAAGAAAATGGCATGCTTCTTTTAAAGACAAAGAAAGACACGCACGAACAAGTCAATTCAGCAAAGCATCATGATATTCATAATTCTATTGCAATATCTCTCCAGATAGATTGTTTACTGCAAAACCATTTTGTATACAATACTTTATGGTCCTCCAGAAAAGCATGAAGAACCGGCAATAGGCAGCGAGCGTGGCAGAGAACATAAAACACAGGCGCTCGCAAGACACTTATACTAGTTGACTCCAAACCATCTCCATGTCCTCCTCAACTACAACCAACAAGTGTTCTGAGGTCTTTCCGTTCTCCTCCTGCTCGGCAGCTCCACCTTCAACATCCTCCGTCCAATATCTCCACAATCACTCCAAAGCAAAATATTCCAACCAATCTCACCCTCGCCTGTCAAATTAATCTCCAAGCTGCTCAACCTGAGCCATCCCCCTTCATGTGTTCATTTATTTTTTATTTCTGTCCATCTCAGTCACTTCCATTGAAAATTTAAGCCTCTTCAAGTTTTGCCACCTTCGGTTCAACCTCCTCCAAATTGCTGCAGACAGCTGCAAAGGAGTATGTCATTCAAAATAACAGTAAACACTTTTTTTTTTTTTTTTTTAATTGGAATCACTGTGCCATCTTAATTTTGTGAAGGGGAAAAATGGATATTGCACACATCTTCAAAAACAGCAGCATTGATAACTGTCAACACGACCTGATAGTAAATGTTCAGTAGGGAAACGCTGTGTGCGAAAACAGAATATAGCAAAACGCAGTGCTTGTCAAATCTGCAGCCAAGTATCGCAGATTACTTTGAGATAGTTAGCTTTTGAAATAGATGAACTAGATGTCATAAGCTGTTTGTTCTTTTGTCGATGCAGATTATATCATTAAAACAGCTACGCAAAGACATTCTTCAACACTTCACAGATTTCCTTCACAGCTAGAAGATTACATGTGTAAACATTAAAAAAATATATATTAGGGGGGTGGCACATATTGTGCTATTAGTAACAGTTTCGCATCATGTGTTTTTACAGATTTGCCTTAGATTGTTTAGAGTTCCCTCTGCTTCATCATAACTGAGCCAAATGAGTGGATATATCGAAAATGCTAGATTTATTGGAATCTCAAACAGGCCAAGATCTGAAAAATAACGCTTTGGAAGATGATAAATAATGGCCTCAGACCACCAATGAAGGGATCCTCTAAAATCTTACCTTTGCTTGCATCTTGTCCTTTAGATGTCTGCAGGAAGAGAAAAAAAAAGGGAGAGCTTGAGTGGGTCACGAATATTTTTTTTTTTTTTATTACAACATCACACATTTGTAACCGGAGCGTCACACGGAGATGTATTCAGACATGTTACTCCCAAGACCAATATCATTCACCGCAGCTTTTTCTTTCTTTTTTTTTTTTTTGTTGCAGATTGCCAACTGGAAGCCAGGCCTCGGTTGTGGTACCACCAGGGAGCAGTTCTCGAGCTAACCTCCTAGCTGACTTAGCAGGCAGCGGTGGCATCGCCTCCAAAGAGCGCTGGGCTGCACGCGCACACACACACACATACCGCACATCTCCCCCCTTGGGAGGAGGGGGGTGGGGGGGTGCTCCCCTGGCTGCTCACCTGAGGGTCAATACTGGCGGCAGACATCATTCATCCACCAGGTGTTGAGTTTCAAACCGGAGCCCCGAGCAGCAGACGACGTTGAGCGGCGGACTCCGCGGTGTGGTTTAGAGGCTAATAGCCGGAGAAGCCGCCTCGGCGCTCCGCCTCGGCGGTACTTCGCTAACAGTTGGAGCCTGTTAGCAGCAAGCAAGCAGCAGCAGCCGTTCCCCGGAGTCTCCGCTCGCCGCGGACGGTTCGCTGGTCGTAGCCCTGCTGGAAGCACAGTGCTGCCCTGTCGACCTTAATCCAGAGGGGCTTCAAATCCGCTCCGAAACCCCTCGCCGCTAAATTAAATTCCGACCAGCCTCAGTGGCCCTCTCACCCCCAACGGCAGCTTCATCCGGGTGTCTGCTGCTGCCGGAACTGACGTCAGTGACGTCGACGACGCGTCTGCGGCTGCCCATAGATGCCGTAGAAATCCGTCGGTACAGTAAACTGTGGGTACCATAGATACCTACAGTTGTTCATGGAAAGCATAGAGACCGTCCATTACCCATGGATACCATAGATCCTGTACCTACTACTGCCCATGGATACCGTAGATCCTGTACCTACTATTACTTATGGATACTATAGATCCTGTACCTACTATGGATACCATAGATACTGTACCTAATATTACTTATGGATACCATAGATCCTGTACCTACTATTACTTATGGATACCATAGATATTGTACCTACTATTGCCCATGGATACCATAGATACTGTACCTACTATTACTTATGGATACCATAGATACTGTACCTACTATTACCCATGGCTACCATAGATACTGTACCTACTATTGCTTATGGATACCATAGATACTGTACCTACTATTACCCATGGATACCATAGATCCTGTACCTACTATTACTTATGGATACCATAGATACTGTACCTACTATTGCCCATGGATACCATAGATACTGTACCTACTATTACTTATGGATACCATAGATACTGTACCTACTATTACCCATGGATACCATAGATACTGTACCTACTATTACTTATGGATACCACAGGTACCTATAGTTAGCTACAGTTACCTATCGCCATCCATAAATACTGTTATCAATTAATTCCATAGATACCTGCCAACATCTGGAGAGGACATAGAAACCTTTCACAGGAGAAACATAACTAAATAATCTATTAGTAACCATGCCTTTATATTTCTCTCTCAGTTGTAGTACAAATTAGTATGACCAGACTACAATGTTAAAATATATCCTATTTTGTCCCTTATTTTGCAAAACCAAATAGAAACAGCTTGAAGAAACCACAATGGCTTGGAAAAAAAGGAACAGCTATCACTTTTATTTAGAAGAAGACGAAAGAAAATGAAAAAGAAACATAACCTGCAGTTAATGTTCTCTATTATCTGGACTGGATTCTCCTGTGTGTTGTATCTTCAGCAAATCCCAGGTAGCAGTACCAATAAAAACCACTAATACGTTTTAATACTTATTAATACCATTAAAATAGAAATACATAAACTGAAAAATAAAGGAGGTTGAAAGGTATAGCTATAACATCTCTATTTATAATGACTTGAAAATGAAAGAAAGATTTTGTGCAAATTCCTCAAATCTGTCCTGGAGCACTCTGAACCAGGGTTTACTTTTCTTTGTAAGTATTTGATGACAGCAAATGTAAGCAACACTCCATTACAAGATGCTTTCTAGATATATTTTATTCTACTGAAATATATCACACACACACACAGCAAGCTGTCACTTTTCTGTAGTGAGTTGACATACATGAATAATTTACACATTTGAGAAAACATCAACAGGAACCACTTATTAACAGACGTAAAATTGAGGCTGTGGCTGCGGCTCAGTCGGCAGTAGGTTGTCGTTCAAATGGCAGGTTCAATCCCCCCCCATCTCCTGGCGTTGAAGTGTCCTTGAGCCAGACAATGAACCCCAAACTGATCCTATCCTGAGTGTGTTGCATATGAGTCTCCTCCATTGATATGGGTGAAAAACACTTTGGGGGCTAAATCAGCTCTATATGAGAAAAATCCATTAACTTGAGTGGTTCATTATCAGACACATGTAGAGGAAGAACCAAAGGACTAGTTTATTCCATATATTCCTGAATTAACTCTTACATGTATTCAGGCTTGGCCTAATACAGAATGCAATTTCTTTTCTCCTTCGTCCTCCGTGATATCCTGAGGTTTCCCTTCTTGAATCATCCCAGTGTTCAGTGAAGTTCCGTATCTGTGATGTGTGTTTCTTAGACAAACAGCTCAAGATGATGCATCAGAGTCTGTGGAGTTGTTTGATCTTCTGCCCGGTTCCTTCTCGGCCAATCTCAGACTTTCCTTTTATTTATAGTCTAAACAAAAAAAAAAAAAAAAAAACCCCACACACATTACGTATGAAATGGTGGATGAACAGTTAAACACTACTACCTCAGACTATCTACCTCATACTGTGTGCAATACATCATACTCCATATTACTCTGTGCAATAACAGGTACCTTGTGCTCAACCGCACATACTTATTAGCCAAGGTACCTCAGGCAGCTAAATTGGTATTTTACATAACTTATTATCGGTCGTTTCTTTAACTTTTTACATTACTGCACTATGTCCTTGGGTGTGTGTGAGCGGGTCTGTGTGAGAGCTGAATGTGTGTGTGAATGTTTAGGTTATTCTGTATATATGGTGTGTCTGCTGAGATGAATGCAATGCTGAATGTGAGAATGGCTGCCTGTGTTTATTGTATGTCTACTGTGTGTTTTTAGCTACACCGTAATTTCGTTGTGCAATTTTATTGTACAATGACAATAAAAGCTTCTAATTCTAATTCTAATCTCACATTGGTTGTGATGCTGTGTACTTACCGTTGAATCATGGCTCTAGAAGAGCAACTGTGAAGGTTTGGATGGATGATGGAATTCACCAATGAAATTAACTAAAATGAATAGGACAAAAAAAAATCACATGATACACAAGGAAGTGTCACATTGTGTGTCGATGGAATTGGGAAGCTTGAATACAAGGTGTGTGGACTCAGATCGGGGCTTAGATGTAAAGAGTTGGTATGAAATGAATGATATATTCCAGGTGAGAGAACTGAAATGAGTGACAGGTTTAGTCTACCATTGATGAGGAGGCCACTTACAACTGTCTTCCTCTTCAGAGAAAGAGGTGGCGACGTAGCAGGCGTACACAAATCCCAGGAGCTGCAGAGATGAACACAAAAATACCCAAACATGTTAGTTTTTAAACTTTGCAAAGGAGATAAAAAGATTTGACCAGTTGTAAAACATTTCATGTTTCTTTCCAACTCAAAAAAAAAAAACTGCGGGTTTCAGTCTACACTTGGAGGTGTTTTGTTTGGTACTGATGTACCGTCAGAAGCTCTTCTTTTGCCTCAATAAGAACCACCATCTGAGTAAATCACAATACGGCAGCTGAACGAAAACTCCGATCAGTGTAATGATGTGCAACCATCCCTAAATGTTGTCAGCCCGTCTTCCAATTTACAGTTCCTGTTGCTAAGCAACCGCCTCCTCCCATGCATGCAGATGGATATTTATCAATATTAAAACAATGTATGATAGTGAAGAACTACGCAGTTCAGTTGAACTTTTAACCGTCTTATGGAGAGGGAGGTCTGCCGGGGGAATTTATTGGTTTAACGGGCTGAACAGGAGCGCCGACTCACAGAAAGCAGCAGCTGGGCGATGCAGTGCAGGATTTCTATGTACTGGTACTCCAGCCAGCAGCTCGTCACTGTGGTCAGCTCCGGGTTCTGCTGGTTCTGCCACCCGGTGGAGGGAAGGCTCTCGCTCTCACAGCCCGGCCCGTTGTCTTTCCACCAGGAGCGATGTGGGGATATTTCCAGTGAGAGGATGTCACTGTCCTGCAGACATGGAAAACAACCTTGCGTGGTCCTGAAGATATTTTCTGGCGAATTAAGACTTAGTGAAGAGAGCAGCTCAAGGAGAATAGAGAAACCTGACAAACAGCGAGGACAAGATGTAACTGATGTACTGTGCGGAGCCACGACAAACAGGGTCATTTCTATGATTGTTTACATATGATTTCATTGTATTTGTCAGCAGATGACACAACAGGATGATAAAAGACGCAAAAAAACCCCACATAAGTTTAACATAAATTACTCATCCTCGCTGAAGTCACAGCAACAAACCCACTTCTGGAAGTGTATTTATTCTTTTCAAAGTTATTTGAGTTAATTTGAGATTGACATATCATATCTGTGCTCACAACTCTGGTGTGGAGGAAAGGAAAGCCCACAGACATGTTTGAATGAAACTATTTAAACCATAATGCATAACTGTACCATGTATCATGCTTGTATTTATTAGGATGTATTGTGGAGTATTCCTCAAGCAGTATGTTGAAGATACAAATGTTCTTGCAGCAGGTATAGAAGACAAATGGTAATTCTGCACAAGACACCCAGAAACAACTATTATAACAGTAAAACTGTTAACTATCTGTGTCATAACACAATCAGTGGAAAATCATTACAAATGTCCAAAACAGAAAAAAAAGCCCAACAAAAGAGAACAAAAACATTTAGTATGTTTTATCATGTGTCTGTAATTGGAGGCCGATCCCGAGAGGAGCCTGTAGCTTGTATTTGAACTCTGTGTTTTGGTGCTGTGGCTGCGTGGGTCTCTAATTACCTCACACTTTAGTCTTACCTTTGAAAGCCCTCCCAAATCCAGGTAGAGACAGCTCACAAAGACATTCCAGCCGACCCACAACAACATCCAGAGCAGGTACTGAGGGAACAAACGCGTGCCATTAGACGTTACTGCAACGTTGTCGCATCATTCGAGTGTGTTCACAAATACACGTTATTATTAGCTGGACACTTGATGTCTGGTTTTGGAAAATAATTTCACACAAAGCGGTTGCGAACAACGATGTGTCATTTAACTCTGTCATTTCAAATCTGTTTTAAGATTATAATTTTTTTGAACTCTATTAATATTTGCATAGTAAATTAGTGTGATTTGTGAAATCCAAAGTATGTGGAGAGATTAGGAGAAAAGGAATGGCCTGTCCCTACGGTTCCTAATAACCCTTGTATTTATATTGTAATACAAATGTTCGGTGAAAACCAGTGCAGTAAGTCGCTCTTCACCATGATAACGTAGCGTGGCCTGTACTGGGTGGCTCCAAACAGGCCCAGGATGACCACGACGATGTGGAAGAAGTTGAGCATGATGGGAGCCCACTGGTAGCCCAGGAAGTCAAACACCTGCCTCTCCACCGCAGTGACCTGGAGAATCAACAGGAGCCAGAAGAGAGTTTAGTCTTCATCAGACCAGTCTCATGTGCTGCGCTTTGGTCTTTGTCAGGGTTTTTTCTTTTTTTGTTTTTTTTCAAGAAGGTTGTCAAGACAACTGAACCACGAGGGACAAGGCATGCTGGGGTGGGGGGGGGGACGGCATTGGGTTATGGTGTTATGTCCTCTGAGGTCGCTGCCCCCAGTCATGAAGAGGGGGCAGGGTGGGAAACAGAGGAGGAGGAGGAGGCAGCTCTGCTTTGTGATGTTAACAGTGCTGGGGAGCTTCTGCTTTTCATCAGCACTCTAAATATACTGAATCTGAAATACAGTCTTATTATAGCTGCTGCCAACAAGTTATTCCACTATCAAAGAATCTCTCAATTCTACAGTGTGTATGGTGTCGAAGTGGTCGTGAAAAAAAAAAAAAAGAAAAGGCCAATAAGACTGACTTTCCCAAGCTCAAGGTGACAAAGTACTAATTCCAAATCCTCATTCGCATTTTTATCCAAAGAAAAAAACATATATATCGTTACAATTACAGGTATGAAAAAAAAAAACAACTCAAGATGTAATGACTAAGAAATGAGTAAGATGTATGCTTTAAACTTAAACATTGTCTAAAATGAGGAGGAAGAGGAAGGTGTCAAATAATTTAATTGATTTAGAAAATGTGAATGGATGATTTGCAAAGGGAACTTGCTTCACAAGTATATCTTTCTTTTGTTTATTTTCCCCCTAAAACCGTCTCCTGTTAAAAAAAAAAAGAAAAGTTAAAGGAATTTTCACATTCACAGTTATAAAGTTGAGACTATATTAAAACCAACAATTAACTTTCTGTCGCAGCAAAGTACCTGCAGACGTGAAAAAGCTGCGTTTAAGTGTTGCAATAAATAAACAGAAATGTGTTTGTGTCAATGCATCATGTGTGATAGGAAAACATCTCACCAGCTGCAGACAACACAGCAGGATCAGCGTGCACCGTGCAGAGCAGCACCCCATCTTCCTCTTCTCTGAAATCACCAAGTCTGATGATGATGATGATGATGATGAAGGTGAAGGTGTTGGAGGAAACAGTTGAATTTCTGTGTTTTGAAAAAGAATATGTTGAATCTTCCGACATGGGAAGCGTTACATCCTTTGCCAAACGTGAGAGGAAAAGCTGTTTGCACTTTGCCTCGGAGGAAAACAGTGTCTGCTCCTGCGAAGGGGGAGGGTCGGCCAGTGTATGACGGCTGCTTAGTGCCACCGAGCCAAGGGGGCTCCTGTAGGACCAAATCAACATGTCATCAGAATACATACAGGTTATAATTGATAAGGCTGAGTTTCTTGTGAAACTTGTTATATAGCACATTTTGTGTGATAAATATAGGCTGACTCTGAATGTTGTTCTGTTAAGTAACACTATTGTTCATCATTGTATATTTATTAGTTTAAAGGCAGTTTTTTTTTTTAAATAAAGTCTTCACTGGTTCAAATCCCACCGTCAACTGGTGACCGCTGTGGGTCCATGAGCAAGGCCGTTAAATCCCTCCCCTCAAATGTTCAGTTTCAGTCGGGAAGGACAGCCGATGTAAAACTTCACATTATTATTATTAGCCGCGTCAAACCTGTGGATTATGAGCTGCTGTGAGGAGCCGCTGAAGTGCACCACAACCCTATGCATTACTCTTTCATTTAAAACAAATATTTCATTCAAATAACCTAAAATGGACAATCATCACTGAACTACTTGAAACCATTATCTGAAACAACTGGCTGCACAGTACTTTTTGGAGGGGGTTAACGTGATCGGTGAGTATTGTTAGGAATAAATTCCAGGTTCAAATCCTGCCTTCTTTTTTCTTTTTTAATGTAAAGGTTTATAGTTCTCCCTGTGCCTCCGTGAGTTTCCTCAACAATTTAAAGTAACATTTCCACATTGACATTCCACTTTATGCTGTATTTACCTTGAAATCCTTCTAAAAGCCTGTGTTGATTCTTCTGCCCCGTTTGAATGAGGCACTGATCGACCGTCATACAGCAACACCGTCTTCTGCACCCTGATAGGTGGTTGTTCTTCCCCAATGCTCTGAAGGCACCAGCAGGTGGTGGTAGTGGTAGACGCAAAGGCTTCAAAGGTATATGTGAGTGGCAAGGTTAAATCCAAAGCTCCACCAAAGAGAAAGACAAAACTGCCGCACCTTTAGTCTTTCAACGTCTTTTTTTTTTTTAATAGAAAAATAGTTCGTCTTTATTACTTATACTGTGGTCTCAGTGGGGAAAAAAAACACTCTGAAAGGTTATTCTAGAGGTTCACGTGAAGCTTGTTTATTACAAATTAATGGCGACTTCTACTAAAAGTTTGACCAGTTCCTTTGTTTTGACAGTGTTATCATGAGATGTCCGCTCAGTAAAAATAGTGTCTTAAGTCGTTTCAGAAAAATTAATCTTTCAAGTCACTGTAATTTAAGACCTAATAACAACAGTTTGTATTCATTTGTAATTTCCCACTTAATCTATCCTATCTTAACTGAACTCTTTAACCTCTAAATATGTTTTATATTTCTTTAGAATCCGTCTGAAAAACAATGTACCGTCAAAAAAAAGAGAAGAATCTGATATATTTGAAGCAGGTGTTGAAAGACCCTCGACCAAGAGGCAAGTCGATCCACCAGACCCTACAGGCGCACTTCCCTTTCCTTCCGTAGGATGACGCTAGAATCAAAAAAGACAAAATTCATAATTGGGGGGGTCTCCAGCTCTGACGGTGTCACATGGAAGCACAGTAGCCGAGCTGAGGGGATGCACGGAGAGATGGAGGGGGCTTGAGGTGACTGTGGAGGAGAAACCTGCGGCTCTTTGGAGGTACGGTCGGAGACCCAGCTGCTCCAGCAGGTCGGACGCGGTCCTCAGCCTCCCTCCCAGGCTGAGGCGCATAAGGCGCGCGCGGACAGGGCGCACGGCGCGAGGGGGTCAGCGGGCGCTCCAGAGGATGCCACATGCAATATGCTGCATTCCCCGTTCCGTGAAGCCCCGGAAAGCCGACTTATCGCCTGTGAATGATTATGCTGGCGGGGAGCGCCTGGCCCGAGGGGAAGCAGAAACTGAAGGAAGCGACCGGGGTTGACGCTGCTGCGCCCCCCCAAAAAAACCTGCGAGCTGAGTGAGTACGGTGGAAGCTATAGCGCAATGCTCTGTGCCCGTGGCTGTGACAGGCTGGAGGGGAGGTGGGCTGAGAGGGAGAGGAGGAGGAGGAGGAGGAAGAGGAGAGGGGGTCATTCATATGTGCCTATAGATTGGGCTCGATAAGCCGCACAGGCAAAGTGCAGCACGGCATCCTTTATTCATCCAGCAAATGACGCGCAGCCTGTTGTTTTTTTCCCCCTCCTGTCTTTCTTTGTGCTCGCCCTGCCTTCCCTTCATTTCCCCTGGCCATACATTTAACACATACAGACACGTGTGCACCCACCTTAGCCTCACTGCAATGGCTTTTTTTTTTTTTTTTTTTTTTTTAAATTCCCCCTGATTTACGATCAAAAATGACTGGATCCGACAGAGAAAGTTTATTGTGATTTGATGGGAGAGACGCACAGGGAGCCTCCAAATCACGCGTTTTTTTCCCTTCCTTTTTCTTGTGACTGAAGCATCAAGATCATTAACGTTAGACCTTCCCATAACATTTGCAACCCCCCCACCAACCACCGCCCCCCTCCCATCTCCCTCCCCCTTTACACCCCCCCCCCCTCACTCATAAATAGGGGGGGGTGTGGGGAACTGGCTTTGTCGTGTAAGTTGCCAGCTGACCTCAGGGACGCAGCATCCTTTGCCATCCTCACTTTGATCTGGAAATTAATCGGAAACGCTTTGATGATTAGAGCAGAGAAGGAAAAAAAAAATAGAGGCTAAAAAAAAAAAATTCTCTCCTGCGCGCTACAGGCTTAATGAAACAAAACCGTGCTAAAAGCTCACTGCATCAGCCTGATTTTTTCTTTTTTTTTTTTTTTCATTTTCTGTGACCGCCTATAGCCTCCACCTGCATGGGCATTTTGAACAACCCCCCCTCCCCTCCCATCACCAATCCACACACACACACACACACACACATACTCCCCTTCATCACCAAACGACTAAACCTCTCCCCCCCTCTCATCCCCCAGTTCCCACCCTCAGAGGTTTTCCCTCTCAGCATCATTTGAGCGGTGGTTTGTAACCTGTTGTCACCCAGCATCACCGCAGTTTGAGGTGTCGGAGCCCAGAGGTGCAGCGAGCCGGGCGGCCAGCAGCACCACCATCACCCACTGTGTGATTGATGCCTGCTGAGTGGGTGCCATCATGAGCCACGCACACACACACACACACACACACACACACACACACACACACACACACACACACACACACACACACACACACACACACACACACACACACACACGACTACAACCTCCCCAGATACACACTCAGACACATGCATCCCCAGTCCACAGCGAGGCCGTCCTCCAGCAGTGTGAAAACACCATTACCTTTTCAGCCTTCCTGCATCTCCACCGCTGGTGTTGCTTTTTTTTTCTGATCACCCTCGGAGAGCAATCACATGTGGGCACGAGAAACCATATTTCTTCTTCTTCTTTTTTTTTTTTTTTAATTTGCTTTGGATTCATGTTGTCAGACGGTGTTTGTATCAGAGGCGGCGCTGCCACAGATAAAGGCAGCCTCTTCCACCCTGGCTTCGGCTTTCTTCCTCACAGGGGCATGGTTAATCGTTGTTGCAAGCAAACATTTGACCTAATTCACATTCTCACACAATAGCAGTCTCCCCTCTCTCTCGCTCTCTCTCTCTCTCTCTCTCTCTCTGTTCCCCATCCTTTCCTCTGTCTCTCTCCCTCCCTCTGCCCCACACACACACACACACACACACACACACACACACACACACACACACACACACACACATACACACACACACACACACACACACACACACACTGCTGTTATTTGTGTCACACAGAGGGCGAGGATTTTTTTTTTGCTCCACATGAACTCCCAGGTGGTTTATCAAAACCTGAGCAGATTGGCAGAGAGGCCACTGTGGGCTGACTGGTTGGGGCTTGTTGGAGAGGAGCAGTGTATTATTAATAATGAACACACATGCAAACCCAAGTACGCGTTCCTAGAAAATCAAAAGCCTACCCAGTAGCTATCGATAGCTACCAGGTTTGAATGTGCTCTTTAAATAAATTATTTTTTTGTTGTTGTTTTTTTTTTTTACAAGGATTACAATGTAATTTCTTGTTTCACTTCATGGCCTCGTCAGAAAAAAACCCAAACACTGATGCAGTTTTTCTTTGCAGTGATGCAGTGATCATTTGTTTGTTTTGGGTTGTTTTTTTTAAATGGAATTAGATGATCTTAAGATGAATACAATCTGGATTAATGAATCGTGTGACACAAAAGACATAATGGTTGTTTTGGGATGAAAGTCAACAGGTGAGCTGTACTTATTGTCTCTTAGCCATGTTTTGAGTCACAAAACATCAGGAAACTGTTTCTATTGTGTGACAAATGGACTAACAATTCATTTCTTTATTTTTTGACACATTGTAAGATGCAAAAAAAAAAACATGCAGAAAATATACACACTTAAGAGGCAGAAAAACTACTTTTTTTTTTTTTAGTAGCCTTTCAACAAGCACAATGGTTACAAATGACTTGTCAGTTATCACAACAGTTCGATTTCATCTCATGGCACTTTACATTCAAATAATGCGTTGAGGAAAAGCAAGAAAAATACCATCGTTATTTACCAAGAAGAAACCTGCAGTAGATCCAGACTCCACGGCGATGGCAGGTTAGAGTTAGAGAGAGAAAAGATGAGACAAAGAACAAGTTGTAGAGTTGCAGATTACATTTCCTGTAGTCACTTAATGAATTATTACTATTGTAGCACTACGACTGTTTTTGCTTGAATCCATATTTCCCATATAATTTGGAGTATGTATTAAAGAAAACAAGCATTAGGTTGACATTAGGTTCTGGTGCTTTAAAAAAAAAAAAAAAAAAAAAATCCAACAGAACAGCTCAAAAAGTCCCCTTTGTCACTTTTAGTGCTTTCATGCGAATCTTCAAACAAACGCTGTTTTGTCACTGTCCCTGAATGTCAAGACGGAGCTTTCATGCGATATTTTAAGTAACCAAAGAGCTATATTTGAAATCTGGCAAAACATGATCAATGGCGCTCCAGTTTCCTCGTTTACACGTGGCGAGAGTGTCCTCCTGGTCTGTGAGGGCAGCACCTGGAGAACCTGCACCCCCCCAGCTATTCTCTGGTAGTCTGTGGCCGGCACCACCGAGGCTGAGGGGGGGAGGGGGGGGGGGGGGGGGGGGGCTTTGTTCAGCAGTAAGGAGGGCCGGCGGAGGGCCATTTCCTGGTCTTGCTCTTCACAACGACGTCCAATTGGTTGGCTGAGACGAAGCAGCTCCGGGGCCAGAGATTACACTGCAGTGCCGAGGCGTCACTCTGGCTGAACACCGCAGGCGGCGGCAGGAGGGATGGAGGGGGGAAGAAGAATGGCGAAGGAGGTGTGGACACTCTCGCTGACACAGGGGAAGTGAAAGGGAAGGAGGAAAAAAAAGGAAGGGGAGGAAGGCCCGGGAAAAAAAACCTTACCGGGAAATGTGACAGCCCCTTCTCATCATTTGCTATCAGTGTCTTCAAACACCTGCCACAAGACTCCCACGCATGTCTTCCTCCCTCCTCTCTAACTCCCTTTTCTCTTCCTCCACACCTACACCTTTCCCCTTTCTTCCCTCTCATTAGCCTCTCCAGTTCCACACCTCGGCTCTGTTGCCACATCAGCACAGATATAATTACGCTGTCGCTGTTGCATCTGTGAATTAAATGATCTTTGCCTCGTACGCCGCTTTAAATCCGGCGTGACGTTCCCGGCTGCTCACGTGGAAAGCGCCCGCCCTGGTTGAGGTGAAGCACCGCCGGATGATTTAGTGGCTTTAAAAGCAGGTCACAGTCAGTGGCTGCCGCTGCCGCACCACACTAAATAGTTTTGATAGACGTGCTGGGGAAACATGTTTCTCCCATTGCAATCACTTTCCAGAGAAGTAATTATACTGGGTATCCGCAGGTGGAGAATGTGACTCATTCATAGATCATATTAATAATAATTAATGGAATTAGAAAACAAAGCGTTTGCTCTCTGGGTCGGAACTAATCTGCAGGTACAAATATAAAGAAAAGAAGAAAAAAAAATTCACCCTCAAAAACAGCACAAAATCACCAACACGTCCGTGTATAAAAAAAATGGGTGCAAATTGGTTTTCATGCTGTAAATACTTAATTCATGTCCAGATCTCGAGTGAAGGATATGCAAATTTAAGAAAGTCTTCACAACTCCTACAATACAAAGCATCATAACCCCCCCCGCTGTGTCCACTGTATGTGATTTAACAGGAATGTCCAATCATTTGTAAAAATGTTCAGTGGATGCAGGAAATAAGAAATTATTGTAAAACATAAAAATAAAGGAAACCATTTGAACTTCAGCCTCAACAATGAGCCACGATTTATAGCCAGGTGACCACCTGTTGATAAGTATCAAGTCCAAGAGACATTTTTCGAACTTTTTCTTCGAGTTTTCTGGTGTTGCTGGTTTTTTTGTTTTTCTACTCAAAAACCCACCACACACAGTCCTGTCAGACGGCCTGCTGGCGTTTCCCCACTTCATATGCACTAAACCGGCTGCAGGAGAGCTCACCCACATTATCAAGAGGACCAGGGTTTGGTCTGTACCAGAGTGCAAATGAGCTTTCACACTTGCCCAAACAAAGCGCAGCATCCAAGGAAGAGAACTCTCGTGTTGAAATACCCTCCCTTTGAGTTGGGACAGAAAGTAATGCTGATATCCACACTGTCCAAAACCTTTTGCGTGTCGTTGCCGCTTTATACCCTCAATCGCCTCATCCTCTTGGCATTTGATAAGGTGCTAAAAGCTTTGAGTTTGTGGTCCATATTGGCATACCAACGTCGCACATAAGTAGCCATTAGAAGACGGTTGACTTTGGTCATAAAGGGATATACATGGCCAGCAACAATACTCGAGTAGACTGTGGCATTTAGATGCTCAATTGATTCTCCAGGGCCCAAATCTCCCTCACACCGTTTCACCACCCGGACCACTGAGACGAGGCGGGATGGAGCCAGGCTTTCATGTTGTCTACGCCAATTTCTGACCCTATGATCTGAATGTCACAGCAGAAACCGAGACTCATCAGACTTTCTAAATGTCTGTTGTCCCGTGGTGACTTGGTGAGCTTATGTCCATCTGGGGGGGGTCCCTCTGTTGATTCATTGTGCATTCAGAGAAGGTCTTCCGCATACCTTAGATGTAACCAGTGAGTATTTCAGTTATTGTTGCCTTGCTATCATGTCCACCCAGTCCATTTTTTTTTGGTGACCTTTGTCCTCAACAGAGCATTTTGCCCCAGGGAAGTGTCACTCAGATGTTTTCTCTGTCCGTGAAAACCCTTATCAATCAACAGTTTGTGAAATACTCAGATCGGTACATCTGACATGAACAACAATGCCACATACAAAGTCACTTAAACCACCTTTTGTCACCATTAATATTCTGTTTCAATGTCAGCAACATCTACGTGCATGAATACATTTATCTTCTGCCATGTGATGGGATGAGGAGCGACTATTTCAAGCACTTTAATGGGTTTACCTAATGAAGTGGCTGGTGAGTAGGTTTGATGTTTTAAGGGAGACTGGAATAAAAAGGTAGAGGTCAGTGGGGTGGATAGGAATATAATTTTTTTTTTTTTAACAGTTTCCCTAAAAGATATTTAAAATAGCTACATATGGCTTTGCTTACAGTATTGTGATGTGTTGTGTGTTCAATCGTTCAATCTTAACTAATGTGACATGTCTCCTAATACACAATCCTATTATAAACTCTGGAAATGTGCAATGATAACCATCAATATTGTTCAGTATTATAACGTAATACTCATTAATTCCACCCACATTGTGACCCGGGTGTCACAGAAAAGGTTACGTTCCATTATAACATGATCCTTTTTAAAAAAAACAAAACAAAATCCTTTTACATATATGGAACTTTTGTCAGTAGTTTTGTCAGTAGTAATGTTGAACCGGGCTCCAGGCGAATGGCCTTGAAGCACATGAGAAACAATAATAGACACGAGTGTCGCGGAGTATAGTTTCTGAAGATTTCTGTAAATCATATTGAAGGAGGGACTAATCCACAGCATGCAGGCCAGAATCGGGGTCCACAGCCATACAGCAGGCCCAGCATGCACTCATCCAACCAAGTGAGAAATGTCTCAGCAGGCAGCAGATTTAAAATCTACTGTGAAAGGCAGAGGGATTAACAGGGTGGCGATAGCTTTAATCGGCATTGTGTGAACTCAGTTGGCTTCAATGTATTAAAGTCTCAATCTGATTTTTTTTCTTTTTTTTTTTAAGGAAAGGTGATTACTTTCAACTAAAGTGTTTGCATCTCCAATGCAGTAAAAAGTCAGAATACAGATAAGATAATTCCTATGAATTGACACGATGACAAAATCTATTCTTCCCTACGCCATTCTTGCATCAATCACGAATGACATCGTGGCTGTTTTCTGTGCTGAAAAGGCAAACAATGCTTTGCGATCCGCAATCACCAACGTGCACCTCAGCTTCTAACCTGTCAAAGCGACTAGACAAAGACAAACAAATGGATAAGTCCCGTGAAAAGTGTAATCACCGAAAAGAAAACCTCATGCATTTATTCAAAACTTTGGCAGATCGAGCCTGAATATTAAGTTACTCAAACATGGGAATTGGTCTGAAAACAGATGTTTGCTGATGTTTGAGGAATCCACAGGTGAGCCATTTGGCATTTTGAGGTGCTTGAATCAACTATATTTTAATCAAATGTGAGACTTTGTTTTTTTTGACAGATCTGTTGAGGCTATTGTAAGAGGAGGAGCTTATCCACCGTTGTAAAATTCTGGGGTCTAATACTTAGAGACCGGAGCCACAGCTGGGCCAGGGTTTAATCATATGACACTTTGGGTTAAAATAAAAAAGGAGAATAAATAGGGAATACACGGATCAGCCATGTCCCCATAACTTATGATGCCAAACCTTGGCTGCTGAAACGTCTCTGACCCATAGAGACCCAGAGTCGACCGGAGGTTGGAAGGTTTGCTAGTTTTTCTGGTCTGATCCTCTAAGACTTGGTCGCTGTGTTTTGGAATCGGAACGGATTCGACCTGTTGGTCCAGCACATCCCACAGATGCTTGATTGGATCAAGAGCTGGGGAATTTGGAGGCTACATCACCATTTGGAAAAGGCATTGTCCTGCTGAAACAGGCCTTGAGAGAATACTGTTTCCACTGTTGCAGACCATGTACTTGTGTACAGGCAGCGAGGTGCATGTAACTGGCAAAGTAAAATCCACATGGATGATAGATTTTTGTCCCTGATGAGCATTGCCCAAAGTATCGCACAGACTCCACCAACTTGTCTTCTTCCCATTGCACATGCTAGTTCCAGGTGTTCCCCAGCTAAGCGAGACACACTTGTTTCAATGCTCCAGTTTTGATGTTTGCGTGGGCTTTGTTGGTGCTATTTGGGATAAATCAACATAAGACGCCCTGGCTGGTCTCTCGCCAGCCCTATGCACGGCAAACTGTAATGCAATGTATGGTCTCAGAATCTTCAATAAGAACCAGCGTTGACGTCTCCTGCAAGTTGAGAAAAAGCGACTCGTCTGTTAGATAGAACCACGCAGACCAACTGCTTCCACTGCCCACCACTAGCCCCGTTACCGGTTCACTGCTTTTCCTTCCTTGGACCATTTTTGAGAGATGTTTAAAAACTGCAGACTGTGAAAACCCAACAAGAGCTGCAGTTTTGGAGATGTTCTGACCCATTGGTTATCATGATATCATGGTTTTATTCCTAATATATACCACCTGCAGATGCAATGATAGACAGATATAGTTATATATGTCACCGATCACTGGTCATAACGCTGGACACTGTAGACATGTTAATTCCAGGTCCGTTTAGGTGTTTCTGGAGGAAAAACTGAATAGAACAGATGATGTGGACAGTTTTTTTCTAAAATGTCAGTCTATTGGGGGATTTGATGCTTAAGTATGAGGAAGAGTGGAGTAAATGGAGCCAAACTATAGGGTGAAAGTGAAGAGCAGAGTGAAGAATGGCGGACACACTTGAGTTTAATCCTTCAATAACTTCTCTTCCCTCCGACGCAGCGCCGAAGCTAAATTATCAGAGCCGCTTCAGATTGACATGTTTGCTTCATGAGCAGCCCGGCTAAATGCTGTGGTTCCTCCTAAAAAGCCATCTTGAGGTGTTCAAGGCTCTGGCTGACGTTCAGAGAGGATACACAGAGCTCAGCAGACTACAGACAAACTGTTAAAGCAATTTGGTCGGTGAAGATTAAATTCCGTCTGGGTGGGAAGGATCTACGAGGAATCCAATACTAACGCACGCCGTTTAAAGAGGACGCACACATACAAAGCTCACACAGGATGAGATCCAACACAGAGGGTGTAGTTGGGAATGTGGGGGGGAGGGGGGCTTCTGCTATAAACCGAATAAATAAATGGAAATAGGGACAGACATGTAACTTTCAGCCGAAGCCGTTGCTGCATTTCCTGCAGTCTGCAGCTCTGTTGTTGCTGATGGACAAGCGACAAACACACATTCACACACATGAAAACACATTGTCACTGTAGACAGATGGCGCGATTTGACTGAGATTAGGGCTTGTTTGTTTGGTCTTTTTTGTTATCGCTCAGTGTTTTTTTTTTTGTTTATCTGAAACATATTACTCTGCCAAATGTGAAACTGCCAGGCAAACAGCGAGGAGCGAGGAGGAAGAACAGAGATGTTTCTGTCTGCTCGCTCGGCTTTCACACTTGTCTCCTCCGGTGTTTCAGGTTACTCTGCCTGCTGGCATGTTTTGGGCCTCGCTGTGACTCATTGTACCTTCTCAATATGGACGCTTGTCCTCCTTGGGATGGTTAAAATGTAGGGAAAAATCGTGTTACCCATATGGAGCTGCAGCTGACTAACAGACCAGCACTGAATTTTTCTGAATTAAAAAAAAAAGAGTCCAGAAATGGTGTCGTCAGTGGTTCGTTTTGGTCGTGAAACGTCTTAAATGAGTTGTTGGACAGCTGTTGTTGCTAACCCGGCCTGGATACCTGAAAATCTGCGCCGGGGAGCAGCTCTGCTGTTGATGTCTATGTAAGTGTGACACACAAAGCTCAGTAATCCCTCAAACAAGGTAAAGCAGAAGCACATGCCTGAGGCGTAATGTCTGTTCACTTCGCTGCTTCAGCGTTGGATGGGAATTCACACCGTTCTTCTTTTCGAACCACTGCTCCCCCTCCTGCCTCCTGCATATTCTTTTTTTTTTTTTTTTACTTCTGGTTCCACTGCTTTATTAACCTTTCAAATGTTTTGTAAAGGTCAGATAATTTTTTTTTGGTAATTAAGCGCCACTCTGTGCCTTCTCGTTTGCAGATCCCAGTGAGACCGGGGCACTTCTCGGCGTGCATGAGTGTAAGGGCGCGTGTGTGAGTGTGTGAGAGCAAGTGAGCGTCAGCGCTCCCACATGGCCTCCATGCAGGACGGGCTGAACTTCACGGCTCCTCCCTACGGCAAGGTCCTGCTGCTGGGCGCTATCGCTGCTGCCTCAGCCTTTGTTGTTACGATCCTCATCGTGGTGCTCTGCGTGGGCTGCCAGAGGTGAGACCCGCACGCACGCACTCAGCCGAACAACTTCAGTTAAGACACAACAACATGAACACATCAAAGAAAAACATCTCCAACTTCGTCATTGAAACCCAAGAGTACCAAAAGTCAAAAGTAAAAAAAAAAGGCCTAAAAAGTAAGATTCACACTTCTATAGTATAGTGGTTATGTTGCTCTAAAACATTCCAGTAATTACAGATTGTTGAAAAATGCTGTAAAATTAGTTTTTCAGGAGATTGTAGGGGGGAAAAAAA
This sequence comes from Blennius ocellaris, assembly GCF_963422515.1. Taxonomy (NCBI): domain Eukaryota; kingdom Metazoa; phylum Chordata; class Actinopteri; order Blenniiformes; family Blenniidae; genus Blennius; species Blennius ocellaris. The sequence goes on from NC_137654.1 coordinate 22,434,452, forward strand.
ATGAAAGGTCAATTCAGGTTATTCATACAGTGTGACTGACACCAAAACGTACACTGCAAAGGCTCAAAGACTAGCCAAGTATGTGTATTCGGTTTGAAAATACGTCTAATATCCAATACAGCCGTCAAACAATTTGTGAATTTAATTTGACCCTGCATCTTACAATTTAATAGTTTTCACTGTTTCTGTGGCGTTTCGCCCTTTCTAATGCCAGCTAAATTCACAAACCTATTCACAAACACCCCGAGCTGCAGTTTTTTCTCTGACTTATCAGCTGGAAGCAATGACACTGTGTTGAAAACCAGTGGTCTTTGGTTTAAAACACAAACTTAACCTGCCTCGTTTCAAAGAAGAGGGTGGAAACTTTGTATTTGGTCCGAGCACTTTTTTTTTTTTTTTAACAGCTGCTGACAAGCTTTGGTTTGTGCGAATGTCACTGCGTCTTCCATGTCTGAAGACACTCGAACATCACAGCGCTGTGAGATTCTCTTGGCACGTGTTTGACCTCAAATAGGTTTTTTATCAGCTTTAAAGCTGAAAAGCTCCTCTCACCAGAGGCGACAGGCGGGGGCAGCGAGCGGTGAGCCGAGGGCCCCGTTAAGGAGATTCCCAACGTGTCGTTGGAGTTTGGGATGGTTTAAAGTTGTGCTGCTGATGTCAGCGATGTGCACCATGTGTCAGAAATTTCTGGGAGGCCCCCCCACCCCACTTCCAGCCAGTACACAGCCCCATTAGGGTATTGCTGTTGACAGTATCGCAATAAATACAGACATCAAATGACAGCTGAAGCTAAGAGAGAGAAAATATACAGAAAAATGAAAAAGAAATACGGGGAGCAGTTTACCGAGGATGCTCAATTATTTGGTTTTTTCCAAGGAAAAGAGACCCTCCATCCTTTCTCCTGCCTGGCGGTGCTTTATAAACAACAGGACCAATAACTAATAGCTTCTATTCTATTCTATTCTATTCTATTCTATTCTATTCTATTCTGTTCTGTTCTGTTCTGTTCTGTTCTGTTCTGTTCTGTTCTATTCTATTCTATTCTATTCTGTTCTGTTCTGTTCTGTTCTGTTCTGTTCTGTTCTATTCTATTCTATTCTATTCTATTCTATTCTATTCTGTTCTGTTCTGTTCTGTTCTGTTCTGGTCTGTTCTATTCTATTCTAAGCTGTTAGCCAAAATATTTTGAACATCGAAAAATTAATGATGAAAATAGCATGCACTGTTTTATATAAGGTATAAAAACACAACAGCCAAAATTATACATTTGACACAGAAGGGAAACAAAACAAGTAAGCCCAGTTTTGAGTCATTGAATTCTTTGACATGTCAGAATGGATTTGAATGATTCATCATCCAGCTTCATTATAACCAATTCAGGTCGATGCAAAGTTTGGGGGCAGTTTGGCGGGGAAATGTAGAGGCGAGTCAAGTGTAGAAAAGCACCTCATAGCTGCCCTGCTTGAGTAAATGTACTGGGTTGCTCGCCATCACTGGCACGCCCGATGCAAATATACTCCGAATGCCGCTGTCACATATGCAGAGTCATAAGATGACTCAGCCAAACGTGCAGCGTGACTCAGATGCAAACTCTGACACACGCAAACAAACACACGCATGCACGTGCACAAACAAATGCGTGCAAGCAAGTGTGCAAGCCTGCATTTGTTAAATCTGTAAACATTGCATCGGGAGACATTATATTACTTGACATTAATTTCCTGCAGACTGCAGAAGTCTTCACCTTAAATATTCCAGGATTTCATTCAGGAAGGACTTCATTTTTTGCGCGTCGGTCCTTTTATGACAGCTCTTGTGCTCTTGCGTTAAACACAGGAAGGGGAAGACACACAATGTCCCCGGCGAGGGTGGAAAGCACCGCCTCATGGACATGGTAGGTATCAGACAACGCTCTCCTCCATGTTTTGTTGGCATTTCAGCTGAGGTAGCCGAAGCAACTCGACTCGCCGGGGAACAATATCGCTCTGAGGACAACCTCTTCAGTCTTAATTACTGTTTAACTGGCCCTGTGTGTGCATGTGTGTTGTGCATGTGTGTGTGTTGCCAGGGTATACTCCGGCAGTCGAAGCTGCGGTCCATCAGTAAATCAGACACTGAGATGAACAAGATGAACTGCAATGGCAAAAGTGAGTGCGTCTTCCACATACTAATCCTGACTTGTGCTCTGTAAACACTGCCTTGCTGTTGTCAGGTAGAAAACCCACGTTGTCTTTTTTTTTTTCTCCAACAGCGACCCAAGTATGAAATATTATGATACAGGTTTTGTTTACATTTTGGTTTTCTCTGGCTTTTTCTTTTTTTGATCGGAACAAAGTCCGTTGGAAACATTCGACTCTTTGAGGAGCAGGTCTCGGGTCTCTGAACAAACTCTGGCGCAGTTCAGTCGAAGCCTGAATGTAGTTTAGACAGAAGAAACAAAAGCAACCAAACAGACAAAGTGACTGGCTGGGTGGTCCTATTCCATCCTGCAGAGGTTTGTTAGTGTGTGGAACAGAGTCATTCCTGCTGCTGCCTGTTGGATTCTCCGCCTGTAAACATGTGACTACAGTTACCCTGCAAATATTGTTAATCTCTGTTTAGACGTTCAAATGAGAAACAGCTATTTACACTGCAGCTGAGTAGTTAGCGAGTTAGTTTGGAGGTCTGCAATTTTTTTCTATTTAAACAAAATATAGCTCAAATGGGGAGGAGCTGCAGCACTGAGCTCACTTTCCCACCTGACCTGATAATGCAGGTTGCTGGGGTTTTTTTTGGCAATTGATACTTTTAGGGGAGTGCAACAGCAGCAAATATCAGGATTTTTGTACTTTTAGTTTTATTTGAGAAATCCTGACGAAAAGAAATAGGCGGAGGGTAAAACCATTAGAGAATTTGGGTATAGAGGCCCAATTATGCTTCCTTTATGTAAATTAGCGTGTGCCTTTAAAATATGTTATCATTCATCACTGCTTTTATTCTCCAGTGTGTCTCTTACATTGGCGTAGTAGTTAATCGTTACATCCAGTAGAGGACGTGCATTGATGAAACAGGCTCAGAACTCCTTAAAATAAAAGTTTGTTTCCCTTGTAGTATTTACATTTCCTCTGCGGGAATAATTCACCACCTTATGTTTTAAACTTTGGTTGTGAATATGCTTCTAAACTCTTCACACAAGTCATTGTCGGTGAGCTAATATCAAATTTAGCTTGTATTCATTCCGCGCATACATTGACTTTCCTGGAAGGCATTTTTTTTTTTTTTTTTCATTTCTGTTGACTGAAGTTACATTGTCTTCTTTGTTTGCTTTTGCTGGTTGCACATGACGTACAGTGTGCAACACTGCCCCTGCAGGTCACCAGTAGCATTACTGTTTGCCAGTAGCTTTGTGAAAACACATCAAAATACGCATTTAATAAATGTAGAAGACACCTGCCTGTTTAACGTCGAGCATAGTTGGGTGTTTAAGCTGCCTTCCAGCTGCTTTGAGGTCCCCAACTTAGAATCACATCACCCTGTTGGAATTTGTAGTAGCTCTGAAAAAGCATTCCTTGCACTTGCTCTTCCTGGATAGAAATTAAAAACATTATGTCGTCGTTGTCTGAGAACATCGTGAGTGCATACCCACAGGAAACACTGCACCGTACGGGCAAATGAAATAGTTTTAACATTAAAAGCACCATTCATGCAGCACACAGTCATTTGGAAATCTTCTCAAAAGTCCTCAAACTTGTTCAACCTGGTGGTCCCACCCTCCAGGAGGGGATCTTTTACAACCTCTGCTTTTCAACTCGGACAACTCCGACACTGTTAACCAAAACACAGAAACTTTGTTTGGGAAGAAAAACAATGCCAACTTAGAGTTAGTGGATTTATTATTTGTAACAAGCATCACCTTCTATAATTTCACTCATATTTAACAGGGAACAAAGTGTTGTTTGTGATTCTAGTCGTTTTTTTATGATCTGAATTTAATATGTGATTGAAGCATGTCCTGTGACGGGTTATCACATTTCTGTGACTCAATGTTGGAAATATCCGTGTAAACATAAACCTGAATAATATGCAACTTTTTTGTCTTTTCATCCCCGCTTTGGTTCAGACCACTGAACTGGACCACGAGTATGAACACAGTGTAATTCGCTAAAGTACTCGCAGAGTGTTGCCAATTTCCACCCGACTCAAACGTCATCCGAATTCCGGTCTCTTCGTGTCTGATCTGGCTCTAAATTCACGCAAAACTGGCTCTTTACTAAGATTTGAAGACTTATTAGAGGAGAAATTTACCCTAAAACAGAATTCACATTACATTTATAACTCTGTTTCATTCCTCTGGACTGTTCAGCCTTGATTCATGAACATGCATCTCTCTCTCAAAGACAGAAATCAGAGTGCCAAGACAATTCCTGGAGCTCCTTCACTGACAGTCAACAGGGAACTGTATTTGTGGGCACTGTGACAGTAGCCTGAGAGGGTTTGAAGAAATATAAGCATATGTCCTGCTTCATACTTGTCCTGCTTCCACTGCAGTGGAATGAAGCCAATTTGGATGCATATTCTCAAACATCTAAGTCAGTTCCCAGTTCACTGTCAGATTTTCACTCCTCTGAGCAGTGAGAGATTTTTTTTTTTTTTTTTTATGGTGTAGGTGTGTGTGGATTCTGTTTTACCGAGGGTAGCGGCAGCTCGGTTGGTGTAACAGCAGAGTTTAGGCGCCTTTCGGAGGCTTTGAGAGAAAAGGTCCAGCCTTCATGGACCTTCTGCTGCTGCCCAGCCGCCGGTCTAACTCTGACCTTCGTTCTCAAGGCAGGCAGCTTCCCCAGATCCCCTCTGGGACTGGAGAGGACGGCGAGCACACTTACTCTGAAGTGGGCCGGCGCTCCTCCACCTCACGTACTGACGATGCCCTGTACGCCATGGTAGGCAGGGCCGGGCAGACGGACACTCCGGCCCCTCCCGCCGTCCCTGCCAACACGCCGGCGCCGCCGGACCCGGACGGCGACGTGGAAGGAGGACTTCCCGAACCCGAGGCGCAGGTCATGACCCCCCCACACCCGCCGGAGACGGCCGAGTACGCCTGCGTCAGGAAGCTGAGGAAGGCCGACAAGGCGCCTCAGAAGAGGGACAGCGGGACAGATATGGGGGAGCCGCCGGCGCCGCCTCCGCGACACGCCCCGCCGTCGCATCCAGCCCCTCCTCCGCCGCACCCCCACAGCACAAAGTTGCCCCGCAGAAACGTTGAGGCCTTTAATGTCCCGTCATTCCCAAAGGTCGGTGGAATCGATACTTCTCTGTTTGACGTGGCAGGACGAGTTTCACCACTTGATTTCTTCCAGAGAGTTAGATAAGACGGATTTTTAACCCCACGTGCAAAGTTTCTCACCCATGCTTTTAAGAATGGAAGCGAATGAAAACTGTGTCACTTTTAACCCAAAACAAACTTTTCAGGGACGAGACTATCGCCATACGGGAGAGTAATCACTGGCTTTGTTTGCAGTTGGAGCAGACAGAACGCGTCATAATGGGCGTGTGCGGGGAACATATTACCTGGTTGTCTGGAAACTTCATAGAGCCCAACAAGGTGAAAACTCAGTTTGCGGCTGTGTGACTGTGAAGGAAACGTGAGAAGGCTTTTTAATTTCACAAGTGCCAAATCTGGAGAGAGTTGAAATCGAGTGAAGATTTTATTGCAATAAAGGAGGTTTAAGCCAATTAAAATGAGAGAAGATGAGACAACATAATCTCATTCTGATGACATATTACATATATTACAGACATTTAATTGGGTTTCTTAAAGACAATCGGAAACATTTTTCATCAACCTCTCAAAATCTATCTTAAATGCTCAAATCTAATATGATCCCGCTGATCATCATATGGATATTTGGCTGAATCGAACAACAGTTAGTTGTTACCTGCAGAGTCTGCGATGAAGCCTCCCCCCCCAGACTGACTGTCGCTGCACTGCCTTCATAGTTCGCCGTCTGAGCTGATGATGGTAAGAAAAGGACAGGAAACTGAAGTTGATGTCTGATCAGCTGCTCCCTTTTTACGGTTACATAAATTTGGAAAATTGCTGGCAGCAGTTACACTTCATGCTTTTTAATTACAACAACAACAACAACGCAGTTTCCACATCGAGAAATATATAACTAATTCACATTTCCCTGAGCAAATAAAGTGCTGCACTCTGTCTCTAAATATGATTAAAAAAACAGAATAAATATGAATGCTTGTAAAAAAAATGTGCAAGTAAATTGATTCGTAACAGATCCAGAAAGTCAGTGTTGTCCTCAGTCAGTCAAAGCAGTTCGATCTTTGTCGGAATACAACAAACAAGATAACATAAATAGACGAGCAAGTTTTAGAGGTGCTAATGGGATTTTGTTATTTTGGGACAGAGCTGAGCAAGAGACACTTGAAAGCAGTACAGATCTTTTTTTTTTCTTCTTTTTTTATCTAACTCTCTGCGAGATATTCAAGCAGCTGTTGTTTCTTAAAACTATTCCTTTATGAATGCATGGAAAAAATGTGTGAATGTGACATGGCGCTCCTCTATCCATGATTTCTAAAGGTAATATGAAACCTCCTCTGTTGTATCAAAGGAAATATTAAATTACATTTTAGAAAAAAATCATTTGTGATGACACTGAAACAAAGATGATTCACTGGAGCTTCAACTGAGACGTCAGGACCAGAAAGTGAAAATGCAGATGTTTGTATTTGGAAAAAAAAACGTCAGCAGGAACTGTGCAGTTTGTTTTCTGAGGAGAAGTGAGAAAGTGATGACTGGAGGGTGAGAGGAAGCTCAGAGATAAGTTGGTTGGTTGTTATTGTCTCCGGAGGTCCGGCAGGAGCTGATGAGATCACACAAAGTGGAGTAAAAGTGAGTCGACGCTCCGTGTTGTCGAGTCAGCTCAGTCATGGGCGGATTATGAAACTGGGCCCCTGGGCAGTGTGATGGGAAAGGAAAGACACCCCCCCCCCCCCATTTGGTCTATAAGACTGAAAGAGACACAAAACAGAGACGAGCTGCGATGCTGACAGGAGAAATCGTCTGTATCGTTCGGCGTCACGCCGGAGATTTTAGGGGATGAATTGTTTCCCTTTTGCGTTTCACCTTCTTGGTGACGTTAAACGTCTTCATGGGTGCATTTTTGGGTTTCTTTAACTCACTTGTTGTCTTTCATCATCCTCTTCTTTTTTCGCTCCGAGTCACTGTCTTGGGTTTTCTGTCACTTTGTGGGTTTGTTTTTTTACCCCCCCCTCACATTTAGTTTCTTCAAATTATGTCACGCATCTTTTCAACCTGTGGTTTAGCTTGGGTCTCCTATCGGATGTGTTGGTGTCTGTGGTCATTTGAATTTATTTTTTTTCATATTTTTGTTTTTTTTAATGTCCTCATAGTAGTTTTTCCACATAATTATAATATTTGTAGTTTGTGTTATGATTTTTTTATTTGGGGGGGGGGGGGCGTCACTGCATGGCCTCAGTTTTGTGTCGTATTAGGGACATTTTCTGTTTATTCACGGCCATTTTGGGACCATTTGTGATATTTTATGACTCAGGTTTTGGTTTTTAAGCATCTCCTTCCAGAAGTTTGTCACTTCAAGGTCACCTTTTGGTTATTTTGTGTCACAATTGCAGTTTTGTTGCAAATATTTGTAGACATTTATTTTCTTTGAAGTGACATTGTGACATATTTTTGTTATTATATTCCCACTTGTTTAATTGTGCACATGCCTGAGGTTATTTTATGTTTTTCGTGACGGTCATGGATCACTTTTTCATTGTTTGGTTTTTCCCCCCCATAATTTTGTTGCTTTGCCTCTTTGAGCCATGCTTCGTTGCATCGAGGTTCGTTTCCTTCACTCGTTGTGTGTTTTTGAGTAATTTGGCACCTTTTATTTCCATTGTGTGTCTTTTCGGGCTCTCCCAGTATATTGTATTTCTGTGATAAGATCCAGGAGTCTCTGAATGCTCACTTCGTTGTGCTTTTATAAACAATATGCTGTATATTAAATACACTCAGTGGTCACAGCATTAGTTATGCCTTGGTTTTAGCTGGTTTGACTCCTTTCTGCCTTCACCTCTGTCCGTTTCGTGAACTCATCATCATGGGCAAAGAAACCAGTTGTGAGATGTGGGACTGCAAGTAATGACCAGAAAAATGAAACCCTGTGGTCATGATAGGTTGTATACATGGTCAAGAACAATCCTCAGGAAGACTGTGATGTTTAACTCTTGAAGAAATGTGGATACCCTTGTTTATCCGCCACAAACAGCATAAAACTAATCATGCAACAATATACATGAAATTTAAAAGAGGAACTTCAAATACAAGATGATGCAAACCATTATGCATGCTCCAAACAAATTTCTGACGACAACAAAGACCTTCTGGCTGCAATTATCTACTCTTTATATTTTGGGTAAACAGTTTTAAAGAAGAAGCCTAACAAATAGACTTGATTTCAAAGGGATGAATTAGGCTCACGTCTGCAGTCATTTCATGGCCAATAGCAGTCGACATTACGAGACAGGATGTATCCATGTTTTTCATATTGTTTACGGTACATCGGATTAGAATCCAACATGTGAATTTTGCAGAAACAATTCGAAACTCATCATCAAAAGTCAAGATTTTTCTAGTCTTCTGCTATTGTCCATCAAGGGGTCAGAAGTGGTCTTCTGCTCTCCTTTGGCCTTTGACAGCCAGAGAACTGCTGCCTATTGGACACTTTCTTGTCACTTGTCACACCGCACTTACCCTCCATGAAAATTTCAAAAGATCGTCAGTTTTTGAAGCCATTAGTTTCATGTCTAATTCTAATTTTTAGACAAATGGTCTTGACCTTGTCTACAAGCCTTCATTTTTGGGGGGTTTGGGACTATTTGTAACAGTTGAACAGCGTTACATGTTGTGGACAATTCTGGGCAGAATCTCTCGGGTTTCCCGGTGTTGCTGCACGGCCGTGCTCGCGTCGCCGTTTCCTCCCGACGATGAGCTGCATTGAGCACAGTGTTGTGACATGTTGGCACGTCGAGAGACGTCTCGTTGAGGTTCGGGCAATGTTTATTTGTTCTCGGTGATAGTATTTGTGCTCTCAGCGGTGTCACCCCTTCCATATGCTCAGAGCCGCAGGAGTGTGGGCAGACTGTCTGCTTTGCACCGCGGCTCGCACCCCCCCCCCTCCCCCTCCCTCCAGGTGACAGTGGGAGACCATTTGCTGCCCTGCGTGAGGTCAGCGAGGTCGCTCTGTCTGCTGTGACCCGAGTTCAGTAACACGCACAGTTCACGGGCTAACATGTGTAAGCAGTTTGCTCGCAGGCCTGCTCGCCACTGATTTTTTTTCCTGCGGATGACGCAACGTGCTGAAATTGAGTCATCCGGCACATAAGCACATGGTTCCTCACAGGCTCCACCTTCCAGGGAAAATCTATTCAGTGCTGCTGTATGAGCTCCATCCGCTTCATTTCTAACACTGCAGAGCCCCCTTTAAAGGGGTTAAGTGATCTTCTATGGCTCCCGTTACGTCTCTTTTTTCAAAACGCAGTCTTTTTACATTCATGAATGCTCATTTGTCATTGCGGCGCCAATGCGCGAACACGTGACCGGCTCTGCCCAAAATGTGATTTGTCGTTCTGTTGACAGGAAGTGATGTTTATGGGCAACGGGGAGCAGTACATCTGGAAGCCTCCGGAGGATGATGACATGCTCCTGCTCCAAAATAAAGCCCTGGGCCCTCTGGGTGCTCACACAGTGGAGAATATACAGCCGTCCGCTGCTGCGGTGAGCCTGTGTGAGCCGCTGGTTCACCAACATTCAGCTCAAGACAATGCAACAAAACACAGTCTATATTATAACTATTTATTTATTTATGCAGAGTAAACACCTAAAATGACGCTGCCGAATATAAACCAAAGCCACCGGGTGACGACAGTCACTCAGTCAAGGCACAGGTGATGGATCAGGGTGAGGAACAACGATTTAACATGAGGAAGTCAAGGAGGCTCAAGCGAGAGACAGTTAGAATCTCACATCAGACAACACACGACCCATGACAAAATTATCATCGAAAAAAAAAACAAATGGTCAAAAGCATAAAATGACATAAAATATATTAACAACAGCTGTTAAAATCAAACAAATCTCATAATGTGAAACATCAGTCACATTCATGTCACAGACTTAACTAACAAACTTAAAGGCAGAGTTAAGTTGCCGGTCCGCCGATAATAAGAACGCATATAATATGTTCTCTACAAAAATTGTATTGGTTAATGTAGAAAATATAAGTGCAATATAATATAGTTTTTTTTTTTGTCATTTATATTCATATTTTGTCTGTTGTAAATAAAAGCAGGAGGATGTGTATTTCTGGCTACCTGGAAAAGGTAACAGCTTGAGAAATAGGTTAGTGTTTTTTTTTTCTTTTCCTTTCAGCAGACTCAATGTTTTTTCATCCTCACCGTCAAAAGAGTCTCCGAGGATTTTCAGAAAAGCAGCAAGTTTTGTTAAATGTCCTGTTTTATCTTTCAGTGTGACGACCCTGCAACGATCGCACATGAGAGACACGAGCCAGAGCTAAATTTAATCACACATTGCAAGTCACCGTGCCTTTTAATAGCTGAATTACATCACGTAGGTGGTAGCGTTTTATGCAATTTAATTCAATAAAGTTTATAGATATCCCTGATAAATCTCCATCCTCTATAGCTGGAGATTTGGTAAAATACAATTGTTGTTTGAGTTTCTATAGGTGATCTTGGTGGGCAGGAATAGTTAAATGAGCAGTTTTATTTCAGTGATACAAGCAGAGAACAATACAGTACGTGTCTATTAAATGAGGCCCAGGAGCCACGAGGTACATATTTGATCAGAAGAGGGTATAAGTAGCGGTCCAGTCGCTGATCTCCTGGTGTTTGTTTGACTGCAGGTGGCTGAGATGTACTCTAAAGTGTGTAAACCAGGAAAGAAGAAGAGAGCCATGCCGGGGTCTCCCCCGGGCAACCCCGGCTTCCGGACCTTGGGTCGAGGTGACCGGGACCGAGATCGGGACGGGGGTTTTAGCGTAGTGGTCAAACCCCAAACGTGGGCACCTCAGGAGGGCAAAGCGGTGGGGGGGCCCCTGGATGACCACTGCTACGAGTCCATCGGGACGGAGGAGTGCGACCTGGCCTACGACAACCTGGAGGGCGGCGGCGCCTGGAAGCGGGAGAGACCCCCCAACACGTGCGCCACCCTGCGGCCACGGCGGAAGAAAGCCCAGCAGCCCCTCCAGCAGCAGCAGCCCCCGCCGCCGCCGCCGACGCAGCAGACCCCCAAGTTACAACACCTGCCTGCCAAAGCCCTGCTGCTGCCGGGGGAGAACCTGTACGAGAGCATCGGCGACCTGAAGCAGGGCTCCGCCACCTCCTCCACCACCACCATCTTCACCTTCAACGATGGCATGGAGATGTACGTAACGGGGCTCTGAGGCTGCACTGTGACCCCCCCACCCCTCCTTCCTCCTCCTCCCTCCCCCCCCGCCACGTGTCCTTCAAACAAGGAGCTGAGCTAAAACCACAAGGAGTGACGGCTGAGCCCCTGTCATGCTCACCCACACATACTGTTTACATTCAAGTCATAACATCAAGCCTTTCTCAGGCTCCAGAGGCCTTGAGGCAGTAATGTTGATCTGTTATGACCTGGGCTGAATACAAAGTCCAATCTATCAAACTTGTAAGGAATCCAAAGGTAGTGAATAATGAGCACAAGACCTTTGCAGAGCAATCTGTAGGTAACAGTAGCACTTCTATTTTACTGATACACATGTGCAAAGCACAATAAAGTGAAAAAAGAAAAAAAAAAAAGAGAGAGCTTAAATTCTTCCTCAATTCTAGCGGGTAAAAAAATAGTCATATATATTTATCTGGTCCGAGCAGGACTCCTGTTTAGGGAAAAGGCACAGCATTGTGTGTAATATTTTGGTAGCGCTTAGTCTGTTGTGAACAGGCCTTCCCCCTGTAGTTGGTCAAGACGTGATTCAGGATTTAAATGATATAAAGGAATGAATTACCAATCAAAATACTTGAAAGCTCAGGGACCAAGAGAAACGATTATGAGAGTATTATAACAAGAAATTGCACACATTTTGCATTCCTCCTGAAAGAAAAAGAAGCTTCAACTAATTTCGCCCATCTCCACACATTGGAAAGCCGATCGGATACTTCTCTTCCATCACCTTCTGTTTCACATCACGCGGACTGAACACTGTCTCCACTGCCGTCTGTAAATGAAGTGTTTTACTTTGTCGATCCTGTTTCTGCACTTTGCCTGCTACACGTTGCATGCTTAAAAAAAAAAAAAAAAAGGAAGAAAAAAAAAATCCAACAAAAAAAGTCAAGCACTGTCATGTGGTACCTCTATATGAATGTTTTATTTTCTATTGTCGTTGGTTGTTTATTTTTTTTAGTGCGTTGCTTTATTTCTCTGTAGAGCTCAAAGCCGGTTAGATTAAGGATGTCTTTGGCTTGGTGGGACACTTGGAGAGGAGCGTTCATTTTTCTCTCCCGCGCCTGCGACACACACACACACACACACACACACACACACACACACACACACACACACACACACACACACACACACACACACACACACACACACACACACACACACACACAGAGTAAAGATGCCATGAGACTAAAGAGAAACTGCTCGAGTCCTAAAAGGTGGAGACAGTCCACTCGACACCCCCCCCCCCCCCCTCCACCCACCCCCTACACCACCACCACCACCTCCCCCCACAACAGGCCTCAACAGCCTCCTGCTGCTCAGTCCTCCTATCTGTGGACTGTTCATCTGCGAAGTCTCTGCCTTTGTGGTCATTTGAATCTGCTTGGGTTTTCATCTTTAGTGCAGCGTGGAAAGCTACAGTAGAACTGATGTGTATTAAGCAAAACGTCACGTCCCATCATCACGCCATCGACGAACACTATCTCTGTTTATCAGTGTTGAAAAATATCGCAGAAATGACAACGACAAAAAAAGAGAGAGAGAAAAAAAAGAAAAGTGAAGCGAACGGTTTGCAAAAGCAAGCAGAGCCACGAGGATCAAACACACACAAACAGAAACGATTTCATTCGACCAAATATCCCCAGCAAACAATGTGATTATACTGTATGTTGATGCAATGTGTATGTACATGACAAACGAGAAAGAAAAATAAATATATCATCAGTGTCAAGAAATCTATCTTTTTCTATTTATGTTTAATTGTGTTTTTGGAATGACTTAATCTTGTGACACAAACTGCAAAACGAGCTGCAAATGTACAAAATTTCAGTGTTATTCTGTTTGTTGTTTTTGAAGCCATGAAGCTACGGTGTGTTCTTGGAAAGCCCTGCTAAGTTAAATGTGGCAGCTAATGTTGTGTGTTTGCTATTCAGACTACAGGGTCTTGTACTCAAAAAGCGTGTAATTAAGTGCTAAGTGCAAAAGATTGTAATGTTTTATATCAAGAATACTATTCATGAAATGTCAGTCAAGTTTATACTTTTGTAATAAAGTGGCACTTTAAAAAAAGATCCTTATTCTCATAGTCTCGCTTATTAAAAATGTGCAGAGAACAGGATTTATTTGACAGACCAAGTCTTTCCCCTGAGCTTAATGAGCTGCCTGTAGATTCACGTGTTTAGTTCCTGAAATAGAAGGCAAAACCTTTGCACACCTACATATTACCATTTCAGGAGTTATAGATCGAGATGCATGGAAATATTTTTCACAACTTTAACGTCTGGAGCTGCTTTTTGTTGTTTTTCCTCTCAATTGTGCCTCATTTCTTTTGTGCACAAACTACAACCTCATTTCTCGAGGAGGAGCGTGTGTGTGTGTGTGTCTGTGTGTGCACGTGTCGGAGTAGCACGGTCTGCATCTGAGTAGCTGTGGTGGGGGGTGAAGGGGGGGAGGGGGGGGGGCGAGGGAGAGAAAAAAAAATAGGTCACCCCTTAAAACAAAAAGCTTGCAGTCAACATCGCAACCGTCTGCTGAATTTTCATTGGCGCGCTTGTCTCCATGGTAACAGGTTAACCTTGAGGCAGTAGTCACATGGGCGAGCGAGTCTTCTGCTGTCTTGGAGAATACCGCGTGCGTCGTATGACATCCGTGATCAGTGTGTCACCCGCTCGGCGGCGTGCGGAGGGAGAGGAGGAAGAGGGAGGAAGCCCAACCAAAACAGGGAGGAAGGTGTTGGAAGAGGATGGCGCGACGTTCACAGCTCATACGTGGCGTGCTCGTCTCGCCGTGAGGAGCATGAATGGCTGAATAAATACATGAATGAAGGCAGGCACGTTCATTGAAGGTGGACAAAGGTGAAGAGACACATGCTGCAACAAGGAGACGATGTGTGTGTGTGTGGGTGTGTGTGTGTGTGTGTGTGTGGGGGGGGGGGGGGGTGTTAGATGTTCATTTTTGCAGCATGCGCATTAATTTTGCGCCATTAATGAGATACGAAAGGCTGAATTCAGTTGGTTGCAATCCTCCAGCAGCCGCTCAGTATGTAAAAGCTCCAACTTGTGATTCAGGTGAGTCTCCTCTCCTGCACCGCACTGAGCACATCTCTCTCGGGGACGCTGGTTATAAATCACACTTGAACCGAGCTCAAGATGAGCGACACTGACCCCTACCGGCCGGAGACGGCATCACAGCGCGGAGCCTTGCCGGTGAACTCTTCAGGCCAAAGCAGACACACTTACTCTTTAGTGCACAATGATAATCTTTACTCAGAGGTTTTTTTTTTTTACGTTGATCGAGAGGAGAGCAGATCTTGGAAATGTTAAAGTTACTGATACCAGAATCTACATGGGGAAAAACGTGTCACCAATCTTTTGGCGATGAGCATTTCTGTCTGACGCTGCAATCCCAAATGAAACCCCCCCCCCCCCCCCCCCCCCCCCCACCCCCACAAAGAGCAGGTATGTTTAATGAGGAATTGCTATAGATGTGTTCTTCCCTAGTTATACGTTGTTGTTTTTTAAGGTCATGTTAAACTTGTTGGGACGTCCTCTAACATCTGCCTGAACCTTTGTGACCTCGCTGATAATCTCACACACACACGCACTCACACAGAGCATCCACCAGCAGCTGTGGTGACTGGAAATTAAACTTGCAGTTGAATCATCTCAGTTTTCCTGAACGTGAAAATTTTTTTGCAATATTACTCAAAATCACACCAAAAAAAACCCTCTCCTTTGCGATTCACCTTTAATATAAAATTTCTGACAACTACTCTACAGTAGAAGTAAGTGTACACTGTTATACAATTTTTATTTTTATTTTTAAAAAAAAAAGGACTTTTAGAGCAGCAGAAAGTGTAAATGGATGTTCACAGCTTGTCCCCCTGAGGTCGGCCGCAGCAGCTGTTCATTAACTAAAAACGTCGTCGCGTTGTGACGATGTACGTGAATCTTGTGTGATTTCAAAGTCTCCTGACGCCATCAGCACGCAAAACAAGTTCTCAAGAGTCGTGCCACAGAAAAACCGTGTTGCTTTGAAGAATCTCTTGTGTGAATAAATAATTAAAAAAACATTTCATTTTGAAGATGCTCGATCAGGGAAAAATTATTTCCTTTTTCTATCTTGAGATAAAACAGTTTGTTTTCGTATTATTGTCCAACCCTTTACATGTTTGCCTTTTTCCGTTATTTTACTGTTGAAGTCAGATTTGGTGGGGTAGTTTTATGTATCTGGTGTCGTTTGTTTGTTTGTTTGAGTGAAATGGTAAAATAAAAGAAACGTGATTGTTTTGTAGATGCTGCGTTTGTGTGTATGTCATTTCAAACTGTAAACAGTGAAGGTACTAAATAACATTCACATTATTCAAAGTGAAGCTTTAAATTAAAGTGATCTTTAGGCTGAAAGATTTGTGGCGACCACCAGTTCTTCTTCTTTTTCTACTCACACATGAAAAAGAAGCAATTGAGGTTTCAGACAAATACCCAGGAGACTCTGGGACTGTTCATCTAGCACCACCATGAGGCAGAAATCGGTTTCTTCCGTTAAAAACGCCTCATCTCAGAAACCATTTTCTGCTTCCTAATAATGGCTCACAATTTCTTTGGCGTGTGCTGCATAACTGTGAGACTCGGTTGTACTTTGGTTTGCTAACGCGATGAAACGCGACCTGCTGCCTGAGGAAGCCACGCGGAGCTCATCTCGCACTCCTGAAGCTTCACTCGCTCCCCGCTCACGCTCACATCGTCCATCACTGTATCCTGAACAGGGTCTCCAACCACTGCAAACGCGTCCGTGTGGAGTTTCCATGTTCCCCCTGTGCCTACAAGGCGCTCTGATTTTCACCGCTTCAGCAGCTTCGCAGTGTTTTTACACTGGCGCTCACATTTACCGTTCGTACACGCCAATGATGAAGATGCCCGGCCTCCCATTAAGGAGGGGCCGATGAGTGTCTCGTCCACTTTTGACGTGTGGACGAGGTCAAACCATGCGCTCCACCAAACAGAAAGACATCTGGACGGTTATATCCTGAATTAGTTTGACCCGGATGATAATCTGCGTTGGAAACCGAAGAGCTGGATGTGAGAACAGCTGCTGCAACCCGGTCCTGGATCAGATCCGTTTGCTGTGTTAAGTGTTATTGCATTGCTGTACGGCGAAGGCGATGGCGCCGTTTAGCGTCTGTGACTCTTCTCTATGAAAGTATTGGGAAAGAGATCAGCGTGTCCCGCGTGCACACGGCTGGACTGAGACTCGGCGGCGGAACGAGAGTACAAAATAGCATTGTCGTGTACACAAAAAGGTGGACGTAGCAAAAGTTTTGTGAGTCGGTGCCTGAAGAGGAGGACACACAAGAGTGTAAATGGTAAAGCTTTCTTTTTTTTTTTTCCTCCTTTCGCTTTCTTGGAACAGATGTTTGAGTCAGTATGACACCTGCTCCTCGTCCTCCCCATCGCTCCAGGCGTCAGAGCCGTCCGTCCCAAAGTAACGGTCCCCGAAGTCCCCTGAAAAGGACATAACAGAGACATCAGAGCGGGACGTGAAACCTAATAACCCCCCCCCCCCACTACAGTCTGCATGTTCTCCCTGTGCAGGAGTGGAATTTCTCTAATTTGCTCCAGCCTGTTGGATGAACTTGCAAAGTCCAACAATTGTATTTTTTTTTTTTTTTTTTTTTACAAAGGAAACATTACCGAACACTTTTCATGAACAATAACGTTGCCCTGGTGTTTCTTGCGTTATTCACCAGCTGTGGAAATTGTGTGTCTCGAGACACGACCGAAGAAGAGAAACAC
Organism: Blennius ocellaris; assembly: GCF_963422515.1. NCBI lineage: Eukaryota > Metazoa > Chordata > Actinopteri > Blenniiformes > Blenniidae > Blennius > Blennius ocellaris. The sequence goes on from NC_137654.1 coordinate 22,451,741, forward strand.
TGCTGCCGAGATCGATTCATTTCAGATCCTTGTGACAATTTAGACGAATTCTGATCATTTTGCATGTTGCAATGGGGGTTTTTGACATGTCGTTGTGTTTTGTGGCAAAAACATTATTCAATTTGTGCGTGTAACTGCCTAATCTCACTTCTTTTTATTCGTAAATTTCAACCATTTCAGGTTCCACAAATATACATTTCATTAACTTGTGATAAAGTACTCCTTCAAATTAAAGCAAAAGGGGAACACTCAGAGATGTTGTGGGGTACGCGTGTTGTGACTTCGCTGTCCTGAGCCAGTTAAATTGAGATGCATGAGAACTAAAATGAACTTTCACCCCTGGGAAAATAAACCTAAATCCCACTTCGGGGAAACAAAACACTTCTTTCGTCGTACGGATGCAGAAGGAGAAGAAGTACGATGACGCGTGTATTTTCCTTACCGATTCCAGGAATCACGTGCAGAGAATCGTCCAGGCTTTTGTCCACAGCCGTGGTGATGATCTTGACCTTGGGGAAGGCGTAGGCCACGGAGTGGACGCCGAGCTCCGCCATCAGCAGCGACACCAACATGATCTTCTCCTCCTGCACCTCGTGGTCCTGCTCGGACACACGGCAGAGGGGACGGCGGTCATGGCGACACCGGAAAGGCTCAATTAGTGGGCGTGAAGTGACGCGAGAATCGATTTTGGCATTTGGCTTCAACAGGTTTGACACTGGTGAACTCTAACCGTGACAAATGGCGAACGTCTCTCGGGCAAAGACGAGCAATAAAACACAACAGCCTGACCTTTGGGGAGGAGTGTTGCATTGTAGACTCACTTGAGGGGATGATTAGGCTCATCTGCACCTACCAAGTAGGTGGACAGTGAGAGCGTGTCACTGGCGATGGCGCTCAGTCATGTCGGCAATCAAACATAGACTGAGGCAACGTTCTGCCATCACCCTAACCTCTTTAACCCGACGGCTGCAATCTGCACTTATTTGCAACAGAAAAGCAGCTGAAGATCCTTGCAACACTGACACGTCACCTAAGCGATGGTTTGCGGATGCCAACGAAGGTAAAATGGCGGTACTCTTTGATCCGAAGTGCTTTTCAATTCCATGTATTCTACTGCAGCTTAACTTACCTCCTCATGCAGTCATATTAACTTGGAATAATAATAATAATAAGGGTGCTAAAATGGTGCAATGAGGCTTCATGTATCACTTAATCTCTGCATCAAAAATAAGAATAATGTCTCAACTGTGTTACTCTCCTTCGGCTTGAAGAAGAAAAAAATAAGAAATCCTAGAAGGCATGTCAGACTTTTCAGTGCTTTCCACCATTTTACACATTGGTGACCGACGGGCAGGGGGGGCTGCCGTCGTGGTTGTACTGAGGGACAATGAGGTTAATCTCCACCCACCAGCAGGACTCGTACGGCCATCATGGCGGCAGCGCCGGTGGAGACCGTGCTGTCCATTAGGATGACATGATCCTCGCTGATGTCTTTGGGCAGTCGCAGGTAATGCAGCTGGCGAGGCCAGAGAGGAGGAGACCGGTTACCATGGTTACAGAAGCAGGAAGGGTAGTTACCACGGAGACACACATCATGTGGAAGAAATAAATAAAAAGACAAAAAAAACCCCCCCTCCCGAACAATCAAGAACGCTCGTGTCCGTTTGATGTGATCTTCGAGACGTTTCCGTAAATGTTACAGTTGCTGACGAGTTACCGGTAACCGACTGTGGTTTACTGTGGCCTGATGACAGTTTTGTTTTTGTTGTTGTTGTTGTGACATAAGAAGAGATTCGACAATGGAAGCTGGATTCAAATAAATCAAATAGACTTGACATTTACTGGCTTCATTTCTGTCTCCCTGCACACACCTCTGCACTTCACCGGTTTGATAACAATAATTGATCAATAACGTGGACTTTGACTCACGGTGCTGACTCACTTCGCTTACCGACTTACAGAACAGATTATATTTATCTCACAGATTCACCACTGTTAGAAGAATATGCTTATGAGGCTCTGCTGAGAAAAACTCTCCAACCAAAAAAAACCAACCAATATCTATTGTCAATTTGGAGTTAAGTACTAATTGTACCTCTGGCTCGCCGGAGTCCAGGTTCGTCTGGATGAGGATCTTTCCGATCCGGACGTCCTTGCACACGGCCCTCAGAGCGGGCTCCATGGTCTCTCCTGCCCGCAGGATGGACACGCCGGTGATCTGTGGGGAACGACGCAGCACAATGAGCCGCGGGAGGCGCTCGGATGAGACGCAACAGGAGCTCTGTGGAAGACAAACCTCAACTCACCCCTTTACCGTTGCAACGGCGACCCTCGTATTCGTGGCCCTGAGGAGTCTGAACTGCATATGACTGTCAGGAGGAAAACAGGAGTTTGTTCAGTCAAACCGTTAATATAAAATACACTAATATAACTGTGCATTCAGTCGCGATTCATCAATCTTCTTTTTTTATATGACTGCATATAGGTAAACGACACATCCGGGAGGAAGCTTAACATTTCCAAATTCCCCAACCAGGAGCTCTTTCTGAGAAAACACATATTTCTTTAGGTGATAAGTACTCTGCCCAAAGGCTTGTCACTTAAAGCTTTAAACTGCTTTAAACAACACAAAATTGCCGTTTGGGGTGACATAAGTAAACCATAACAGTGAATTAAAGTCTCTGGTTCTCAAACTTTGTTTTCCATCAGATTTATGAAAGCTCTATGGACTCAATGTAGGGTTTATAATAATATTCCCAAACATTACACTGAAGCCAGACGCACCTCTTTTTTAAAAAAAAAGCAGGAGCCTTCAGGTGTGCTCCATATTGTAAAACGTATGCGTTGGATCAAAAGTGCAGATGAATGACTATTTAGCGTGAACTCACCTGAGATGGTAGAAATGTGAGTGCGTGCTCTATAAGAAGACGCATTAATCTCTTTGAGTAGAAAATAAACTCGTCTCGGCTGGTTTCTTTGTTCCTGGAGGGGAAAAGACAATTTCTTTTAAAAACTTGTGCTGCGGTGCAGAGACGCACGCGCACGCACGCACACGCACACGCACACACACACACACACACACACACACACACACACACACACACACACACACACACACACACACACACACACACACAGGTACCTGATGATGGTGTGCAGGCCCTTGACCTGCGGCGTGCTCTCCAGCACGCTGAGCGTCTGCGGCAGCGGCTGCGTCTGCTGGCCAGAGGCCAGGAGCGCCCTGAAGCGGAAGGGGAGGTTTGTTCAGCTCAGATCAGGCGAACGGAAACTTTTTTAAGGGCGTTCCATTTCAGAGTAAAACTTAAAAGCACAAAGACAGATGAGGCGCGGAGCGACAAATCATTTTGTACGACGAATGGATGAAAAGCGTCCTAATCACAAAGAAGAGGAACAAAGTCACAGTAGGTGTCAGCGTACCTGACACTGAGCTCACGCTGCATTCAAAAAAAAAAAAAAAAAAGGGTGAGAGAAAGGCTGAGAAATAACACAGAAGGAAGAAAGTCTTCACAAGATCATCACCATTAACTGTGATTAATAATGACTCAGTCACTGATGCCTAATGCAAACATGAATATATTTTAATGTAAATGATCTTATTTGAATTGAAACAAGTTTGTCTTCTGCTGAACATGTGTTTTTAGAGGGCTACTTGCGCCGTTCAGTTCCCATGTTTATTGATTTTAATTTTCCCGCAGAGCTCTGAAAACCTCATCACTGAGATTTCTAAGAAACATTGTGAATTTACTTATGATTAGCTTATTTTTGTATTCTTCTCCACTTCAAATAGGAGTTTATGTCTCGTGTTTTTCCTTCCTCTTAATATAAACCAGCAGCAAAGTAACTGGAAATTATTATGAGCATGAAGTCTATGATACCAACTCAAAATTAATTGTGTTCGCATTAAACTCGCCACAACTATTTGACCATTTTCTTTTTTTTTAAATCAAAAAAGTGCGAGCAAATTCAAATTTAGGCATCACTTCTCAAATCAGGCACCTCAATGTTTTGCAAATTACATTTTTCAACATAATAAAAAAAAAAAGTTACAAAAAGTGTGATCGACTCTGTATGTTCCAACTTTTGTACACAAGGTGGCGCCACCCTCTCTGGGTAACTCACCTCTTCCAGCTGGCTGTGCACGTGCTGGACTATCAGATCGAGGGCCACCATGTTGCCTCCACCTAGAAACAAACATCAGTCAGACGAGCTCGGACGCAAGGTTCTGCAGTTTGTTTGTTTTTTCTGCTTTTGTGCAGCAGATTTATTTATGTGTCAGAATTTACTTAGATTAGTTTGAAAGTTTTTTGGTTTTTTTAACCTCTGGGCACGACGATGTCTGCCAGCCTCATGGTGGGCTCGATGTACTGCTCGAACGCCGGCTTCACAAACTTGTTGTACTGCTTGATGACGCCCTCGATGTCCCGTCCTCGCTCTGTGATGTCCCTGCGGAGCCGGCGGACGAGCCGAATGTCCGAGTCCGCGTCCACAAAGATTTTCATATCCAGGAGCTGCAGTTGGTTAGAGAAGAGTCAACGCCGCTCGACGGCTCAATGGCGTTCGCTCCGGCACAAACGACAAGCTTCACTTCACTTGAGAATTCTTCAAAAGAGAAATGAAAAGAGCCCCCACCTGAAGAAGCTCTTTGTCCGCAAAAGACATAATTCCTTCAAATATGATTACGCTGGCACCGTACACATTTTTCTGCAGAGAAAGGAGGGACAAGCGGGTCTTTAGAAGAAAAAAAAGCTGCTTTGTGTGGAGATATTGCAGCTTTTTTGTTGTTGTTTTTTTTTAAGATTAAAGCTGCAGTGTGTTTCTTTAAGAACATGTTGTTGTTTTTTAAATACGCAAAAAAAAAAAAAAACATTTTGTTCAACTTTAATATTTTCAGCGTTTGAAAGAGTAACCCGGTAGAAGTTGCAGAAGCTACAAGCAGCATTTTTTATCTATTTTTTAAGAAGTACTCACCCAGTCCTTCTGCCTCCTGTGGGTGGTGAAGTCGTACACGGGGATCTTCACACTCCTCCCCTGCTTCAGTTTTCTCAAAGTGGCCACCAGCAGCTCGAAATCAAACGCGCCCGGATGGTCGAAGTTGTAGTCGTTGTTCGCGGCCAGGGCCTGCTCGTCGGCGGACAAAACCTGACAGAACACCGCAGACGGGCTCATACTCGTGGGTAGAATAGTTTTTCAAAGTACTTTGTGACATCACAACTGGTTCTTTTCATGTGGAGTTTGCATGTTGTTCCCAGGTGGAGGTTTTCTGATGAATCATTAAGAGGCTTTCCAGTATAATTCATTTTCTCATCGACACAAGGTTTCCACCACATTATCATACAAAGATCATCAAGGTATCCTGTCACTGGTGCAGTATGCCTGTTTGTACTAAATATTAGACACTGTCATTTTCAGTCAGTCTGAACCTCTGATTAAGTGGAACCAGTGACGGCTCTATAATGATCACTCTGAGGTGCTGTCACCAAGAACGCTCCTTGCAAAAAAAACAAAAAACATCTTCTCCCCAGAGGCGATCGCGTGTCTATATGGTCGAGCCAGCCGATAATCCGTAACGACTCGAAGCAGGAGGAGGAGGACCGGCGTGTGCGACGCGCTCACCTTGTAGAAGGAATCCATGGACAGCAGCACCACCCAAGGCACATCCAGAGCTTCGATGATCTTGTTGGCCACGGTGGTCTTCCCTGAGGCGCTGCCCCCACACAGTCCTGCAGACGCATGCAGCATTTCACAAAAGGACCATTATGTGTGTTTTTCCGAGTGTGTCTAATATGTTGTCTACTGGCGTACGTGTGATGGCACTAAAGTCAACATGGGACGTAAAGGGGGAACAGGTTCTGCAGCTCGGAGCAGCGACTTCACAAGAAGGTAGAGGGTGGGGGGTCCGACTGTCGTACCGATGACGAAGGCCTCCTTGGACTGAGCGCCGTGCTCGTCATACCAGGGCGGCCGGCCGGCAGTGTAGATGGTTCGGGTGCCGGTGCGGAGAAGAGGAGGTTCTGTTTTGCTCAAAGAGGTAGTGCTCTTCCTGCGAGGGGCCCCGGCCGGGGGCAGGAGCCGGTCCAACGAGTCCTCGCCACTCCCACTGCAACACAACCAACAGCAGCAGGGCATGTCACAGCCTGAAGGAGCACAAGTCATTAAAGGACAGAGAGATATAGAGAGAGAGAGCGAGCGAGAGAGAGAGAGAGAGCGAGAGAGAGAGACTCTGTTTCTTGTGTTCTGTATCCTGTATCACCACACATATCTATTAGATTAAAGCCACACAAGGAAATCCAGTGCACACTTTGTATAAAAGCCACATAATAAAAGAAACCGTCCATCCGTCCATCCATCTCAAGGCCGAGCGCCAGTGCTCAGAAGGGTGATTCACAGCCACTAATTAACCGAAGAGGAGCGTCTTCAGGTTGCAGGAGGACAATTCCCACACAAAGTCACAAAAGGGGGAAACTGTGTGAATGCAATTCACACAAAAAAGGTCAGCAGCTTCGACCCGGAAGCTTTCTACAATCCCCTTAAAGATAAAAGTTATGTTTTATTTTAGTTGCAATAATAATAATGTTTATCTTTGTTTAGTCTCATCAGGTCGTGATTTTGCTTTTGGTATTTTATTTATTGTCTTAGAATCCAGATAATCTGACTCTTCACAGTCATTTTGCTTGTTTTGTGTTTTCTCGTTATTTCCTTTTTTCTATGCACCTTTGTGGCAATTGAATGGTTTTTGTCTTTTTTTAGGAGGGCTATTTTGTGTCTTTCTGGGAATATTATGCCATTTTGTGGCTGTTTGGACAAATTCATCTGTCTGAAAATGAATGTTTAATTGTGTTTTGTTGCTTTACTTTGCTACCTTTGATTATTTAACATCACTTGCAATTGTTCCATATCTCTTTGAAGCTTATATGTGTCACTGTAGTTGTTTTTATTTGTTGAACAGTATTTTTGTTTGGTTGTTTGTGGTTGTTTTCTGTTTGTGGTCATAAGGAATAGTAAATTCTCTTTCTAGGTTTATGTCTTTATGATGGTATCAAACATCTGGAAATGCTCAGAGAGGATTTGGAAGAAATGCGTTTGAACTATTTATGTTTTTGAGGCACTTTCTAACAAATATAAATGTTAAATTAGACTGGCAATGCAGTGCTTTTACTTACAACTGTGACATCAAAGGAAATAACCCGAATACTTCTGAATTTACTCGCTCTCCAGCAGCCGACAGATAACCAATTATAATTTATAGTAATTTTAGGAGCCGAGAATAAAATTAGACTGCATACAGCTCTGTTCACAACAGAACACCCAAAAGTCAGCTTGGTCTGTGCGTCACACCCGAAAGAGGACACTTTTAGGGACTCCTGGATTCCTGCAGGCAGTAATTAGCGGTTAAATTAGTATCTCTGATCTCGTTCTGTACATGGTGAATAACTATGAATACGAGAGAAGGCGAAGTGTAAATGGAACGGGTGACTAATGAGTGTATTGCGAGTTCAGCCGAGGCGGTTTTCACGTCCTCAGCGGTGACACACGGCAAAGAAAAGGGAGGTCTCCCAACCAAAATCCCTGCAAACTAACCCTAGATCCGGCACTTCCTCTGACCTGCCAGCAGCCCCCTCTTTAGAGACTATTTATAGCACGCGCGCACGTATTCGGAGAGTTTTTAGGCGTGAGCTCTGTGGTAGAATGAAGTGAAAAGACACAACGGATTGTCAGTCCAATCTCACCTGCGGTCAGTTCTCAGGGACCAGCACCCTGAGATTCTGGCTCCAGTGCAGTCCAGCAGAGTCAAGTCTGCCTCAGACGACAACCTGCTGCCCTCCAGCTTGCCTGTTGCTGTGGCGACCAACCAAAAAAACAACAGCAAAGATGCTCTCGACACTGTGGCCGGGGGCGGGCGGGCGGGCGGGCGAGTGTAAATTAAGGCTCTGCTCCCAGCCTGTGTTCACTTCTCACATCTGTGGATCTGCGAGACACCGGCGTGAGGAAACCGGCTCCTCCCTGCCCCATGTGTCCTCCTTTACACGCCCACGCTATATGTGTTTCTGTGACAGGATGCTAAGAGGATCACTGTAATACCAAAGAGCTGCTTGGCTGGTATTAATAGAGGCACCTATAAACCAAAAGGGGGACAGGACGAACATCTCGCATTCATCCACTCTCAGAGGTCGCGAGTGTTTGTGTTTGCATGCTCTCTCTGTGTTTATCCGGTGATGGAGGGGAGATGTGTACAGGGCGTATACCCGTCACTCACCCAGTCAGCTGGGATCAACTCCAGCCTGCTGCGACCTGAACATGGAAAAAGGTCACACCACACGGATCGATGGATCGCTGCTTGTTGCAGTTTCTCCATCAATCCAAATATATGCATTTGACTCCTGTAATTAAGTGATGTCTATTAGATAATTAGGCAGATATAGTTAAAAGTTACGCTCAAGGTTAATGTTTTAATTTTCACATGTGGTGTTGGTACTTTAAATGAAATGACCTGGATATGAAACTATTATAGGCTGACAATTAAAAAAACAAAAAACAAAAATGTAAAAACTGCATTATCAAGCTGACAAGACATATTAAAGGTTGGGGTTTGTTATTTTTTTTTAAAGGCTTTGTCTTTTTGACGCGTCTGTGACGCACAGCCAGCAGTTCACCTACTTCTGAAGAGCTCCGTGTTTGACCACGTTCAGCACTAATACCAAACCTCATGGATCGGTTATTTAAGGCGCATTAGAATAAAGCTACTGTGTGTGTATATATATAAAGAGATACATGGGTGATATGTTGCTGTGTTGGAGCAGGAGGAAGATGAGGAGGTGTCATTATGGTTACATGAGCAGGACGCGGCTGCTGCTGCGGACTGTTAGATGGTTGGGAAAAAAGAAAAAAAAAAACGCAAAAAAGCGACTGAATTATTTCGATATAAAGAATGACAAAACAGACAATGAAATAGTAACTGGTGGTATTAGGTACCTGTCCGAGCAGGACGACATTATTTCCCCGCACGCCGCTTCTGTTGGGATCCTGCGACCTCCGAGCCGGCAGCTCGCAGCCATGGAGTCAAGCTCGCCGCACCGAGGGATTGTGGGTAATGTAGTTCATCAAATTCAGCGAAGCCTCTGGAGTGGCAAAAGTACCAATGCTCTTCACCTTTTTCTTTATTAACGTTTTATTTACACATTAAAAAAACAAAACAAAAAAAAAACATCTTCAGAGAGAGGACGGGGTTGTTATTACAATAACAATTAATCACAAAACATATAATTTGACAAAACAGATTGTCAAGATGCTTTTTCCATCAGTCAGTCTGTAACGATGACGTCTTGTTGATCGTGCAGAGAGAGGGAGAGAATGAAGAGCTGCCAGCTTCCAGTCATCCAGACATCACAGCTCGCTGGAGGACTTTATCTCAATGATCATATTCACATTTCAGTCTTTTGCTGATCATTTATATGGCGATCCCACACAAGAGTCCACTTCTTCCAGTTATGAGATCTTCCCAAAGGAGCCTGCAAAAGACCGGAAAACAAATACCTTTTTTACATATCTGCAAAAAAAAAAAGAAATAATGGGGAAAAGTGTGGAGACGGTTTGCAACAGTGGTGGAGGCAGTGAGATGGTGCATAGTTTGAATAGTGACTGGTGTTTATTGACGATATAACAGAAGACAGATGCAGTGGGATGAGTTTGATAGTCTATCAGGAAATACAGTCTCCCGACATTCAGTCAGTTTCTGAAAACCTGATGGGAACGCGCATCACAGTACAAATGAACAATAGCCCAAAACGTAGCACAAAAGCAACCCAGGAGCTTTTAAAGGCCAAGAGGCCACATATTCTTCACGAGCCATGTTAATCACCAGACGTCAACCCGACGGAGCACATTGTTCATGTGTTGAAGGTAAAACTGAAGGCAGAAAGGCCCACAAACAAGCAACCAGTGAAGACAGCTGCAGTCGCGGCCTGGCAAAGCACCACAAAGAAGGAAAGGCTTGATTGTGTCCATGGAGTTCTAACTTCAAGAATACATTACCTGCAAAGCAATCTCATCCAAGTATTAGATATGAAATACTCATTTATGGCGAGTTGTCTGCAGAAATATTGAGACTGTGCATACAAATGGCTGCAACTCCAAAATGTTTTGTCTGATATTTTCGTTCACCTCCTTATATTGACCCTGAAGGTCTGCATTTCATTTCCATCTCATTCCAAATCCCATGTGCTGTGCTGTATTACCTTGTGTTTCTATTAGAGGAGTAGCTGCATTTAGGTCTGTTCTGAACACACTCCTCTCACAGCACGCAATTAGAAAGTCCAGGACTTTTTTTGTGAGGAATTCTTATATTCTGTCCTCTGTGTGCCTTTGTTTTCTCTGGATAGTCTGGTTAAATTGTCCGTGGGTGTGGATACGAGAGAGTTTGTCTCTCTCTCTCTCTGTTTTCTTTGTGATGAACTGATGACCCAACCAGGCTGTACCTGTCTTCTCCATAATGCTGAATTTCTTTTGCACGCTTCCAAAAATAAACAACAGAAATGATCTTTTTGGGGTTTTTTTTATGCTGTTATTCAGAAAATATCTTGCTAAATATTTATGAAGCAAACTAATGGGGAGAATCAAAACACTTGAAGCTTTTTGTTTGTTGGAATTTACAAGGTGTAATGAAGCAATGGAAATTATCTCACGATCGTCAATAGATTTTGCCACAAAACAAACAACTGTGTCGAACTGAGGCCCCATTTGTGCGTGTCTGTACTTTTACAATAATAATGCTTCTCAGTGGTCTCTTTCTGAAAAACGATGTTATCATATGGAAATGTCACACCGTATTGCAGATTGTGGCTTCATTTCCTACTGTATCGTGTTACGAGGTCCAAATCAATTCAATTGTATTTTAAATTACACTTGCATGAACCCGTGACAATATATATTCCAACGACAAACAAAAATCTTGACTGAACAAGTCAAATGTCCTCGTCAACAATGTCAGGTTGGGGGTCAGGATTCACCTCTGCTGAGCAGCTGCAGGTTGCGTCCCTCCTCCTGCACCTGCAGCTGCAGAACCTGCTGCAACAGCTCCTGTCGTAGCGTCTCTTGCACTAAACCCATCCTCTGCAGCTTCTCTCCGTTGAGACGCAGCAGCGCGCGGCCTGAGAGGTTCAAGCAGAGGAGCGGTTATTCCCTCACGTCACCGACGTGGCATTTCAGACACGGGGCTCTTATTTATTTTTTTTATTTTTTTTAGCTCCGTCACCTGTGATGGCATGGTGGGAGAACGCCTCCACATAGGTCAGGTAGTTGTGCGGACAGTGTTTCTTCAGCCATTTACAGACGTCTTGCTGCGACCAGAGGACGACGGGACGGATCAGGCTGGGCTGAGTCGGGCTCGTGTGATAAATCCCATAATTGTCGCTTGAGCGATACTGTTGATAAGCACAGAAGAAGATACGGTTAATACTGAGAGGATGGATATATTGAAGCAGACATGGACGACTGGCACACGTGGGCCTCGTCCCTGTATTATGTAGCCTGCGGGCCAATTTACAGGGATTAATAAGAGGGGTTTTTTTTGGAAGTAATTTAAATTACTTTATTGATTCAGTTTAGTTTTTCAATGTAGAAATATCAAATATACACAGGGATTCAAATTAAGACACATAATCAGGCCTTTCTATTCAATTAGCTGCTGTAATTCACAAAACTGTCACTGGCAGATAATAGAATATGTAGTTTTGGACCAGCCATTTTCTTGAGTTGGAACGCTGAACTTTTAAAAACAATTGGCTAAAAAAAACCCAAAAAACAACAAGACTTTTGTAGGTGGCAACTGTTTAACCAGTGTTGTTATGCCTATAAAGAGACGCAAAGATGATATCAGCAAACAAGCCTGCCATTAGAGCTTTTCTTCATACTTCTGCTCAGATATTAAAGATTTCACTCCAAGTTTTACTCTAAATAAGAGAAAGTGATTAAACTGAGAACCAGTGAAGTCAAAGATGTTAACATGGCCACAAATGAGACACTTGTGCTCAGTCTCCAATCACAAATTCCTCCTGAAGTGTATTAATGATATTGGATAGAGAGTTAGTCGCGAGTAGGATTCAGGATAATAATACAGGAATACAACTTTGAGTGTAAATAAAAGTATATTTAGCATTTTTGAGGTGAAAGTTCATATTTTGAGGGTCCAATTTCTCACAATTTTACAATGATTTTAAAGATATTTTTGGACCGTTGATTATCAGAGACTCTCGTTGTAAAGCAGCACGTTAAGTAATCTCTCAGAAGCTTATCCCACTCTGGTTAGGAAGAAACATTATATTGTGATGTAAATGACTTTTCCACAAATAGAAACGAGGCAGATTTTTTGCATACATTTAAATTAGAAGGCGCCGTTAAATAAACTTTCAGTATCAGTTAATTATCTCGAAGTGTGTGCCGTTCTTTCTGGTGACTCAAAACACAGATTTAACAGGAGACTTAGATTGGATTCCAACGAAGTGCGATCAGTTCACTGAGCATGCAAACTGCACACAAATCAATCAACCAGTATGTCCAGATGACAAAACATAGAAACCACCTCAACCACCACCTCCACTGTGTCACCCAGTTTTGAAAAGGAATGATTCAACTGCTTCAAGAATTCTGTTAAAATTCTCTGAAGCTGTTGACCTTCACTAAACATTGACTTACAATTGTTGTGAAGTGTATAACTTAACACCTACGGTCATTTTATCACATTAAACAAGATAACAAACACCTAGTGGATTGAAATATTGATACATTTGAAGCCCTTTTCAGCGATATTTAATAGATAACAATCCAAGCTGTAGACATTTATTAATCTTTTTCACATCAATTTTGTACTGCAGAAAATATAAGCCTCTTTGTATATTTCTAAGTCGTTCTAATAGTGATTAACAGCACTAATGATTTGGCAATAAATTCCAGATGGCATCAATGAGCTCAAACACCACTGAAGTTACCGAGTCACTACTCTGTTCAAAGTTGTGTTATTCTCTCATATTTGCCACCGAGTCATCAGACGTCCTTAACGCTACATGATGGATGAGGCCTGATGAATAAAGCATCTGTGAGGACGAATCGCTTTGTTCCACTTACTCACACAGCAGGTGTACACAGATACTCCAGACTACCTGAGACAAGCCCACTGAAGAAGTCGTCCGCAAGAGTGAGACGGCGCTGATTAAAGCACACAGGGACGATCGGGACCAGATGTGCATGCAGATGAAACGCTCGGCATGCATGCGAGCGCGTCCGAGCCGGTTTGGGCGACCGGCGACAAAGGAACTCCGACACCGTGTGATCATGTACTCCGGCTCTTTAATCTAATAGATGTGCAGGATGTAAAACTGCGGAGGAAACTGTGCGGAGTAATCAGACTCAGGCTTTGATCAGCCAATCAGTTTTAAAAAATTTAGCAGGCTCAGCGTTCCTCCAGCTCAAGACCGTCTTCGCCGCCAGATGAGAAAAGGCTCTGGGACTCACTGGAGGTCTGCGCACCATGTTCAAGTGCACTAATGAGCTCTCTGATAGAGCGGCATGTTACGGTTTAATCCACAATGAAACAAGAAAGTAGGCATCAAAATAGCTTGTTTTTTTTTTTTTTTAATGTACACTGGCTTTGTAAAAAAGTCATCTTCACCCAAGAAAGATGTGAAGATGCCAAAAAATTACTCTTATTTCTGATTTCACTGAACAAGCAACATCAACTATTAACGACTTTCTCTGGAAAACACGCTCAAATGGGCTTCACGTCTGTCACATCAGACTCATGGTCCCACGTTCAGTGCTGTGGTCAGCAAGGTTCCTGGTCAAGGACTTTGAATTTAAGACTTTAAATGACTGATTCCCAAACTGATATAATTGTGACAATATCACCCAGAAATAATCCCCACATCAGGAGTGAATGTGTCTCTTTTGTGAAATGTTCACAGCTAATCGGGTGAATTATATTAGCAATTTTTTTTTTGGTAGGGGGGGGGGGGGGGGGGGGGGGCTTTTCTGTATGAAAATTGCATGACCCCCCTGTATGTGCTTTGGTCTAACCTGCCTCCACCGACAGTCTGCAGCTGGTGACTGGCTCCAGCATCACATGAATAAAATGAGGAGAAAATGACAAGATGGATAAAAAAATATTCAAAATTCAATGCAGGACAAAATCTATTCAGTTCGAGGAGTGTTGAAATGAGGCAAACTGGGGTAGAAAGGTTATGCAAAAAGCTCTGAGGATATATTTCCAGATACGTGTGGTTTTCTGGCCTCAGAGAACGCGGATCAGCCGACTCCACGTCAACATCACGTGTCATAACAGGAGATCTGTGTTATTTAGAGCCACTGAGATTCTGGTTGGAGATAAATATGAGTTCAATCCTTTCATAAAATATGCATTGCTGTCTCTTCCACTCCTTTAAGCCCTTCAGCAGAATCTTGGTACCTGTCAGCCGGATAAAATGAGTTCAGGATGCAGTTCGTGACTTTCGAAGCTCACAAGTGAGCAAGACCGACGTGTTCGAATGGAAGCAAAGACACACATACTCCAACGTGGAAAACACTCCTGGTTTAAAACCACTGGCTGATACGACCTTTCTGCGTAGAGTTTGCACATTATTCCTCTCCATGTGCAAATGTTTGGCTCGTTTTATAAGCTAAATACATGTTTGCTTGTTTTTAAATCGTACACAGAGACATGCTGTGTGTCTGACGGCGCCTCGCTCTGTGTTGGACTGGTGATCTGTGCTGGGTGTACCCTGCTTCTCTAAATCCCCTGGTTATTATTGCCTGGATAAAAGCAGGTATACTGTATAAGGACGGACGGACGGGTGGATGGATGAATGGATGGATGTTTGTGATGCTGCAGTGGTTTCTGTTTTGTATCAGTGGTTTCAGCACTGCTGAGCGCCCCCCCCCCCCCCCCCCCCCAAGAGAAAATGTCAGAAATGATCAGCATTGTTTTTTCCTCGTTGCGGCACAACATGCAGTTAATGAGCATCTAAATAATGAGGACAGAAATATCATTCAGAGTCAAAAGTTTGAATATAGAATTTCTCAGCCTTGACTTTTAAATTTCCTCTCCTTTGTTTTCACATTGCTTCAGTGTTTCCTCACTGCACATCCTCTCTTTTGTAAAAATCTCACTGGAGATTTAGGCTCCTTGCAGAGATAAACGTAGTCTGAATGATCATAGCAATAACTGATCCTGAACATAAAATAGAGATTGGTTGGCAAGAAGGAAATCAATTCATGGAAAGTAAAAAGTGTCCTTCCCAAAATCCCAAACGACATCAATTATATTGCAACCTTACATATTTTATGGAACGAAAATATGGCTCTTTAGGCTTCTTATTAACGATTTTGTTTAAATAAGCAGACCGTCGTATAGCAGTTCAAATTACTTTGTTTCTTTACAGTCACTAGACGTGATGAAGTTGCAAAACAGAAAAAAGTCATCGAGAAACAGGAGTTTTCAAAGCTTGTTAAGGGGATCACTCTGAAACCCCGGCAGTGCACTGTGCCTGAGAAGAGACTGATGCTGGGAGAAACACTGATTACAATATGTGAAAAGTAAAACTTTTTTTTTTTTTTAAATAAAGTGAATACAACTAAGTGAGTGTGGAGAAGCTGAAGTGTGGAAAGAAGTGAAAATACTTTACACGTTTTGCACCTCAGCACAAATGCACCCAACTGATTAAGTTCACGTTTCTCCAGAACCCAAAACAATCCGGCGGCTCCACGAAGTGCATCCGAGAGGATTGGAGCAAACAAACAATGCTTTGTATACAACTCTGTTATCAGCCCAGCCCAGTTATGTGTTTGCAGCTTTAGCTTTAGCTCATAACAGCTTTTTAAAGAGCCTTTTATGGGGTGAAGACAAAAGGCTCCGGCTCTCTGACTTGTAACCGAGGGCTTTAAATGAGGCCAGTTTGCGGCATAAATGGATTTTGTGGAGACAATGCTCGTATCAGATAATGAGAAAATTTAATTTAAGCTGGAAGTAGATATGATGTTTCACATTTAAAAAAAAAAAAAAAAAAAAAAAAAAGGGGTGGGGGGGGCTTTAAATAAAAGCTTGCTGCTTATTATCCTTCAACAGCAATCACAGGATAGATGCTATCAGCAGCATTGGATCTCGGACTCGGACTCCGTGGTGATGCAGCACGGCACCGCTGGAGTTGTAGAGGACTGGTGCTATTTAAATCCCGGCTAAAAGGCTGTTAGAGCCCACCGACCCGCCGGGAAGAGAGGCTTCCATTCTCTGCTAACAAAGTGCCCATTTGCAACAATGGATGGTGACCAGACGATGATGTTTTTCCTTTCAGACTTTCCTGCGCACGATACTAAGAGTTGGTGAGCGCCGGCGAGGGTCATCGACATGCATTCCTGAATTATTAAACATTCTTCAAAGTCTCGTTGAGTAAGCATGACAATTGTTTGCATGACTTTGATAAAAAAAAGTGGAAGAGAGAATATACAGTTTTATAGACTTTTCTTTTTTAACATTGTAAACAGGTGTGCATTAGTCTCAATCAGTAATCAAATAATCTCTATCATATTCAAAATATGCCGATGTTTTGATTGAATGGTTTTTTTTTCCAAATATTATTTTCATATGTTTAAACACGAGCATGAATGGTCTGTATTCTTGTGTGTGTGTGTGTTTTTTTAGTGGGTTGTTGTTGTTGTTGACCCCCATCAAACGTTATTTTCCTCACCATTGTGGGGGAAAAAAAAAACAGCTTATTCATCCAACTGCAAAAAGCAAGATGACTTTGGATAAAAGAAGCACCTTGAGGATGACAGGGAGGATGAAGGCTGAAAGGTGCAGAACACAGACTGTTGTTTAACATTTCTCGTCGGCCGGTAATTAATATGGCACCGCAAATTATAGGTTGTTTTAAGTCAAACAACATGTCTATTTATTAACCTGTCGACTGTGTTTGATGGATTAATGAACATGTTCATTAGTCCGTCAAACATGCGCTCATATCATTTCTTGTCACTGCCAGTCCACAGGAAGTGCTCCGTGTGTGTGTGTGTGTGTGTGTGTGTGTGTGTGTGTGTGTGTGTGTGTGTGTGTGTGTGTGTGTGTGTGTGTGTGTGTGTGTGTTACTAACTGATACTATCAGAACCATACGAAACAATGGTCAAGATGACCCCCCCCCCCCCCCCCACACACACACACACACACACACACACATACACACACACTTCCTCCAATACATTTACACTTGTATAACAATCAAGTTTACATTTTGCTCAGAA
Organism: Blennius ocellaris; assembly: GCF_963422515.1. Taxonomy (NCBI): domain Eukaryota; kingdom Metazoa; phylum Chordata; class Actinopteri; order Blenniiformes; family Blenniidae; genus Blennius; species Blennius ocellaris. The sequence goes on from NC_137654.1 coordinate 22,469,039, forward strand.
AGATATTTGCTGGGAGTTTCTGCTGGGAGTGTTAACATTTTATGGTTAATTTTTTCAACAAGTGCTGTTTCAAATGAGAAGAACGAAGGCCGACGACCTTTATCCTGCTCATGGGTCCCTCACTGTTCACAGTGATTAATACTGCGACCTCGACATAGTGTGTGTGTGTGTGTATGTGTATGTGTGGGTGTTGGCAGTCTGTGCTTGTTCGAATCCCACTGAAATGACGACAGCGTCTTTATAGCGCCCATGCGCTCGGTAACAAATCTAAAACACCGAAGAATCCGGCGGCTATCTTCTTATCTTCTACAGAAAAAAATCAAATCAAATCAAACTTCAGTGCAGTTCCACTCCTGTCACATTTTGTCAAACACCGTCAGCTTAATGAGGCTCAGAGAAACACCTCGCCTTGATGAGGCGAGCCAGGTGTGTGCCGCTGGACGTGTTGCGGTCGTGTCTGTGTTCCGGTACCTGCAGGGCCTCGGTGCCCGGCTGCTGCAGCAGCTTCACTGTTCTGCCTCCTGCAGTTTTCTGCCCGCGCCCGTCGTGCCAGGTTAGATTCCCACCTGTCCGTCGACTCAGCTGGTGCTTGAAGTCCTCGGGCAGGGCTCGGTACTCCACGGCCGGCCTGCAGAAACTGAAGCTTGACGCGGCTGAAAAGATCAAGACAGGAGGTGTAATGATTAGACAAGCCAGAGCTGCTGACAAGGCAAAAACAAAAGACAAAAAACAAAACAAAAACAGGGTGAGACCTGACTGCACTCTGCGTGACTTGAAGACAAAAAAAGCAAAGTTTAACCCTTTTAGAGACCTTGTCATTTGAGGATGAGCTCATTTTTTGAAATGCAAGCTTGGACCTGCGACGCTGACACTGAACACGTATGATGTAATGCTCGGTTTTCTGAGTCTGGACAAGCTGGTGGGTAAAGACCCACCCCGAATTCAGCATTCGGGTACCACGATTACTTTCGTGAGAAGCAATGTCAGAGCTTCGAGACAAGCCACTTTCTCATCATTACGAGGGGGCCTGCAGGCAGACATCCAGGCCCACTCAACAGCAGGTGGCTTCCCAACATTCAGTAATTAAAGAGAGTGTGGAACTACAGTAAACATGCTGTTACTGGCACAGATTCTGGCTGAGAGCCACCGGTCATTATGGATTCATGGTGCCAGATTGGGAGGATTTTCTTACTGCGTTTGAAGATACGTGTACAGCTGTGGTGTGTGTGTGTGTGTGTGTGTGTGTGTGTGTGTGTGTGTGTGTGTGTGTGTGTGTGTGTGTGTGTGTGTGCGTGTGTGTGTATTCTCGCCGTCCTGAGTTGACGAAGAGAATTTGAAAAGAGGACAGAACAGGAGAGACTGTCAGAGGGAGGGAGGGCTTTGAGGAGATGAAAGAGAGCGTCTTCGCTTTTCTTCCGTCGTCTCTCCATTTCTGTCATTCGACATCTCCCCACCGAGTTGAACCGAGTCCTGCAATCATCCTAGGCGAACCAGCAGCTCCAGGTTATTATGAAGAAAACTTGCTGTGCGATTTGTTTTTTTGTTTTTTTTTGTCTTTGGGATTTTTACTCCCAAACTGTGCGCGTGTGAATGTTTCCTTGCCGTGTTACTGATTCAAGCAGCTGCTGTAAAAACAAATGTGCCCTTTCCATGGATTTAATATGCATAATTAAGACCACTTGTCTGAGTCTTTTTTGCTTTTCATTGCCTCTGGGGTTTTTTTTTTTCCATCAATGGGAAGAAAATATTCTCATTAAGTAACACACATATAAACTGCCGGATGGGAAAACACTTTCATTAGAAGAAGGGGGCGAAAAAAATCACTAAACAAACTGTGAGGAATCCAGCCTGCCTGGGTACTGTGCATTTAAAGTTTCAGATTAAAGCATCTTTAATAAGGTCTTTTAAAAATTCAGACTCTGGCACCAGGAGCAACATATTCGTCTCTCTTGCTTTCTTGCAAATCTGAACTTTAAAGGCAAACTTGAAGATTTCAGAGTAATAAGATGAGACCAGTTTTGTGGGGTTTTTTTTCCCTTCTTCTTCCTGTGAGCTGTCTGCTTCAGCACCAAGTCAGTGTCCATCACCAGACCACCCTGCGCCCTTTGTGTCTCTCAGAAACACATTTTTAATGTTACTGTGTCCATGTACTTTACAGTTATTCTGCCAACCTACATTATATCACTCTGTAATTTAATAAAATAGTCTGAATTACAGCTGTTTAGTGATGTTTTTAACATCCTACAATCTGTTTTTTTTTTTTTTTTTTATTACCCTGTAAGGGACATTTTTGCTCGCAGCTGCGACCACTTACTCACAAAACTGGCTTTGCAAACTCTGGACTTTAAAAACAAACCCGTGTTTTGGAGAAGAAGGAGACAAAAAACAAAAACAAAAACAAAACAACGTTTCATTCAGAAAGCGTTCCTACCGTCCACAGCCATGATGTTTCCGTGCTGGAGTAGATCTAGTGACGGTCTCCCATCGTCTTCGGTGAAGCCGCGCGCAGGCTGCGCGTCCTGCGTCTTCCTCTGCGCGCGGTCAAAAGTTTCACTGCGGTCTGGCAGCACGAGAGCCGCTCCTCGTCCTCCTCATGTGCGGAAAAAACTGTGGAGGGTGGGAAAAAAAAAAACCCAAAACAAAACAAGCGTTTTATATCCGGTGTTGTGCGTCTGAGGTAGTTGGAGACAGATAGGAATGTCTCCGAGCAGCTGACTGACCGGTTTTGCTGGCTCGTGCATGACGCGCCCGCGCGGCGCGGCGCGACGCGGAAACAGCGCGTAGCGCGCAGCTACATTCGTGTGTGTGTGTTTGTGTGTGTGTGTTTTTTATGTCGTGAGAATCAGACGCGCGTCTTTTTCTCAAGAGCATGCATGAGCGCAGTGAGCTCAAAGTGCAGCCCCGGGCCCTGTAATTAACGCAGCCAGTGGAGAAGACTCTGGGAGAAAAAAGAAAAAGAAAAAGAAAAGAAAAGGAAAAAGAAACAGCCGGATGAAAAGGCTTCTCTTCACTGCAGCATCCACCGTGAGGATTTCCCCCTCTGCTTCTTATTTAAAGAAAGGGAGCTCTGTGCCCTCCCTTGTGACGGACTCCTCTATGTGGGGTTTGTGCAGAGAAGCACTGTCCTGCTCCCATCTGCCCTTTACACTCACTTTGCTCATCAGCTGGACTAACAAGGGCTGGCGGATGAGATGACCTATGACATCCTATATTCATTAGACAGAAGCTCTGGACATACCAATAAGCCAATCCATAAAATGACATCCTGTTCTTTTCCACTTAAATTGTTCATCCAATTTGTTTTCCGCATGAAACGAAGAAAAAAATAAATGTAGTTCAGGAGTGCATAAAGAATGGCGGAGAAAAGGGGGAAAAAAAACCCCAAAACAAACAAAATGGGGCAGGTTGATTCCTATTGATGCATTTTAATCACTCACCCCCTCTTTAATGCACATGGCCTATTTCACTGGCCTCTATTTAAATGAACATTTTGAGACTGCTTCTGATCTACTCATCTCGTGCAAAGGTTAATAGCCGAGTTTAACTGGGAAAACCACTATAATCCCCAAACACAAAATAATCTTTAATTAAACGTGCGTGAGAAGCACCACTGAGAACAATCAAACGGACTAATAACACAACCTGTTACAGTAAATATAATCGTACATTACACCAGTCTGCAGTGCCAAAAACCCTATTCACAACCATACTTTCATCGGTTGCCTTGACAGCACTTGGGACAAAGGCGTTCTTATAAATAGCACAATACATTGATCCTCAGACCGATTCTTTTCCAGGTCAGAGGATGTAGCACAGTCTGTGAGGACAACATCAAAATCAAGAGTGAAGAAAAATGCACTGCAGGAGCGGTAAAAAGAAATTATCATTATCATCAAGCATAAAAACACAATAAAAAGACACAGAACATCATTATGCAAGCATATAAAACGGTGACATTTCGTGACGCCTTGTTAATAATGTTGATTGTCCTTGTTGGAGCTCCTCTCTAACAACAGCCTGAAGGGAGGAGTTGAAATTAATTGAGGAGCAGATGTGAAAGGTAATTCACAAAAATCATCATCATAAAATTCACAACAACATTAAAAACAAAAAGCGAGTGACTTTAAAATATAAAAAAAAAAGCATCTTCATATAATATATAGTCCAATAAAGTCACTTTGATAATCATGCATGCATAAAATGTAGTTTTCAGCAATCAGATTGAGGTTATGAGGTGACAGCGCAAGTCTATACCTCATATAAATGTAATTATGTGAAACACTCTTTCATTTCCTCGATGCAGCTTTTATGTTGCTACAGATTTCAGAATGAAAAATGTAAAAAAAAAAAAACATGATGTTTTCTCTTCCTCCATTTCTCTTTGCCTTGAAGTACATTGCTGAGATGGAAATGAGAAATGCTGAAATAAAAAAGGGCTTTATGGTCAGATTGATGTTCCCTAATGAGAGAAAACATTGTTGGAAATAAGAGATCAGATACAGACTCACAGATAATGGAAGTAAAAGAAGAAGCGGGGTTTGTTCTTCATGTACATGGACAGAAGCAGTTCCCACCCCCCATACGCCATTTGAAGCCGAGGCTAACACAGTCAGGTTTTTCATTTTTTATAAGGTTAGAGGAGGAATAAACTTTCTTCAACTTTCCAGTAGAAGTACACGGACATTTTGTAATTTCTTGCACTTGAATTCATTATCACTGCTTTCTTTTTAAAGACCATTAAGCAAACGTCAGTCACACACTGCTACATACGTGGACTTGAAGCAAGAATACATAAAACAAAGATGGTGTGTTTATTCATTCACCGCTATGAGCCTTACTGGAGATGCTGGAAGTTACTTGTCCCTAAAGAGCGTGCGCTGTAATAAATGTACTGGATCTTATCCATATATTTATAAATATTTTATATCTTTTATATCTGGCTGCTCTGGTTTTACAACAATTTGGCTGGAATCAGCAAACGAGTGGCGAAAAACAAAAATATGACTCTGCTGTGTTATCAAACTAAAATGAGTACACCAGATAGGGGGTTCTCTCTCTCTCTCGCGCGCTTTCTCTCTCTCTTTCACTCTCTCTGCTGTGCAATGTTGATGAAAGATTAGAAACAACAAGATTGCTCAAAATAAATAAAGGTTATGCTTCATGTATACAGTAGAAACATACATAAAGTCTGTATATAAACAAATTATTTATTCACGACTTATCGGTATTAAACAGCTGAATCACCTCTAAAATACTTGTATTGTATAGTTGTACAGCACAAAACTGGTATATAACATGTATGAAGAACTATAATGATACTTACAAGCTTCCTGAGAGAAGAGCAGCACAGTGGTGAAGTGGTCAGTACTGCAGTACTGTCGCCCAGCAGCAATCAGGGGGCAGCAGTTGGTAAAGTTGTAGGTCAGGCTGATGTGTAAACTAACTGGTAGGGTGGGTGGCATAAGATTTATACATGCAATGATACTATATATATAAGAAATAGATAGCAGCGATGAGACATTCTGAGATTTATTATCGATTCATGCCTGTGGAGTCACAGTAGGGGTCAGGGGTACTGGACAACTGGAACCAGCTAAAACTGGGGGAAGTGAAGGGTAAATCTGATCTGAACGTCGAGAAACATCTTGATCTCCGCCATCAGATCTAGAAGATTATTAAAAAAAAAAAAAAAAGAGCCTGAAACTGTTCGGAACTGCTCCACAAAGACAATATACTGTTATAATACAGCAAAAAGAAAAGAAAAAAAAAACAAGTTAAAATTCTTGTCTGCAGATGTAAAAAGTGTTAAAGTGATGCCACGAAAAGGATGTGTTGGTAGATTTAGCAAATGCAGCAAATCACTTGTGTTGACCTGTTTGGAAAAAAAAAAAAGTCAAATGTTACACAATAAAATAATTTTTTTTTTAAAATCATTGGCGCTATGATTTTAGTACTAGACATAAGCTGGTCAACACAGTGGTTAGTTCACAAGGCCAGTGAGTGGTGGAGTGTAAAAAAAACCCAAAGTGTAAACAAAGCAGTTGCGTTCAGAAACAAACAACAGCAGTAATTGTATTTCTTCAAGTTTTAGATAAAACCTTTTTTTTCTGTTTTTATAACTTGTCAAAGCCTTTTTTGGACAGTGCAGGATTTAATTACTGCTCCGGGAGAGTCGGCGGTTAGCAGACGAGGTGAAGGTGAGACTCTCAGGGGAGAAACTGTGAAGTGTTGTGTTTGTAATAAAGCAGTTGCTGACGGCAACAACAGTGAGGCAGTTTGCGCTAAACGATGCGATGCTCCGCGTGTCCTGATTTAACACCGACTCTCCCCGGGTTCACTGGAACCAAAAGATACCAAGAAAGGATGTACGGCGGAGCCCCCCCCCCCCCTGTTGTTTTTGACATTGCGTCATAACGTTGATGATTATTTGAAATGATTGCACATTCAACGACAACAACATAATCTACGCTGTGAGTTTATCCACACTGATTTGCCCAATGTTGCACGAGCAACTGCCGCCCTCACACAGATGCAGTGTGAATTACCCAAGATACACCGCAGGCTGACCCAGCTGACTGGAGTAAGTTTGCTTTGCGAGGGTTGAGGGAGCCAGTTTCCGCAAAATGCTTGTGAGGAAAGTGATGCTGCAGCACAGGGGCCCTGTCCTAAACTTTAAGCCGGGACACGTTTGGCCTGGTTTAGAGGCTCTCGGAGATGAAAGGAAGGGGCGTGAATTAACAGATTCCTCAGGAGAGAACATGAAAGAGCCTCAAATATTAATAGTCCACGTTCCACGGCTGCACTCAGCAGCTGGCTTTTGTTTTAATGTTTAACCAATTATCCGATTTTCATAGATTATTTCTGCGATTCATCAGAGGAAAACAGGAACGTCTATTCCACATATGGGACCGTGAAGCAGCTGCTACAGAACACTATTAGTGCTTCTTTACTTGCTGCCTGTTTTATTGCTGACAGGTGTGGTGAGACAAAGCAGCTCTGGTGACGTGTTGTAAGGTGCAGTGGACACAAGGGGGCGCTATCGTTCTGTGAGCACGTCTCACACTCCAGGCCTGCTGCTGTTCTGATGTGTGTTCTGTTGGTTTTTTGCTCAGGAACATGTAAGACTATTGCCCAAATTAAATCACTCATCTCTGGTATCTTTTGTGTTACATGCATTTGCATCATGCTCAAATTTGGAACATATAGAGAGGAAAAAGAAGCCGTTTGATTTTTGTTTCCAATTCATCATGAATAAATAAAGCAGAGACTGAGCGCAGTGTTTTTTGTTTTGTTTTTTTTAGTTTGTTTGTTGGTCTGTTTTTCAACATTTAACATCCATCCATCAGATAATAAGAACACCAGGATTATTATGATGTAATTCATAAAACAGCAAAAAAAATATATATATATAAAGATGTGTTCTACATGTACATAAAGACATAGACCTCAAACATAATCAAAGGAAACAATTGGATTGAGCTGTGAGATGTATTTAATAGAGAGAAGTTCTTTATCAACTCAAGATTGGGTCTGTAAATTTAAAATTAAAGCTTTAAAATTACTTTCCCAATTTAGGATCAATTGCAACAGCTGTGAACTGTTCATGTTCACTATATTGTATTGGCCTCGTCTCATTAAAAATACAAGTAAAGACAAGTAAATACAGATTAAGCCCAGAATAGTTAAACACCAGTGACTCGGGGAGTGACCTGTTCAGCTTTGAATGAAATACAGTGCGGTGAATAAAATCTTATAATATCTTTACTTTTTTGTGTGTTTAAATGTTCTTCTGTTAGTGAGCGTCTTTCATAAAGTTGGACCAGATTTTTGGGTATATAATTAAACTACTATTAAGAAAGTACTTATTCGTTTCCATTCATGTATTCTTTTTCTTGCAATAAAACATCTAATCAGTAGTTTTTGCTGCCTGTCATGAATTGCAAAACTTAAAACTGCCACACTCCCCAACAGAAATAAAGGATGTAGGACTGTCTATGACGAGCAAAATAAGCAGCAGGAAGGACCGAGGGGGGAAAAAAACAACAATCCAGAAACACCAACTTAGGGCAGAGGAATTCCCATAAGTATCTATATCATAATGTGTGTGAGAATGTTTGTTTATCTAAAATGTTTACACACCAGCATCAGTCTGGCAACAACAAACGGCTGATGTGTGACGTGTGCCATGGCCCCGATAATGAACCAAAAAAAGTGCCTGGAGGCTGATTGTAAAGAGGTTACAATGTTCTTTTTAGTCTTTAATGAACCAAAAAAAGAACAAATAATGAGTCTATTAACTGGCTATATAGTGTCTATAAAACTCCTATGAAGAATTCATAAAGAATGTATAAAGTGCCTATAAAGAGTTTGTATGAAAGCATATAAGGAACTTCTAATGTGTCTCAATATAGAATCTACAAAGAGCCCATAAATAGCTTATATATAAACACATGAAGTGCTTATAAATGGTCTATAAAGTGCATAGTCTATGAACATCATAAAGAGGAACTATAAAATGCCTATTAAAAGGCTAAAAGGCATTTACAAAGAGTCGTTAAAGTATTTATAAATGGCTGATAAATTCCCTTTAAGGAGTGAATAAAGGGTCTTTAAACACCCTATAAAGTGTTTACAAAGCACCTATAAAATGTCAATGAAATGCCTATTGACATCCTATAAAATGACTATAAAACGCCAACAATATTCCTAAAAAGTCATTTTAAATTGCCTATAGAAATGTTTATAAAGTGTCTATAAACCACATGTAAAGGACCTATAAAGTGACAATGAAATGCTTATTAGGAGTCTACAAAACACCTATAAAGAACTAATAAAGAGCCTGTAAAGAGCTAATCATTTTGCCATTATTGACCATTATAGGCTCTTAATTGGCATTTTTTGAATTGAGCCTGTTCAAACTACCATTTTTCTTATCTAGTTATGCATTCCTTGTGCGCACTCCAGAATATATCTTCACAAATGCAAAAAAAAAAAAAAATAGAAAGAAGAAGAAGCAATATACAGTATATGTGTGCTCAAAACCCTGGAGTAACATGCAGAACTTTTAAAGCGCACATAACTGTGAGTTTACCGGCACAGGAAACAAGTTTCAGAACTCGTGAGGTGCTGTTTGTTCTTTTACATGCCTGTGAACACACAGGGACGGATATAGGTCAGTCAAAAACAAACAATGCTGCAAATTACAGTCAACTATTAAAGCCATTTCTCGGCTCGCATTGGCTCCTAAACTAGCAGTAACCCAGATAAATAAAAGCTCTCTGCACCATCATTTCAGCCTGTCAGGTTAGAGCCATTGATAAATTAGCATGCAGCACTCAGAGATTTGGGTCAGATGTTCACAGTTGGATTTTTTTTTTTTTTTATAAAGCTCACATTATCGGATTGGTTGTCTCAAGTATTAAAAAAAAAACGGAGGGGAAAAAAAAAAACCCCCCAATACAACTTTGCTGTTCGTTTGATCAGGATCCAAATCAATGTTGAAATGATGTGCAAATACTTAAAGAGCCACTGCTGTTGATGAAGTGCTGCCAAAGTGCAGTAACGGAACGACTTGACTGAAAAACTGAAGACACACATAAAGAGATTTGCAGGCTGGCTCAGAATGTGGAGAGCTGGTGTCAAAACTAAACGGAAACAAAGTGGAGATAAACAACAATGAAGCCCGCCATATGTTGCTCAGACTCACACACACACACACACACACACACACACACACACACACACACACACACACACACACACACACACACACACACACACACACACACACACACACACACACACACACACACACACACACACACACACACACACAGGGTTGTTCACTTTTCCACCGGCACATGGGCTGGGCTGGGCCTCGACCCCACACCGCCGGAGAAGTCCACCAACAAACCACCAGTCCGACGTAAGCGTCGTGACGGGCAGGTGAGTGGAGGATAAAACAGGTCTGACTGTATGACGCCATTGAAGGGAAACTCAGGGTGGAGCCGCCAGAATAAAGCCGCGCTTGTTCCACGGGACCGGAGCCGCATAACGCGTGGCCCTGCAACATGTTTCACGCGGTACAATGAGAGCTTGTTTACAAATCGAGAGAGGGGGAAAAGGGGGCCGAGGGATGATATGTAGCCAACATACACATAATGTTGTGTATTCTCATCGACCTGGGTGTTTCCAGGTGAAAGAGGGAGGAGCTGCGAGAAACAGGGACTCAGGAAATGGACCTGCCTCTAAAACAGGCCAATGAAGAGCTAAATAATGAGCTCAGTGTTGACCGTTTTTCAAACGTAAAGGTGTAAAATTGACACGGATTGATTCTTAACTGCAATTTAATTGTATCTGTTAGTGTGAGGTAACAAAGTACTAATACTTCTTCGAATAGTTTTTGGGCAGTCATTTATCAGGCGTTAAAGATTTACTTCCTGCATATTCAGAATAAGAATCGGGCCTGGGTTTAGTGTTGATTCATTCTTCTTCCTTCCATAGATTTCATATGGCACGGATTAGAAACAACTGCATTAAATCCTTAACTGATAACTGAACAAATATTAATGTGTCACAAAATAAAAAGATGCCAGAATATGGAAGGCGAAGAAAACACAGTGCCCGGAGAACATGGTGTCAGTGACGGAGAGAAATTGTAATTACATGGCTGACATTGGACCAGATAAAATAGAGGACAGTGTTAATTTGGAACTGAAACTCATTCCAGAAACATCACCTTCCACCTATTGTGGAAAGATGTTTCAAAATATTCAGGGTCACGCGTGAACGGTAAACAGAAGCATCACCCACAGGAGTTTTTTTTTTTACTGTTTATACTTACTATTTCGACTACTAATTGACCAACAAATTCGAATTTCTATCTTAACGGGTTGTTGATAATTCGTGATTGAGCTGAAATGGGGCTGCAGGCAATTGCTGCTGACACACAGTGAAGAGTGCAGTGAGGGGTTAACGTCCGGGACGATCACTCACAGTCAGAGCAGAGTCGAGGTGGATGTGGCTCAGTCGGCAGAGCAGGCACTCGTCACATGCCAAGGTTGGCAGTTTGATCACCCTCTCACTCTGTCCGAGTGTCCTTCAGCAAGACGACCGGACCGGAGGGGTCTCCCTGTGGTGAGAGCTACATTAAGTGTGAGGGTGAATCCGGGTATTCGAGTAAAGTAAAGTCATTGTGGGATCGTGGAGGAAGCCAGACGAGAGACGGACACAGAGGGAACATGCAAATCTCCCCCCCCCCCCCCCCCACCCGAATGGCTTCTTCTGAACATTTAAAACGATTATCCACAATGAAAGAGGAATCTTATCACTGTGACTCGCTCAGTGATAGGTGATAGATGGATGGATAGCTCAATCCTCACCGGGATTCCCTCTGAAAGGTCACTCAATGAAGCAGAAGAGAATCAAAAGCTGTTGGCTCCCAATCTTTTTCACTCTTTTCAATGTTATTTCATTAAAACCAATCTTCTTTTAATGAAAAAGAAAACCTCTCTCTTTTTTCCCCCCACTTAAATGACTCCTCACTGCTTTATGTTTAAGGTCACAGTCGACCTCGTGAGTCACATGATAACGAGAGTTTTTATTTTTTTAATCTTGTAAATGAATCACATACCTATTCCGATGTTGCTTAGCATTCCTGAATGAAAAAGAAAAGGAGGGACAGATGAGTAAGAACATTAAATGTATAACGTTTTGAAGGTCAAAAGGCTCATTTTAAATTTGAAACTTTTATATGACCCCCAATAACTTTTATATGTAGAAGGAAAAAAGAAAAAAAAGTTTAGTTTGTCCTCCAGACTGTAGGTTTATTATTTCACTCTCCAAAAAGTTGGAAACTTGTGACAGTAAATGAATTTTGATGACTGCGTGCTCCTGAAATGTGGCTCCATCTAAGTGGCGTTTAAGAGCAGAGTGTCCCAGCTGTGGCGGTGACCTTAATAAAAAAAAACGGGAAAAAAACGCACAAAGACTCGTGTTGTGAATGAATGAGTGGGCTTGTGGGGCGAGGCACTTGGGCATGGGTGTGTACTGTCACAGCCTCTAACACAGCCTATTTGTTTTTGTTTGTTCCCGTTCCTGGAGGTTTGCTGTTAGGTTGGAGGGGGGAGAGCATGTGTGAAGTTAAAGAGCCCAAGATGTTTTACAGATTTCACTTCACAGACGTCCGGGTTGCCACATAACCTTCGTACAATATCGGCATAGTTACACGAGCCTGGCCTGCACATAATCTCCTATCAATAATTCACACAATATCAATGCGGAAACATTGTTCTATTTCCTTTTTTTTTTTTTTTTTTAAATGAGCATGATTACAGTTTCAGGTTTTCTAATTATCAATGACAAGGTCATATGATGGACTTACGCTGCCTGGCAGTTAATAAAGTGCTAATGAAGCCATGAAATCAACGCTTTTCAGGAACCCCAGGGTGCAAATAAACTAGAAGATAATTAGTTGCATCCTAAAAAAGGGAACAGCTTGAGCGGTTTGCGTCGTTTCCGCAGAGCAATAAGAGTTGAGATTTCAAATTGTTAGGACCGGGGGCCCTTTCCATGGGCATTTTGCATGTTCTTAGCTATTATATGTCCTGTTTATGGTCATTCTGTCAGCCTGCAGGAGGTCAGTGAGACATGATTGAGAGAGAAAAGCAGACGATGGCTATCCTTTTTACAGAGATCTTAAGGTCTAACGTTATATTTATCCACCTCAAAGGTGAAGGTTATCTATTCAATGAGTTCAATGAGTTGAAATGTAAAATGCCATTGCTTTACAAAACACACAGAGACACTCAAGGCAGAGCAGTGACTCATCAGCATCATGAAACACGTTGCTTTCTAACGTGATATGACATGAAGCCAGCTTATGCCTCGGCCCTCTCCATCTCCCCACAACTCGTTTCTCGTGTGGCCTTTTGGGAAAAGTAATTGCTTATTCATGATATGGACAGTCGTGCCCTTGACTGCATGAGGTGTAAGGGTATATGCGATGGGTGGCCGGATTTAACATTGGTAATGGAGGGCTTTCAGTATGAGACATTTTTTTTCTAGATTTTACTCTACCTTCAGGAAAAACGTTCTGGTTTGCTATTTGCTTCCGTGGGCTTGAATTATTTAGTCCAATAGTTCAACGATTACCATCATGTAATCATTTTTCAGTTTTACAAACAGTAAAATGAACTATTACATAGTTCACAGCATTCAAATAGTGTAACTCGAAGTGTGACAGACTTTAAGGCCGACTGGTGATTTTGTTCCTCCATCATTGCTATTATTTTAAGCACTACGTTGTCCTCCATGTAATAACTCCTTCATGTCTTCACGTTCAGTGTGGATTACCTAGCACAGGTTGCGTTTCCTCCATGCTATAAATAACTCCATCCCACACTGTCTGTTTTGGGACAGGGCCTGATGTTGTGCTTACCGGAGGTGACGCTGTGTTTCCCTGCAGGTTTGCCGTGATGCCACTATAGGAAAGCAGCACAGCTCAGACTGGACGTGAAATACGAATTTGATTTATACTGGATGAGCATTAGAGAGCATCATTGGAATAACCCCAGCTGTGACGATGACGGCTCATTTCTCTCCCCCCCGGTGTCACTCTGGTGTTACTTTGAGGAGGCCGAGTGGGAGGAGATATGCAGATGGGGTCAGTGGGGCCCTATTAGTGGCGTCTGTGGTCCCCCCCCAAACTCACAGTGGACCGTTGTCAGTTGAACAGAGTCCACCACACCCACAGCCAGCACCAAGGGGCAACACTCAACAAGGTGACATTCTGCTTTATAGCACAGCCACGCTCAAGACATTTTTTTTGAGTCAATGTGGTTTGAGATATTTTGACAGAACTAGTTGGAGTGGAATATTTAGAGCAGCGCTTACCTTTGATGGAGGAATATTTTTTTTGTTGCTGCAATTTAATTGTGACCTCGGGGTGAAGACTCTTTCATCTAACCTTTTTACTCAACAGGAGGATATTCAAAGATGCATTTTGCCAAGGCTGTGAGTACTTTTACCGTGATGACTTTATTTCTGTCACTGGTTGAAACCAAGTTCTACAGACCGGTTGAGTTTCAACCACATAAAGCTGGGCTTTCTCCACACCATGATCAAGGAAATCCCACCAGTCGACACAAGTAAGTTCTCTCTCTCTCTCTCTCTCTCTCTCTCTCTCTCTCGAATTCAGCTTTATCAAGCTATGATAATTAATAATTACTTGTCACGCTTTTCTTCTCTCATCTTTTTTTTTCATCTATTCTGAAAGGAACCACTGTGCATATGTCGTTGAGAAGACAGTGTCTTTCACCATGCAGGACGGGGCAGCGCCGTACGTAAAAGCAGAGTACAACAAGTGTTCCTGGGGTCAGAAATGTCCCACTCTTTTGTGAGTAAACGGCAGAGTTTTGAGATAATATATCAATGACAATATAAAACACTTCATGACTTCATCTTCCCTCAGGTATCGTCTGATGTACAAGCCGATGTTCAAGGTGGCACATAAAACTGTCACCGAGCTGGAATGGCGTTGTTGTCCCGGGTATTCTGGTTACAGCTGCATGAAGGGGCATCCAGTTTACCAACACCCTATGAGGATGATGCCTCCATTCAAGGGTCCACCAATGAAAGGACCAAGTTACAAAGGTCCCATGTTCAAAGGTCCCATGTTCAAGGGCCCACCTATTAACACAGATATGAAAGCCAACCCATGGAGTCAGGCTAAAGGACCTCCCACTGGCAGCTTTCACTCTTACCCCATGCGCCACTTTGGGATTCCAATGTCCTCCCCCTATCCAGACCCCTCCTTCGAATCTTATCCATCTGAACCAGAGCCAATGCCAGAGCCAATGCCAGAGCAGCATCACACAGAGGATGGCCAAGAACATGAACATGAGCACATCCAAGGACCTGAGGAGATTCTCCCAGAGGAAATCCCTCCTCCTCCTCCCACTGGTGGTGAACAGCCCCATGAAGAGATCATGGGTGGGTTGACATTTCTAATTCTAACATTAACTCTTAATCCCCACTGAGAAGTGGAAATAAAGGTGTTACGTGTAACACTGAATCACCTCCACTCTTGTTGACTGTGTGGTTATGGCGAGTCACTGCTATGTTCAGTCTGCTCTCTGTCCGGCTCTAAGAGCTTTGGCAGTTTGCTGTTAGCTTGTAATTACCAGCAGCTTCTGTCTCCGTCATATTTCCCATTCAACAGTGGTTAAACCGGCTTCTTCTTCTCATGTTGAACTAATCACAGACTAAATGCCACAGTGTGTGTATGGGTTTTTGTTTTTTTTAATTAAGTATAGCACATCATGATTCTGGTTTCCTCACTTCCTGTTGATAAGCTTACTTGACTGTTGTAAATGTTGTTAGACATTTTTATCTCTGAAGACTAGCTTATGATATTATTTGAATTAGATTTGAATTGTAGTCCCAACAGAGTGCTTTTTTCCTAACGTGTATTTCTTCTTATCTGTAACACCTCATCTCTCGTTCCTCAGGCCCGGCTCTTGACAGTGAGACAGAGGAGCGAATGTACCAAATAGAAGAGGATGTGCGGCGTCTAAGCCAAGGGCTTGAGACCCTGAGAGAAACTGTGAACGGGCTGGAGGCGAGTTTGCGAGCTTCTCTAAGAGAAGATGCCAACAGGATGCTGTCAGCTCTGCTCAACGCCGCCCCAGGTCCTGTTCCTGCTCCAGCTTTGGCTTCAAATCCCTCCACTGTAGGGTTTGTTGAAATTCCTGGGGGAGACCCTGAGAAAGAAGGTCTAGATGGTAGACATGTCTTCCCAGACCTCACAGGACTGAATGGGCGGGTGGAGGAGCTCAGGACAGAGCTGCACGCTAAGACCGCAGAGCTACAGGAACTCAAAGCCACAGTGAAGGGACACGATGGTGCGCTGATGAAGATCTCCAGAGCAGAAATTGTGTCGGACTCCACAGGCAATCTGGAGGGAGACGTGGAGAAGCTCATTGATGCCAAACTAAGCGACATCAGGAAAGAGATTCTTGGTAGGCTTGAGAAAGACGTTGAAGGCGCAGAGAGCAGGTGTGAAGAGAAAGCTGGTGACGAGCGGCGTCGTTGCCAGAGGGAACAAAGTGAGCAGCAGGAACAGATAGAAGACGCTCTGGATAAGAGCACAACAGACTTGAGAGAGGAACTGAGAAGTTTTAAATCAGATATTGATGGTGTAAAGGCTGTGGAAAGCTGCTGTGGTAGGATGGGTGGGCTTGTTGAAAGGGTGCAGCAGCTGGAAACATCAGTGGCAGGCTTCAACCAGTCCCAGGGGCACCTGAGGGTGGAGCTGGATGGACACAAAGACCACATAGAGGGAATGTTGGAGGGCCGTCTGGCTTATATCGAAGCCAAGCTCAATGTGACTGGGCAGGGTAAGAGTCATGACTGTCGAAGGAGTGACGGCGTCCCAGACAGAGCTAAGACAGGACAGGCTATGGAGGTCAGGCTGGAGGGCAAGTTGAAGGCTCTGGAGGGCCGTTTACTAACAGCTTTTGAAGAGCTGGGTAACGCCACGGCCCCCGCCCTGCTGGAGGGTCAAGCTGTCCCTACTCTGGAGACAGAGCTTGAATCCCTCCGAGGGAGATTCGAGATGGACGTGGATCGAGTGCAAAAGCACCTCAGCAACCTCGAGGTTCTCTGCTCCTCTTCCTGCTCCTCCACCCAAAAGTCTGCCGTCCAGGGAGACTCTGCAGCAACGAGTGACGACCCGGCAGCGGAGCAGAATATGAAGAAGGTTCTGGACATGCAACAAGGCCGTTTAAATAGTCTCAACAACACACTGCAGAACATTGTAAAGAAAATGACCGTCAAGCACCAGCAGGAACAAGCAAAGAAAGAGTCTCCAATTCAAGGGGAGCTGACAATCATCCAGTTCAATGTGCGTTCAGTCAACAAAACTGTGAAGGTCCTCCAGGACTCACTTGGGGCTGTGGTTCACCAGGTGGGACAAGCCAATAGCTCCTGGCATGAGCGAGAGGCTCGACTGGCCCAGCAAATAAAGGGTGTCGTCCAGCTGGTTGGACATCAGGCTTCCATGCTCGGCGCAGGTGAGCGCAGACTGACCCGACTCAAGGCAGAGCTGCAGGAGATGAGGAGGCGTCTGGCTGAGGAGGTTCGGGGGTGTCGCAGCACTGCCATGGTAGTGAAAAAAGAGGTGACTGAGGTCGGTGGCCGTGTCGCCAGTGTGGAGGACCAGTGTAAAGGCCTGAACTACTTGGCAGAGGACCTCGAAAGGATTAGAGACGAGCTGGAGAGACAATCGAATGGCCTCCTGCTGCAGGTCAACGGGACTCTGTCCAGCCACGCTCAGCAGCTGTCGGAGCTGAAAGGCGAACTCAGAAACTGCAGCTCCAAGGTCGAGCCAACGCAGCAGAGTTTCGAGATAGAGACAGAGGAAAGGCGCGGGGACACCTTCACTTTGAATTAGCTCAGTTTATTAGGACCATCAATTATAAACATGACCATAGAAGAGACAGGGAATATTCTGCAGGCCCCAATGGAGTTCCACTAAAACATTTTGATATTTGTATTTGCAAACATGTTGAACCTGCACTGAAATAAAGTTGGCTTTTGTTAACTAACAATATCCAACAGCAACAATAAAGGCAGCTATTTCTGACAGCATTCAGAAGCTTAAAATGGAGATTATGAAGGTGAACTGGTGAACTGGTTAACAATTAAAGGGAGTGATGAGAAAAGGAAAAATAACCAACTGCACCTGTGTAACTGTACTGTCGCTGAAAAGTGGATTTGGACATTTATCAGTGTTTACATTTTTTGTACTTCTTTTTATGTCTAGACTACAAATATCTTTGATGTAATATGTTTGTTTTTTTTAAATATAAAACCCCAACTTTTAAGAATTTGTTTTTTTCTACTTGTACTTCTGAATAAATGTTACAATATCTAATCCTGATGTTTGTTCAAGGTGTTTTCAAAGTCCAAAGAACACGTTTCTTTATAACTGTTGATTCTTGCTTAACAAACATTTCAGAAAACAACTTTAAAATGCATAAATATATGTAAATATAAACCAAAGAAGAAAACTATTGCATTCAAGTATGTGTACTGTACCAGCATTACTTGTACTCATCAATTTTAACATGAATATTGATTATAAAATGATTACCATAATAACAGTACACTCACTCAAAGTAATGTACAATAATACGTTGGCAGATACTGATGGCAATAAGGCCAGAGGTTGCTGAGAACATAGTTGATTTCTAATTGGTTTGTTAGTACAATTTAACACCTTTTCAAGATTCTGTGAGGAGAAAAAGTAAAATACTTTTAAGATCTCTCGGTTCATACAGAACATGAAGGTTAAGCTCGACTTTTACCACTATCAATGTTTTAGAAAGTTCTTGTACTTCACAAATGCATGGTAGTAGCACAACCACTAGAGGGGAGTAGAGAAACATTAGAAATTATCAACTATAAAGACATGGAAGTGGTCTAAAATGTGCCAATTGAATCTTACAATAAAAAAAAAAGAAGAAAAAAAGTCCAGAGAGCTGCTGGAAGAAGACCCATTTGTTTTCAATCACTGCCAATGTGATCAAGAAAAAGAAAGACAGCAGTGGAGCACTTCACTACATGTAATTTCTCTCTGTAGGCTGAAAGTCTACGAAACTGAACCCAGTTTTGCTCGACTCTCACTGGACAATACAGTTAGACTGGAGGTGACCTTGCTAATAACCCACCCCGTTAGCTCCTGTTCCCGTATCGGACAAACAACCATTAAAATGACAGCTATGTGGGAGATGAGCCCACTGCTGTGTGAAAACGTTTCAGCCCGAGACATGTGGTGAATAATAACGAGGGGAATGCCAGGCCGGAAAAGGACAGATGAGATAGACGCTAGATTTATGTCGGTTTGAGGAGGTGAGCGATGCAGAAATTTCAAGATGCAAACGCAGGCCAAGATAATGATGCGTGTTCATGCATCCACATACACGAAGCGTGAGAATAAGAACTGTTTTTTTCCGGGAGAAACCTTTTCACACAAACACGGGAAAACTCTACCCCTTCTCACATGGCTTGGTTGAAAATAATCAACGTCCATCTTCCCAAACAACTTCACCCAACTTGTGGTCATCGGGCGCAAGTGCTGATCATCAATGGCCGAGAGAGTCACACACTCACATTATGTCACGAGACATGATCAAACAGATGAAGGTGTCAAATTGTAGATATTCTGTGAATCACTGCTCCCTCTTTGGTACAAGTCTCCACAGAACTTCTCTCATCATTGTTTTGGCTTGCTCACTTTCTTTTCTGTATTCCTCCAATGCTTCCGTTAAGTTCAAACTTCACACAAGCCCAGACAACAACGCATTAATCTTGTTTGTTTCCAACTCACTTGGGCAGAAAGGGCAGCCGGGGCTCTGGTGAATTTGTCTCCTCTGACTCTCTTTGCTGCTCACTCATGGATCCGATGTTGAGTTTACACTCCCGGCACAGCTCGCAGACTGTCACCGAACTAAGAGCGTGCCCCCAAATCACAAAAGGCAAAAGCTGCCCTTCCACCAAGCCAGAGGACGGAGGATATTTGGGGGCGAGCAGACGGCAGCGGTGGGTGTAAATGTGAATCATCCTATGTAACACCCTTGGCAGAAGCTTAAGGTGAAAGGAGAGCTTTTGTCCTCATTAAAGTGATGGCCAAAGAATGGACGGTGTTGATTACAGTTGGCGCACACAGGACAACGCTCAGGAGGCTGTTGCCTTAAATCAAGGACTCTGAGCTTCTTAGTAATAAGCCCCGGGAGCTGACAGTTTCCAGGAAGCAGCAGCGTGTGAAGCTGTATTGCCTCTATTGTCCTCTGGACAGAGAAGCTAAACAATAATAAAAAAATAAATAAAAAAAAAGCTTGTAAAATACTATGAATGTTTTATACAATAGCTACTCAAGTCAAGAAGGTGAAATACTGAGTCTTCACTGAGACACAAGTAACTTGACTGCAGTTTGACCGACTCCTCAAAGCAATCAACACATCTGAAGGATGAATGCGGATAATGTAGAGGAAAGGAATTCCTGCCTGTGGCGCAAAGATCTTTCCATAAACATGAAGCTTTTATGAGCAGGAAGTGCCCAAAAGGTCAGTGAACTATAGATCGGCGGACTTAATAATTTACATTGTGCATGACATCGATGTTCGGAGCATCAGGTGCATAAAGGTCAGACACAGAAACATCAGCTCAAGATCGCCTCGTCTCTTTCAAACATGCAATTAAAGTTAAAGTCATTTACATAGTATTTGACTAAAAATTGTCTTTTAAAAAAAAACTTTTTTTTAATGCTGGTTTGTGATTTCTAATGCCTGAAAATAACCCATACACCAGCATCACGTGTCAGCGGATTCATCAAACCTGCCAACAAAGACGATGCAAGACACAAAATATACGTGGAGTACGTGGCACGTTGTGTCAGATTCATGAACGTGTCCCTCTTGCATGGGCTGGAGGTAATTTGTGGTTCAGTGTATTGCTTAATGACACTTTGAAATGTGAACACGGAGGAGAAATTGCTCCACCATCTGAGCCACAGCTTCCCCAAAAAGTCAGGAAAAAGCTCAATGCTTTGGTCTGTATTATAATTCTCACGTATGTAGACTAATGATGTCAGTGAGATTTTGAGCAAAGTAGGTTTGTTTTTTTTGCAGATTTTTTTTTACACATCACAGTCCTTCTACACCCATTTTTATCAAAGTTAAAGTCTCTTAGAGGTTTGCAGCCCGAAATAAACAGTTCAGAGAATATCAGTGTTAGTGCTATGAGTCAGAACTGCTGTGACCACATTGTTATGGTCACGGCTTATTTTTTTATTAAATTCTTTTTTTTTTTTTCATTATCTCACCACCAGGTAAAAGGGGGGACACAATAAATGAATCATCAACATTACACAGAAGCATTACACACACAAAAAAGTCTCCAAAGGGCCATTTAATGGGCATCGAAGTCGAAACCAGCCAAAACGCAGTGTGCAAGTAAATAAGCAAATATTTGAACTGTTTAGAGAAGCAGATGGTAAAAACATCGTTTTTATTTTTCATTATCCAGCCATCAGCCTGTCTTGGCTAAGAAAAAGTTAAGTAAGTGCACTATGAATAGTTATAATAGTGCAGGGTCATGGTAACTTGTATGACTGGTAAAAAAAAAAAAAAAAAGAAAAAGCTGCAGTTCCATTAATTATCAGAGGAAGATTTCTCATGCTGACATCGTTATCATGTAATGGATACAAACTGCAATAACGCAATACGAACTAATTAGACATTTATTTTCACAGACACTTCTTTTATATTTTTCTTTTTCCAACTCATCTTTGGCCTGAATGGAGATTTCACTAATTAGAATGACAGTTGCTGCATAAAAAAACAGAAAAATAAATAATGTTTTGATGCGTGAGAGATGTTTACCACTCAGCATTCAGATTATTCACAGACGGCAGGCAAGCCAAAATTTCCAGCAGTGCCAATTAATCATTTTGCGGTTGCTTATCAGATGAATTCTGTTGCCTGAAGCTTTGTAATCCCGTCTCTTAGCGGGTTGAAAGACGGCTTCCTCCTTCAACTGCAACTTCTAACTCGGAGGAAGGCTGGGAGCATTTGACTCCTTGTCTAGAAAAAAAACCCAATGTGCCTAAAAAGTCATGCCTTCACAATATCTTACAGATGTGTATGGATCTCTTCATGAAGGGTAACAGCAAATACATTTCTAACATCTACTCACACAAACACTTGTGATGACTTTGTATCAACAACAGGACAAAAGTCTCTGTCATTCGATTTCCTTGAAACTTCCAGCTGTTTTTCATGGTTCATAGATGATAATATCCCTTTGAACTCCACGAGGACAAGAAAGGATTATCGCCCTTTTACATCACAGCATTACGTTTGATTTCAGCGCTCAAGGTCACTTTATTAAACTGTGCTTAATGCCTCGTCTCCAGAGGCAATACTTATGTGTCCCTGAAAGGGATAACTGTACACAGCGAGGTCTGTCAACCTCTTTCACGAGTAAATCTCCAGTTGTTCAGTTTCTGAACATACAGTACCTATGAGGACCCACTGATATTTGACCTCTGAAGTAAATATGAAAATACCATGCATCACTATCTTTGGACTACAACAGCTGGTCATTGGCATTTCAGAATAAGAAAATACTTTTATGTACATCTCCATTCACTAGACTGTAAATATACTTTCTTTTTTTTTAACACTTTAACGGCACCAGAAACGCTAAGCTATTATTTGAAGAAATAGGTTTGTGTCTATAAATACATATAGAAATTCCATAGAATGTATGAACTGCACTATAATGAGTATTACAACACCGTTGGACCATTATTTGTAGCTTTATTGAGTTATAAATGACTAAGGTTTGGTATTTGGTATTTATAAGTATTTGGCATCTTCTCTGTCGTGTCAAATACAATAATAAATGTCTTTGTTAAATCACAGATACAGTGCTGCGAATCCATGGGATTGTAATGTTTTTCTTCATATTTACACCGAAACTTGCCCGACGCCTGCACCCATGACGCAACGCTCTTGCATGGCGTAACATTAACTTGTCATCCACTAAGGCTCGTCTCGCTGCCCAGGTGGAAAACGACTCCCCCTCACGTTCGACACGATCTCCCAACGAATTCCAGCTCATTGGGATCATCCTCCGCCCGCTGCCAGCTTCAATAAGTCAGCGGCGGGGCTTGGTCGCGCGGTGCATGCGGGCCGGACTCGTGACACTTAAGTTCATCTGGACGCGTCCGAGCGAGTGGCCTGAGAAGGAGCGGGGACCCTGTGCCGAGGTATTAATGTGACAGTGCTCTTCTTCGCAGCTCTGACAGCCTGCAGCCTCGGCACAGCTCAGCGAGTGAGCCCACGCTCCCTTAAGCAGCTTTCTATGACTGTCAGTCTGCGAGCGCCGCTGCTCCGAGCAAAACTGCATGGGTGGGTATGATAAAGTAGGATGACACAGCGCCCGAGGTTCAGTTCAAATGCTCCCTTTCGGGACTGGATTTACTGTGTGACCGCAGATGACACTTTATTTTCTAAAGTGGTTGTCACGTTCTTTTTTTAGACTTGCAAATATAGTCACAGCCGACTAAATCTCATTGAAGGTGCAAATTACACATTAAAGGTCCGACGTAACAAAGGGCGTGGTGTTAAAAAGAAAGACAAGTCAGTAGGTGACATGCTCTATAGCTGGTGATAGGGCACTCAAAATGGAAATATTCAACCCTCTAATGTTATTTGAATATATATTTCAAGATAAAGTAAAAATACAGTCTTACGTGTGTGAGTTACTTAAACTCAGTACACATATGACTCTTCTCCATTTGAAATATAACAAAATCCAAATCTTAAACTGAGGAAAAATATCACAATTTCCAGGACAGATACTGTGATATACGACATGTACTGGCACGTTGTGCTATTTGCAGCACAGTAGGGTTCCAAAATGTCACTATCCAGATAAAGGACGACGTATATATATTGTTGAAATGGTACAATACTGAATTCTTGGATTTTCAGCTTGCATGTTTTTTTACGATAACTGCAGACCAGACATGTGTTTAATAATAGTGTTTTACTGTGCTTACTAATATTATTACTCAAAAATTAACAAAACAGAAAGAAAAACTTTTTTGTTTGAGAGCATATGGGGACCCATTATGAATTGTATTCGGTCTGTCCTCTCTATCTGTGTTAAAGACGTTAATTATTTACTCTTGGTGATGCTGTTCAACATAAATTTTCATTTATTCAAAAAAAACAGGAATTAGATGAAGATTCTTCTTGATATCTATGTTCTTTATTCTGATATTTACACAACATTTTCTTTTACAATAAATCTATTGTGATTTTCTTTTCTTTTTTCTTAATTGCCTCAATAGTCATTATTATATAATTCAATATTTAAAAGAAAAGTTTGGTGAATGTATAGTTATATACATGTTCTTTCTCCATTCTGTCGACCGGATACTCAATGACAGCTGAGTGAGTCGTGTGCTTTCAACTTATTACCATGCATCACGACTCAAGAGGAACAACACCACTCACCTCTCCGAGGAAGAAGAGCAGCAAAGTGCTCAAGGACACAACTGTGGAGCCTCGTCACCACAGTGAGGATCCAACATGTGACCTGCTGTTCATTAATTTAACCATCTCACCAGCTGACGAGGAAATCTTTCAAATACGATCAATTCCACTTTGACACTGTTGCATTTTCGTCTATAAATTTATAATGAACTGCCTTTCTTTCTGCCCCCACCTCCCATTTCGAGTCATATTGATAATCGTGTGCAGATACATGTAAATAAACAAAAAAAACAAAGAAATTAGCCTTTTCCAGGAGTGAGCAGCTGCGTGTAAGATAAATATGAGGGCTGATGTGGGAAATCCCACCCGACATGCTTGATTCACACGAATGATTCATTCGCATGCAAAGAAGAAGGGAATAATCCAAAGTGTGACAACAAATCAAAGCGGGGGGGGGGGGGGGGGGGGGGGGGGGATGTGTGTCGCAGGAAAGTAATTGAAAGTAAGACTGTATGGAGGAAATGAGGTGGGGAGTGGTACTTTGAGTCATCAGTGACACTCGAGCCAGTTTTCTGCTGATCCCCCCCTCTCTCTTTCTCTCTCTCTCTTTCTCTCTTTCTCTGCATCAGTGGGATTCAGTGCTTGTCCACAGTGATGGTGGATAAACATGTGTGACAGAACCAAGTGTGCGTCCACCTGGTCAGTAGAGAATGTAAGTGTGCTTCACTGAACAAGAGGAAGACACCTGAACCGGACTCTTCAGAGGAACTTCAAGCACACCCAGTGCTCATCTCTCTCTCTCTCTCTCTCTCTCTCTCTCTCTCTCTCTCTCTCTCTCTCTCTCTCTCTCTCTCTCTCTCTCTCTCTCTCTCTCTCTCTCTCTCTCTCTCTCTCTCTCTCTCTCTCTCTCTCTCCTTCCTTTGACTGTCCCCCCCCTCCACTCTCCGTCTCCCTCTCGGTGGCTGCCCAGGCTCCTCTCCTGTGTGTCCTGTTCTTCACCTGGCCTCCATGAGTTTAACTGGGGACAAGCCATTCCTCCCTGGAAGGTAAGCAATTCAACTGTGGGATGTCTGTTTCTGATAAAATACAAAGAGATTTGTCAATAACAACAACAACAACGACAACAACAACAAAAAAGGCGCATTATTGATATTGAGGCATTTGTGGGAGCTCTCAAATGTTGCTCATGCTGTTTTTCTTTCCTGTGGTTGCTTGAATCAGAATGTCAGAAAAGCTAAGAAAGGCTGAGAAATATTTATTTCGGTCATCTTGATCCCTACTTTAAGCGGTAGATAATGGATGGATAGATGGATGATCTCTACTTTATTTCCTGGGATGTTTTTTTTTTTCTTTTTTCCTTTGAACTGCAGTTTTTCCTTGTGATAACATCTGGTTACTTAAATGGATGTAAACTGAAGGGCATTCAGTCAAGGTTCAACCACTGTACCAAGAAAGTGAAAATGGATTGGGCTGTCTGTGGTGCTGATGAAATGAACGCACAGACCTCACATCTGACTTGTGGGATCTGTGGCTGGATTAGTGATGAGATCCTCTCATTATCCCTCTCTCTCTCTCTCTCTCTCTGTCTCTCTCTGCTTCTCTTTATCTTTTTTGTGGATGTTGCTGCAGTGCTGACCGTTTTCAACCGCAGCCTGTCGACTTGATCTCAGGATTCTGTCTGTGTGTTATTGTGTCTCTGGAACGGGAGTTGCCAGGACACACGTTTTGCCGGCTGTTGTCTGCGCAGGCATATTTGTGAGTGACAACTCATTCACTGGCGCTCTCTCACTTTAGTCTCGCAGCGGAAAATCGATACGTGTGGACAAAGAGTGATTGTGATGCTTAAGTGTGGTGTCTCTCTGCCGTACGCAACATAATTTAACAAAGTGAGTGACCTTCAACTTCAGAGTCAAAGGCAAAGACGTGAAAACGTCCGTTTCCGCACATTTGAGTCATAAATGGGAAGAATTACTGATGTGTCACTGCATTTTACTGACAGAATTGTTGCTGTTTGCTGATTTTGTGCCTGCTGTTGACATTGAAAAGAATACAACAGGCACAATTTAAAGCCTGGTTGACATTGAGGGTAATACATGACAAGTAACATAAATACATTTATTTTCATTGAGCGTCTGTATTAAAGGTAGTTCAATTAAGCTTCAAGGCAATGCCAAGCTACCCCAGTCGCTACTGTTTTGGCCAGACGTTTTGTGATGAAATGTCTGTGTGACAATCAACTAAATGAAAATCTCTCAGCTCTGCTGCCACATCTGTGCCAGAAACCGTCCAAATCCTCCAGTATCTCTCCTTCTTATTTCCTCTGTCTCTATCTCTTCAGCTTAAAAAGAAAACAGATTCAGAGTTAGATAGATTTTAATTATCTCTGCACAACAACAACAAAAAACAATGATGGAATCTGTCAATTTGTTGTAGATTCTCCACAAATCTCCTGAAAGTGAAGTTCAGAAAACAATTTGCGACAAGACAATGAGGAATGCTCAAGATCATCCCCTAACAAATGCAACAAATATTGATATTTGTCCAAACCTGAAGACTTGTAACCTCCAGTTGACAAATGAGTCACCATTAGATATACCATAAAGCTATAATGTTCATCTTAAACACACCATGCAGGGCGTACGCCGCCCATGTGACCGTGCTCCCCAGTGGTTATGTAACACATGTCAGAGCAGTGCCCCGCAACGCTGGACACAGTCGCCTCCAACCACACTGTCATGCGGCTAAAACATTGTGTAAATGTTGCACCGTGAAGGCATTTACTTGTCACTGTCAGTCACTCTCAGATCGGGAGGCAGAAACACGCAGAGGGTGAATACAGTCCACTTCAATCTCCCAAACGTCCTCGCACACGGACCCTCGGGTTATGTGCCACGCGCCATGTTGTGTGACATGTATGCTGCTCTAAAGCGTGGCATTTAAATGTTATACAACATGGTGAAAACACGAGTTTGTATTAATTTGAAAAGTTACTTTCAAAAGTTTAGAGAAGAGCTACAGTATATAATATGAATTCAATATGATCATAATTGTAATTGTAGTATCGTAATTAATGCTCTTTTACAAAACAGTTTCAGTGAGGTATTGACTTTAAACCCTACTGTCAATTCTTTGCAGAGTACTTTGTACATCTGTGTACCCTTGTGGAATCAGCACTACACAAACAGAGTGAAGCAAAAAAAAAAAAGGCAAACACTATTACAAGTACACAAAATCCATAAAGGATAGCAGCTTCTCCACCAGGTGTCATTTGTCAGCATGTTTTTTTTTGTATATTATTAAAAGGCATCACTAATTGTCCATTCCAGCTTTTAAATGCGAGGATGGGATCTGTGTAAGCGCTGGAGGCTGGTCAATCAAGCCAAGCAGACAAGATACAATTTGACACTTTGCATACAAGAATGTAATTATTTTATGATTCATAATGTGAAAGGCAAAAAACACTGTGGAGTGGCGGCGAACGCAACATCACCGAGGAATGCAGTGGAGAGCGATTTATCTTTATCGATACCGTTGGCAAACTTATTCTTCCAGTATTGGTCATCGATGAGGCGCGGGGTGATTCGGAAACATGCATGAGGTTCAGACACAAGTCAGCTACCGAGATTGCCTGTCAGTCAGGGAAAGCCATGCAGACACTGTGACATTGTTGCTGTCACAGCTCATGAGCTCATCCATGTGGTCTCTTTTGCTGCAGCACTTAGATTTCCCGACATTCCTGTCAGTCGTTTAAGCGGCTGCTCATCTACGTTGACCGCAGACATTTAAAGGATGTGAGTGGCAGCTCTGGTTTTACTGGCAAGCACGACTTACGCGAGTCGTGAAGACTTGCAGCGGGGGGGAAACTTGTCATAAACTTACACTTCATGCAGATGACGTCCGTAAACTGCAGACTGATGACGGTAAATCTTCCACTCAGTAAATTACTTTTCTCGGGGTCGACGAAAGAAAGGACACGATGTAAAAACACATCAGAATGAAATAATAGGGGACACTGGCAAGGTCAGCAGGCTATACACACATAGTTTTCTCTCCAACAATTTCATCTGGAGGTCGAAATCCTCATACCAAGAGCGTCCAATTAATCTCAGTTGAAAAGAGTAATTCAAGCAGGCTCAGTGGTGTCATAGCTAAGCCCGTCTCAAAATACTCAGTCTGTCACAGCAGACCAAAGCCAGAGTTTCGCTGGTTAAAGTTCCCTGATTCAGCAAAAACAAACTAGCTATCCTTCACCGGGGGTTTTCAACTTTTTGGACCAAAATAGCCATTTTTTGCGACTTTACACCAAATAAAGTTTATCTTGAGCCGCAAAACATCTGTGAAGTTAAGTGAGACTATTGTTTTGTTTCAAGACTTGTTTTTAATTGGGATTTAATCATGGTTACTTTACCAATAAATTGCATTTTGCAACTTCATATTAATCATCTGATGGCATGTTAGGATGATTTGAAACAATCTTTAAACTAAATATCACATCTGTCACCTTGAACCGCAAGTTAGGAATCCTTCTGAAAGGTAATAGTGCACAAATAAAATGTGTATCTCGTCATTTTCTGAGAGCTTGAAGTACGATATTGTACTGGGTTCTCTTGTGATCTCAGTGAAACTTGAATGCTTTGTGCTCTTTGGGGTTCAGATCACACATTAACATCTCTTGGTATGAGATGAACAACAACAGCTAACAAACTTGTGTGCCTTTTTGAAACTCTACTATCTCCCACCTGCATATATGGGGGAGTGAAGATGGCGGAAAGCGGAACAACAAACATCTCTAATGAGGAGGAAAGGTCCAGCGTGCACTGTCTTTCTTCAGGGAGCTGAAACAGGCATTTCTTGATCACTGCTGATGAATTTCTGTTGGTGAGTCAGAGGTACAGTGGAGAACAGGGATTACCTGGTGAGGGTGGCAGAGACATACGACCCCACCTCAGAGATATTTACACTCTGGCCTCTTGCGTTTTAGAGCAGTTTATGAACTCATTTACCTTCAGGATCCAAAATCACGAGCTGACGATGACAAGTTGTGAAACAGATTCAGGAAAATGTCTTAATTGAAAATACAACACTACGTCATGACTAGACTATGATGGTGTGCCAACACAAAAAACAACATAACCATGAAGTGGTAATACCAGAGAGGGAAATATTATACTTTACGTTCTATCAGCTGAATTCTAATTAAGAGAAACCTTTCACTTCATCTTCTGCCATTAAAAAAATAATAGATTAACAACAGTCAGTATATAATGTCAATAGACACTACATTATTTTAATACCCAGGGAGAAAATGTCTTGTGACCCACCCGTGTTAACAATCACTGCTGTCACCTGTTCCCCCTGCTGCTCTCGGAATGAAGATACAGCCTCTTGTATAAGCTTCAACAATTCCACTCAAAACTACTTAAAACACACACAAAATGTCATTCTAATATCTTACAGACATTCCAATTAGAGTTGTTCAAACTTAAGTGGGGAAAAAAAAGAAGCTTGTAACTCGTTTTCTATGCTAGTTCATCGTGCTAGATGGCCTCACTATTTCAAGTAAAGTTGTTTATTTTAACTGAGGAAATAAGCAAAGCTGCACAGTCAAATTGTCTTTAAAGTGTTGCTGGATTTCCACGTTTGCAGACACAGAAACAATGCAGCACTGGAGACGAGATGATGTCACTCTCAGTCAGTGTTGATAAAAGACACCCCAATATATTATTTGCCTGAATAAACATTAGTGATTTATCTCATTACCATTAGAAAAAAGAACAGACACATTGCCGTATCAATTACTGCGTGGGTTTCTAACATTGTTTAGAGAAGCTGTTCACTCTTTGTGGAGTTGCTGAAGCTTGTAAAATCAGCGCTCTCAAGAGGGAAGTATCTGCACACTTAGATCTATGCAAAAGTTGTTTTGAGTAATGGGAGCTGTAACGCTTCCAGACGTGAGACTTTCTCACTCAGAGCTGGCGCGAGATAAAGCATCTTTTGTGCAACGTATTAGTGCGCTGACTTCTATCTCAGCCCACAATGCCATAAAGCAGAGGTAACGCGCAGGACAGATCCACCCACCAGCCGTGTTGTTTGTCAGCATGAATGTGAACAAAGTAATGGAAATAGGAAGGCAGTGAAAGTATCACGTCTGAATAGACAAAGGTTTTATGCCTTTTCTTTGCTGTAATTAAGAGAAAACTAAGTGTTGGATCCGAATTAAATGTTAGATAAAATAGACGGCTCTTCTGATTCATTGTGGATCATGGTCTATCACTGTTGCCGACACAGCAATGGCGTCCTTGGATTGAGCGTCATGAAAACTGGACATATCTATTGTGCCGAGTCTCCTTCACTCACACTGACTGGACATTTCGTCATTGACTGGTGTGACGACTTGCATATTAATGAAGTCTCATTCTCTATCCTGTGTGCTCGCCAGAGTCCTTGACAGTCAGTGTTGCCTCTGGATCCTCTTTTAGCTCTCATGCCTATTGCTCCAGATTTGCCCCGGCATGCTACTTTTCTCCCCCGATTTCCATTTCATTTGGTCGTTTTCCCATCCAGCAAAGTGGAGCTCTGAATAGCAATCATCATCTTGTTTGCAAGGAGGTACTGATTGCCTGAAGAAAAAAAACAAAAAAAACCAAAACGAACCCAGCTCACAACGAGGAACAGGAGTGTCACAGACATGCTTCAATAAAGGCACTGCTTTAACAGTCCTTCTAACAATATATTTGGTTAATTTAATATCTCTCTTAAATACTTGAATGGAGCATCTGTCAGTTCTTTAGTCTCAGTCGAATAGAACCCTCATTTTTAACCTATTTTATACTTTGCAGGTCTGCTTTGTATTTGTGCACATCTACTTGTGCCTGTGGGCGTCCCGTGAAGCCCGTAGGACCCACACTGTGGCAACACAATGTGTTTTTCCAGCGCATGTTGTCTTTCTCATAATTGTTTTGTTCTCCAGCACGTCTCTCATGATCCTGATGTAAATCCTGAAGGGCAGTGTCTTTCTAATTCCTTCCATCTGTCAGTTCTGCTTTGTATATTTTATATTTAATACGAATGGTGCTCATCCTTTGCAGAGGATTACGATTATTTTCTTCAAAGCATTTTCATTTATTTGTACATCTGATCCAGTTGGCTGGAGATATTGCACAACAGAGACAGTAGAGAGGCACAGCTTAGACTGCAGATAATAGAGAGGTTCTTAAATGTGTTTCAAATAAAATTGGCAGTGATTTAATTTCAAATATTGAAACCTTACAGTGACAAGTTGGTTATTCGCAAGCATAGTTTAACACACATTCAACACTACATTTGTTCTCCGCTAACAAATGTAATTCCGGCCACCATTATCATGAGTAGACAGTGAGTCTTTGGTCAGTTCTTCCCATCAAACCAAGCATTATTCACAGTGAACTCATCTGAGCGCTTGTGTTTACATTTTAGATGGGAAATGATTCAGACACATCTGCTGTGTTTGCCTCCACCATCGCCAAGGAGTACGACTTCCTCATGGGTTCCCTCTACAGCATGTTTTGTGAGTGCACAAGCCAAGCAAACCTCTGTTGTCTTTGTGTTTATGTTAACTTGGTGCGTCTCGACTCTGGCTCGATCTCTCTCTCTCTCTCTCTCTCCCCTCAGGCATACTGTCCCTCATAGGAAACTGCATCCTGCTACTTGTTGCTTATCACAAGCGTTCAACCTTGAAACCAGCAGAGTTCTTCATCATCAATCTTTCTATAAGCGACCTTGGAATGACACTCACTTTATTTCCGCTGGCTATACCATCCGCATTTGTACACAGGTATCTCTAAAGTAATTTTCTTTTCTCATCTTTGGAATTAATTATTTCTCTGAGAACATCGGATTGACTAAATGGAAACTATTTCGATTACAAATAACGATTCGGTAATTTCATAGCAAATAGTTGATTCGATAATGAGCAAATGTTTTGTGAGATTCCAAATCTTGCCCTGTGCCCTGTGACTGTGTGTGCAGGTGGCTGTTTGGAGAAACCACCTGTCAGATCTATGCTATGTGTGGAGTGCTCTTCGGTCTATGCAGCCTGACAAACCTCACTGTCCTTTCCTCAGTGTGCTGCCTTAAAGTCTGCCTCCCGAGCCATGGTGAGCTGATAATCCCTGAATATTCAAGTGTTGTCAGCCAAACTCAACAGCAGTGTGTTATTTTTTTAACCAGTCCTATAGGTGTGGGGGTAGTAGGGCTTAAAAAGAAAACTAATTTACAGTCACATGTTAGGGTTACTAAAAGTATGAAAGCAGCAGTTCAGAGCTGCATTGTAAAGAGGAATGTAGATTTGGACCTTTAGTTAAAAAAAACAAAAAAATGAAAAATAAAAAAAAAGATTATGCACAGACAGCAAATGTTGTCCCTCTCACATGTACTGGCCTATTTGTGAACAGCAGGATAAAATAGAGACATTATGTCAATCTCTTTATAGTCCAGTCTAGTTCAATTCAGTTTTATTTAAGTCGTGCCAATTATAGCATCGTCTCCTCAAGGAGCAAGCACAGGCAACATCGGAAAGGAGAAAACTCTTGGTTAACAGGAAGAAACCTTCACATAACCAGGCTCAGAGGTGGCAGCTTTCTACTGATCCAGTTGGATCAGTAAAAAAAATTACAACACAAACAATGATTTTTCCCGAGCATAACAAGAGGCTGGCTCGACGACCCCACAGAAATGAAGATCGACCATTGAGCCGATTCCCAGACAGTGCACCAATACAGACCATGTCTCTACGTGACAGATTTTGTTACAAAGCTCAGCACAAAACCAAAGAATCGGTTCTCTTTCTCCTCTCCCCCCATTAGGAAACAAGTTCTCCTCAACACACGCCCGTCTCCTGCTGGCTGGAGTCTGGTTTTACGCCTCCGTGTTTGCTGTGGGGCCACTGGCTCGGTGGGGACGTTACGGCCCTGAACCCTACGGCACGGCCTGCTGCATCGACTGGCACGCGCCCAACCACGAGCTTCTGGCTTTATCTTACATTATCTGCCTTTTCGTCTTCTGCTATGCGCTGCCCTGCACCGTCATTTTCCTCTCCTACACCTTCATACTGCTGACAGTGCGGGGGTCCCGTCAGGCCGTCCAGCAGCACGTGTCCCCGCAGACCAAGACCAGCAACGCCCACGCTCTTATTGTCAAGGTCAGAAGATATGAGCGCGTTGCTTCGGCATCACTGACTTCAGGTTTTACAGTTGAGAGCATATAAGCAAGATATGAGACGACACACTTTTCAGAGGCTATAACAATGTACTGCTGATTCTCTTCTCTATCTTTGTATTATTCTCTTACGCATATGAAGCAATCTCTGTTAGACCAAGACGAAATTCTGAAGTAATTATCTTCTTCAGCATCTGACACTGAGCATTGGGTGATTTATCAGTGCAAAGCAAAGTAGCATTAGCGCCAAAGCCATACTATGTGGGTGATTTGAGGTCTTTTAGCAGATTTGGTGTTATGTGTGTACTCATGTGTGTCCATGTGTGTGTGTGCGAATGCTTTTTTTCCACAGCTGTCGGTTGCGGTATGCATCGGATTCCTCAGTGCCTGGACTCCCTATGCCGTGGTGGCCATGTGGGCTGCTTTCGGAGACGCCACAGAGGTTCCACCGGTCGCATTCGCCTTGGCAGCCATCTTTGCCAAGTCCTCCACCGTCTACAACCCAATGGTCTACCTGCTGTGTAAGCCCAACTTCCGCGAGTGCTTGTACAGAGACTCGTCCATGTTACGACAGATGATCTACAGGGGAAGCCCCCAGTTGGAGCCCAAAGAACGTTTTGGCTCCACCTCGCAGCGCAACAAAGACACGAGTGTCTCCACGCGCTTCTCAAATGGACAGCAGGAGAGCTACGGGGCCTGTCTGCACTGCACGGAGAGCGGAGCACTGTGTCATGTGACTCCGCCCCAAAGGACTGCCTGCATCCTGACTGGTTCCACCTACACTGAGGTGACAGTCAGCCGCCTTTCAGTCGAACCACAGGCTAATTTCCTCTAGTGGCGCAGCCACCGCTACTCATGACACAAACGAAAAGGGACGCGTTTTCAAAAAGACAAATATAGTACAATTTGTGGTTTCCACAAGATGCCACAGCATGGTAACAACACAGACTCACAAGGATCTAAGATTGCATCTCCGCTGAGAAACTGAAAGACTCTTTCTTGGGAAACGATTGGGATTCCAAAAATCTGCACTCTGCCTACTTCATCGAGGAAAATATGCCACAGAAATTCACATTTGTAATGTCTAGAAGGATATGCCGGTTTGTTTCCTCTTTAATTTAAATGCTCTGTCATTTAACTGAATTCTGGGTGAGCAGAAGGTATGACTGTGGAACCCCTGCTGCTCCAAGATTAATGATCTACTTTTGTATGCAGCACGGGGTGAAATGTGTTTAATGTCTCACCAGAGCAAACAAAACGAGAATTGATTCACCACCTAGTCCCCTTTGAAAAATATTTCAAAGGGGACTAGGGAAGCGAAGGACATGTGTAACCATATGTATGTAGAGTGGGACTCCATCCAAAACGATGTACTCGCCCCCTGCAGGCTCAACTGTCTGCACCGATGTCCTTGTCATCAGTGGGATCTATTGTAACAGAGATATGAAATCAATCTGACAGCCACTGTTTCTCCAGTAAGAGTGAAACAGCCAACTTTTAGCAGCCACGACAAGGGCCCGAGGATTTGATACCAAAAAGACAGATTCGGGTGGAGTACCACTATAGTGAAGAGGCCTAGTGCATGGCAGCGCTTCCCTGGAACATGTAGCCAGCAGTCATTTGTCTATGCCAAGGACAGAAATATAAAAACCTATTGACAGAAATTTTTTATTTGATTTGATTCCCAAATTTGGTGCAACCGCGCAATAGCGTTGGGTCTGGGCGCTTTGCCTTAGCGCACCTTTCTGGCCCGCCTGTACTGCACGATGGGACTTCAGCTTTTCTTTTCTTCTGTAGGGTGAGTTCTTTAGACCCTGTCTTCTCTACATCTCTAGCATTTGAGGGGATTTCAGCTCAATTTGATTTGATGAGAAATTACTGTAACTGTAATACAAGATTTTGCAGATTGTGGAACGAGTGTACTATCCTTGGTTTTCAAGAAAAGAACAAAGGAAAATGTTTTTTTTAAACACCATGAGGATCCTTGATCACAATTATTTATTTCTTATTGATGCTGTACACATTTTGAATTGATTCTTTTTTTTTTATGAGCGTAACTTCTTAAGCTCTTTTACATTAAATGAACTCTTATATTCCTATCCTTTCACAGCTGAAAGGCTTTACCATGCAATATTAAAATTACTCCTAGACAATTTAGAATATCAAGAAGATATAAAAAAAAACCCCTAGAAGAAGGGCCAGCAATAGCTTATATATGATTAATTTCAATAGTCCCCAGGACATCCACGGTAAGTCCATCCAATCACTGTCAAGATTCACCACCATGCCAGACTTTCTGAACAGAAACTCTCAATGACATTGGATAGAAATCCTTTTTTTTAAAGCACTTATTCATTCCCCACTTTTAGACAATTCTATGTTTATCAAATCCGTGCAGCTGGAATACAATTATAGGCAAAAGAGGTCATAAAAAGTGTTAAAGGTGATTTCATTTTTCATTGAATTAATTTTTAGCCTTAATTTAGTTTTAATTTACTGTTAAAACCTATACAATTGTACATTAACTGTCCATTTGAATAGTTACGAAATGAAAACTGCCTCTTTGGATTTAAATCAATGACGGTGACAATCAAGTCTTATCCTGCATGTCAGTAACAAGAATAGTTCTAACAACACAAACAGCACTGTGCTATAGTGATCTGCTCTATCTTTGATGTGCTACTGTACTGTGTGGTTTAATGTGTATATATGAAAAGCGTAAAGTATGTATTTGTCATCATCCAAACTGATTTTTGTGAAGCCTTAATTACTAAAGATGTAAAAACATTCAGTAACTCTTGGTTTTTTTTTTTCCAACCCTCTTTTTCCTGGAACAGAATGCTGCATTTTCTTCCAGAAAACCTTTCAAACTAGAATGAATGCCAGACATGAAAAAGCTGTAAAATACACTGCAGCAGGTGGATACAGAATAACTTTTGTCAAAAGAAGACACTTTTTATTATGTTATTTCTGATCAGTGTTACTTTGGAAAATGTTCATTAACTCGAGAGCACAGCGGGTTTAAATTCACAGGCAATCTAATTTTCTACAAAAAGGAGTATATTGACATTACAGGAGGCACCATAGAGCGGTCTCCATTTAAAATTCCTTGGTTGATCTGCACCATTTCCCCAGGCTAAAAAGAAAACTGCTCTCACTTCTTCAACAAAGGTTTAAAAAAAACAAAACACAATTTTTGATGAAAGCACTTTGAATAATTACTATAAACAGTAGGAAGTTGCTCTGGTTTTGTAATCATCCAATTCACATAATCATTTATTCACATTAAAAACACAAAAATGTGTTTTTGATGCAAATCTAGCCATTCTTTCGAATGATGTTTAGATTAATGCTTGATTGAACAAGATGGTATACATTTGCATTCTGAAGCCCACTGGGAAGATGATTATATGTTAAAGTCATAGAAAATACAAAACATTGAACTGTATATGTATATGTATATGTATATGGCGCAAAGCTATCTTTTGAAGTGATCCACTTCTAGCAGAGCTGAAATGAAATGAAAAGGCGAACCTCCTGCCAGCGGGGTGCATAAGCAAATACGCATGAAGGATCAACTTAGATGCAGAGAAATGTATTTTTCCCCCACTTGAAAAAAAAAAAAAAGAATAGCAAAACAGGAATATGGATAAGCGTTTCATTGGCAACCGCTACAAGAAGGCAGTGAGAAACAGCCACAGGAGGAATTAAAAGGAAAATAATGGCAAAACATAACATTGTGAGAAACTGGTGGGAACTGGCAGACTGGTCCAGAGCCTTTTTGAAACCTACTGCCAATCCAAAAATAATGATCACTTGAGAGTATTGATGCTGAACTGTACAATCTGATTTTAGAGGGACAGATGGTTTGAGATCAGTAAACATTATTACAGCGTACAATGTTTCGCTTTTTCTGGAGTTTGCCCAAATATATAAATACGCTGAATTGCAGCAGTGACTTCACAAATAAGTATTGTTCAGTTAGTATTGTTCCCTCCCATATGATGTTTTTACACATATAATCATATGTCCAATTTAATTATTTTTTTTCCAAAAACCTTTTTTTTAAGAGCGTCAGAACCATGGGTATATGAAAAGAGAGAACAAAGACATCAGATGACTTTTCTGGGCTTCAGCTTCTTCACCATACCTTCAGTCTGAGGCGCCTGCAGTCACGTCTGGTGGCGTCGGGCTGACGTCAGCACAACACTGTTCTGTATTGATCGAAACACAGTGAGTTATCAGAGTGTACTCCTGCAAGCTGTTAGATTTACAATAATGCAAAGCTAGAAAAGGGCTATTTAAACATGGAAAACACACTAAAAAATATTCAGCCTCGATCAAGTGAAATCAGTAAACTAATTTCATTTTGGCCAAATTGAATTTTGGAATTGCAGCTTTTCAATTGCAAATCTTAATATAATTCTTGGGGGATCAATAAAGTAATTATATTCTATTCTATTCTAGATCAGGTCCAGATCCACAAACCTGACTGTAAAAGATGGATAACAGCAGTGAGACTGTCACAACTTGGCAGTACAGGTTATATCTTCTTGGTGCTTGATGCCCTCCAGTGTACACAATCAGAATAGCATTGGACTTTTGGCTCTCCTCTTGAGGCTGACTCATTTGAGGATTAAAAACGTGCCATCCCCTTTAAATGTTTGTTAAAATGCCAGAAACACCTTAACATATATTCTAGGTCAGTCTGGTTGATTAAATATTAACTCCGGTCAAAGTTGCATTGAGAATTCAATGGAAACAAGACGCTTCCGTCCAACCTTCATTGTGGATCTAGTTCGAGACCACATGAAGACGACAATAAAAATCTTAATAAATATTACATTACTCAAAAGTGTGCATGATATCAATAAAGTATTAAAAAAATTGAGAAAAATGTAGATTAAAAAATATATATATATATTTCGATATTTGTCTCGTGTTTAATGACGTTTCCGGGTTCCGCCTTCTCGCGCTGGACGAGTCAAAACGCGGCATTTTCAAATTTACGGTAGGCGCGTTTCTGCTGGCCTTTTTTATTTACACGTTCGCAAAAAACACTTTCAGGCTTTAATGGCCTCGTGAATATCACGCAAAAGTATGTGGCGTTCGTGTTGATGTCAATATCGGAGGAACTCTGGCTTATTTTATTTACCATTTGAGCTAAAAAAAAATCGACCCTGAAAGCTCAACCTCGTTTAGCCACATTTCAGGTACCTTAATATTATGCTGCTGAATTGCATTAAAATACGCCGATGTTTTTTGTTTTTTTTTGCAACAGGGGTCCATGATGTTTTACACTCAGCTCTTCACGTCCAAGCGAGGCTCATTAGCGAAGATTTGGCTCGCAGCTCACTGGGAGAAGAAGCTCACCAAAGCCAACGTGTTCGAATGCAACCTGGAAACGACCATCAGGGACATCCTGTCACCAAAGGTAGGCCCAGCCTCCATAAACAAAGCCAGCCATGATGTATTATATATAGGAAGCATCTGTGAGGGAATTTTTTTAAGTTATGGTCTTTAATAGTGCTACACATCCATTTACAACTTTGTTTTTTTTTTTTTTTAAATTGGAAATCACTGATATTTCAGTCTGTAGGAACGTCCTCCTTTCAGCACATGAGTAGCAAGGACTAATTAAGACACATTAGATGTCTGTATTTATTTTTGAATTATTGTATTCCCTTTGTATAAAACCGTACACTTTAAACACCCTCATAGTCTTCTAAAAGGTGTGCAGTCCAAACGTAATCATGGTGAGTGGAGCACGGGTTCATCGGAAACTGAGGATCTCGTTGTTTTGAGTTCTTTAGGGAGTGACCTTTGCAAAGCCAGTATTTTTTTAATGATTGGCACTGCCTGTGCACAAAGAAAGGCTGCGTCGTCTTTTATTCATCAT
Source organism: Blennius ocellaris (assembly GCF_963422515.1). Taxonomy (NCBI): domain Eukaryota; kingdom Metazoa; phylum Chordata; class Actinopteri; order Blenniiformes; family Blenniidae; genus Blennius; species Blennius ocellaris. The sequence goes on from NC_137654.1 coordinate 22,508,201, forward strand.
ACCCAAATGTAGCAGCTGGTCTTTAAAAGGTCCAGCGGATGCATTGAAACCGTGACCGATGAAGATGATCGTCAACATTGTCCCGTCATCACCCAAATAAATATTTTTTTTTTAAAAGTTTTCCATCGATTGACTGATTTGAATAAGCTGTGACGTGTGAATTCCGCTTGTCTTTTGCAGATGAAAATTGGCTTGAGGACATCTGGACATCTGCTCCTCGGTGTGGTCAAAATCTACTCGAGGAAAGCAAATTACCTCCTCCAAGACTGCAACAATGCCCTGGTCAGAGCTAAATTGGCATTCAGGCCAGGTAACACACCCCATTTGTTCTGTCGGCGCCAACAAGCGTTGAAATGTGACTGACACACAGAGACGGTGTTGGACGGTTGGAAGAGCTGACAACACTTGAACTGAAATGATACTTATAGCTTTCCAGCGGCGAGAACATTACGACAGCCACAAGCAGGCATCAAGTTGATATATTAAGCTTTTCAGGCGAAGTTACATTTGTAAATTTCTGCATAATGAAGGTGGCAAAATTCTGCTTATGGAACTTTTTTTATATATATATTTTGTATCACAAGATATGGAACACTAGTGAAGGTGATGTTATTTCTCTCAAAATTATTCAACGTGTACAGATTTTGTAAAAAAAAAAAAAAAAACAACAACCATGAAACTGAATGTAGATGTTTTCAGAATTTATTTGCACTATAAACCAAAATGATTTCCTTAACGACCACCAGGGGGCGGTGTAAGGGACGCTTAACCAGTCTGTTCCGTTGTTATTGTTTCAAAATGGATTATCAGATCGAGAAGGCAGTGAAAACATAAGAAAAGTAAAAAGGAATGAATAGTTAAGGTCTGGTGGGTCATTGCACCTCGAGTCTTAAGTAGGTGTGGAGTTGGAGGGGACAAATTTGGCTGCTCCAGCCAGAAGTTCTCTTATCTCTTATCAGCTATTGTGATTTTCATACCTGACATCATCAGAATAACAGAACACTGCCGATAGTTTTATTTATTTATTTTTTTAAATCTCTTAAGCTGGATCACTTGTTCCTCTCAAACTCCTGAACACAGAACGTTTCGGCATTATTTTCATCTTTTTGTCTCCAGGACAGACCGATTTGCCCCAAGAGGGACTCGAAGCAACAATTAAAGCAATTACCTTGGTTGAAGGTTTTAATACTTTTGACGACCAGCTGCCACTAAGCAGGTACCGTTTTGAAACAGCAGTTGAAGGGTGCTTTTAAAAAGATGATCGTGATTATAAAATGCAGATTGATTATCACAGTGAAGATTGCGTTATGGGTTGGTGAAGGATGGATGAATGATTTTTATACCCCAATGAAGAAATATGGTGTCTACGCTCACTCTGTCGACAGCAACATCGACATTGCCGATCATTTTTCACTGAACCAGAGTCGATCAGAGGAAATCACTATGAAAGAGCAGTTTGAAACCACCTTATTGAGCATCAACGACTTTGGTAAGAAACACACTGATTTTCAGTCTTTTATATCTCACTGTTAATCTGTCTTGCATTTAACCTTTCAATATTTTCCTAAAATCGCAGCGCCTTTAAAAGTTCTAATGTTTTCAGATGTAAAAGGAACCACTGTTTGGATGATCCGTGTGATTTTACATTTATAACAGTTCAGGGGTTTCCTGCCAATGTCCGACACTAACTTTGTGATTTTATTTTATTTCTTTTTTTTGTTGTCTCTTTTTCTTTCATTGGATGTCCTCTAGAAGAGCCTCAAGGCTATACAAACAATCTGCTGGACATAAGCTTCCACAGCTTCACACAAACTGGAGATCTATTTGGAGACGAGGATAGAGAACTGGATCTTCTTGGTAATCGTTTGATTGGCCACAAGCAGGTCTTGTTGTATATTTGAACAATTTCTGGCTTACTGATTTATAAGGTGCGTTTACACATCATTTTAAACTTAATCCTGACATTTTTGTGACATAATGCATCTGAATATGGTTCTTAAATGAGCGTGTAGGTGCGTGACATTGTTGATATTCGTGGAGAATGTGTTTGGCTTCCACAAATATCAAGAATCCCCTGGATTCGTGAATGTCGATCAGTTTTTGATGGTCTCAAGCGTTCTAATTCTAAACTTGTAAAAGAGGATTTATATTGCGATTTTTCTTTTTCTGCTCAGAACACATTTGGGTTTATTTGAATAACAATAATCACTCATTCGAGCTGTACTGAGGAAGTCTATAGGGCCACTCGCAATCATTTTCATTGTCAATACTGGAGTAGTTTCTCCTGATTTTTTATTTTTTGCATACGTTATTTGCAATTGCAGCTCGAGCCAGATTTTCTAACCCAGGCTTTAAACCTTACGACTCATTCTGGACAGAAGACTGAACGTAATATAATTTGAGTCTGACACATTGACAGAGAGGTGGTCCGAACTATACCACTACTTTCAAATGACATCCAAATAAAATTATTGTACACCGCATGTTCCTCACCTTGCAGACTTTTTGACCAACTCCGCTGACCACCCTGAGCTGACGGACTTCATCTCAGAAGAGCCACGAAGTGTGACTATGGAGCACGACGCACAAAATGATCAACAAGGTGATTGAGATGTTCACCTCGGGAGTGGTGGTTTTGTTTGATGTCACAGCAGCAACTCTTTTTTTTTTTTTTTTTAAACAAGACTCCATGAGATTTCCAGAAACTGAGAGCAGACGGGTTGTGGGGATGGAGACTCCCACAAGCCACCAGACCACACTGCTCGCTCATGAGGAAGAAGCGTTTGCCCTGGAGCCGATCGCCGTCACTCGTAAGCACTTAAAATCACGGCTGTTGTTCTTTTTTTTTGCATTTTTCCACAACTGAATAAATCTTTCGTGCTGGATACTTGAGACTGAAACTCGCTCCGATATCGTCTCATCTTCAGCGACGTCTGCGAGAAAGAGAGGCAAAAGACGACGCAAGTTGGTGGTGGACAACGTCAAAGAGCTGAGCAACGGCTTCATCGAGCAGCAGCTGAGTGACTATTCAGACCTGGTTGCCCCTTTGGAGCTGGCTCCCCCGACGGCGGAGCTCATGCACTGGAAGGAGAACGGGGGAGCCGACAAGCTGTTTTCACGGCCGTGTTCAGTTACGGTGAGCCGACGGATAATGGAGGTAATGATCTACACGAATGGCCGCGTGTCTAAAACAAAAAAAAAAGTTCAGTTTGAACATGTTTGATTCTTCCCTTTGGAGAAAAGGAAACTGAAATATCAAATTCAGGTGTTGATGTCATTTGAAATGACGACTTGCAATCCAGTGCTGGCGAAGGATTTCACTCAAATGACGATAATTACTTTCACGGGGTTGAGATGTATTCGACAAGCAAAATACGAGAGATGGCACCTGATGATATGGTTAAGAAGTGACTGTCGTATATAAACTTACCAGCACTCATGTTTTAGTTTTGGTTTTATTCCATATTTATTTATTCCTTCAAATCAATCAGTTTGACTCTCATACTGCCACCTTCATGATAAAGTGGATCTATTAAAAAAAAACCTATCAGGTGACCCAATGAAACAGACGTTAACTTGTTACATTAAGTTTGGATTTCTCTGTTACAATCACTGTTGTATGTTGTGCTGTATAATAAAGTGAATTGAAGTGTTTTTTAAGGACGTTTGAGGTAACGCAACACGACTCACTATATACCACAGTTCTTATTGTGTCCACATGATACATGTCACCGCACAAAAGCCTCATAATAACATTTTGCCTTTGCAGTTCTTCTCCCACAGAGTCTTTCAGGTGAAATCTCACAGCGTGTGTGAGGTGGAAGAGATGCGTCAAGAGGGGCAAGAAGGTAGAAAACGTGCTTTTTTTTCGTGATCCAGTCAAATCATTATTTCTAATAATTATAATCTTGGGTTGTGACGTTGCAGTGCAGAGGAATACAAGCTCCTTCATCACCAACATCAGTGAAGTTTCTTCTATCAGTCCCGACAAATCCCACGTGACTGAGCCGACGGTCCTCGATCACACCGACAGCCACTGCCGGGACAGTGCGCAGTTTGACCCGGTGAGCCTTAATGGGCCCCGGCGACCGTGTCATGAAAGGAAAAGGCGTCTTCGCCATGTTGTTGCCGTCACGTCATCTCCGCCGTCTTTGCCCAACAGGGCGAGCCCAGTTCAGGCGAGTCTCTTCCGGCACCTCCGTCAGAGGACTCGCTGTTCGTCCATCCGTCGACCGTGACCCAAGATACTCAGTCCACTTCGCTCCACACCCAGGTGCCTCTGACACCGATCGAAAAACGAGTCATGAGCCGCCTCGGCGTCAGTCTGACTGAAGTGTGTCGTTCGTCTCGTCTGCAGTCTCTGCTGACCGGCGAGGACTTTGAGGAGAGGAGAGCCACCAGACAAGCCCAGAGGCTTCTGACGACTCTCAAAGTAAGACTCTTTTCATATGGATCAACAAACCTCTTGCCTTGACAATGTGTTGGCGAAGGACACAAGACCACTGACCAGTGTTCTTTCCATTTTAACACTGATGTATATTTACATTGATGTTGAATGAATTTGGTTTGTAAGGTGTCAGGTTTAGGCTATAGACATTTATTAAATCTGCAAGAAAGAACAAGACAACAAGGGTGATTTTTACTCGCGAGGAGAACGAACAGGAGGCGCCCAAGTTACACCTCCGACCCACTCTGAACTCCCTGCCACTCTCCTGCGCTTTTATTTCGATTAACAGATGGGAGGGTTTACACGATATGCAACACAGAAAAAACACATTGCTATGCTAAACAGTTGTAGAGAATGGCAGTCTCCCCTGGAGGCGTGGGATGCTACCGAGACGTCAGCTGAGGCAAGGTTGCAGTGTCCTTGCTTATCAGCCTCCGTCAGAGTGCCCCTGCCAAGGCAGAACACATGTTTATACAAAGTTAAACAACAGCGTCTGAGTGACGCTGCCAAATAAAGACAGAAGGAATAAGATCGAGATTAAGCATGAATATGGCAACTATATATAAAAACACTCTAACATAAGGCCACATAATGAAAAACGCTGCATCCAAACACCCCAAGTCAGAACAAACAGTCAAAAAACACTGAAGTCCGTTGGATTGACCTTCATTTTCTCCTCAAGATTTATGAGCAGTTAACCTGCAATAAATAACCTTTTCAGGTAGCGCACCCACTGACTGCCGCACCATCGGCTAGTGTGGAGAGTAGATCTGAGACATTTTATTTCCTACGTTTAAACTGTCTATATTATCGCTCAAGATAAAATGTAATAAATAGATAAATATATTCAAAAGAAGTGTTTACATTTCTTTGTTTAGGACTTAAAATCATAACTTCTACAAGGTTCACTTGAACAGTAACTTCTGGTGTGGCCCAATGTTTTTGTTTTTTTTACCTGCATCTTTTTCCCCCATTTCAGATAATAGTTTGTTTGGAGCTGTTTGACTAGAAAATTTTTATCGCGTTTGTTAATAAATCATTGAATTTATTTTAATTCTGCATTCAGTTTTATGCTCGTCACAGAACCGCTCCGATCAAATACACAAGCGAGCACAACGCCACATGAGCCGTCGACAGCTTAAATAAAGCTTCAATCCAAATGAAATTTAACAAGAGAAACCAAACACTCATGTTGTGTGTGTGTGTGTTTTATAGCAGATCCAGAGCGGCGGTGAGGCCAGCTTCAGCCTCGTGGCGCTCTGCAGAGGAAGAGTTCGTTCACAGGCTGCGAAAACCTTCTTCTGTTTCCTCCTGCTGAAGAAACGACAAGCTGTGGAACTGTCCCAGAGCGCACCGTACGAAGACGTCCTGGTCACACCCGGACCCGCGTTCTACGAATAATTAAAGCGGAGGCCGTTAAATTAATTAAAACGAGTGAGCATCCTGGCTGTAAATAGATCCGCTTTTAAAAGAGACGACGCATGTTCTGTTACTGAAGCAGGCTCCGGAATCTGATTTAATTATCCAAAAAAAGAAAAGAAAGAAAGAAACTTTATTTCTGTAGCAAAACTCTTGATATATCGTTGGCACTTTTCTTAAACTCTTTGTCAGACTGGTTTTGTATGAGATATGACAGACATGGACCTCCCTGCATGGTTAGTTATGCGTTTGATGCAGTTCCTTGATTTTTTTTTTTTTTTACTCTTATGTCAGCCATTGTGGATGCATCTCGTGCTACTTAATTTAAATATATAAATATGTACGTGGAATGCATTTATCAGAGCTGAATGTTGCCAATTTTACTTTAAAATAGTAGTAAAATATTGAAAGGCCATTCATTTTTCATTCTTGCCATTGCTCTGTGAAAATGAGCAAAACACATAGTGAGACTAATAGATTTAGATGTTTTCCCCTTTAAAAGACTTTGCTTATAACTAATGCTTCAATAAGCAGTCTGGATAGCTGTGCAATAATTTTTTTAATGAATTTTCCCCTTCAGCTTGACTCGGACTACAACAATAAACTATTATTAACAAACACAGACACATTCATAAACTACATTTTATACAATCCCACAAGTCGCTGAAGGGTCACTTCAGCAAGTCAGAGCTCAGAAACACGACGTGTTCAGCAATAGTATTTATTTGCATTGACGGTTCATAATGACAAATTAAAGGGTTAAGAGTGGAAGTTGTTTGTCTGCTATCTATGTAACTGTAAATATGTTGTTGTGGTTTTTGTCCTGGACTGTAATAAAAGATTAATCCTGAGGAGTGCCTGTCATTTGTGAACAAACCGTTTCAACTGTGTGTGTGTCTGAACGATACTCAGATTATTATTATCTAGTCAAAGAATACAAACTGTTAGTGGCAAAGTGCCAGGAGTGGGTGAGACACGCCCAGAGTTGCTCGATACTGGAGGGACTGGATTTCTTCCTCACGATTAAAAATGAGAAAATATGTGATCACTTGTGCTGAAGAAGAGAATTCATCTTTCTAGAAAGATCAAACGTGGATTTCTAGTCTCCACATGAAAGTCTTTGGACTGTAGGAGGAGAACATACAAACTCCACAGAGAAAGTAATGTCAAGACTGCAATCAAAATATGTATTTTTATTTTGGTATTGACATTGACGATGCAATGTAAAGTTTTGTTTTTTAATTTGACTAAAATGACAGGATAGTTTTTGAAGTCTAATATGTCACAGTAATTAGTGTTGCTCAAAGATGAGAAAAAAATAGAAAACAAATCAGAGTTCTTAAGTCCCCATGTAATCTACTCTGTACTTTTTTTTTAAATGCACAGTTTAAGCATGACACCAGACAACCACAGGACTTTGTCCCACACAGTTGTCAGTGAACCACGTCTGGTCAGGGAAAGTGCACCTCTGCGTCAAAGTATATACTATTAAAGGCACCAGTAAAGTATTTTACCTTAGAGCTTCTATCTGCCTCCGTCTCACACTATCTTCTGCCTAAACTACTGTTTTCATCTCCCGCATCCTGAGTGCAATATCCACTTTGTCTGTCTAAAGTAACCATCTCACCCTCACCCATTCCTCTGATCCTGATTAATTCGCCTAACATCGATCTAAATGTATTTGGTTGCTTTCTACCACTGCTGTTCATCCTGCCGCCTTGTATGATAACAGTTCCTGTCAGTTCAACGGTTTGCTTGAACATGCTGGCAAGTGATCGTCTGTGAAGAATGATAAACGGAGCATCTGGAGTATTAACTTTTTCTACATTTTATGTTACAGCCTTATTCCAAAATGCACTAAATTCCTTTTCCCTTCAACAACAACATGAATAAATTTTTTTTTCTTTTTTTCTGAACTTTGTGCCACCTTGGTCATGGCGCCGTGGGATTAGACTAGAATGGTTTCACAGCTGTGAAAAATGGTGGATGCTTTGGGGTCAGTTTTTTGCATTTTCTGCGGTCAACTTAGGTTGTAAAACGGGTCCTGGACGAAGATGAGCCGTCCAGATGGGACTTTACGGTCACTCATACCTTATTTGGAAGGTCCATGCGTAGCATTTGGACCTCTATAAAATGAGACGAGATCCTACACTCAGTAGAGGAAGCAGATTGGCAACGCTAACTCCCGGGTTGAACAGCAAGCAAGAAGGCATCACCGAAGTCCTTTTTCATCCTCTTTGACACACCTGTTGTTGTTTACTTCATAACCTGGTGCCCAAACAGGGACACGGGCTTGTTGTTTACTTCACCAGCCTGTATGGAAACTTGCTCCAGAGTCCTCTTGATTCATCTTTCAGCAGTACGACCCCAAACACAGCCAGGATACCAAAGGAGGCTTCGGGTGAATGTCGTTCAGTGGCTCAACTGGAACCCAGACTTAAATCTGATTCCACATCTCTTAATAGGTCTGAAAATATCTGTGAACCAACACTTCCCATCCAACCCGATGGAGCTTGACAGGTGCTGCAAAGAGGAATGGACCAAACTGCCCAGATAGGTGTACCAAGCTCGTGAAATCATATTCTAAAAACACTTGATTTTTTTTTTTTTCAATCCACATTATGAAATACGGCTGTAACATAACAAAATGTGGAAAAAGTTAAGTTCCACGAAGGCTTTCCAGATGCACCGTATGTTGTATACCCCCCCACATTGGGTTAAATTGCTCAGACACACGATCAGGGAAAAATAGATCAGACTGTGGACTTTGGGATTAGAAGTCAATGACCAGCTGATCCCAGGTTGAACCGTGAGTCAGCAGCTGTCAGCAGGGAAACACTGTTTAGGCTTAGTTACTTATTGTTTTTTAATTCATTCACATTTGTGTGTGATAGTTTTCACCTTAAAATGCACTTAACTCATGCTGTAAGCAAACAATCAAAACATCAGCTCTTCTCATCGCCTGATAAAATAACAATTTATTGTCTTTTGTAAAAATGTGGCCCTGGAGTCCACGTTCAATACTAAGTGCTTCATGCTTTGATTCATTAGCTTAGTAAACTTAATTGAGATCATCTTCACAGATTACAAACACAGGGTTGTTCAGACTTCAGTGCGAAACTGCAGAGTGGTATCCCTCATCTTCTTCTTGTAGTCTTCATCAAACTCTTCATTCTGAGCCACAGTGAAGTGATTCTTCCAGTCACCGACTTTTCCTGCAGAACCACAGAGGCTCAGTCAAGGTCCTTGTGCTGGTGAATTTCACTGCAACCGATCATAGTTGTCCATACCTTTTCTCATGAAGGGAGAAATTTTGAAATCCATGACAGCGATTGTTGAGTAGTTAACCATCTCATCCTTCTTCATGTTGTCAAACTGGACCCCTCCTACGATTCTTGTCTTCTCCTCGGCTGAAGGAGTCAAACCAAGAAAGGAGCAGAGCTTGTCTATTTCTCGTCCGGTGTCCTGAAAACGCACGGTGGATTAGCTTCGCTGCGAAACGACTTCAAAAGACCTTTAGAAATACCGTCTTATTGGCGAAATCCATACAACCAGCTCAATTACCTCAACCATGTCTTCAAAGAACATGTAGTGGAGGTTCGAGTAAGTCTCTTTCTTCTTCCACCAGTTGGTCACATGATCGTACCAGGATCCAAACACCACTGGGACCAGAGAATAGAGGAGTACTGAAGCAGTGTGGAATGAACAGCTGCCATGTTGTCACGATAGTTTTCCATACGCACTCTTTCCCTGCATGAATCTCTGCAGGTAGCTGCTCCAGTCTCCAGGCTCTGGTTCGACCATGTTCATGCGATCAAAATGGAAGTAAGATACCACGTTGTCCTTTGCATTCCGGGCCACATAGACTATCTGCAGAAGAAGAGAAAGAGAAGAAGAAAAAAAACATTGGTTAAAAATACACATAAGTGAAGCAAATAAGGCGTACGGATAAAACACAGAAGTGAATGCTACCCTGCAGTTTTGCTCCCAAAAGGACTTTGGTACAAACTGCACAGGGAAATGAGTTTTAATGAGTCGAGGGGTGGTGGTCATCTGGTCCACCTGGTCTTTTCCTGTGTGAAGAAGTGAAGATGACGTTAGTCGAGCTCTTCATACGGTAAGAAATGTACAACACCTAATGTAACTATAACAATATTAACCTTTCAGCATGGTTTAAACTGAAGAAGCTTTTTTCTAATCATGTTTGTAAGAAATGTGGTAATGATGCCTGTCAACCTGTAGCCACGGAGGGGATCATGATCTCCAAGAAAGGCACTCTGTTATAGATGGGGATTGTTGATTGACGCTCTGACGACACTTGACCAAAGTAGAGCAGATCGAGGATATAAGAAGCCCACGTGGTGCCTGAAAAGAGACAGAAAGACACGATGAACTAGAGCCGCCATCAATTCTGTAATGCATTTGACTGACTCTCTTAAATGAGATGATGCACTGTATCACCACCACACCGACACTAGTGCCTTTTTAAAAAAAATATTTGATCTGATCTGATAACCCTGATAATCTTCCATCCTGATCTCATCCACATAATTCTACCTCAAATTTTTAACCTCCTTGATTTTTAAAAACATTTACTCAATAATGTCCCACAAAGTTGCATAATCCCTCGCTTGTACAGCCAATAATACGGTTCCATACTCACTGAAACCAAGATATAAAGAGCTTATCTCAACCCCTCACCTATGCACACATAATTTTACAAGCCATCGTGCAATAACACAGGCTGCAGGACTGACCTGCTTTAGGATATGTGGCGATGAGGATATCGTCCGGTCTGGCCTGAAAGTTTTGAACGTTCTCCCAATTGTCTGTGAAATATCGGGTCATTGAGACTCCGTGGAAGTCAAACAGCACTCCTCGTGTAGACGAATCCATCTTCAAAAGAGAAAACAGCAAAAACAAAGTAGATTTCAAAACATACAGAAGATATGAACAACTATCATGAAGTGGAAAAGAGACTGAACTGGACTCTACATTGCGATCAGCTCCCGACAGTGACATCAGATTGTCTTACTGGACAGTTTCTGCACCAGAAACAATCCAGTTAAAAACACAGAAATACTGTTGTTGTTTTTTTGAAGACTTTACAACTGTCAAAACACTGACTTGTCCTCAAGGGAGAAAAGAGTGAGAGAGATCTTCTGGGTAAAGCTGCTGAGAACATGCTGCCCATTAAGTCTGCGTGTCAAGATAAACCAAAGGCAGATTTAAAGTAAAACATGTTGCTCACAAAAAGAAAGCCATTATTAGTAACTGTGTCATATATCTTAACAAGGTTCATGGACTCACTGTTGGCAGCAGATGTCTGTCTTCTTCAAGTTTGTCCTGTGCGGCAAATACTTTCTTCTGTTCACCTCGATTTCCCCCTACAGTTGCATAACAGAGGCTCACTTCCCGATGAAATTCTAAAAGCTCTGCCGCTCCTCCCTCCCTTTCACATTTCTGGACTGCTCTGTGTGTGTGCATGTGTGTGTGTGTGCATGTGTGTGTACATTCTTTCTACAAATATGTTCACCCTGAAAGGTCTGGCACCCCTTTCAGGCTAAACTTGTAGGAGATCAACTCTGAAACTTTTATAAATACTTCAAATGTAAAGGTTGGACTTTAATTAGTCATGTCTATGAGTGAGTAGTTCAACCACACCCTGAAAGCAATGATTTATTAGATGTTTTTTCCAATAATTGTGGTTTAAAAGTATTCAAATTTATTCATCTTGGAGCTGCTTTATCTTGTGCAGGGTGACTATGGGTGAGGGCAGGATAAAGGTGGACACGTGTCCAGTGCATTTCAGGACAAACACAGACAGACAGACAACCACACACATACACTCACAATTACACCGAGGGGTCAATTTAGGGTCACCAGTTAACGTCATATGCATGTTTTTGGACTGTGGAAGAATGCACACACATGGAGAAAATGTAAACTCCATGATCTGACCGTTTAATGTAATGAAAACCGCAGTCATTGATAAACTTCAAATAAAGCTTCCACAGAATAGCTGATATTGTCAAGCCAAGTCTTATCATATGACCACACTAAGTGGTGATTAAAGTTTGTGATAAGTGATCTGCTTTCATGTTGAAGTTATTCAGAATCAGACAGAGAATCCAAATGCATGACGCAGTTAATTCTAGTCCAGGATTCTGGGCACAAAAGATAGTCCATCAAACTGGTGTGTAGATAGACTAATATAAACAAGGCCCAATAAGCAGATTCTTAATGTGATGGAGGTCAAACACAAGGCAAGGCACAGGCCCCAGCACGTAAGAGTGATCCGGGTGAGGGAGCACAGAAGAAGAATGAGACACGAAGCAGCGGGGGTTGGGGACTTGAACTTTTATTTTCAATGCAGTACAAATCAGGACTGTCATCAATCAGTAAAGGACCAATCAAGAGCAAGTGTCAACGATCATTTTAGTTGGTGTTTATTTGCAATAGCAATGCAGTTGTCGGTATGTGTTTACCCAGGTCCAACGCTCTCACACCAAACTATACTGTCAAATCAGGACCATTCACTTTAATACATGATTAGTCTTTTGATTTCATGTGTTCATTCGTCATTCAAGCCTTGCAGCATCTGCACTCTGCTCCTCTCCAGTCGGGAGTTCCTCGTCCATCATTCAACATCTACACATCTGGTTCCATTCAGACTTCAGTGCGAAACTGCAGAGTGGTATCCTTCATCTTCTTCTTGTAGTCTTGATCAAACTCTTCATTCTGTGCCACAGTGAAGTGATTCTTCCAGTCACTGACTTTTCCTGCAGAACCACAGAGACTCAGTCAAGGTCCTTGTGCTGGTGAATTTCACTGCAACCGATCATGTTTGACCATACCTTTTCTCATGAAGGGAGAAATTTTGAAATCCATGACCGCAGAGGTTGAGTAGTTAACCATCTCATCCTTCTTCATGTTGTCAAACTGGACCCCTCCTACGATTCTTGTCTTCTCCTCGGCTGAAGGAGTCAAACCAAGAAAGGAGCAGAGCTTGTCTATTTCTCGTCCGGTGTCCTGAAAGCACATGGTTCAATCTTGTCATTGCTTTTAGACAAGGATTGAGAGAACCGGTATAAACTTGGATAGCAAAAGAACAAACAACTAACTTACCTCAACCATGTCTTCAAAGAACATGTAGTGGAGATTGGTATAAGTCTCTTTCTTCTTCCACCAGTTGTTTACATGATCGTACCAGGATCCAAACACCACTGAGATCAAAGAATAATATATTAAATAGGAAATAAGCAGTTTGTGATACTAATGCATCGCTTTGTGACATTAACCTTATGTTCATATTTAATACATACTCTTTCCCTGCATGAATCTCTGAAGGTAGCTGCTCCAGTCTCCAGGCTCCGGCTGGATCTTGGTCATGCGGTCAAAGTGGAAAAAGGACACAGCATTGTCTTTTGCATTGCGTGCAACGTAGACTATCTAGAAGAAAAAGAGAGAAAAATACAATTAACCATGAATAAAGATTCACATTGAGTTTAAAAAGTAGAGAGCAAAACCCAACAAATGAGTCTGGCTTTCCACACAGACCACAGGAAGTTCACAGAAACCAGTATTAGTAAAAAAAAAAAAACCGCTCGCCTCATTGTGTTCCCTAATTCAAGGGCTTTGGAGCCTTTCTGTGAGGAGTTTGCATGTTTTTCCTTGTGTGTAGCTGTTCTACAGTTTTCCGTCTACTGTTGAAAAACGTGTATACACGTGCTACTGTGAGAACCTGTGGTATCTGTGAATAGAGCGTCATAAACTGTAGAAGAGACGACACAAGGAAAGAGACTCTGAGACACTTGACAGACAAAGGAGAACAAAATTGTCTTGTAAATCTACTCAATCTACCTCTAAAGACATAAATCTGTTATTTCATCACATGCAATATCGTACCCTGCAGTTTTGCTCCCAAAAGGACTTTGGCACAAGCTGGATAGGAAGATGAGTTTTAATGAGTCGAGGGGACGTAGGCAGATTGTTCGCGTACTCTGTTCCTGTGTGAAGAAATAAAGATGCATCAACAAAACCTATTTCTTGCAAAACACTGTTTTTGTTTTACTGTGTTAAAAAAAAAAAAATGGAATAGTGATTTAAGCAAAGAAAAAGAAAAACTAATTCAAAAAAGCAAGCCTGGTGTAACAATGACTCTCAGATAAGCTTTACTGTTTTGTATAAAACCTGATTATGGTCGTCAACCTGAACCAAATCCCGGGTGAAGTATCTCGATGAAAGGCACTCTCTCATATATCGGAATGGCTTTCTCTCGCCGACCAAAGTAAAGTAAATCAAGGATGTTGGAAACCCACGTCGTCCCTACAGAGAGAGAGAGAGAGAGAAAGAGCGAGAGAGAGAGAGAGAGTCACACCCTCAATTCGTGACCCGACTGTGTCGATAGATAAGACGAGGAGAGAAGACCATCATCCCTTCACCTCTACACACATTTGTTTTGAGCCATTAATCATTTAGAACGGTTGAATTCAACATTCAGTCGACGGTTCATTAAAATCATTACATAAAGACACACCTGTGTGACATAATGTAACCCCACCTTGTTCTTAACTTTAACCTCACTTGAACTCAACACAACAAGTCTGAACTCTTCGGAGAAGGACAAACACTGATGGCTGCCCTGGCCCTCCCCAAAAAAGTGTCCCAGTACTGTAACACACAGTTTTTGTTGTTCCCACAAAGTTACATAATCCCAACTTTCTACTACAGCATAGCAATACTGATTCACCAAAGCCAAGATATAAAGAGCTTATTTCAACCCCTCACCTTTACACAGGTGTCTTTATGAGCCGTCATGCAATGACTCAGGACTCAGGACTGACCTGCTTTAGGATATGTGGCGATGAGAATATCGTCCGGTCTGGCTTTAAAGTTTTGAATGTTCTCCCAGTTGTCGGTGAAATATCGGGTCATTGAGACGCCGTGGAAATCCAACAGCTCCGGTCGAGGATCATCCATCTTCTTAAGAGTAAGAAATATCAAACAAAGCCAAATGAGAAAGCAAAGCAAAAAAGTAAACATCCTAATTCTACGAGCGTTAACTGCAGCATTGTCTTCATGTCAAAAAAGAGGGGTAAGTTGTCAGAATGTCCTGCAGGACACTTACTGTAAGTTTCTGCAGCAACAATAATCACAAACAGTGCTCAGAATGTAATTGAATATAATTGCATTTATACGTGCATTACTGTTTTGTGCATTACAAAAACCTTTGATTAAACATTCTCAGCAATTTGTATGACCTGGTCAATAAGAGACAAACATGAACTGCTGAGTCTTTAATCGAAAAGCGATGTGATGTGCTCTAATTCAAGGGATATTAAACTTACCTTTGCAGTGGTCAGTCAGCGTCTCACTCCTGTTGATTTCACTCTGGCTTTGTCAGCTGCAGCTCTACACTATTTCCCAACGACATTCAAGGTTCAAGGTTCAAGGTGTTTTTATTGTCATATCACCAGTAAAAGCCAGGTTTCACAGTGAATGAAATTCTTATTTTGCCGTCTACCCTGTAGCCGACATACATACATAAGTAAGTATATACACAAAAAATAGAATAAAATAAAGTATAAAAATAAAATAAAATAACAGAGCAGTGCAAAAATATTAGTAAGAAAGTGAGATGTGCAAAATGTAAACATGTCAGAAGCTGTTCAGAAGTCTGATGGCAACGGGGAAGAAAGAGTTTTTCAGTCCATTCGTTTTGCTTTTCAAGCTTCTGTACCTCCGGCCTGAGGGCAGAAGCGTGAACAATCTGTGTTGTGGCTGGGTGGCGTCTTTTAATACGGATGCAGCTCTACTGTGGACCCTGCGCTGGTAGATGCTCTGCAGAGAGGGCAGTGGTGTTCTGGTGATCCTCTCGGCCGTCTTAACCACTCTCTGCAGGCGACTGCGGTCCGCGACAGTAGTGTTGCCGTACCAGGCTGTGATGCAGCTGGTTAAGGTGCTCTCAACCACCTTAGTTAACCACCTTTTCCTCCAATATCTTCTTTTGTGGCCGACCATGAGAGTCACAGCGGAGTCAGAGCGGAAAAACCGTATATATTTTTGAAATTGAAGTTTTAACATCAGAACTGATATCAAGCAATTTCATCTACAATTTTACATGTATGAAAAAGGACAAATAATGGTGATGAAAATTGTAAACATTCAAAAGTTCAAAACATCATTATATGACCTAGTATGCTTGCATCTAAATGTGAAAATAAAATACTTAAATAAAAAGCAATATTAATATTCCATATCCATTATCCAACTTTCAGTCTCTGTCCCAAATATCTGTTAATGTTCCCTCTAAGGCTGCTAAGCCCCTCTATTGGCACCCAGCTTAGTTCTCTTCGGTCTTATGCTCAGGCACCATACCAGCAGCCACCCTAATATATATATATATATATATATATATATATATATATACACACACAGAACTGGGAGAACATTAAAAAAATATGCTGTATGGTTCTTTTCAAATTTCAATGTTAAACTGAAGACTAGGGTCAAACAGACTTTTCCTGCAGAATCACAGAGAGCTTTGTTGACAATCTTCAAAAAGGAAAAAAAAAAAGTATTAACCAGAGACACTTGCTGTTGCAAAGCAGGGAATAAGAGCAACACATACAACTGTGTTGTACAATTTGATGGTTGTTAAATAAAAATGGCTGCAACCAAGTGAAAATCAGAAAATCATCACACTTGAGAATTTTTTTTTAAGTTATTAAAATAGGAAATGAAGGAGTAAACCTTGGGTACGTGAACAGTCACCACTGACAACTCAAGACAAGGTCACATACAGTACCCCGTTCTTCTTCTTCTTCTTCTTTTTCTTCTTCTTCTTCTTCTTCTTCTTCTTCTTCTCCTTCTTCTTCTTCTTCTTCTTCTTCTTCTTCTTCTTCTTCTTCTTCTTCTTCTTCTTCTTCTTATTATTATTATTATTATTATTATTATTATTATTATTATAGTCAACAACAACAATTAATTCTGTGAAAATAAAATAAAATGTGTCGTCACAGGTACGTAACAGGAAGTGACAAATGAACACAACAAAGATGGCGGCCCCCGGCGAGGTAGCGGTGAATGATGTGCACGTGGGGAAAAAAAAGAAGGTGAATGAGAATAAATTGTGTTTTTCAGCTGCTAAACCAAGCTATTGGCAGCTTAAGTCAGACAGAGAGGTGAATTACGTTCAAATAAAAGGACACCGAGTCACGCGGATGTATCCGTCGCTAACACTTGGAAGCTAATTTTAGCAGCGCTGATGTGGACGAGTTGATTTAACGTCCTCTGGTTAAACAAGCTTTTCTGATGAGGTGACTTCTTCTTTTTTTTTATATATATCCTGGTTCTGTTAATTCACCGCTGCTTCTCTGTCAGCCCCCAGCTCGATACTGGCAGGAGCCACAGGCGGAGGGCGGAGATGAAAACAAAGTGGAGAAACACGATGGACATACTAAACAATCGCAGAAGCAGCAAACACCAAGTGTCAAGAGAAAGCAAGACGGGGATGAGAGAGGAGGAAAGAAATTCATTTCAGGGGTAAGGCATTGTTGATTTGGCTCAAGGTTGCTTGCTTTAAGATAATCATATCTATTCTTTTGCAGTTTTTCTTAATCCCAAAACCTGCTCACTTATGTCAGTGGAGGTTTGATTCACATGCACTTTATCAGTTGTATTGGTTCAAAGCTAAATATACTGAAATGTCAAGCAGCATGCTGAATAAGTAAATACAATTGTCCTTAGTGCTGAGATCGTTTCACTGTAAACTTGAATCAGCACCTTCCTGAAACAGGGAAATCCATATTAGAAAACATGAATATTTTGGTGGTGATAGAAAGACTAAAACAACATCGAGTTACATATAACTTATAATCTAAATGGACGTTCCACTCTAATATGTTACCTGTCTGGAAAATTAGAGTGATTTGCAGTATTTTATGTAGACAAATTGCGTTGACATTTGTCAAAGTTTCTCAAATGTAAAATGGTGTTTATGTTTGCTGAGGAATAGGTGGCAGTGCAAGATCCGTATACTGAATGTCTGAGGGCATCTCTTCACGCTGAAGAAGGCTTTAGAACCAGAAAAACTTGCAGGCAGATAATACAGAAATGACATAATCAGGAATAATAGTGTGTGTTGTAGAAGCATTAGTTGTCATGGGCATTGCCATGTCTCGTTCTTGTTCCTGGAAATATCAAGCTGACGTCAACACAATGCTCATGAGTATGAAGAGTGTCAATAAGCCTCTGGGTGAGGTGTGCTTAGTCGTACATTTTCTGTGTTCTGCAATTCAATATAAAGTTGTGAGTTGATTCATCAGAATTAACAGCTAAGTTGACTTCCGTAGTGTTTCACCTGCGTCATCTTGTTGAGTCTTTCTAATCAATCCTCCTCGAATAGAAAAGTGACCCATTCCCAGGACCTGCTCCTATTCCAAAGGACAGGGTGCAGAAGTTCAAGAGGAAAGATAAAATTAAAAGGGTAAGAAGCCCACTTTCCTATGGACCTTCCATCGCTGGTAACCTAATCTGTGGCCAAAAATGTTATATCTCGTCTCTATTTATGTCTTTATTTTTCCCGTTTCAGCCTCACCGAAGGAATTCCAAGCTGAAAGGCCTCATCGTTCATTCAGAGAAAGCCTCTTCATTTGCCCAAAAACAAGCGGCCCGGTTTGACCTCCTGCTCCCGGAGGATGCTGGGTAATTGCTTTTGGGTTACTTTGTGTCACAGTTGTTTGCTGAGCAGTAATGAAGTATCGATAGATGTCACGTTAAGTCCTGCTTCTCCCCTCTCAGGTTTCTTGAAGGAGATGAAGATGAAGACACGTGTACAATCTCACAGGAGGACATTGCAGAGGCTGTGGATATATCATCTGCTACAAAGGTACAGAAAACAAACATACTTTTTAATATTTTCTTCATACAGGACCTACAGCACTCTTGTGTTAACATATATCCCCTGCTGGTTGGTTGAATCGCTAAACAATAAACAGTAACGGACCTCAGACAGGCCCTGCATGAGTGGGGTACAAATTTAGCCCTATAAGAACAATTGTTACTTGTGTTGATCATTAATGATTGAAAACAGTAGTTGGAAAAACACAGTGTGTGACTGTGTTTGTCGTTGAGAGGCTTTCCTTTACAAACAAGTTGTTATTGGTATTTTGTGCTCAAAAACATGGAAAAGAATGAAAGTACAAGCTGATGTGATATGTTAAATAAAATCATTTCTCCCCCCCAGTATTTCAACCTGAAACTATCCCAGTTTGGACCATATCGAGTGGATTACAGCAAAACCGGGCGGTGAGTATTAAACTCTCCTTTGAGTCTGTAGAGTTTCATGACGCAGAAAATCGTTGAGTCTCATTCCCTGTTTTGTAACTGGGAATCACAGAAGTATGACTTTTTTTTAAAAATTTTACACAACTTGTTCTTTGTTACAGCCAACTGCTTCTTGGTGGGAGGAGAGGCCATGTGGCATGTATAGACTGGCAGTCCAAACAGCTGAAGTGTGAAATAAATGTGATGGAGTCTGTCAATGATGTAAAGTACGTCGTTCATCTGTGTCTGCTGGCGCCGCGCCGTTATCGTTGCCATTCATGTTTGCGCTGGCATTCCAACGACTGAACCACAATCTCAATTATGTGTAGGTGGCTTCACAGTGAGGCCATGTACGCAGTGGCCCAGAAGAAATGGCTGTACATCTATGACTCCAAGGGAATTGAGCTTCACTGCATCCGTAAATTCAACGACGTGCTTCGTATGCAGTTCCTCCCATACCACTTCTTGTTGGCCACAGCGGTGAGTTCTCGTGTCGGCGTCTTTCGTATCTTCGTCAGAAATAAGATGACACACTCTCATTCGCACCCATGGACGACATCGAGTCCCCAGTTGACCTTAAGTGCTCGTTTCTTTTGAACGTGGTACAAAGAGTTCACACATTACTGCCACTAAGCTCCAACTTGAACTGGGAAATTCTATTTAAAAACTGGCTTGACCTACTCAGGCTGACCATTTTGGACGTATTTTCACACACAGGGTAAAAGCTAAATCGACTGCAGTTTTAACCACCTCTTTTCTCAAGCTTTCTTCACTGGGTTTTTTTTTCTTCTTCTTCTTCTTGATGTTGTCCTCAGAGTGCCACAGGTTTCCTGCAGTACCTCGACGTGTCTGTGGGTAAGGAGGTGACGGCCATCTGCACAAAGACTGGCAGACTGGATGTGATGTGCCAGAACCCTCACAATGCCATCATCCATCTGGGCCACGCCAACGGCACGGTGACCCTCTGGTCACCCAACCAGAAAGAAGCTCTCGTCAAGATGCTCTGTCACCAAGGCGGCGTGCGGTCAGTCGCCGTGGACCAGACGGGCACGTAAGTCATTTCGTTTCACATTCACACCTACAGGCAGTTTGAAGTCAATATTTCTCTCTTTGCAAAGCTCGAGCAGCCACTCCCAAAGTCCAGAATGCCCAGGCCCAGTTAAAAACCATTAAATCCTCTGGTGCCCACCCAACTTGGAATATTTCCATCTGTTTGAGACGAGGATGAATGTCCCTGAAACATTTATTCTGAAAATGGAAAATGCTCATTATCAACACGGACTCGTGACAATTAAGACACAAGTATGCTTCATTATAGACAAAACATTAAATTCTATAACTTTCAATAAAACTAGTGTGTGGTAAAGTCTCTTATCTCTAGAATGTTGACATGAATTTGTTTTTAGGATGTTTTTCTTATCTGTTTTCCTTACCGGCTTTTTACTGTGTTTTCAAGATGTTTTTCACTTATTGTGTTTTTTTTTTCCTTAAATGTTTTTTTATTTGTTTTTACTGTGAAGCACTTTGTGACTCTTAAGTGTGGGAAAAGCGCTATACAAATATAATTTACTTACTTACTTACTTAATTAGTCAGGCAAAGTATGTGATCGCTCCATGTTCCTCACTGTGATTGTAATGGAAACCATTATCCCTCATTTACCTTCACAACCTCACTTAGTGTTGACTTGATGTCCGTTTCCCACATTGTGATTTGGAAGTTGAAACACCGTTCCAATGGGAAACCAACTTCAATAATAAGAATTGATTCTCCCCATATTATCAGTTTTTATATTTTTAATATATAAATATGTATCTTTGTAAATCATGTAGCACAAAATTTTTTTTTGATAGCTTCTACATGAGGTCCCTGAAAGAAATCACGTCACAACTGAACCTTCCTTTGTAAAACCAGCAGATGGCAGTAAAGTTCCGCTTTGTCAGGAGAGTTTAAACGTCACACTTATTTCACAACCGCTCAAATGATTTACGAGAGCCAAAGTCCAACTCTCCTGTCAGGAGAAAAGTATAACAGCCAAAGGTCATGCCAGAATTTCAAGGTTTATTTAGTTTCTCATTCCAGCAGAAAGCCGTTTCCATTCTTCCCGTCAACCTTTCAACGCAGTTCTATAATTTTCTTGCACAACATGCATAGGTTAAAGCCACTCCAGCCATCATATTATCTATACAACCTAAAATACAGATAGGACAAGCTCTTTAAATGGAATTTGACCAAACATTAACTATGTCCTGAAAGGTAAAAGCTGTGTAACTCTTTCATTTGTGACAAGAAAAGAATAAGAACAAACTCTTCTGTCTCATTTTCTTCTTCTTTTTTTTAATCAAAGTACTAAAAGTGCATTAAAAATCCAGAGTTTGTACCCTACATTATGGAAACAGGGTAAAGAAAGTGGGTAAACAAGGGACTGCTGTTTACAGGACAAAACATGAAGTCTTTTGTTTTACTGTGTTAGCCTTTGAGCAACTTCGGAATGAGTACATGTATAAAATCTTACAATTAAGGCGATCTACGGAATCATAGGGAGTGGGGTAACCTATGCAGAGCCCGCTGAGAAACAGGAAGTATTTATGTAATTTGTAGAACAAGATACAAAGAAAAGCCCCGTCTCCACCGCACAGAAAGTACCAGCCTAGACGGGTTTAAACCGCTCCGGCTCGCGTCTCACGACATGTAATGCAGTCTAAACCGCTCCAGACCGCTCCAAAGGCGACCGCTTTTCCGCTACCCATCCATTGGGGTGCCGGAGACCATGGAACGGGTCTGAGGTTGAGCTGCTGTCGGCTGATTGGTCAGTGATTTACTACACGCCCTCAATATTTTAATGTGCTGGCTGGATGAAGCCTCTGCTGTCAGTGTGGTCAGCTGCGCACTGGTTGTTTTTATTTTCATTTTCTTTTCTTTGCTGCTCAACTTTAGTGTTTGTTGTGAAAGAGCGGACTTGAGGCAGGGGGAGACCGGGGGGAGGGACTTTGCATCGCGTTTGAGTTTTCTGTTTGCAGCATAGCGCTCGCCGTGGCGCTGATGCGCGTCCGTGACACCGGAGTCTGGAGCTTTCGTCTCCGGCGCTGACCACGCTCCGGCAGCTCCGCTTCCCAGAGGCGGTCAGCGTTCTGTTCAGCCGCGGTCAGTGGCGCTTTATCGCGGGGACAGACCGCGGAAGCGATGAAAAGGAGCTCGGAGCTCGGCGGTGTTCCGGCGCTGTGCTGCCGGAACACGGAGGCGCCGGAGTGGAGAACCTCCTGCAGAAAGCTCAGACTCCCGTGTCTGTGCCTCAGCCAACCGGGGGGAACGCTCCGGCCACTTGCCCCGCACCCGAGTGCTCAGTGCGGGGCACGTCGCCCGGCAAGTGGCCGAGCGACTTGCTCTCTCAAAACAAACACGGAAGTTGCGGCTGCAGCTCTCCACTGCAAAAAATTACTGCTGCAAAAAGTAACTTTTTTTTTTCCGCTGCAAAAAATAACAGTGCAAAGTGGAGAATTTAAACAACAACAGAGGATTCATAAGATCTACATCTGACGACGTTCTTTTCTGTTATAATGTCACATTTCTGCGGAGCTCATAAGCCCCGCCCACTTTTCACTCTGCTCCGAACCGCTCCGCTCCGGCCCGGCACTTGTGTGCGGTGGAGACGGGGCTAAAGGTGTTGTTTCAAAAGTGTCTAATGCATTGCAACGTGTGTCTGATGATGACAACGTGAGGGAACAGATGAACAATGGGAGGAAACATTGAAAGAGGAATATTAATTAACAAACAGTCCAATGTGGAGGGAGTTTGACAGGAAAGTCCAAATTGACGGTAAAGAATACAATAACAGCATTGTGGTTGAAAACACGGTAGAGACTGAAAAAAGTTTATATCATGGAAAAACTTGATTAAAAAAAAAAAATAATAGATTTGTTTCAAAATGGTTCCCAGTGATGCAGGAAGTAGCTGAGCTCCAGTCGCCTTTTATTTTTATAATTTATTTTATTGTATGCATTTTATTTTGTAAGCATTTGTCTATGAACAACACAATACCAATATGTTTGCAGTAGGATTACAGGGAAAAAAACTGATTTGTTTCACTGCAAAAAAAACCCCCAAAAAACTGGTGTTTACGTCAAACACAGAGTGAAATTCATAACGGCTTAAGTCACGAATGCGGCACGGATCAGTTCTTGGCTGCACACCATGGAAAATAGCAGCAGATGTTGAGCTGAATAAAAAGGCCCTGATGTTTTCCAGATGTTTGAATGGAGGCCGTTTGTCAGGAGTGTGGGGGCGTCAGCTGGAAGTGTATTTCAATTTATCTTGTTGACACGCTCACACTAACATGCCGGGGTTACTTGCATAGTGGAGTAAGACTGGCCTAAATGTAATGCTTTTTCTTTTTAAGAAATAAAATAAAATACAGAGGGGCTTCAGAGGATAAAACAGATTATTGTAAATTTCTAAACTTTACTTTGTGGCGTTATTGCGTATTGTTCAGTTTGTCAAAAGAATGTGGGCAGTCCTGGTCCGGGAAAACCGCAGTCCTGCATGTTTTCCTGCCTTAAAGCTCCAATGTGCCGCCACTCTGACAAGTAGAAACCATGTGGGACTCTGACCAGAAGCCTCAACTTGTGGATTCTGGAGTCAAGGAAGCATTTTCAGAGCATCATTCACAAGATCACATCCCTCAAACAGTTTTTATTTGCGTGTGTGCGATTAGAATGATAAACAAATGAGGTTACTCTATTTGTAGACACCTTTGTTTTTGATGCTTGAAGATGGAAACGATAACAGTTTAATCAAATCTCAGATTTGATTAAATCTACGACATTTAATCAAATCTGTCGGTGGCAAAGACTGAACATTTCATTTATTTATTTATTTATTTAAGTGTAAAGGCCAGTTGGCTTTTTTTTTTCTCTTTTCTTTTCTTTTTAGGTGAGGAGGAAGTGGAACTTGAATATATTTTTAAGACAATTGGCAAGCTGTTCCTCAATTCTTTCCTTTTCGAAAGCTCACGCTTATAAAATGCTATGACACTGCGAAGGCCTCGGGATCGTCGCCTCCCGGGACGAAATACATTATTTGCCGTTTTTGAGGCGACGAGTGGAGCGCAGTGCGTAATGACCTTCGTCTCTCCCGCAGATACATGGTGACATCGGGCATGGACAAAAAGCTCAAGGTCTACGACGTTCGTTCCTTCAAACCCCTCAAGTCGTACTTCCTTCCCGCGGGAGCGTCCTGCTTGTCCCTGAGTCAGAGGGGACTTCTGTCTGCTGCCACCGCAGACGTTATTCAGGTCGGTGTCACATTCACACTGCAGCCATATTGATTTGTCGCTGGAAACACAAGCCTACACACAGGAAGCGGGGGGGGGATCTCGACAGTTGGAGTTGTGGTTTTCTCTGCACGAATACATCCGTTGCTCACCATCAGCAGAAAAGACGTTTCTCTTTTCTTCAGTGGGAAACGTAAGAAGCTCAGACAAACGTAAGAGAGACACTAAAGAGTTTGCATGTTCTCTCCGCGCCTATGTGAGGTTTCTCCGGTTCGTCCGGTTTCATCTCACACATTGGAGGCATGCACGTGACATATTGTGAACACTGATGTGTCATCCAGATCTACACTGCAGATGTGAACGCCCCATTGTAGTGTCACCGCTCCATGTTTTCAGATCCTCATCACCATTTCCATCTATTCATCGCTTCCCCTTCCGTCTTATCAGCGTCTTTATCTCACACACTTGAGGTGGAGGGATTATCTCTGCTCAGGAGAAGTGCTCACCAACACCGATTGAGGCAATTTTGTATAAAATATTTGAGAGAAATAGGCTTTTTGTGTACATAAAAGGGTGTCATGGATGTTTACATGCCGAGAGGTGAATGTACTTCAAACCAAACTGAGTAAATTACCAAAGAAACTAACAAAGTGAACTGAGCACGTTTGTGCAGGCAGAGGTTGTGAAACCCTTCCTGTTAATGCTGGAAATCATTGGCCCAGAACAAAAGGCCGTTGCCGTGCAGTTTGTTTGACAAAATGGCCGCGACCTGCTTTGTTCACCTGAGCCATGAAGTGAGTCAAAACAATCTATTGTTTTGATAAGTAGAATAGTCCCTTTCTTCTCTATGAATCCAGACAAAGAGAAGTACAGCCGGGCAGTCGGAAAAACAGTATGCGAGATAAGTAAATATTAACGGAAACAATAGTGGAAAATATTAACGGAAACAATAGTGGAAAATATTAATGTCATATTGTGTGAACAATATGCAATAATGGAATAATACAAATATGCACGTATAAAGTAGAAAGGAGCAAATCACAAAACAAGTTATTGGATTTTCAATGACTCCAGAGAAAAAAAATTATCAAATTGAATAATGATGATAATTAGAAATGGCTGTTTTTAATTGTAAACTATTTTCCATAAAGTTAAACTTTAGCCTAAACCCTTCAGTCAGTTTGTTTTCCATTTCTTTTTATTGTTGCACTTTCTGTTTGGTTGACTGAACAAACTCTTACTACTACATGTGGTAAACATAAAGTCTTTCTCTCCGTCGGACTGTTTGAGGTGGAGGCGGCTTCAGCCAGAAGACTGAGCATCACTTTAATGCAGATGTGGGTAGAGAAGATGTGAACCAGATATCAATTTGAAGCACTGCAAATGAGTTTATTTTGAGATTGAATAAATATCGACTTTGTTCTTGAGTGAACTTAGGCTTTTTTGTTGTTGTTGTTGTTGTTGCCGCCCTCACTGTGATCAATGTTGCCTTTTATACCCCCCCCCCCCCCCCCCGTTTTAAAATGTGTTTTTCATCGCCGAGTGTAACAGTCTCACTGTTGTACTTGTAATGTTGGTTTCATACTAAGGGCATGCACACAGGATATACGATTCAACGCTTCACATGACACACCTTATGTTTATTGCACCATTATTGCTGTCGCAGGTTATTGCTCATCTATAGGGAAGAATACGTGCTTGGACTTGAGCTTCGTCTCTGCTGGACCCTGTGTCTTGGGGATCTGGGTATTAGCTTTGCGTTTGACTTGATAACAGCAGCCGCTTGTTATCTGGGGAGCAGCGCTCCTGCACCGCTGGAGTTCAGCACAATCGTAGCTTCGAGGAAATGCTTTGCCAGCACAAGTGGTTCGACTTACTTGCACTCCCACCACTGTTTATGTAGTTAACTTTACAAATATTTAGAAAATATGTCAACTTGCTACGTGTAACCGCGACTCCGACCGGTCTCGTTCGGTCCTGGCACGCTCTGCTGGTTATTTGAGTGCATAAGCACAGACATGCCTGATTGTGCAGCTGCATCCAGAAGTGCTTTGCACCATAATGCTCTTATCATATTACAACACAGCAAATACCCATCATGACGCTTCGAAGCCTACGTGATTTGTGATCCATTCATTTTAAAGTGAAAACACTTATTTACATGTCCGCCGAGGCTTCCCTCCATGCAAATCTGTGTAAAAATTGCGTCTCTGCAGGTGTACAGGGACGTGTGGAGCGCTCCAGTGACTAAACCCTACATGGCTCACCGAGCTCCGGGGTCAGTTTGGGGACTGCACTTCTGTCCCTTCGAGGATGTCCTTGGAGTCGGACACGGAGAAGGTTTTACCAGCATGCTCATACCAGGTCAGACTCCGCCTCACCGACTACCATCAGATATAAAAAGAGAATGCCATTCACAAAGGATGTGCAAACAAAATAGGTCATGGGCCAAAATAGACAGCTTGGCAAATAATATAGCGGTTCTGTTTCATGTGGACCAGTTCCCGAGGGGACTAAAAACAACATGGGAGCTCACTACACCAAATATTTGCTTAGTTAGGCCAGCCACATGCTAGCATCTGTCAATATGTTATGGTTTGCAGCCTGTTTGCCCTCTATTTAGCCTTTCCACACCTTTCTTTCTGAAGTTCATGCATTGAAAGGACATGTTGTCCTGAGGGAAGAAACGTGCACAAGTCGCTCCAAACTTTTATCCTCCCAATTCCATTCGCAGGTGCGGGTGAGCCGAACTTTGATGGCCTGGATGCAAATCCGTTCCGCAGTGCCAAGCAGAAGCAGGAGTGGGAGGTCAAAGCCCTGCTGGAGAAGGTCCAGCCAGAGCTCATCAGCCTGGACCCCGCAGAGCTGGGACAAGTCGACCACGCCACCTTCGAGCAAAGACATCAGGATAGGGTTCAAGCTCTGGTCAGCATGCACCAAGCACTCTTCTCTTAAAATTCTATTCAAGCTACAAATTGGCACAATTTGAATTCCCAGCAGGTGGATGCCAAACTAAAAGCAGGTTCTGTCGTCTTTCAGGGCTACGACCCGCTCGCCAAAGAAAGGTTTGTTCCAAGGTACAAGAAAAAAGGGCGGAGCTCCTCCGGCGCTGTGGAACGACGCAAGAAACAAGTGGCTCATCAGGACCAACGGGTAAGTAATCCAGAGTTGTGCATCAACATTTGATTTAATCGTACTGATTTCTTTTTTTAAAAGTACAAGCCGTTGAGAGCGTCGGGCAGATAGAGAACTCTTGGGCGTCGTGCGTCCCCGCTATTATTGTCTGATGCTTTTGATGACCTTCCACATGAACGGCTCGCTTGCCCTACTTTTGCTTCCGTGCGCATCGTTTCCTTTTGCCTCCAGGGCGCCGCAGTCTGCCTAACGTGGCTTTCAGCCCTAGTGAAACTGTTATGACCGAACCGTACTTGCTCTTACTGCTCTGTTGCGCGTCGCCACCTTGTACACGTTTGACTGATCCATCTTAACTTGTCCCCCCCCCCCCCCCCCCCCCCCCCCAAAAGGATGTCATCAGGAAGACTGTGGAGGACAAAATGAAGATGGAGAAGGAGAGAAAGGCAATGGAGAAGAAGAAGGCGGTTCTGTCTAACCAGAAATCTGCTCTGGAAAGATTCAAGAAGTAGAAAAGGGGAACCCTTTGTGCAGCGGAAACCACCAGCAGCTTGTGGGAGTGACCTTTGAGCCATGCATAATAAAGGAGCACATTTTCTGGACACTCTGCTCCAGTGCGGAAAAAAAAGAACAAACCCAAGACGAAACACTGGGTGCAGTCAGAAAACGATATCTCGCATTCTGATGGACATCAAGTTCATGTAATCAATGCCGAGTGCCGTCGCGTTGCAGGATTATTGAACGTCTGTAGCCTGGAGCTCATCCTGCCTTAATGGGAAGCTAATGTGAGGTGCCACAGTGGACAGCAGTGCTGGCTGAATTTGTGCTTTTATTTTTTTCCCACAGTGAGCACATTTTTAGAAAGTGCTTGGCTGTTTGGGACAGGAAATGAAACTCGAGTCTCATGCTTTTGTATAAATCTGTTTCAAAAATAAACACGGTGATGTTATTCATTCAGACTTATTCCTCTAATTAACACTTTATCAAGCTGTGTATGGGATCTTCTGCATTTCCTATCGTTTATTTCAAATTAATGTGACAAATACATGATTACACTGACATGATGCACGTTCAGGTGGTGCTGCTTGTAAAGTTTTTTTGTTTTTTAATTCCCTGCCAATTTACCTAAAGCTAAAAACATCAAATATATACTTAAGTAAAGCTGAGATGAGCAATGCACACACAAAACTACAAATATCTATGCCAAGTTTTGAACCATATGCCAAATAATTATAGTAATTCATTTTAAACAATTTTTTTCTTGCAAATACAGTAAAACTGCTGTGTTAAATAGCATGTGTATGATTTTATTTCAGAGATTCATCTACTTTTGATACTTAAGTTAGAAACTATCAAACCTTTATTTTCGTTATGTGTTTCATCAAACTTAAATGTTAAAATGAATTGTAATGGCATACAGGTGTGATTAACTTTAAAGTTGAGATAACCTTACATAATACTGTGGTAATTCAAGAAATTCCCTTTAAATGGTTAAAAAATGATTGCATGGCAACCACTGTCCTACCAGTTACCTCTAACAAATATATCACGAGGATCATTTAAAAAAAAAAATCAAACAAGATAAAAACCAGCTCTCATAACCAATTATTCCAGTAAGTGATAAAACAGGAAAAATGACCCAGATTTGTTGTGTGCGTTTATCTTTTATTATCTTGTTTCAGTCGATTAAAATTGTGAATCATGTCGGCCTCTTAAAAAAAAAAAAAAAAAAAAAACAACATTCAAGGAAACAAGGTCAATAGTTTACCCATATCTGCATTTCTGTCTCTTGACTGAATACTAAGTATCCACACTGTTTCTCTTCCTATTGTTTGTCCTCAGGTAGTTCAACTATGTTCAATTAGTAAAAGAGAAAAACTGATTATATCTTGAAACAAAGAAGACCTGCTGTTGTTACCAGACCCCATTTACTGTTGTCATTCTATTAATTCCACATCTTCCGAATGTAAACACACACTGGCTTTCAGTCCGTGCACTCTGGACGAAGCAAACAGCCCGGGGTCGTTATGATGGATAAAATGTCAAAGATCTTTTGAAATGTGTGTCACTGCAGCCTGGTGTACCAGACACTAAACCCAGTATACACTTTGGTGCAAAGCTGTCACTCAAAGATGTTTAGTTTCACGATTTCAGGGAGAAAAAATTAAAAGTATAAATAACACTATTTACTATCATTCATTATCACTGTTTCACATCGGTTTCAGGATCAGGTTTTGCTTTGTAGAACACTGAAATGCAGGGAAACCTGTCTCCCAAGGAGAGAAAATCAACTTCTGCTGATGCAGTTTCCTCACAACTGTGTCTTTACAGCTGCACACCATGTTTTTGTGGGGTTTTTTACAATATGAAGTTAGTTTATTGTGTTGACTCAAATAAATTATCTTCCAGAAAGTAGTTTGAACAAAATCAGTCATTGATGATTAATAATTATTTCCTACTGGAGTATATATAAAGCCTGTGATTTGATACCTACTGTCATTTTTGTTTTGGGACATGCATCTTATTGAGGTACTTTGTGGCAAACTGCAGAACTGTTAAATATATGAAAGTATAGCAGCCTTGAAATGTCAGAGATAACATTGTCCAATGTGCGTTATTAACATGAGTAGCTGTCTTTGCTCGGTGTATATCTGCATGCTTGTTTCTACATCTACAGTTTGTGTCAGTGTCATAAGGATGGGATTCAATAACAGTCAGGTTCAATATTACTCTCTCACTCTAGCGCTCATTCCCTTTTCTGCAAAAAAAACCCCAACTAACCCAAAACAATAAAATAGATTAAGATGTTTTAAAAAAATAAAGCTATTAAAAAATAAAGTGAGCTATTCCCAGCGCATAAAGTGTAGCGTCACAGCCTGAAGAGCACTTGTGCTGTTCACGGTACCGAAGCGAGGCGCAGGGTCAGCACGTCCACTTTCACGTCACAAACAAAAGCATCATAATCCCTGTTGCAGGCCCAGAACGTGGCCCAGCATCGCCCTGACTTTGCACATCCCCAAAGACGCTCGAACGCTCAGCCAGGAGCAAGGTGGCGAGGAATGCACGTCGGCCCAGTACTGCAGCATCTCCCTGGGCGGGATGTGGTGGATGGACACCATGGCCTGATAGCAGCAGCGTCCGTACGGCACGCCCGGCCCCCCGGAGAAGAGGGGGCAGTGCGACGGCAGCACTCCGGCTGTCCGGGCACACAGGCCCACGAACGCGTCCTCCGGGGGCAGAGGCGTGGACAGAGGTGACGCTGACGCCGCCAGGGAGATTTTCAGCAGCGCGGAGCGCGACAAGATGTAGGCTGTACCGCTACAATAGTCTGGAAAGACGGAGGGAGGGTAGGCCCCCGAGGGGAGGTAGTGCTTGCTGTCTGGGTCCCGGTCCGGGGCCACCCGAAGGTGCACCCGGCCGAGGTACAGGTCGCCCTGCTCATAAGGGTTGCGGCTCTTGTTCAAGAAGTGCAGCAGGGCGCTGGGGTTGAACAGCACGTCGTCGTCCACTTTGGCCATGAAGTGAGCCTGCGGGCAGAAGCGGCGGGCCCAGCCCAGCAGGCAGAGCGTCTTCAGGGTCAGGTTGGAGTAGGTGTCCATGAAACGGCCCTGGATCAGGTCCCCTTTCTCCCTGGCCTCCTCGATCAACAGCTTCGCCAGTCCGGGGTCCGAGGGCACCCCCACCATGAAGAGGGTCATGACCCGCAGCCCCCTGACCTCCACCTCCCCGCCCCAGGTGTCCCTGACGGCTTGGCGCGCCCTCTGATTGGCAGGGGCCGAGGTCACCATGACGATGAGGTAGGGCTTGGCGCGCTGGCACACGAGCGGACTGGGCATCAGCAGGAACTCCTCGGGTCTGGCAGGCGGGACGCTCTGCGGCGGGATGATGCCCGCGTGCTGCTGCTGCTCCACCGCCGCGTTCATCCACATGGAGGTCACCCATGACTCGATGAAGTCCACGAAGAGCAGAGCCAGCAGCGCGGCGCAGGCCACCGCCGCGCAGAAGACGGGCAGCGTCCCCAGCCTGCCCGCTCGCTTTCCGAGCCGGGTCTTACATATCCACAGTCCCCGTCCGATCATCACCGCGCAGCTCCTGACGACCGCTGCAAGCCCCGGAAATCCCCCGCCGCCCGCCCCTCCACACCCCGTTTTCTTGCCTCCTGTCTTCTAGAAACACCCCGTCGCCATTTGCGCGTTATCTCGCTCCTCCGTCCGCTCGTCGCTGCGTCGCTCGCAGAGTCAGATAGCCGCAGCAGCAGCAGCAGCAGCAGCCGGAGGAGAGAGAGCAGGGCCGCGGCTACACGGGCAGACAGGGGGGCCGGGAGGAAAGTGAGAGGGGGCACATGGGAGCGCGCGATTGTGTGTGTATGTGTGTGTGTGTGTGTGTTGGGGGGGGGGGGTTGTTTTATTGTAACATAATTGGATTACACTCCGTCAGGCCTCTACTAATAAAACAAAAAAGAAAAAAAAGAATACTAATCACATTGTAACAACTCAAGACGTGACATTTGTGGAAGATGTGATAGAGGAGTTGTCAAGTACTTTTTTTTTTTTCTCTTTAATGCTGCACACCACCATCACGTCAAATTTTTCACCACAGCACTTCCTCCTTTCAAACCATCCTCATCGCCAACACACACCACACACGTCACTCACTCCACTCGGATGGAGGTGCACCACATATTTACCTTAATCGGAAGGCCAATGTCAAACTTCAACACTTTTCACTATTGCCAAATATTAATTTAAAAAAATGGACAGGCCAAGTGATACAGTATATTAAAAAAAATCAATTAACCAAACCGTGAAAAATAAAACTGAAAATAGAATAAAGTATATAGAATAAATTATCCATCCAGATCTTGACAACCAACAACACAACACATTTCTTCAATTGATTGCCTACTTCTCAAATTTGAAAAGTTAAATGTTGATACAATAAAACCGCTAATAATAGACAATATTTACAAAACTAAAAAGGATTAACATGGTAATGTCTTTTCCTACAATCCTCAAACTAATTTGTAGAAAACAACAGAACATTCTGACATTTTTCTTCTATTTTATGTCTTGTATTTAGCTATATTGTTTTGCAAACGACTGAACTTTGTTTGCAACTCAGTCGTTCAACTCTCCGTCTTCCTCAACCCATTGTGCAAGCTGCTGCAACCCGGAGGACAGAGATCCAGCGAGGGAGCTGGAAGTCCAGTGTTGATGCAGCTGCGCAATTGGATGGGTCGATTCCTCAGCAGCAGCAGTGTGGAGGTCGATCTGTCACAGAGTGGGTCACACTTTGGGACACTCCAACCCTCTCCCCAAACGCACTCCTCGTTGAGGCTTGTCCTTTGTTGTGTGCATTTGTTTTGCAAATTGTGTCCCTGCAAATCCGTGGATCTACATCACAAAACCCGACCTACCCTTGAATTGTAGACCAAAAAATAGCCAATCGATGTTTGTTTTTTTACCATCAAGTATGGCGGTCATAGCTGAAAAATAGGGCAATAATGGCGAAGCATCTCTCGCCTGCCTGCAGGGATGGAGATTTTTTTTTTTAATGCATAACTTGTAATTTTTGCATTGGAGTCCATGTGGGATATTAAATCAAGTTAAGATTGCAGTTGAGACTGCGGCCGAAAGAAACAAAAACATCGGAAAGAGTATTCGCTCATCATCATGCAATATTCTGAATATGAAGCTCTGCTGTGTGCCCATTGTCTTTCTGCACTCCCACCACACCTGGTGGAGCAGGGCGACCCCTGCTGGTAACACTAATTTCACTGAAGTTGGACGTAAAGAGTCCTGGATGACAATTATCAACGTCCTTATATCAGTTCATCAACTGTTTTTTTTTTTATTATTTGTAAACTGTTTCTGTTAATTAAGGTGCAGCATTAGAGTATTGCACAGGAAAGGTGAGGTGTCTTCTTTAAAAGTAGCTCCAAAGAATACAAACTGATTTGAGGAGGTTCTGTGCAATCACACATACACGTCATGGGGTTTCCAAATGACATGACGACCCAAAGTGAAATTCTTATATTGGTGTTTCTTTTGACCAACTTCTTCTTCTTCTTCTTCTTCTTCAATATTTTAGCTGAGGAAAGGAACATTTAAACGTAAAGCACATTTCAACGATAAGGGAGTTCAAATTGTTGCAAATCAATAGCAAATACTGACAATGCTACAGGTGAACCAAACATCAAAAATCAAGATTTTTAATTTAATTGAAATGTCCATATGTTCAAGTGTTTAAGTATTTAAGTGATTGTGGCATCCCCTCACCTGACACAGACACACAAACCCAAGACTGGAGGTGCAATTACGCGCTCATTAATTTTCATTTGCATCATTATTAAATGGAATCTTTTTTCTTCTTCCTGCTTGAGCAGCTGAACACCTTCTCATTGTTCTTATACAAAACGACAATTTTGTTTGTCTTTGTTCTGCTTCAGTAATTCTGATAAAAAAATATTTCCCAGACTAAATTGTAGCTAAATAGGAGTTAAAAATAAAAGTACAAAGAGTACATACGTTAAAGATTACGTGCTGTAAAAAAAAAGAAACTACTTCCGACACACGGAGCCACTTTGTAGGTTGTTTGATCATTTATGAAACTTAAATTTTTTTTTTTAATGTAGATTAAATTATATTAAAGTGAATTAAATGAAGTCTACAGTCGGACAGACATAATGACGTCAATGCTGTCTGGCTCGCGCCGTGGGTTGGAGGGAGGGGGGGTTCGCGCGGGGAAGGGAGAGGAGAGGAAGGAGGGGAAAAAAAAGCTGAACCATCATCACCGCGCTGCTGGTGCGGGGTCACGAACTATGACCTTTAACAGAAGAAAACCAAAACAAATATTTTATAAAATAGCTCAGCGCCCGAAACCCGCGGCCGCCGCTCGCCGGAGGTAAGTGTCGGTCCCGGGGTGAAAACAGTAGAAAGCTGTCCGGGATACCGGAGCGTATAAAAAAAAGACCGCAGCTAATCTCCCGGCTAGCTCGTTAGCTCGCCGCTGCGGAGCTCCGTCCTTCCCTGCCCGGCTCCGGCTGCTCCGGCTGCTCCGGGCATGGACCGTGGAGCTCCGCCGATACGTTAAAGTTGCTTTTTATACGTGTTACCGCCGTGGACTTGACGTGAAGTGCTCCGTGCATGAGCCGGTGGGGGGGCAGGAGGGGGGGTCCGGGACTCCCCTGCAGCTGTGTTTGTCTTTACTCTGCTCGCCGTGATGAACTCGACCCTTTTACCTTTGCCATCGCGATGACAGCACTGCAGCGACATTACTGCTTTATTCATCCCCCGCTGCTCACCCCCCCCCCCCCCCCCTCCCCACAACTTCCCCCCCTCAGAATACACTCAGTCACATACTTTGTTGTCCGGAAGGAAAATCACTGAATAATATTTATGATAAGTGCAGGTCTGCAGTGTTTTTGGATGACAGCCAGATCTCCATTTTGTTCTGTGTTGTGATGTGTGGAGGGACGGAGGTGGTGATGGACAGTGACTCCAACCAATCAGTAAACATGACGGACTCCGGGTCTGACCAATCAGTAAACATGACGGACACTGGGTCTG
The DNA here is from genome assembly GCF_963422515.1 of Blennius ocellaris. Classification (NCBI taxonomy): domain Eukaryota; kingdom Metazoa; phylum Chordata; class Actinopteri; order Blenniiformes; family Blenniidae; genus Blennius; species Blennius ocellaris. The sequence goes on from NC_137654.1 coordinate 22,543,363, forward strand.
ACCAATCAGTAAACATGACGGACTCCGGGTCTGACCAATCACTAAACCAACCTGCAGCCGCTCTCCCCTCCCTCTGAACACCGCGCAACCTGTGCTGCTGCAGCCAAATTCCATTTTAAAGTATTACACTATGTTTAATCCTAAATCTAAGGCATACTCTGACATGCCCATCAACCTTGTGACCGTTATTTAGACACATTAGCTTGTAAAGCTACATTTTTAAATCGTTTTCATACAGTATTTTTCAGTTTACACAACTTTCAATAAAGTTTGCTCAACAAAAAATATAATGAAGCACACAAACACAGATCTGCTGGAAAATGCATTTTTACATTAACAAAGTGACAGTGAAGATGAGGATTTGCTCATACGTTTACGTAAAGTTTGTTTATTAAAATCAGCTGTGCAGTGGAGATGCCATTGTGTTTATGAGTTTTTCTCAATAAAGTAAGTAAATATTGCATATGTAGTCACATATTGGAATTTTTTTGTTGGACTTTTCCACAGTCTATACACACTTTACAAGTATCATCCAAACCACAGCAAGCTGTAAATGTAGAATCGCTGAAAATATTAGACGTTTAAAAAAAACGAATCTGATTCATTTGAGTGAAAATGCATTATTTGAAGTTGCGTTTCTGAGAATAACCTTAATACATATTTCGTGAATGCTTAGAAAGGCATCTTTTCTTGAATCCTGACTCGGTGTGTAATTATGCAACAAGTACTTGTTCCTATAGAGCTGATTTAAATCATAAGAAATAAAATAAAAAAAAAACCAGACCTTGAATACCCTTTGCCCTGCATGTTCTTGACATCTCTGCTCCGGTACACTTGATCCAAATGAATGTGCTTCAGCGTGGAGCTCTGCAGAGGCCCGATAACGTTTCACTGTGGATGCACTCTCATTACAAATATAAGGAGCTTCTGCTGCAGCTGCTGTTGATGCAGTGGTATGGTAGTTGTACGATGATTGATGCTGCTTTCAGTCATCATGTTTTAGGGATTTCTAAAGGATGTATAATTAGTTTCAGACGGAAGAGATACGACTTCAAACTCAACCAGCACTTAGAGAAGCACTGTGGGTTGTTTTTCCGACGTGTCTCAAACCAGAAATGAAAACAGTGAGCATGAAAAAAAAAAAGCTGTAATATAGGTATTAAAAGTATTACTTTTGTCTTTGGGGAGAGTGTAAGCCTTGTTTTGTCTTCTTTTTTCCCACCTTTTTTTTCAGCAAAGTTATAATTATAGTTTTGTGAACATTTTGTTCAAAGTACATGCACAGGAGTGGTTTTTATCTTCAGGGCAATCACAGGACAGAGAGATAACATTAAAGAAACTGAAGTCTTTTTTTAGTTGTGCTCAGTTTGTTCCTGCTTAATCATCATAATAAACATTGTGGCGTATACATGAGTCATTTCACTATTTATATTAAGAACAATGACAGTTTAAAGGACCCAAATCCTGTTTCGTTCACTGACCAGCCATTATTAGGTCTTAACTTCATTTCCTTTTTGCAGTGCAGTGTGTCTTCTGACACACTTCTGTCGGAAACAGTATTAACTTCTTCAACGCTTATCGTTTGGGTCGAACCACACGAGGAAGTCCTTCGCTCACCTCATACATCATGGAGTTTCAGCTCCCTGCGATTGTTCACTGCTTTTCCTTCTGTGGACAAGTTGTGTTGGATACTGATCACTACAGACTGTGAACCCACCGGAAGAACTGAAGCTTTTCAGTCGTGTATTCATCACTTTTTTCTTCTTTTCTTTGGCTTCTATCATGTCAGCTATGAGGACAAAATGTCAACTCGTTGCCTCGTGGATTTGAGTCCTTTGCAGATTCTGTGATATCCCTCTCTGGTTTTAATGTAATGGCTGATTGGAGTTAGTCAGTAGTGAAATACCGGGATATGAATAAAGAGATCACCATTCATGTGCTGCTAAACAGGTGTTGCATAGGACATATATAATTAAATGCAATAATGGCTGTTATGACGATCAGATTTTTCCATGAAGTGTTGGTATGAAGTAAGAGCATTTTGATGATGACTGCGTGATGTGAGGACTGTTTTGGAGGCCTGGATATGAACATAAGTTGCAGTTGAGCAGATAAATGATTGAGCAAGATGTTTTGAACATCTGGTTGATTAATTCACCGCAAAACATCTTCGCTCAACTATCTGAGGTCGTCTCTTCCTCCCCCTTGGGGGTCGCAAACTACCAGGATCCAAACCCGGGACCCCCCCCCACCCTCAACGTTCAGACTGAACTCAGCTCACCACTCACTGCCTGCAGTAATTTATTGAAGTTTGCATGTGTTTGCAAGTCAGTGCAACAGAGCGTCACCCACGATTGACCGGCCTTGTGATTATGTATAAAAATGTCTGCGTTGGCTTCCTCTGCAACAGTGTTGTGGTTGATTAATGTCTTTGGCATCTCTCCCAACAGACCTCACTAATGACCTCACATCATCATGACGACCAACCTGACTCTGCTCTCTCAGCAGAAAGCAGACGCTGAGCTGGAGGCAGAGGTGAGTGTGCAGAGGACAGTGTCACGATGTACTGCCCGCACGCTTCCACCAAACCATAGGAAAGTGTCTTTCAAAATTGAAAATTGCACGGTGCTGCTCCATGGAGCTGTGCGGTTACCATGGCGACGTACTTTCAGCTCCCACTTGCATTTACCTAGACGTAGGCATTAGACCCACTCAAATGAAATATATTTGTGTCCCAGACTTCTTGATCAACATGATTTGATCTCGTTTAACTGACTTTAGGTGTCATCCTCTCCGTCAGACTCAGTGATGAGTGAGTCTCCGCAGCGCTTTCAGGTCCTCTCCTCGGAGTCCAGCAGCGCACCACAGCGAATACAGGTAACAAGCTTCACTGATGCAACGTGTTCTGCCTCCTTTTAGAAAACCTTGACGTTATAATTAGTGACTAAGGTCGTCCCTCCTCTGCTAAACTTAGACCCCATTTGTGTGTTTCCACCCCCCCCCCCCCCCCCCCCCCCCCCTCCTGTCTTTGTGCGTTACCGCCTGCATCTCTAACACCCTCAGATTGTCACGGACCAGCAGACAGGCCAGAAGATCCAGATAGTGACAGCGATGAACCCGTCCAGTGCTCCCAAGCAGCAGTTCATTCTGACGACGGCCGACAGCTCAGGGGCAGGCAAGGTTATCCTGGCCTCCCCAGACAGTCACAACACGAAGCAGCTCATCTTCACTGCTGCAGACAGCCTGATGCCTGGAAGGATACAGGTACAAGTCTCCTCTCATAGCCACCTGTAGGTCAGTGGTTCCTCAGCAGGGGGTCTCGGACCCGGTCCAGACGCCGCACGCCGAGGCTCTGCCTGATCGGACATTGTCGACGCTAGAGTTGTACACGTTGAAGTAGATCTGGGAAAGTGTCTGCTGCCTCTATATTCAGGACAATCTGACAGTGTTTAGCTTCACTGGGGGTCCGCAGCCTTTCTCAGATACTGGGAGCCACCACCATAAAACATTGACTGACAGTGTCTTTGGCGAACTGCTGTCTTATGGATTTTGAGATTGTGTTTTGCCCTGAATGTTTCAGATTGTCACAGATCCAGTGTCAATGGAACGGCTGTTAGGACAGTCGGGGGATCTGAACCGACCCCAGCCGGTGGAGTACTGCGTGGTTTGTGGAGACAAAGCTTCAGGTACCACAGCACGCTTTACCTGGTGCTTCGGCCCGATATGTCTGATTGTGTTCAGCCTCATGGTGTCCGTAATCTCACACACACACACACACCTTGACACACCTGGTCTGTCTGTGTGCAGGGCGTCACTACGGAGCCGTCAGCTGTGAGGGATGTAAAGGCTTCTTCAAGCGGAGTGTGAGGAAGAATCTGACCTACAGCTGCCGCAGTAAACAGGACTGCGTCATCAACAAGCACCATCGCAATCGCTGCCAGTTCTGTCGGCTGAGGAAATGCCTTAAGATGGGGATGAAGACCGAGTGTGAGTTCACATCCAAACTGAACATGAAGTACACAAATACGCAAAGAAGTGTTTTGGATAAAACTGAAGTGCTGGAGCAAAGAACAGTTGTGAAGTATTACTTCAGGTCATGCTTTGTCCATTCTGACAAATTTTGAAGGTAATACAAGTTTATTAGTATGATATGAGTAGTATGTAGTCGTATGATATAAATAATATTTGACGCTGCACCGATTGAAATAGCAAGGCAATAATTTAATTAAATTCTAAAGTGAGTTATCTACAATAATTACATGTTTTATATTATCTATTATGTTTGGTCTGCCAATTTTCTCAGTGGAGCCTGAAAGGACTACAAAGTTCTGGGTTCAAAGGGAAAGTGCTCTCCCAGATATCAGCCTGCTTTCAGATAGTATAAGAGAATGAGGATAAAACTAAAGAAAATTACACAACAGAGCCTCCTTTTTTTTTAAGAATCTAGAAATCTACACCAAACTTAAATGTTAAGTTGCATTAAAGACAACTAAATAATTCCCCTTGAGAAATTCCATGACATATTTTTTATTTCAAAGGTTATATCAGGTTCAAGATCTCTATTGTTTTCTTGACTGCCATGTGTAAGAATCAAGTGAGACTGCTGTGACAGCAAATGATCCAACAAGAGACTGTTCAGGGACTTCATGGTGTGAAACATCCCACATGGATGAACTATTGAGCCACGATATTAGGTCTTTCATTCCATTAGCAGTTTATAACTTTTTTGGGTAAGAGAGAGTGTGTTCACAATAGAAACAGTAAAAAGTGACCTTAGTCCGAGTCTAATAAGAATAAAACAGTTTATCAATATAAATAAAATACCAACAGTGACGTTGCTGTCCATCCCCCAGCTGTGCAGAGTGAGAGAAAGCCCATCGATATCTTGCCCAGAGAGAAACACACCAACTGTGCTGCCTCCACCCAAAAGATCTACATCCGCAAAGACCTGAACAGTCCACTCATCGCCACGCCAACCTTCATATCTGACACCGAGACGGACGGCTCCAGGTCGGTGGGAACCACGTCTGCAGAGTTCCAAGTGTTTGATCTGTTAAACGATCTTCTGTGACTTTCTGTTCATATTTAGATCCAGCCTGCTGGACCAGGGGATGCTGGTTAATATCCAGCAGCCTGTGATCCAGAGCGACGGGACGTTACTGCTGGCGACTGACTCAAAGGTGAAGCTGATCCTAACCGAGTCACTGCAGCAAAATGTCATCTCTCTGTTCTTCTGCTCTTTTTTTATCACTGCATATTATGTAGTTTCATTGAGCCCAGCTTTGACCTGGCCTCTCTGGTGTGTTTCATTGTCTCGTTTTGGTTTATTCATTTTATTATGAAGGTGAAAAATCAGTATGTGTCTTTGTTTTGCGGTCAGATGGATTCGGGGCAGGGAGACTTGGGGACCCTCGCCAATGTGGTGACATCACTGGCCCACCTGAGTGATTCGCTGAAAGAAAGCTTGCACAACGGCGACACCTCAGACAGCCAGCACGAGGAGCATTCTGCCAGTGAGATAACACGGTGAGCGAGCCCCGACCCCCCCGCCCTCCCCCCCACCCTCCCCCCCGCAACCTGGTCACCGGTCCAGTTACTGACCTTCTTAAAGTGGACCTCGTTTGTTTCCCTCAGTGCCTTCGACACCCTGGCCAAAGTCTTCAACCCACCTGAGGTGGAGGTGAGACAGAGTCTGCTTGACAAGTCGCAGTGTGTCAGCGGAACAACAATCCAGCTGATTGGCCAAGACCAGGAAACGCCCATCATTGAAGTAGAAGGGCCGCTGCTCACAGACAGCCATGTCGGCTTCAAGGTGGGTGCAGTCCACTCCTCCAGCCAATGGGGAACAGAACTGGTGAAAATGACAGTTAATCGAAGGATACAGATAATTTTGTCAGTCCATGGGGAAAGGGAAGAATTTAATTTCACTTTTGTAAATGCACTGATTTAAAGAGTCACACTGTATGACTCTGGGGTGTCTGGCAGTTTAAGTTGCAGACTGCAATCTCAACCGAATACTTGTTTTGTCAAATGACATTTCAAAGTATGCATGAGGACCTACAGTGACCTTTAAGTGTATTATGAACACAAACAAACCTTGCTGGAGAGATTTGCTGTCAATGGAGCCGTTTCACGACCTTGTATTACATTGGTAATATTTTGTCAATAATCCAATATTGATGGAAAACCATTGTGAAAACAGTCTTTCAAAATGTAATCACCGCAGCATAATTTGTGATAATATATAAATATGGCTTCATTTTTACAGGTTTTGTGCAGTTTGCTTATCAAAAATAAGTCTAGTGGATGTGATCGTCATCATATTCATAATTATGGCGGTAAAAACCTTCACGCTCATCAGTAACTTTTAGTTTTGTGCTCCTTGCCTTTAGCTGACCATGCCCAGCCCCATGCCTGAGTTTCTGAACGTTCACTACATCTGTGAGTCGGCGTCCAGACTTCTCTTCCTCTCCATGCACTGGGCTCGTTCCATCCCCGCCTTCTCGGCCCTCGGGTGAGGTTCCACTCCACACGGGAAAGCCTCAGTTACACTTTTAGCAAATTACACGTCAAGCTCCTGTTTAGTATGACCATGGTCTGACTTTGGGCCACCGTCAGTAAAACATCCCATTTTTTTTTTTTAATGGCCTCTGTCTTTCCCTCAGTCAGGAGGCGAACACCAGCTTGGTGCGAGCCTGCTGGAACGAGCTGTTCACTCTGGGTCTGGCTCAATGCGCTCACGTGATGAACCTGTCGACCATCCTGGCTGCCATCATCAACCACCTTCAGAGCAGCATCCAGGATGGTACGGACCACAGACCTCGCCATCTTTTCACAGTAGGGCAAACACATTAGCAGGAGTACAGAAATGTCCTTATTTATTTATTTATTTTTTATCTTTGAGGTGTTGGAAAAGAAAAACGGGGGGTTTGAAAAAAAAATAAATCTGAAAGCTTATCAGATATACTTGTGATGACACATCTGACAGTAATGTGCCTGACGGTGTTCGATATGTCTCATCTCAGCCATTGGGTGGCAGTGTGGAGGATCTCTCAGTCCTGGCTTTAGTTTTGGCTCCTTCTTTCTTCTTGATCTGACAAACTGCTGACATTAATGAAAATATATTAAAATCTTTTTTTTTTTTGTCGTTCAACTGTCATCCTGCGCTATTAGATGCTTTTAATGTGGTATATCACATAGATTACGGTACTGTGTAGTAGCCAAGATCTTCAGCCATTATTGTGTTGACTTTTTTACCAGGCTCAAGATCACATCTTGTGTCTTTGAAGCTTGAACATTAGACGTATCGTCTGTGAGTAATGACCCATCAAACTGAATTCTTCTTCCATCTCAGACAAGCTGTCAGGGGAAAGAGTCAAGCAGGTGATGGAGCACATCTGGAAGTTTCAGGAGTTCTGCAACAGCATGACGAGGCTGGAGACGGACAGCTATGAATACGCCTACCTGAAGGCCATAGTGCTGTTCAGCCCTGGTGAGTGTTGAGAATTTGCACTGGGTTATCAGTGTGATAAAATGGAAATGAAGGTAAGGATATACATAATGGAGAACGTCTGCCGTGTCATTAAAACCCGTCAGATCATCCGGGCGTGGACAGCGGAGGGCAGATTGAGAAGTTTCAAGAGAAGGCTCTGATGGAGCTGCAGGACTATGTGCAAAAAACCTACCCTGAGGACACGTACAGGTATAATCCCACTGAGATTCTAATACTACGAGCAACATGGTTGTACAAATCATCCGTACAAGTGATGAGGAATGCACAGTCACAGAGCAGGCGTAGTATCAAGACTGTGCTATTTGCATGGAATTGGGGAATGGCATCAATATTCAGCTGTAGTTGCATGAAAACGTGTTTTTTTTAAAGTCAGTATTATGCAAAAATATGCTTTCCCAACTATATTTAAGTTCCCTATTAAGAGCCCAAACTTCGATTTAGTAAATTCCTGATTTATTCCCATTAATTCCCATTGAAAAAACCCATAATTTTGCAACCCTGGTTATTAAACTGTTGAGCTACAGTATCTGCCAAGTGTAGGTGAATCAGTACGTAAACGAGGTCACAGTAAAGTTACACGTATATCTCTGGGCACCTGACATAAATCATGCTCTAATAGGGTCAGATGAAACGCTACTTTATGTAAGCTTTTTTTTTTTTTTTTTCCTTCACAAAAACAAGTGAAGACGACTTTTTTTACAGGACCGTGTTTTTCTCTTCAGGCTGACTCGTATCCTGACGCGACTCCCGGCCCTCCGGCTGATGAGCTCCAGCATCACGGAGGAGCTGTTCTTCACCGGCCTAATAGGAAACGTCTCCATTGACAGCATCATTCCCTACATCCTCAAGATGGAGACGGCCGAGTACAACAGCCAGGACTGCGACTCTCCGGAATGACGGCCCGTCGCTCAGAACTGTCGGTCTCCCCCCCCCCCCCCCCCCCCCCACCTTCAGGTACGAAAACCCTGCAGCAGCTCTCGTTTTCTGACACCGCAATGGTGCAACGTCATTCAGGAACTCTCAGTAGATTTAGTAAAAAAAAACGTGACATTGGAATTCCCGAGTGACGGAGAATGTTTTCTTGGAGCTGGTGCCGCCAGTCATTCCTGTATCGTATGAAAAGAAAAAGGAAAATCCTCTGCAGCTCGCGACTGCGCTCTTCTCCTTTAATATTAGTGCAGCACTCCTGCCGACATGACATCACCTTCTGACCTCAGCCTTTCATACTGCTTTTTGATGTATCGAAGCCTTATCACGCATGCGCCCAAGCTGATCACCTCCATCAGTTTTTCTTTTTTGCTTTCAATGCCAATAACGAGATACGTGGCAGGATATAAAGTAAAACGAGAAATGGAAAGTTTAGTTTCATTTATTAAACTTGACTTGCGCCCGCTATGTATTAAATACATAGAAAATAAAGTTGAAATGTTATTTTCAGCATTTTCAGCTTTATTTTCTTCCATTTTAATCATGATTTTTACAATTAGAGAATAAATCCATTATCTTACAGCACAGTCAACTGTAAGCTGATGTGTTTAAGGTGTTGGTAAATTCAGGCTTTAACAAGTGAGATATTTCTGAATGAATGTCTAATTTATTTTTGCACAACTGAGATCGATTTAAAGTTCTTTGCAGCAATTCTGGAAAAACAACATTACTCACGTGAAAGTGCTAAATCATGAATCTCTTAAGCAGTGGTGTCAAACTCATTTCAACGGCCGGGCCACTCATCAGTAGCATCATGAAGCCTATAAATAACAGCAAATACTATACTACATTTTTTTTTTTTTTTGTGCCAAGATGTAGAAGGTTATTGTTGAATTGTTGAGTTAAAGTTTACCAGATTGATCCCGCAGGCCGGTTTTAAAATGACTGATCTCATCTTCTGGACCGTTTGCGTGCGTTAACCGGCACAGATAACACCGTTAACTTGTTACGACCAAGTGTTTCACTTTGACTTTTAACTCGCCGCCACAATTTCTCGAGCTACATTAGCTGCTTCTGCTAACATCTCAGACACTGTTCGTTTTGATAGGTTTGTTTCCTTTTTTATGTCTGTGCGTGTGTGTGTGTGTGTGTGTTTGTGTGTGTGTGTGTGTGTGTGTGTGTGTGTGCGCGCGCGCGCGCTGCACTTCAGGAGCAGAGGTGGGCCCTCATCGTCGAGCCCGTTCACACTGCACACTGATCCATTCTCTGGGATTCTCACATTAATCAGTCGTTTAAACAGTGTAATTTGATATGACTTATAAGAAAACTGCATTAATCTGGTTATAAGAAATCTCAGTAACATTATTTAGTAAATTTCTCACCAATACTCTGATATCTTTGAATAACTGCTTTGGTTAATTTGTTTATCCAAATTTTGTATTTTACATCTCAGCATGTTTAAAGAGCCACTGATAGAGTGAAGAGGAGACACATTTCGTGTGTGATATACACCAGATTTTGAAAATAACCGGTTTCACTGTACGTACCTACATATGAAATCTGATAATCAACTGAAACTTGAAGCAGGATGTTTCACGTACACATTTCTGAAAGTGGACGTCCGTCGACCATCACAGTGGCGCGATTCCTCCCGTCTTCATGTTCAGTGGTGTGAACGGGCTCCTCGTCGTCATGCCAACCTTCGTACCGACACTCTGATGAAATCCAGACGTGATGGAGGAGCTGGCCTCCGGAGACAGAACCGGCAGAGCCCACCTCTGCTCCGAGCCCGCCGTCACCACGTTGCCGATACCATCTGTTTAATCGCCTCCTCACTTTATGACAATCAATTCTGTGTTGTCCCATCTGTGTCAAGATCCCCGGTTTTCATTTTCTCTGTTTAAACGATGGAAGTTCATTCTTTTCCAAGAAACCGGATCATCCTAAAGATTTTGCTTTAAAAGCTACGCTATTGTTTGTTTGTTTGTTTGTTTGTTTTTTTGCTTTTGTATTATCGTGCACATCAATCAGCTTCTGTGGCGCTCGACCGCGTTCTCGCTGACTAAAACTTTGTGTTTTCTACGTTCCCTGAAAACTTTTCTTTGTTGTGAACAAATTTGCTTGTTACATACTAAGTGTACTTAAAGTACTTTTGGGCAGGTTTCCCTGATTTCAAAAGAAAAAAAAAAAAAAAAAGAGCGCTACGTTGTGTTGGGAAGCCAGTCTCAAGTGCATTGACGTCTCAAAAGACTGTATGGCGATATGCATCGGCTGCCCCTCGACCAGAAAGCTTCAGAAAAAGCCTCCACGGCGTCGTGACCGGGGACCGGGGATGTAAATAAGTCGACGGTGAGTTTGTCTTGTGAAATAAATGTCAAGTGTAATATTTGGGTTGAAAACCTGAACAGACTGTTTGTAAAGGCACTGGTGTGAAACGACCTTTGTACATGTAATTTCATTAAAATGAGTGCATGTTGTTTTTAAAGCAGGGTTTTATAATCTTGTGGCTGTCTGCCCCCCAAAAAGGAGCCTTGTTCTAATTTTTTATAGTGCATTGCAGTGCATGAAGAAGTTGCTTAAAGCGCATTTTATTAAATGCTGTATGGAAAGTGTCGATTTAAATGTTGTGGCTTTAAAAAATTTTTTTTACCATGAGCAGCTTTTGTTTTAAATTTTTTTATTTTATTTTATTTTTTTTATTGGTGAGCCGAGTACGTTATGACTAGAATTTTATACTTGTATAAATGTACTTTTGTTTTTCTGCTCATGTAAAATGTATTTCTTCTAACATTGAGAAGTTGAAAACAGCATTCATGTTTTACTCAAGTGGGTCACAACCTTACATTTCTACCTCACACCGACAAAGATATAAAAAAAAGCAAATGTATTATCGACTGAGCTCCTGTATCAGCATTCCAGTCTCTGAGGCCGGCTTCTCTGGAGCCGCACAGTTTAAACAAAAATAAACAGTTATTCATGAAACGGGACTCGACTTGAGTTGTTCATGTTGGAGGCGGACAGATACTCTTATGAAACACAATGGCAACAAGTGACAAAATATGTACTGATTCCAAACAGACAGATTTCAAATAGCATTTACTTCCATTGGAATGATGCAGTTATGTTTTCATTGTGATTTTTTTTTTTAAATCAATAATTACTCATGCCCCAGGTCAGACATTAATTAGAGTTCAATATCTAAGCCTGAGCCTCATACACACACCACACAGCTCCATAATCTACAAAAGAGAAAGAGGGGGATGAGAGGAAAAGACACTTGCATCTGTTCATTGTTTTTGTACCTTTTATTTTACTCATTTTTGAGAAACTACATGAACAGTTATTCTCACAATCATTCAAATGAGCTCATCTGCAGTTTGAAAGCCAACAAGTTAATACTTTTAACAGGTAAAATTCTGTTTTTGTGATTATATTTTTGGAAAGAACTATTTGTCGTGGTCTAGTTTTATAGTTTCATCTGGTAAATGTTCTTTAAAGAGCCATCGGATAAGCAATTTGAAGAGTGTGCAGTTAGTGACCAAGAATTTAGAGGCAAGGTTGTGACGAGACGGCTTTTTGTTTTTTGTTTTCCAAATGTAACGTTTTTGGTCTCGTAACTGAATTTGAACGCAATTTAAACCATGCTTGTAGTTCTTGTAAAACAAACTACAACTCCCCTCGCTCCTCGGGCGGTTGCTGCGACACGTGTTACGTCATCAACACGCGTCCTCTCGGCGTGCCCGTGCGACACGACTTCCTCTGACTTCAGATGGTAATTTTGTAAATAAAAGCAATAACATGCCGATGAAAGGACGGTTTCCGATCAGGAGAACTCTGGAGTATCTCCAGAAAGGAGAGATAATCTTCAAAAACAGAGTGAAGATTATGACGGTCAACTACAACACACAGGGAGAGCTGAGCGACGGAGCAAGGTCAGACCCAAGAATCCGCATTAAACTGTTTAAAAACCGATGCATAACCACATGAGACTGGGTTTTATTAAAAGACAACCAATGCTTAGAGGATTTATTGTATCGACAGAGCCGTCTGATCAAACGATATATCATCGATCTTGTACTGTCATGTAGCCATGTCTAACATTGTTCCTGTCTGTATTTCCAGGCATAATCGAGACAAAAAAACACATTCAGTCTCTAAATCTTACAAAAATTACAACAGATGTCAATATGTATCATAAATGTAGCTATTCTTCTTATAGAGGAACTTATATGTATGTAAAGATGATATATGTAAACCTCACATTCATTATATGGGAAAGTCTGAGATCCACATTTATTTTAGAACGTTTTTTTTAAACTAATAAACTGACATTTATTTATAATATTGATTTACAGAACATAAAAAATAATACGTATAAAAAAAATGCACCATTCCAAAATAACAGAATTTTCCATGATCAGCAATAAATGGAATAGAATAGAATGGAAATTCATTACAGTGTTGGTTCATGTGTTTCTCATCCATGTGTTGAGCCTGTTTGTGTTATTATACCATTATACAAATTGATGCTGCAGAGGGGTGATTATAGATTAAACAATACAGAAAAGCTCAACACCAGGAATGTGTTTCCATGGTGATTAACTCAAACTTGACCTGAAACTTCACTTTATTGTTCAAATGCCTGAAATTAAATGTGGTGTGTCTTAAAGAAGCACTATTTTGCATTTTTATAGCATTTTATTTTATTCAATTCACGTTATGTTGTGGTTGTGATTGTGCAACCAACAATTATTTACAGTAGCTGTTTTTCCCCCACCGATACTACAGTACGAATAGAAATGCCAGCATAGGTGGAACTTTGAATGCACTTGAATATTGATCAATTATTTTCTCTGTCATTCTCTTTCTTGCAGAAAGTTTGTGTTTTTCAATATTCCTCAGATCCAGTATAAAAACCCCTGGGTCCAAATCATGATGTTCAAAAACATGACGCCGTCACCATATTTGAAGTTCTACCTGGGTGTGTAGCCTTGCTGGGTTTCTTTTTTTTTTTTTTTTTTTAAACCTCCTGATATATCCCACGATCTATATCGGACTGATTGTACTGATTTGTTTTGTTCTGCCTGCATCCAGATGACGGGGAGCAAGTCCTGGTGGATGTCGAAGGAAAAGACCACAAGCAGATTTCGCAGCATGTTCGGAAGGTTTTGGGAAAATCAGAGTAAGTAAAATGTTTGATGACGCCTGCATCTTCTCAGGGCTTCTAAGAAAATGTCCATTCAAAAGAATGTTTTAGTTTTTTTGCACATTTTTAATGTAATGGCTTTTAAAATGAGTTTCACAGGTTACAGGAAGAGGAAATTCATTTAACCACAATGAAACCTCGTTTCATTTTTTAATCTTCCGTAATCAAGAGTATTAAATAAAGACTCCTCATTACATTAGTGGCCACGGTTTCAGCGCGTCTTTGCGGGCGGAGCATCGCCCCCGCTGGTTGGTTCGAGTTCAAGCCTGCATGGATTTTCCGATTTACATCCTTTTCAGGCGTTGTCGCGTTTCAAATTTCCCGAACTCCCGCTGAGACCGGGCGATCTGTTTACGTGTCCGTCTCCGCAGGGAAGTGTTACAACGGGAGGCTCAAGCCAAGATGCAGGCCTCCAACCCCGCCAACTTCGGGCCAAAGAAGTACTGTCTGAGGGAGTGTATCTGCGAGGTGGACGGCCAGGTGCCGTGTCCTGGCACCACGCCGCTGCCCAGGGAGATGACGGGCAAATACCGGGCCCAGATGGCAGCGTCGCAGGAGTGAGAGTCTGTGAAGCTGAACGGACCTTTGAAGATTCTTTCAATGTCTTTTTTTTTTTTTTTTGCAGAGATGTGACTTTTTGTTTGGTTTTTGTTTTCTTTTATATACGGCCACATGAAAGTGCCGACGCTCCCAGGAGCAGCAAGCCGCCGGCACGCCGTCAGATACTTTGGACTGCGTTCGGATAACACGAGAGCATAACGTGGTTAAAAAGAGGAACTCGGACACTGATGATTCACCAGAATATTCCAATAAAACACAGGTTTGGCTGTTAAGTTTTTTTTTTTTACTTTGATACTGAAATTTACATACAAAGCTTATTTCAGACGTGGGAAGATCATTATTTGATGTTTTACTTCAGTACGGAAGACATTGGCTCATTTTGAACGGTTTCCTCCACGTCTGAAAGATGTGTTTTCCAAAAAGTATTGAAACTTTTTGATTCATCTGATGAGAGAACAGTTTCCCGGTTAAATTTTAATGAGCTTTGGCAAAAAAAAAAAAAAACACTGCTTGGACTGTGCTCGCACTTCTTTGCGTGATAAAGTTTGAACTTGTATCAGTGGACTGTGCTTACGCAGTGGTTTCCCGTACAAACTGTGGAGGGATCAAGTCATTTTGTTGGACATCCATCCACTACTGGATTCTATCACAGCTGACAATGACAAAAGAATGCAAATAATAAAAGGGGAAAATCTGGGAACACTAGAATCATTTTTTTTTTTTTGCCAGTTTCCAACTATTCTTCGCTCAGTTGCTGCCATTATATCTAAAATAAGATTAAAAAAACATTTTATAACTTAAAACTATGTTACAAGCTTATAACTAAAAGTTTCCACTAATTACAGCATGAATTTATGAAAATTGCAAATTGTAAGAGATTTGATACAGAAGAACGAGAAACACATTTTACTGTAGACAAGTTTTTTTTTGTTTTTTTATTGTTGCTGAGATGGAATCTTCCAAAGTTTATGAATGTGTGTCAAATGTTTTCATTTTGCCGCCATCGCGAACGGAGACGAGTCACTGAAATGAAGCCCTGCGGTTTGTTCACGCTGCCATCGAACGTTTAATGTAGCAGATTTGGCGTAAGACCTTCGATTAAGCGGCGCGACGCGAGCAGGCAAAAGACAACAAACTGTTTATGACGCGAACTGTGACGGCACGACGGCTAATTCATGTTAGTGGTAATACTTGCTGGCATTCACGTAGTGTTAGTATACCTGACAAATGTTTCTTTGACCTAAAGTTTGAATAAACCTGCACAAACAGGGATCATCTCTGTACACACATGGATTTTAAGCTGTTAGTTCCTCGGTAGATAGTGTTTTAGTACCGGCACGGTCGACAACCAGCTTTTACAGATAACATGCTTCACATACAGTTCGCGGCTGATAGGATGACACAAGAGTGACTTTTTATCAGATACAAATTCATAAAAAAAAAAGAAAAACAAGGTGCAGGAAGACGAGGGGGGCCACCGGCTCAACGTCACCTCAGACGGACTGACGCATGCAGGCCAACTGAAAAAAAACAACCCCAAAGACGACCACCTGCAGGCTCACGCAGGATAGGAGGGGGTCACTTCTCAGTTTTCTTCACTTTGTGGCATCAAGATGCTTTATTTATTTAAATTCAAAATGTTCAACCCACGAAAGACGAGATGCAATGAAATAAGCCCCGATTCATTCACACCGATCAGAGAGAAAATGTCTCAAACTTCACCGTGACCACTTGTGATGCTTTAACTCCAGCAAGGCTGCTAAAATACTTGGTTCTTTTCTGATCATCAACTGTGGATATTCAATCACCGCGATTCTACAATTACAGTGTTTTTAGTTTTCTATGTGGACGGTAAAAAGCTGAGTGACGTCTACATGTTTAACTCAAGCGGAGACAATAATAGACTTTGTTCATAACGTCAACCAGAGAGCTGAACTGTACATCAGGACTTCCAAAAGTCCTGATGTACCAGTGTGACCGATAAACAATCCTCCATTGTTCATGTTTGTACTTTTTTTTTCATTTTCTTTTCAGTTTGCGTCTTAATCTACACATCTGTACAAATGCTTTTCACTTTCAGTGCTTACAAAATTGTGCATGCTGGCACAGAATCCAGCTCTCTGCGTTCCCCCCACGGGGTGAGTGGTTAAAAAAAAAAAAAAAAGACATTTGGAAAGTAGGGAAACTACGACTGCACTGTAGTTTGAGATGAATCCGATGTGTGGTGCGGTCGGACCTCACCGGGCTCATCAGTCATGTAAAGTGAGCGAAGCCTTGCAGGACTTGGTAAGT
The DNA here is from genome assembly GCF_963422515.1 of Blennius ocellaris. NCBI lineage: Eukaryota > Metazoa > Chordata > Actinopteri > Blenniiformes > Blenniidae > Blennius > Blennius ocellaris. Next base: position 22,559,862 of record NC_137654.1, read on the forward strand.
GGCGGGTGATCGGGATGAGAAAGGTGTCAGTGCTTCTTCTTCTTCTTCTTCTTCTTCTTCTTCTGTTCTTGCAGCGTGCGCTGCAGCTCCCGGAGGTTCTCCGACAGCAGCTCCACCTCGTCCAGTCGACCGCTGAGCTTGGCGTCGAAGATGTAGGCCCTGATGTTGTCGATCTGCTGCAGCAGCAGCTCCTCCTCGATCATGTCCACGTCGGGCAGCGCCTCCTCGTCCTCGTCGCCGTCGAACGGGTTGGTGGAGGCTTCGGGGGAAGTCCCGGAGGCCTCCAGGAAAGGGTTGCCTGCGTCGCTGTCCTCCTCCTCCTCGAAAGGGTTTCCGGGTGCCGCCTCCGCCGCTTTGTCGTCCTCTTCATCTTCGTCGAAGGGGTTGTACTCCTTCTTCCCGTCGGGTTCCTCTTCGTGCTCCCTCTTGATGTCCTCAAAGAAAGGATTCGACGGGTCCTCTTCGACGGGGGTCGAGTCCTCGTCTTCGAAAGGGTTGAGAGCGCTGCTGTTCTGCCCGTCGCCACCGGGGGGCGTCACGTGCCCTCCTAAGCTCCTCAGCCTTGGAGGCGACTCCTCCTGGCTGGTGGGAACGGGGAACGCCCTCACAGACGACGGGCTCCTCCCAGCTTTAGGCGTCAGCTCCTCTTCGGCGGCGGAGGCGTCCTCCTCCTGGAAGCCCCCTGCTGGGCTGATGTCCAGCGACTGCTCCCAGGTGATGGAGGGCAGGGCGGCACTCACGCTGGAGCCCCACTGCACTCTCTCCTCCCGCTCCCGGGCCTCCAGGCGATCGATCTCCCCCTGCTGCAGACGCTCCTCCCGAGCCAGCTTCTGGGAGAGGGCGATGGCGAGCGTGGTCTGCTGCTGGTCGTACTCGTCCTGCAGCTGACGCAGGTTCTCCTCCAGCATGGCCACCTCGTCCGCCCGCTGGGCCTCGCGCGCCTGACGGAGGAACGACTGGATGTTTTCGATCTGCTGCAGGAGGGGGTCTTCCAGCTCGCTGCGGGAGTCGGCGGAGGGCAGCCACCCGCCGGCTTTGGTCATGCGCGGCGCTCTCGGGGCTTGAGGCAGATCCCCGTTGGTGCTGGCCGGCGGGCGGTTTCTCTCCGACTCCTGCCGCCGCTTCAGAGTCTCCTGAGACGCCTGTGGACCGAGACACACACACACACACACACACACACACACACACACACACACACACACACACACACACACACACACACACACACACACACACTGTGACGAGCTGCAAACCTGAGCCTCTGCCATTTTAAAGTCGCATCACAAAATGTGGCCGTATCCACAATATCCTTCAATTATAAATGAGACATTTACAATGTCAATTCAACATCTCATGTTTTTACAGTGTATTAAGCATTAGTGCCACCAGTCAACGATTATTGCATTTGGATACAAAGTCTCACCAGTCTCTCTTGTTGGAGTCTCTTCTCTTGTTCCTGTTTCCTGTTTTCTTTCAGCTCTTCATATTTCGCCTTAGTGGGTAAAGACATCAGACCCAACAGCTTCTCCTGAAACATCCAGGACACAAAGAACCGCCCAGAGTGAGAAAACTGAACGTGGGTTTTTTTAAATTTGTGAGCTCTTGGTTGATTATTAAGCCGACCTGGACAAACAGTGTGGCCGTGTAGCGGATCATCCTCTGCAGTTGGAGCACTTTCGGGTGTGGCTGTGGATCATCTTTCGCTCCCAGTGTCAAGATCTTCTTACTGTAGAACAACAAACGCTCAGTTTAATCTTTCCCCGTTTCACACGACTTTACTTTTTGAAACGCTGAGTCAGAAGTGACCCGAACCTCAGAGCGTCGATCAGTTCGTAGTATTTCTGCACTTCGAGCCTCAGTCCGCCGGCAGTGTCGAGGTTGTACGTAGTTTCTCCGGCACTTTGAACGGTTGCAGAGCCGAGAGTCAGCGATCGAAAAGTTACCATTTGATTCATTTTTCTTACTAAAACTGCCCTTACTTGAGAGATTCTGCCATCCGAATGTACTCCGGCGCCTTTTCGTCCACTTTCTCCATGCACATCCTCAGCCGCTGAGGAGGAAGACAAATTACGAGCAAGTTAACAACAGGAAACACTCGCCAACAGGAAGGAGGCAACTTGGGGAAATGGCCCCTCCCCTGGTGAAGTCATTTAAAACAAACACATGAAAAGTTTTCAAAGGCAAATTTCGCAATCGAGCACGGAATGACTCAAAAATAAAATCTACGCAGATTCACCTCGTAGAGTTTCACGATGTCTGGCACGTGATCCTTTTCTTCTAACTTCTGCTGTCTCTTCAGCAGCGTGTCCATACAGTGGTGACAGCAGCGAATCTTCTCGTCGTCCTTCTCCTCCAGCATGGACGTCACGCTGCTCAGGCTGCTGATGCTACCCCGTCTCGAGCCCATCCCGCCGCCGCCGCCACCACCGCCGCCTCCTCCCGCTGAGGGAGACTGCGACTGTCCGGGACTCCCGGGAACACACAGGGCTTCTCGAGTGCCACAAATCAGCTTCTCTATTCATAGAAGCAGAGGAAATAAAAACTCAAAACTTGTGGGGAAAAAAAAAACACACGACGACAATCAACTTTACAGTCCCCTGGTCATTTTAGTTATTGGCTGTTGTTCATACGTACGCGCCAAAGGCAAGGGGATGAAGTCCATGCACTTCCGACACATGATGGAGCCGCAGAGGCGACAGTGGTGCCGGCGGTTTCGGATGTTGAACTTGTTTCCGCAGTCGGGACAGAACGGCACGTCGGAGTCGTTCACCCAGGACACCACAGACTTCTCGATGGCTGCAAAGGCAGATACACACTCGTGATTTATGACATTTAATAGCCTCACACACACACACACACACAAGAGTGAGATTCAAAACACAAACCTCTGATTTTAGCAGCGTCCGAACTGGTTCTGTCAAACGACGTCAACTGAAACGTAACATTTTCATTAAAAACTGCGTCGAGGGCGACTTCACTTTTAATTTGAGAAAACAGCAGGCAGGAGGAAAAATCAGGACCGCAATCATTGGCAATTGTACGTAGCACACCTTCTCCAGTCTGATGATAAGCTTGTTGACCTCGATAACATAATGATCTATCCTGGCTGCTCGGTGCTTTTTAAAGAAATCCAGGTGACTTCTCGTCGCTCCTGCAAAAAGAGAAGAGAAAGAAAGAGACATTTGTTCATTTATTTGACAAAACGATGACTTTTTCCCCCTCTTCTTGTACTTTTGAATAGAAACGGTGCTGTGAATATGCCTCGCTCACCCAGTTCCTGAGGCTCCCACATGTACGGGTCCACTCCGCCATAGTAGAAGGACTCGTAGGTGCCGGTGTCGGGTCGGTCATCTCCGTCCCTCTTCAGGAGTTTATCTTTGGCTTTCTTCGCTTTCTGAACCAAACCTGAACACAAACGCACGTCAAGACTTTAGGAGGAAATCACACCTGGAATCTGGATTTTTATGCAACGAGGGGATGCGCTTCTTTTCAAATGGATCGCCACACAACTAATCGGCTGCCTCCAGCCTTCCTCGTCACCTTCGATCATTTTTTCTGGCACAAAATGTGTTTTTTTGTTTGTTTTTGTTTTTTTCACACACAGTGGAAAAAGTAAAGTAATACTCACTTTTGAGCTGCCCCCTGACGTGCCGGTCATCCCCCGAGTGCTCCTCCTCATAGTGATCTTGGAGCTGGTAAAATGACTGAAGGTCCTTCAGGCACAGCGGGCAGAGGAAGCCCTCCTTCACTTCACCGGTGCCCTCGAACGGAGGCGGGTAGCTGGAGGCCATGACGACAGGCGGCTGGGTCCCTGGAGAAGAGGTGCAAGGTGGCGGGATCCTACTTTGGTCCGCATGTTACGGGGTGTGGCGCCGACGACGCCGCGTGAGCTCCATGACGCCCGAGGAGATCCCGGAGAACCTGAAGACGGAGATGAAGGAGAGAATGAGACCAAACTTAACGGAGAGAAGAAATCCATAACAGAGCTTACGAGCCTCACACCAAGAATTTAAATTTGTGCTGACTGACCTAAACACGCAACAAAGATGTTCAGGGTGGATGATAATATGAGAATATTATCCAATATCAATGGAAAACATATTGTTTGCAGATTATGACATGACTAAATAATCCAAAACAAATGCCACTCTTTTGCATCGCCATCAATTCTTTAGTCATTTATGAAGCACCTTTCAAACAAAAATGTCGCACAAATTGACTTGAATGATCTAATAAAATATAAAAGTGCAGCACAGGGACACACACACAAACGGTGCACTTTATTCTCCTGTACAGTCACATGTTACCATTATGCCACTAACTTTATGAGGCCCCTTTAGTCTCTCTTGTGCTGTAGCTTCATGTAGAATCTCTTACCTTTGAATCTCTCAGGTTACTCCATCAGCTCTGAAGTAAACTTGTTTTTCTTAAACAATCAAAAGAAAATAAAAGCTTCTTTTGTTGCTTCGTTTAGTCATTTCTCTCACAAATCCCAGAGCAGGTGCAAAGCTGACATTGCGGTTCTCTGTACCAACAACAAGTGTTTTGTAGGTGTGTTGTTGTCCATATCTGTTTTCCCTGTGACAGATCGGTGACCTGTCCAATACGTTGCCTTCACCCTCAGCTGCAATTTGATAAAATTGATATAGAAGAAAGGTCAACGAACTGAGCACAGCATACAACCGATTTATCTGACTGGAATGAGACACGGTGGAGTCTTTTGGAGAGTCAATGCTATAAACAGGTTTACTGACACCACTGTCCACAGAGACAGTGAAAATTATATTTCCTCGTATCCATATGAACTTTTACTGAGGTGGCAATACGAAGATTACCTCAAGGTGATGTTAAATCCTTTCTTATCCTATGGCTGATATTTATATCAAGCTTTATTTAGTGTTTTAAATGAAGTCACAATGGAAACTGAATTATGTTTAAAATTTTGCTCATAGCTTATAGAAAAAAGATCTGACACATATTGAGATTGCATTTATGATTGTAGCCATATAAATCTTTTTAAAGTTTCTGGTATAATTACTATTATTACACAGTCTTAGCCCAGTGTTACTTGTAAGGCGTGGAGAAGGTGGCGAGATTTACATTTGCCTTCAATGCGCAGCATGTCAAAGACAAACTGTGTGAATAATTATTCGTGGGTGTTTTGTTAATTTTATCCGGAATAACAAAGGCAAATATTTTAGATTTTACTGCTTGAATTGTAAGACTTAAACTTGCCGACTCCATGAACGGAGTGAGAAAACACACCCAGTTACGGAGGTGTTTACACGCAATTACAGCGCGAAATTACTCATTTGAGAGTGAAAACAAGCTGCCCTGTCTTGTTATTGAGTGATATTGATCTCACTTTATCCGCCCTCCGCTACACTGAACAGATTTGAACGTTAGCATCCGGATGCTAACAGATGCTCCCGTTTCCCCCGCGTCTGTTCGAAGCACAGCAACAACGAATCCCCAGCGGCAGAGAGGAAACCGCTGCCACTCGAAACCGCAAAGTCGATTACTTATACTCACGGATAATAACTGTGTTGTTGACAGTTTGGATTTTGGTTTGACAGCTCGACGCCGCCTGCAGCTGCAGCGACTCTGTCCGGTCATGTGATTAACAACACGTCGGTACCACGGGAAGCGGCGAGGGACAAAATACGTACGACCGCGCAAACTCAAAAGGTTCACGCAGAAGGAAATATAAAGCAGGTATTAAAATAGCCTCCTGACAGCCAGTAGTTCAAATTTGTCCTCCGTTGTGGACATTTGTAAACCTGGCTATCTCCCAACCACTGCATACTACTGAAAGAACTCCTATTGGTATCTATAGAGGACATTTAAGGCTTTTCAATGATACCAAATGTGAAGGGGTGGGGCTTTGGTATCTTTTTAGTTTTCCTCACTCAGGAAAATGGCCTCCATCAGTGCAAACACATTTAATGGGAAGAGGAAAAGTAAGTACATACTGCCTTTTATTGAGCTAATTTTGGCTTGAAATGTTATTTAAGTCTCTTAACAACACATTACAACATTGTTTGAATTATATTACTGTATTTTAGCATGGTATCTAGGTGTTAAAAAGAATGCCCTCCATAGTTGACATTTGCAGTTATTTGATCCATTTTGTGACAAAAAAAGAGTTATTCATTTTACTGCAAATTGTTGCTAGAAACTTAGTTATTGAGTTGTCTGATGAAGAACAGGTAAATTGTGCATCAACGGGCAAATGGTTTGATTTACTGTCTGATGGCCAGTGCACCAGTATGTGCACCCATACCCAACTGGATTGAAGATGTTTGTTATGGCTGCACCAACCGTTCTCGTATTCGACTTTGGTTTACCAAGGCAAGATTACCTTCAGAGATACAGGAGTAAAGGTTTTTGGAAAACAAGCAGTTTTCCAATGACCTTTACCTTTTCCAAGTTTGCAATGTTCTTCATTTGACAGTCAGTTCTCTTAGGAACAGACTGTCAAAGAACCTGTTCTTTGACAGGTTCTTTTTAATGATCAACCTCCTTGACACCCTGATGACAAAAGGCTGACAGGGACGAGAACCCTCATGAACAACAGAGTTCCAAAGGATCAGAGGGCACAAGCCAGGGGTGTCCAGCCTCGGGCCTGCAGGGTTCAGCTTCTCCCAGTTGCAACACACCTGATTACAATGAGGGGCTCGTTATTGGGCTTTTTTTCCACAGCCTTGGTGATGACATCATCACTATAGTCAGGTATGCTGAAGCAGGGAGAGAACTAAAACATGCAGGACACTGGCCCTCCAGGACCAAGTTTGGACACCCCTGGCATAAGCCTTTCATAAAGAAAGGAGGAGGGGCATCAGAGATGGCAGGCAGAGACGAGGCCCTCCTGAACTTGCCGCCTCAACGTATTTGGACAAAAAAGCCAGTTGTCGTGGCGTCCTTTGCATCCTTCACTTCTGGCATTTAACCCCAGGACACTGTCAGAAGAATAGTCCAAGAAAGACAAAACGTTGGTCCGGGTGTCAAAGATCAACACCAACATGGGCAGCGTGGATAATTCGTGACCACTTATTAGTCATGGGGTTTGATTTAAACTTCGAAGATTAAAAAAAAGTAAAAACGCATACTCTTTCTCAAAATGTTTTGGCATGTCCTCGATATTTTATATGCTTCCTGGTGTCTAAAACTCTTGAAAAGTGAAAGAATATTGCCCACACTGACGTCACAACTTGTCGCAAGGGTTGACTTTGCTTCATCTTAGGAGCAAATAAACGTAAAATATAATAAAAATAAAAATGCTGGATGGTAAATAAAGTGTGCCTGTGTGTCTGTCGGAGTGCACAGTATTTCACTGTAATATTTATACCAATTGGAAATAAGAAGAAGCTCAGAAGCCACAAATGCTCCTTGCAGATTATAGTTTTAACATTGCTAGAGTGTCAGTAAAGAACTTCCATTCTATTCTATTCTATTCTATTCCATTCACGTCTCTTTCTTTCATAGATCAACTAGTTCTGTCAAACATATATTTTATTCGCAGAGAGGGCAGCCTGGTTTGAAGTAGTAATTTACTTTTTCCTTGCTTAACAATCAGTCAGTCCATTGAATCTCAGGCTTATGTTATGGAGTGTAAAGTTGAGAGAAAGAACAAGAGAAGGAGCTTGTATGTACAATTCTGTGAATTTCCATCTCCATTTTGAACTTGAGGAGTAATTTGCATTTTGATCGGATCTATAGACAGCTGCTCCAAAGGCTCTGATGGAATGAGCCCAATTAAAGACAGAGGAGTAGATACCTGACACATAGCTTCATCAGCGTGTGCGTGCCTGTGTGTGCCCGTGTGTGTGTGTGTGTGTGTGTGTGCGGCCATCGAGCTGCATTAATCATGCTTGGAGCGGCTGCAGCACAACGACTGGGATTTTGTTGAACTACTACACACTAATTAGACCTTGGTTGGGTTGAATCAACGGTTTAATAGTGCAGTGATTAAAGCATGCATTTACTACAACTAAAGCAAGAAATACATTTTTACCAATGCATTTTATTGTCCAACAATAACATTGGTGGTTGACTTTAAGGCAAAGGCAGCTTTTTTTATTTACAACAGTTGCTTAAATGAACTTAACCCGTGCAGTAATGTAGAAAAATAATCAGTGACACTGTACTTTTGCTGTGGTATACATTATATTTTACAGAAGTAAAAATAATAAAACACAAATCAGCTCAGAGGATTTTTTTTTTTAAATGCATGACTGCAAACGTTTAGCCACCTCAACTGAAACATGAACTGTACCGACAACTAAGCGTGTGTTGCCTCACAGAGGGAACCTCGCTGAAGCCAGAAGACTAATCCTTAAATATTTGGACACCAAATGAGTGTCACGTAATCTAATCAATTTAACAGACTAACCTATCATAATGACTCTTTAATATATGGCACCAGACCCCTCCGGAAAACCTAAGGTCCAGTGGAACTCCAAAGTTAAGGAGAATAATTACGCACACGCTCTTGAAAACAGATTAACACGGGTCGGCAATGAAAAGAGTTGGTCAAAGGAAGAACAAAATACAGTGGCGAAGAAGGCGAAATTAGGTCAATTCTTTTTTCACTTTTTATAATTCATCATGGTAGTTGATTTATACATTTATTGGTTCACGACACAGAAGTAGACGCACGCCAGACCGGCTCAAACTACTCTCCTTCCACCAAATCCTCCTCAGGTGCGAACCTTTTCCCCGGGTGTTGTCTCTTCTCCTCCGCGTGACTTTTGTTGAGGTTGTCTAAAAAGTCGAGCAGCAGACTCGCCTTGCTACAACTCGCAGGGTCCAAAACGTCGCACGGACTGTTTGTGCCCATGTCCGGGCTCCAGTTATCCCAAGAGCGTTTCCCGGGGTGCTGACGCTTTTCCAAATCGGGCTGGTCCTCCTCTCCATCCACCTCCCAGTCCCAGTCACCGTCCTCAAACTCGGGATGGCGCTTACCTGGGTGCTGGCGCTTGCTGTGCAGCATCAGGTAGCGTTTCCCTGGGTGCTGCCGTTTGGAAAATTCACTGAAGAGTACGTCGGGGTTGTCAGAAATGTGTTCCATCGTAAAGCGCTTTCCGGGATGCTGTCTTTTCTGGAGCCCCAGCAGCGAGTGCAGCTCATCTTCGCGCTTACCCGGGTGCTGTCTCTTTTGCACATCCAGGAAGTCTTCGTCCTCGTCTTCTTCCCTCCTGCCCGGATGCTGCCGCTTCTCCAAGTCCTCGCTGTATCGCTTACCCGGGTGCTGTCGTTTTATCACCCATTCATTCTGGGAGGAAATGCCTTCTGGAAAAGGGGACAAAGCAAAAAATAAAAAAATGACTTCAACAGTCCCCAAGTTTACTTTTATCAACACTTGAGACAAACCCTCGCCTCGCAGCGTGTGCGTAAAAATGCGCGTAAAACTCGGTGGTCGTCAGCATTCTTGGCATTGTGTCTTTTATGCTGAGCAAAATTGTTTCAAGCTCAATTTTAAACTGGTGAAATACAAACGTCGGACATTTAAGAGCAAATTTTAACGATTGTTGTCTTGATTACTCAAAATCAAATAATTCCCCCCCTTCGAAAAGTGCGCAATGACCTCGAGATTGCAAAGAACGTCTAAACTTCAACACAGATGTTCATGTATCAACATTATTAATTATATGGTTTATACAAGCATTAAGTAAATGCACAGTGGAATGGAACTCAGCCTCTATCCAGTCAGAAAACGCGCCTTAAGCCTAAGAATGATACACAATTTGTGTTTTACGCACCGTTCCTCCCGTCGTCGTCCTGCAGTTTCTGGAGGATGGATCGCAAGAGAAGACCCTCTGCTCTCTGGAGTACCAAGTCGTCTAGGCTCATGCGGTCCGTCTCATCCTCGGCAGAGATACTCTGTCCTCCAGACACCGCCAAGTTGCAGATCGTCAGAGAAGCCAGGATGACCAGACATGTCGACTTCATTGTAATTTAGTTTGCTCGTCTGTTAATAAAAAGAAAAAGAAAAAGAAAAGACAGTTTAACTAAAACAGTGCAGAGCTGAAATTAACCTGATAAATATGATGATAATAGGCACGTTTGCAAGAGGGAGTCTGTTCTTGGAAAAAAAAAGTCTTAGTGTTATTTTTCTGAAACAAAATGTTCGAAATATCACTTAATGATCTTGCCACTGGTGCAACCTTTGAGAAATGTATTGATTCAGTCAAGCTGGTTTTTGTTGTAGATTTTTTGTTTGTTATAATTTTTTTTTTTTAATAAGTTGTCGTGCCATATAAATTACAACAGCAACTACTGTGCCAGTTTGAAAATGTGAGTTGGAATGATTTCCAGAATGATGCAACATTTCCGATTCCAAAGCAGGATCACTTCGCGACAGGAGATCATGCAGAGGGTTTGTTCTGAAATGCATCAGCCTCACCTGGTAAAGTGTCCAAATTCTCCTCTGTCCCCAGCTTCCAGCAAACCCCCCGGCAGCGGTGATAGTTGCGCTCAAGACTCTCGCAGGTTCGTATTGACCCTTGTGAGGCCAAGTCTAAAGGTGGGCAGTGTGATCGTAAAACTTTTGAGTCTCAGTATTTATACTCGTCGGACACTGTCGTCACACCGACGCTGGAGTAACTTTTCAGGATCCCTCATGTGTACTGATGTCACCAAGTCGTGCGCGAGTGGATGCGGGGGGTTATCTCACCACTGGGCCCACTGTCCTATTTGTCATTTATAAACCAATAACGCACAGAGATAGACGACAGGTGTCACCACTGGATGAGATAAAACCATTACTGAACGATGCGTTTGGCGTTCAGACTGCGTGATTATTAATTTTTTTTCTTTAAATTGGGCAATCTTTCGTTTATGCATTGTCACACATCGTTTCAATTGTCCACATTTATTTTGATTTATTTATTTTTTCTCGATTGGATCTCTCTCATGAATCGTCCGAGTATCATTACAATAAAATATGATGGTTTATAGGGCGCCAGTAGAGGCTGCAGAGATCCTAAAAAAATATTTCATATAGAGTGCAAGGTCACATGTAAACTTCTCCGGCTGTAGGCAATGTATGTAATATGGTTTCTGGGCACGACGCAACACGTCTGAACGTATCAGAGGCGGATTTAAGTTACATAGTGAATGGAAGGGAGCGAGAGAAGAGACTGATGAAACATCCAGACCAGGAAACGTTACAGCACTTTTAAAAGCAGTTCTATAGACACAAGATTTACATATAAAGTGACGTTTTATATGGACTTTAATGCTTTATTTGCTTTGTTCCAGTGAAAGCACCACTCCAGTTACTTGTCTTTTCACAAAGAACCAGTGGTCATATTTTATCACTATATATCAATCTTTAGCTGTACTTCTATATTATTCTTTCCCCATGAGTGATTTTCCATTATGACACAGCCACTAAATGTAACAATTTTACATCAAGGCAAGTATGACAATGCATTCTGATTTACTGTTTTCACCAAGTTTGAACCTATTTGTGTTTTAAAACAGGTTGAAGGTTTTGAGGCCTCAAAATCCAAATGTGCAAAAAATGTAAACATCAATTCAAGTGTAACCTCAATGGTTTTTGCATAGTGTTATCATGATTCAATCCAGACTGCCCTTTTGGGATCTGAACATATCTACAGTTATCTGTTTTGGAGTGACCGCTCTCAAGCTGTCTGTGCAGACACTTGAGATAACACGTGATCAATCAACCATAGACGTCAACACACAGCATCTGTCTCAGTTGGTCGACAGATGCAACCTTCTGCTGGTTCAGTCGCAAGTTTGCATGATCTCCTGCTTGCATACTCTGGAGTTCTCCCTCAGTCCCAAAACATGTGTTTGAGATTCATTTGAGATTAATTAGTTCCTATATGTGAGTTTGTGTGACTTTGTGCCTCCTGTGTGTTGTGGTGTCCCATCCCTGTGTATCCTACCTTCACCATCAGCAAAGTGAGCAGGATGAAGTGGTTTTAGAAGATGAATGCATAGTAATTGCAAATGCATGTGTGAATATTTGTGCTTCGTACAGTGTTGGGGGGGGGGGGCATTTTAGATTTCCTAAAACTCAACATTTACACTTTTGTTGAGGATGAACCTCTGTTGGTGACGCGGCCCGTTCACTCCACTGAGCATCACTCACTCAGTCAGTGCTTTGAATGTCAGCATGAATTGAATTGACCGTGTAATGATATAATTACTTGCTTTCAGTGTGCTGTCACGTTCAATACTTCAAGTGGGTTTAGCCAAAACATCAATATCATGGTTTCAAAATATTCAATATGCTGAGTGAATTTATTTTGATATTATTGAGAAGTCTGATTGATTTTTGCCAATTATATTTTTAGTGTCGGTAAGGGAGAAAACGGACATGGATGGGCAGTTAATCACAATCATGGCTTGTGATTAACTGATTTGTTTTGTTTTTTTATAAAAGCATGTCAAGGATGGGTTTTTTTTTTTTTTTTTACAAAAGATTATTGTGTTAAAAGTCTCTGTGTAACTCTGTTACTCTATTCAGGAGGGAGAATTAGTTTTCGTGAGCTCAAAGGCTAATCCCTGTGTGGCAGTGAGTTTTCACAGTGTGCTCACGTTGCCTCAAATGAACACAGAAGGTGACAGTGGCACAATTAAGACATGTCTGATCTGTATGGGCGTCCACCTCCTTACACGTGTCATGTCGGTCCCTTCTCTCCTATTAGGCCACAGTGTAATAACATGCCCAAAGGAACCAATTAATAGCCCAAGAGAGTGTGTACTTGGATTTTAAGCAGTTTAAAAGGCCAGCATGTGCTTAGGGAAGTCTTGTGAATTGCAGAAATTTGCTCTGTGACAATGGAAGGTTGTGATTAGAATCCAGCCTCCATTCCTTTCACTCACTCTCGCTCATCCTCCTCACAAAACACTTTGCTGCCTTTCAGAACTGGGAAATCATAACAATTAGTATTCTGTCCAGCATTATGTACCTCATGTACTAAGGAAGAGGATAGGTTAAGTGTACACCGTGTGCGGTGGGAGAAAATAATGACACTCATTAGCCTCCGCCCTCTGTTTCTCTGTTTACCGTTAGCTGGTGTTGTAGTGGTGGGAAACTTTGCCAGTATGTTAAGGCAGTTCCTGCAAAGCATCAATATGTCTGTTGAAGTCACCAATGAAATGTGTATGTTTGTACAATTTTAATGTATAAAAAAAAATATATATTTTTTTTATTACAATTTAACTTGACCTTTTGGAGAGTGTACTCTTTCATAAAACAAACTTGGAGTATGTGTTACTTAATTATATTTGAGGTTCTCATGCAGGATTTACCGTGTGTTATTGACCGACTGAGTGTGTCACATGTTCATATTCTCGGCTGGCTCCTCCGTCAACTGTAGTTTTCCCAGAAATGAGTGATGTTACCCCCCCCTCCTTTCATATCGTTCTCTTCTTTTCTGTCACTGATTGTTGCCATGGGATCACTGCTCCGCATCTGTTAGTGACTGTTACCATAGAAGCAGTGGTCAGTAGATCCTGCCGACTGTTGCCGAGGGTCTTAGTCGTTGACCGCTGGGGTCTTTGCCAGTGTGGTTGCCATATTGGATGGGTCTCCACTTCATCTCCTTTGTATTTTACTTGTAATAAGGAAGGAGGTTTTCACATCATGAAAATAGTCATAACTCACTGAATTTTCAATCGATATTCACTCGGTTTGGCTTGTGACAAATAGCAGATGGCTATATATTTATATCAGTAAATAACTTTATTACATATGGCTACCAATCATAAAGTCAGCTTTTTTTTTGTTGATTGACAGAAACTCAAAACAGACAGAAATCTGGTGTGTAAAACAGAAAAGTGATTCTGAAGATCAGGAACATTACTTTACAAACACAGAGCAAGAATGAGAATTAGAGTTTCTTTGTGCTGAGCTGGAGATCATGTTCTCTGTTTCTTCCCACTCGTCTTACTCTTCCTACCACTTAACTATACAAATGAACATGATTAGTCGCAGCCTCTTCTGTGCAGCTCCCTTGAAACGATCATCTTCAGTTTTCTCACCTGTCGTCTTTTGAAGAACCTGAAATGATCGATTATGAACGAGAAACATAATTTTGATAGACACTTTTCATCTATTGGAGTGTTTCATCAAAAGTTAGGCTGAGAAATCTGCTATGTTCTCATTTTCATTACAAGTATCTGTTTGAGATCAGCGCTAATATTCTGAAGCCAAGAATCTGACATTTTGAAGATAAACTAACAATTATATATACTAACAAAATTAATTCATTTGATCAATTCACAGAAAAAAAAGAAAAGTGCCACAGGACAGGAAGAACATTAAAATAGCCCAAACGGACAGCAAACAGCTAAAATAGGACTGGGAATGTTTTTACCAAGAAAACATCTATTTTTTTGTGTTGTGAAATACAAACTTTCCTTAAAATGTTCTTTTTTTATTGATATTTTGCACTGCCATTCAAAACAGTCTCTGTCTCTGGAACTTCATGTATTTCAGTTCATCTGCTGGAAATTCATAACAAAAGATGATCAAATTTGATCTGTTTTTGCGATGTAGAGTGGACAGTGACCTATAAATTATATTAAACAACAAAAAAGAACATGTGAATGACCAGCAGACAAAAAAAAGATGAAATGACAGGATATAAAAGCTTAAAAAAAAAGCATCTAAATTGTTGTTATACTGGCTGTTTTATGCATGCAGATGCAGTTTGAAGCATTTGTATCATGGGTGTTGTTAGCAGGTTAATATAAAAGCCTCATTTGGGCTGCAACCTGTACAATTCCCATGTTTTGGAGTTTGTTATTATTGTGCCTCTGAAATCAGGAGGATGTTTCATTTGAGCATGGACGAAGGATTTCACAAAATGAAAATTAAAATAATAAAAAAAAAAAAAATCCTTACAAAGTTGAGGGAAACTCAACTTCCTGCCGGAAGGTGAATTTCAGCTTGTTTCTGTTCGACGTGCCCCTCTGGGGTAAACAGCCAGAGGTGGCGAGTTAAAAGACAAGACATGTCGCCGGCGACAGCAGGGGCGTGTTCGGAGTGCTGGCGAAGAAGATGGACGGGATGAGGGCAGACAGAAAACAAAGCGACGCCAACAAATAAATAAACAAATGGAGGAGAGCGTGTGGGTGGATGGCGTGATAACAGGGGGCCCCCGAGAAGAGACTCTGGACCGACAGGGTCACTGTGGCACAGAATGAATGACAGATGGTCACAGGTCAGGAAGACAGACTCAGCATTACCGACCTGCTTGCTGTTGTTGCCTCGCATGTTAATGTGAGGCCGGAATTCAGGGGGAAACTTTCCGGATAATGCGTGTTTTATTTCTGGAATGTTTTTTTCTTTACTGTTGTAATTCTGTCGTAGATTCGCAAAAACTGCTGACTTCTCACATGCTGATTTTCTGTCTGAATAATCTTTGATTTTAAACATTTCAAATAGCCAGAGGATGCTCTACAGGCAAAGTGCTCACGATAATTATCAGTGCAGCCTCCTATCAAACGGCGTTGTTACCGTGATCTGTCGAGTGTCATTCAAAACAGTGATGACAATCCTGCAGTGCAACTGCAAAATGGCTGCAGAGGCTGTTGTGGTATGAAGTGAACCTGACTCACCCTGCTCCTGCGGCAGCGTGTCGACAACATGAAGACACCGTTTGATTAGTGTTCTTCTCACTCCGAGCCCGTTTGCCATCGTCAGTCCCTTTTGCTAAAGTTTCACTTTTTCCTTGCAAGTCCTGAATGCAAAAAGTTGCAGCTATAAATGTCTCTAAATATCACTTTGAACTTTCTTCTATTTGTTTTTTGTTTTTATTTTGCATGTGTGTGTGAGACACTGAAATCTACGCTTCCAGACTGGCTAATGTCTTATATCCTCATTTGTCAAGAGACGATACACACACACACACACACACACACACACACACACACACACACACACACACACACACACACACACACACACACACACACACACACACACACACACACACACACACACACACACACACACACACACACACACGTGGACAGACAAAGACACACACACAGGAGGAGGAAAAACGAGGATGGATTTTGCATTATTTATTTTCAAATTTCATCTCTGTCTTTAGCTGTGTGTCTGTTGCCTTGAGAATCCCATTATCTCTCAATAACCTGCGAGGCGCCCGTGTGAGTCTCCAGCCAGAGAGCGTGATTAGTGCACTACTACCACATACTACAGCTCACTTATCATCGCCCTCCCTCTCTCCTCCTGCGTGTCTGTCCTCCCTCGTCTTTGCACTCCTCCGTCACAGTCAGGTGGTGTCTGCGACCGGCTGTAATCGTACTAGATTGAGCTGATCTTTCAGTCTCGCGCTCCACTGAAATGGCAGATGTGAGCTTTTTAAATGTTTTACTCCTCGGAGGTGATCGAGGGGAATGAGAGTTCAGGGAAGAAGTTGCACAAAGGATCGACAATGAATATACCAACATGTAAATACGGAATGATCACCTGGCTTGGAATCAGTTCTGTCAGACTGGACTGCAAACCATCAGAGCCGTGACTTAATAAATTCAATTGTTTCCAGAATTTTGGATCTATCGAAGAGATTTTTCACCTTTTGTGTACCAACGCAACAGAAACATGGACGATTACTAAGAGACTGTTGATACGTCTGAGCAAATACAATAAGAGACAAAATGACTTGTTTAGGAAGAAGCAAGACATTTCCTGAGATATCATACTTTCTGAGAAGTTAAAGACAAAGGCCGAATGAGCCTGCAAACTAATTCTATTCATTCCACCTCTAGTCTCTCACTGCTGTAATAATATCTTATTCTACTTCAGTAAAATTTGCACCAAGTATGATTTTTCACGACTTCTGAAATGACAAGTCACGACTGAGTGTGTTGCATCTTACAGTGTGAAAATATAAAAAGTTTTTTTGTAAAATCAATGTTAATGATGGATATCAGTTTGTTTAAAATAGAGGAAATTCCTGTTTCATCGCCACATTTCTCTACCAAACAAAATACACAATACAATATTTAATTTACTTGTTGGTTGTTTGAGATATTTGAAGGTATTTTGTGCAAATAAATGAGTGTCTGAAAGTGCCTTTTCAAATAGACCCAAATATTGATCAGAAATCATTTAAAATTTGGAGTAACAGAAGAACAAGTTGTCATTTTGGGACTTTGAAGAGATGAGTTATGAAGGCAAATCGTTTTGTTTATTATCAGCGGTTATGCAAGCGACTCTTTCTCTGGTCCTAAACTGCACGTAAGCTCTATATTTTAGTTTGCTTGATATTACAGAGATTCACACGTTCAAACCATAAAGCAGAATAGAAGTACACCCTGTACAAGTTTTGCATCAGACCTGGTGCTGGAGTTAAACTCACTCAGTATTGTCTTAAGCTCCATGTGATACTCGGTGGCTGTGTGGGAATGTGAGAGTGGGAAAAACAAAATGGCAACATGTTGCTGGTGTGTCAGTATCGGCACATGCAGCGAGCTGGAGCTGCAAGGTGTTCGGCTGACACATGCGGGCATCAATCTTCTGTTTCCGAGATAAAGCAGACACACAACCGAGCCTATCTGCAGTATCCCTCGCCGCGCATCCTTCAGCGTAGTTAATCTAATTGTCGGGAAATCCTAGGCAGCTGCAAAGCATATTAAAAGTATACTTATCCCCAAATGTAAATGCCACAACATGCAAATGAGGTTATCTCCCTCACTATCGTCTGCACAGCGAGAAGCACACGAGCAAAGAAAAAACACTTTTCTAGATCAGGCTCATCACAAGTTTAATGAATGCTCACAGATTCTGGGATTCTCAAAAGTTTTACAGCTCACGAATTCTGGACATGTTCTAAAATTCTCACATAAATCCAGAAGCTCCCATCTTTAGTGGGACACACTTTATTTTCTCCTGTATTTGGAGAAAAGCATAATAAGCTAAGAACTTCTTTGAAAATGGATCTTTTATGCCTTTTTTGATGCAAGGTTATTAGACTCAAACTATTGTGTTAAATTGATAATCACAACTATTTAAACATATTAACATAGTGAATTATGTTGTAACTCAAATTGTGCACAAGAAAAAAATATATAATCTACATAGTAAATACACAGTTCACAGCAGTTCTCTATGGAAAATGTCTTGTTGATGCCAGAGGTCAGGAGAGAATGACCAGACTGGTTATTGATGATAGAAAGGTCAAATTAACTCAAATAACCAGGTAGATGAATAGATACATATATGACTCTTGAAGCTCATGAGCTACGTCAGCAGGACTTAATAAAGTGGCCAAAAGGTGTATGAATCCCATACAAAAGCATGTAACATATTATGAAACTAGTTAGTTTTTCCCTCCATTATATAATTAAAATTGTGACACTTGCAGATATTTTTTATTACATATTTTGAGGCCTGTTTTTTGTTTTATTATCTACAATTTGAGCTCGTAATTCACAAAAGACTGCTCTAAGATTTCAGAGGAGGACACCTCAGCACGTAGTACTTCAGCTAGTACTTGAAGGAGGAACTATATTGGTAGGGAGCGAGTGTCAGGGCGAGTATCTATATAATTCAAAACTACAATGTGTGATATATTGGTTGAAGGAAGTGTGGATAAGTTCATGGACGGAACAGCTTCAGACATGTTCAGTCTTTGTGCCTTTACAGGGCGGCACTGCAGTGATATCCTGTATAGAGTCTTCCACTGTCGGTCTGCACAACTGCAATTTAACCTCGTCACTCAAAATGTTACCATCATCTCTTTGATGGGTAAAGTCAGGAATAATAAAAAAAAAAAGTTTACAATAAAATGGACTAAAAATGAAAGAATTAGCATTAAAATCTCTAGATTTTCTTAATTTTTTTCTTGGTTCTCAGGATATTAGTGATATTATAGTATTTACGTTACAAATCACCACAATATTCAGGAAGAGGGTGATCTGTTTTTTTGGACTCCTTCTCACTTCTTGTTTTGTTTTTTTATCTTCTCTTGCACATTAAACTTTTTTTCCCCCCCTGCTTTTTGAGCTCTTAATCAGAAGGTGGACCTCAGGGAGCCATGCGGAGGAGTGCTTGATTGTGCCTTTGCTGTGTTGAGTACCTGCAGCTATTTATGTCTGCCCCGGTGATCAATGAGAGAATCGGTGCGATGAGAGGGCTTGATGAGCGGCACACCGACGTAAGACCGGCAACACTCCTCTCCATTCCCTCACCCTGTCTGGAATAGGCCAAATTTAGGTCTCACACAGTGGACGAAGATGGCTCAGGCTGCGTGAGCTAAAGAATGACAGGAACAATCAGAAACCCCCCCCCCCCCCTGGGGGAATCATGAAAGGATTCTGTGAAGCCATTATGAGTAGCAAAATGAATTTCAGCTGGAATGAAAAAAAAAAAAAAAAAAAAGGCCTTCGATATTCTTACCTGGTTTGATGGAGAAAAAAGGTTTTTGTTCATGATTGAAAGAAAAGTTACCCATAATTATTTGCAAACATTCAAACCCTGATATTACCTCCAGTAAAGCATTGGCCTGTCCCGTTTACCGTGTCAATTCAAATTACTTTTAGAAAAGTCACGATAAAAATATATATATGTATATATATATATGGAGACACAGACACATTTTCATTCTCTTTTTTAGAATGTAAATAGCTACAGGGTGGTGTGGGATGAGCTCACTTGTTTTAGAATCCGCCTTCAGGCGCCTTTCTGTGTGGAGTTTGTATGTTTTCCTTGTGTTTGCATGTTTTTTTTTTCTAAGAATCCCAGTTTCCTCCTATAGTCTAAGGACATGCAAATTAAGCAAATCTGTGTCTCTAATTTTAAGTAAGTTTTGTGGGTGTGTTAGTGACTGCAGTTGTCTGTTTCTCAGTGTTTGTCATGTGATGGACTGGTGACCTGTCCAGATCGGCTCAAACACCCAGCGACTGGTGAAGCAGTAAAGCTGCACGGATGGCTTACTGAGGTACTGAGGACTCAACATTTCAACTGGCATGGTATGGGAAATGTTATTTAACAAAATTTTCATTCGGTTTGTAACCATGTAAAGGCCACACAGAATCCGAGAGGAGCCTCCCTCGTATAGCAGCAGGTGGTAATTCTCCCCGCTGACCTCGTCCCCCGGAGACAGCGGGAGGAAAAGCCCCGTCAGTTCTGTCAGTTGTGGTGTAACTGCTGTCAGGAAACAATACTTCCCATATCAGTACTAATAATGTTGTTTTCATTGTGTTCGTGGCAAAGAATAGCACAGCCCATGAGGTCTCTGCTGTTGTTCTCCAGCTTTATCTTTACTAATGAGGTTGCGGTCAGTTGAGGCTCGCAGCCATCTCCCGCTGCCATTGTCCTTCCATCTGAATTTGGGCCATATTGCATCACTTTGACATCAGACTAGTCTGCTGGGACGGCG
Source organism: Blennius ocellaris (assembly GCF_963422515.1). NCBI lineage: Eukaryota > Metazoa > Chordata > Actinopteri > Blenniiformes > Blenniidae > Blennius > Blennius ocellaris. Next base: position 22,580,255 of record NC_137654.1, read on the forward strand.
TCTCAGCCATTGTTTACAGTAAAGAGCAGCAGTGACAGGGCCGTTTGTTCCCCCAACCTAATTGTCCGCAGGTATGGATGAAGACGCACTGCCTCTTTGAGAGGTTTGGAGAGGTTGTTAAAGGTCAGACTAAGGAGTTGAGCAGGAAACAACCACAATTTTAGTTTTTTTAAATTTGTTTGAACTCTTATCAATTGGGTTTATTTTTTCAGGACAGACCAATCATTTTCATAACACTAACTTTCTCAATTAAAACATACTCAAACTGAAGATCCAAAATAAATTCTAAGTAGAATATGTTTTTAAAAAATTGCAATGCTGAGCCTAATCATTAAACTGTGTCAAGTGGAACATTGCAATAATCATTAGCCCTCTATAATCCATCTAATTACAAATCAAAATTCAACAACCATTAATTGCAACCTCATAATATCCTAAGTAAACTAAACTAAAGTTTAATTTGCTATAAATACTGGCTTTTGTAGAGTTGCTAATAGTTGTTTTGCACTTCCACTAGGACCCCCCAGGCTTTTCTTGTGATTAACAGTCAAATAACTCTACAGGAAATTGCTGTACTTGACCAAAACTGTAAGTGCCTGGAGAGCAGCTCCATTTAAAAAACCATTGGCCTCCTTCAAATGGCCCGTGTAATTATTTGCTATGCTTACAAACATTAAGCGGTTGATTTTGTTGGTCTTTTGTGGGTTGTTGTTGTTGTTTTTTTTAAGTCAATGAGAGCAAATCCATGCTATAAACCAGGGGTCAGCAGCTTTCAGGAATAACGGGTCATTTCTCCTCTCTCATCACCGAAAAAACTACAGCAAATGAGTTGATCCTATTTATTTATTTATTTATTTATTTATTTATTTTGCATTATTTATCCTTGTTTGACTTCCAGAATACTCAGGTGGAAAACACAACATTACTAACCAGCAAAAACAATCAGGTGACATATAAATTGTGCAGTGGTTCGGTGGCCACTGCCAGCCAGTTTACAGAAAGGTTGAGAACCCGCTTTTCAGTCACCGATTCACCAGACTTTTAAACTAAAGCGAAACAAAGGTGTTAGGCGTGCTGCTATGAGCCCCCCACAACAGTAACAACTAATTCCACCCGAAAATGTCACACACATCTCAACAAAAGTCCCTCTTCATGGCCTCTCCAAACTCCTCTCATGCCACAGAATGTTGCTTCTGCAAACCACTCCAGCCGCAGCCCTTTCAGCCCGCCGATACCTGTCTGCTGAGTCCCCTGCGACATCTCGACCCTAAAAGCCTCTGGACCAATAGTGTCCAATAAATCCTTGGATTACTGCCATGACGGGTAACAACATGCTTCTGGCTACCGCTGTGCATAGCCACTTTCACAATGGAGGTTTTGAACGAGGTCTTCTCTGACGTCACGTCTCCAACCTCCTCTGGTACCTGGGAGAATTTCTCATAGAGGTGAGAGCTGAAATCTTTTTAGGCACGGTCTCTAACCTTTTCTGTGCTGAACCCCGTTACCCAGTGAGACCGTGGAGTCCGTCGGTGGTGCGCTTTCCAGGACCTCATCCTCTCGCACCAAGAAAGCCGGTGTTTCCTCCCTGCCACCTTAAACAGATGCAGAATGTTAGTAAGGTCTTATGGTATTTAATGTTGTTGATTTAGATGTTTTCAATGTGGTTATTGTCTCTCTCGGCTGCTACTTTGCTACTGCTGGGAACATTTATGATCATTTACATCAATGGTACAGTTACTGTCCGTACTCTTGTCTCCAATGCAGAGTCCCAGTCTGTGCGTTCACACCACAAAAAGTTTCCATAAGGATGACAACAGGAGCAAAATTTCAATTTCCTCCGTTACAGAGCAAGACTGTTACCATACTGAAAGGCACAATCACTCAACTCATGTTGCATGAATCAAGTGATTGTGGTCAGTCGAGTCCTTTATGAGAAGCCTTCCTGGGCATTCCTGCTTTTGGAAATTCATTGTGACAACAATCATCTTCATATTCAGGACTTGAGTGTCTAAAACATTCACTGACTGCCTCATAATCCTGGGTCTTTGTAACAGATGAATGAGGGGTGTACGTTTTTTGTCCAAGACGGGAAGCTTAACTGGCAAAAGTGGGACAGATGTGACTCCAGTGAATGTGAGTCAACTGAATTACAAAATCACTTTTCTTTTGTTGTTGTTGAAACACCATTGAGCTGCACAGAAAGTAAACTGATTTGACTAAAAAAGGCCTCTGAAGGAAACATAATGCTGTGGTGATTGTGGTGTTGGTGGCTTTCTCATTGTGAGCAGCGAAGGTTTGTACTGTTCACCAGCACACCACATGTGCACCACATGTGCACACACGCTCACAAACAAATAATATTTCACGAGATTGATGCTGTGACTGAGGGACGGATTTTTCTCCTTTCCCCCCCCCCCATCAAAGCAGTTTCTAAATAACACCAGAATCAATTTTTTGATTCAAACTGATGCTCAAAATGAATTATGTCTGTGGTGTCTTGTTTATTTGTGGCTGACCTATTCTCCTGTCTGTGTGTGATGGAATTATTCCCATGTGGAAAAAAGTTCAAATGTCAAGTTAAATATAAATACTGACTCTGTCAGAGGAATGTCTTTTGTATTCCTCACATGCTTTGCCTCCTTCATCATTTTCTGAGTCTCATTTTTTTTTTTCCTCCAACCTGAAGTTGGAGGAAATTTTTGTTAAAAATCAATTTGCCGTACTGAGGTGTATTTATGAGAGATACAGGCCTGCTAAACTTATTTACTGCTGTAATTTGCTTTCTTACGGTAATAGCCATGCGATCAGGTCCAGTGCTCCAAGAACATAGACTTCCAGTCTTTCATTGCAGCCACATTCCCACTGATTGATTCTTCATCTTCTGTTAAAACTCTGTTAGACTTTTGTTATGAGCCATTGGAGTGCAGAGTTGAGGTGATGGCTCAGCGATAGTTATGATAGGAGTTGCAGTAATAGAAAAATCACTCAAACTAAAATTGAAATGGTTTTCATCTGACTTAATTACCTGAAGATTTTAGATAAAGAAAAAGAAATCAGCCACGTCATTGCCTTGTTGTTATCACAGACAGCGATGGCCTGTAATGTATGCTGCTGTGTGGTCAGTCTCCTGCACCAGCCTGTGCCTCCCTGGCCTCCAGTCTCTGCTCTCTGTCAGACACCCCTGTCACTGTCCCAAATCCCCGCCATCCTGCCAACAGACGCCTGCCTGCTGCCACACTAATGGAGGAGGGGGGGGGGGCGGGGGGAGGGGGGGGGGGGCAGCTCGCCTGACAGCCGGAGGTGACTCACCTGTTCTGAAACACTTTTAATCACCCAAAGTACAAAACATAGGAAAAAAAACATCTGTGTGTCCAAAAACTGAAAATACATACTTCAAGTACGTTAGTGGCCTCATATTCACTCAGCCATAGTGGCATGTACGTCACCCATTTACTTGTATTGATGTGCAAACTCCATTCGATCTGAGAAGATGTGCTCTGATATAATAGTATTGGCAGCAGAGCCTTTCGGCGCTGTCGTTTTCACGGTGGGGCATTTATCGAACCACCTGCCCTCGTGCACCTTGGCCACTGCTGGCCCGCTTGCAGATTCATTGCTTTTCCTTCATTGGAGGACTTTTGGTAGATACTGACCACTGCAGACTAAAACACCACACAAGAACTGCCGTTATCACACATTTGGATCTTGTCTTGCTCAATTCCTGTCACGTTCTCATTTTTTTACTGCTTGTGACACATCTACTTTGAATCTGTCTGAAATTTCCCACACATTAACTGATGATATGACCAAAAAAAATACAATATTATTGACTTTACATGCCAGAATTGGTGTGTTTGTCTCTTTCTCGGGCCAGAACACTGGAACTACACAGAATCAATCCTGTGAAATCAGTATTAGATGATAAATAGACAGTAACAGAACAAATGCACATAAAAGTCCACTTTAAGTTATTTTATTGTTGGCAATTCATATAAATGTGAACATTGGCGAGCTCCTGCTGCCTCGAGATCGGAGTCAGTTACATTGAATGCTCAATCAGAAATTACAGGATCAGAAAAGAACTTTAAAAAAAAACCTGAAACACACAGTAATTAAGTGTGTCTGCAGGTTTGGGCTATCAGGAGCACATTAAATGTACTGAATCAAACGTACACTGAAAGGCTTGTGTGCAGACTTCACAGCAAGTGCAGGTGTGAATAAATGTTCTCTTGTCAGCGCCTGAGCTGCATCATCACATGTCCACCATGAGGAGTACAATGAGGGATAAAAAAACAGAACTCTTTTCTTTATTTTAAACACATCCGACTAAGTAAATAGATGTGCGCCTCTGTATTTCGGTGTCATCTGGGGATTTTGAACGCAAGGTCTGCTACGGAAGAATGTTTCCCTAATTGAAGGTCTTCACTGGTGGTGTTGGTGTAAGGTATGCTTTCACGCAGCTAACAATTATTAGGGCTTCCTGACAGCAATGGTCGCCCACATATTACTTAACATTAACAGCAGAGGGAAGAGAAAGGCCATGCAGGAGCTCACATTGTTTCGAAGGCAACGGCGTGGCGTCGGCAAGAGAAAATTTAAAGGAAAAAGATAGCAAGGGCTTGTTGTTCTGTGTGTGTGCGTGTGCGTGTGTGTGCGTGCACGCGTGCGTGTGTGTGCGGGCCGTGGGCTGTAATGGAGAAGAGAGAGCATTAGGCACACTCAACAGTGAGGCAGCAGGAACTTGCAGCACAACTCCACAGAGTCCTCTCCGGCTGTAATCAGCGGAGTGAGAGGAGAGTCACACCTCCTTTTATCCTCTCTACCTAAACAATCCCTGTTTCTCTCCCGCCTCTTCATCTCTGCTTTTCTTTTACTTCTTCCTGCCCAGTTTCATATGTAACGACGGTTTCAATGAAATTGCGCAGCTCGCCTCGCTCCTCTGTCTGCTGCACTGCGGTCATCCAACGTGGGGAACCGGGGCCGATCCCAGCCGGCTTATAAAGGCTGGGGGCAGGACGGGTCACCTCCCCATCACAGGTCAAAACACAGAGACAGACAGTCACACTCACTCATTCACTACTATGGCACTGCACGAAGCATTTTTCAAGTCACACTGAATGCTTAACCGTGGGAGGAAACTTTGGAAACGTGCAAACTGTACAGATAAAGGCCCCCCCAAAACCCAACCCAGACTCCAACGAGGGACCTTTTCGCTATGAAGCATGCTGCAATTAGACCAGCTCATCTCAGTCAGCGTTTGGCAAGCGAAGGTGTTGAAGGATAAATATACTGTATGAGAAAGTCCTTTCCTGTCACGCCACTTAAGGCAGCTCTTAAATATGATCCATTTGGTCCTTTAAGCTTGTTAAAGATGCATCTGTCTGTGTAACATCATTCACAAATGCCTCCAGAGCATTTTCCCGCTCCTGCATCTGCACGTCGTCTCCAAAACTGCACACACTTAATATTTAACAACACAGGCTACAACCTGCACCTCCCATTTGCACTTCCTATCCCATCTTCCTCCTTGCTGAGTCTTATATAACCAAAAATGGCTCCCATTAGCAGCACCTGATCTCCTCTTCTCCTCGCATCTCTCCATCAGTCCGCTGGTCTCAGTGGGGTTTTCTGTATAAGCGAATTCATCTCTGGGCCGATGGTCGTTCTCCAGCCCCCTTAAGGAGCTATTTCATGAATAAATGAATAAAACTGGCAAATTATAACAATATTGCACCTTTTGTTGCACAGCATTGTGTATTAGTGTGTTACTGGGTCTTGGTGCATGAATGGCGGTAAGAGACTCCAATTACCTGAACTATTCTTCCTTGAGTTACCTCCAAAAATGTATTGGGACAGTTTTGTGTCAAAGGCCCATCTTAACCCTGAGCTTTGCCCAACAGAGCGCACTGAAGATTAGAAAAAGATAGAACACATTGGTACGATCTTGCTTTTTGCTTATGCAACTATTAGTATCTGGTTGTGTATCTGTCCACAGTTTCCCAATGGATCCATTGTTTTGGGCCGTTTTCAGCGTTGATTGGACATTGGCATTGGCAATGCTGGCAGAACGAGTAGGACGCGCATTAATTTTTACAGTTAAAATGCCAGCGTCCGACCGCAAGGTTCATTTATGGGAGAAAAATGCAGCACTCGAGACGATGACTTGCAAAGGGAAGGCTTATCGGGTGGAAGCAACTTTTATATTCAACATGCATCCTCCTTTTTGATGATGCAGCCAAGCTGAGGAAGACAGGATGAGAGGTGAAGCCCTGGAAACAATTTGTGCCAACGCGGCACCGAGGTGATGAAGGAATCCACTGCTGGACTGAAGCTACGGCCCGACAGCTTTGACTTCGGTCTTGAGCACAACCTTTTCACTTTTATGACAGTAACCTACTGACATTTTCAATGTGGTAATAATGGTGGTGTATGATTGTAAAACCTGCTCCTGACTGTCTACTTGGAGCGAACCGCTTCGGCCATGAATCCCAGGATGACGAGAAGAATGTAACCTGCTCCAGTATGTTTGGTCAGGCTCGTCAGAGCAGTTTCTCCATTTTTAGACAGCACCACAGTTTAGCTCTGTGGTTCAAGCTTCAACATTCCAAGCCAGGAGTGTAGGTGTGTACGGTAAATAAAAGATCTGCATTAGAAAAGCGCACAACTGCATTCCGCCCTTACAGCTCACTCTCCTCCTTTGAACGAACCAACTAATAAGGCAGAAGGTGCAGAGGTGCTTTCACCGGGAAGGTCAGGGCTGCCTCATGCACGTCAGCAGTCGTTTTGCACGTGTCCACAGACGAGTACACTGTATATGTTTGATGTGGTGTAATGTCTGTTTGCCCCTTGACTGTGTGTCTTTCATTTTTTTTTAAATTTGAAGGAATCTACAGTGCGGAATGACATGTAATTACTTCACACGTAGAATAAATCTTTACATTGATTGACATATGTGGACCTGTGTATGTCACTATAGGAGTGTTCAGAGTGGTAATCATGGCGAATGTTTGAATGAGTCTGATAAGACACGGCTGATGGAAGAAGTTTTCCTCAGAGCCTGTGAATAGAGTTTTTAATTGCTCACACCGTTATACCCTAAAAGGATTTGCAAGATCTCAGCAAGGAGTTTTAATAAGGCAGAATGTGGGTGAAAGTCAAAGTGGCATGTCCTATTAGCACAATGTAAAGAGAAGGAGGGGATCTCAGTGAGTCACCGGCACAGACTGAAGCACATTAGGTTAAATGAGCCTGTCACTTAGACAATGACCAAAAATCGTAAAGCAGACCGAGAGCAGGCATTATCCTTTCTCGTGCAAATTTTCACTGTGTTTGACTGACATATTTTTATTTAATATTTAGATAATCTAAGTTTAGATCTTAAAGGTGTCCTCACCTATCGGGAATAATGATAAAGTTATCGCTTTCAGAAATAAACATAACCCACTGTAAGGCCTTTATTAAAATACTCCAAAATTCCAATACCATTTTTTATTTTTTATTGAATCACATTTTTACACACAGTTTTCACAATCATGGATTTAACAAATCATTTAGCGTTACGGGACTCTGTAGCAAATAACTATGGGCGAGGGCAGGATACACCATGGACAGGTCACCGGTCCGTCACAGGCCGACAGCCAATCAACTACACAATCTAATATTCACACCGAGGGGTGATTTAAGGTCACCAATTAATCTCGCATGCATGTTGTTGCACTGCGGGAGGAAACCAGAGGAAACCTACCTAAACCTACTTGGAGCGAACATGCAAACTCCGGACAGAAAGGACCGGCTGATACTTGAACCCATGACATTCTAGCTGTGAAGAAAGAGTCACAACCATTGTTCCACCTCGTGTCACTTGCATAACATACCCCGTAAAGATAACTCTCAAATGTCCTGGCTCGATGTTTAAATACTGGCATATTGTGACTTGCATTTATTTTGTATGTAATGTTTTTGAACAAACATGTTGCTGTGGTTTTTCGAGCTGAATGCCTCAACCAACTGTACACTGGGAAAAAAATACAAAAATAGGATCTCTTTTTATGTTAAATTAGCCATTTGCATTGACTTGCCGATTCAATACATTGGTATTGATGCCATATAGATCAGTTCTGGTCTTGTTACTTTTTTTTCTGAGATCAATTGATTCCACCACTGCTCACTGTCACACACATTCAGTTGTAATGTACTTTCTCATGAACGTTGATAAGCCAAGTTAAGTTATGTTACCAACCTCATTAAAAAACGATTTTTAACATATTTCAGATGGGCTATGAAAGTGGACTCTTGGATTCAGAAGGTTTCACATTGAGACCTGAGCTTTGGTTTGAAGGGACTGTTGTGGTTCAACACTTGTTTGTGTCTTTGCGTCGAACGTTCATCGGGGACTATGCAGTAATCATTAATGGAAATCCCTCTTGTCTACCTTCGGATGTGATCTGTGTGACTCGGTGTAACATGAAGTGTTTGTATCACAACCCACCGCTTTTCTCTGGTGACGGGGGAAACCATAAGAACCCGCGGCTGCAAATCACATTCACAGAAAAGCAATTAGACCTAATCTTCAATGTATTTCTCAAAATATTTCACGAACCTCTTCTCCTCTATTCCATGACTATAAATTACTTCACCTCTGGCCAGATAATATTTAGCTCGGGTTTGTGTCTCATAGCAAACCTGGAAGTAAAATTGATCATTTGGGAAGACTCCTGATGTCATGGAAGCTCATTTCCTTGGAGAATTAAATTCTGCTCTGAGAAGTTTTTGTTGAAAAAATTATTTTTTATTTGCTTGTTTGTTTTCATAAATAAACAAATACTGGGATAAATTTGCTATAATCGCTCAAGATAAAGGACAACAAAAAAAGACAGTGGGAGGATTGGGCTGGAAATCTAGAAAAAATACAAGCTCCTTCATATAAAGTAGGAGTGTTTCAGAAAGAGTACAAGCTGTATTACATATCTTTGTAACAATTTACATACTTTTATTTATATAGGTTACTCTAACTCACACAGAGACAATTCAGAGACTTTGACATCGATTGATGATCTCAAAAAACAGATTACAAGTGACGGCTGATGACTCTGTCTTGATGAGAAATGAAGGGCCCACTTATCCTGAAGGAGATATGAATATCTGTACCAAATATCCCAACCTGGTGTGTGTGAGACCCACCCTCCATCTTCCCTGCCACAGAAATGTGGCACAAGACTCTATTGGCCCTGAAGTTCCCACAATTCGATTTGCACACGTCAAAGAAAACTGAAATGATATTATTACTTTTACAGTCCAGGGAAACATCAAATGATGGATGTCCAGTAAAATAAGAGATGCTTCAGTGGCCAATAAAGACCGCTGGAGTCCACATTTTAGACCCGGTGATAAAACAGCTGTCGGTTCTGCCCGCTTGCTCTTTCTTTTGAATGCTAATCCACAACTACAAATGGCAATTAGCCCCATTAGCATGCCGATCACTTCGGAGGTGCGGAAACACAGAGGAGGAGACAGAGGGTTCCTGACCTTATCAAAGACTGATACACGGTGGGCATGTTTAGAATATGGAATACGTGTATATTTATTTGTTTATTTATCACAGAAAGAGAGTGTGGTGTTCAGTAAACCTGTTCGTCAGAGGATTATGCTATACAGGGGACTATCTCTTTGGGGACCTTGAATGTGTACATAATAAATCAGATGGAGATTGAATTTGTGGATCAACAAAGTAATCTCAATGCACGCAACAATTTCAGTTTTATTCAGTATATTATATGTACATTGTTTCTTGGCTAAAGCATGACAAGAACTACCTAAATGTGTGAAAACATCCGTTCAGCCATCTCAAAGATGTGCGCTGCTCTGCAGTACTACTTTCTTTCACAAGATGGTGCATCGAGTCACTCTTGAATCATTAGTTACAGTTATAGTCATAGTTCTGAATCTCTATTTTGAACATACAAGTATGGAAAGAAGAAGAAATAAATGAAAAATAACATTTATATGAATAAAACAAAATCAAAGAAACAACACTGATCTATATCTGCATGATCGAAAAGGAGTATAGGAAGAAGTATAAAACTTGTTTACTCCAACCCCTCAAACACTCCTATATCCCTGTGAGCCACTCAGTCACAAAAGTTCCTTAAAATTGTGTTTTGAACCGACGGTTGAACAGATACTAATAGTAAACTAGTTTGTTTTCAGGCCAACAATACTGGATGAAACAGGTGTTGAAACTCATAACTGTATCTCTGAATAGTGTGACAACTCTGAGAGTCAGGCTCACCACTGCCATCCAGTGGGCAAAAGTGACACGACACCAATCATCCCTGAACGTCTCACAATTAAATCCTCAGATGCGACACTCACTGAATAGATCCTCCAAAATCTGGAGCTTTGCCTTACAGACAACCTGTCACTCAAAGAATCAACCTAATTAGTTATTAGACAATGGAAGAAGGAGCTGTAATAACGCCTGCTCCACATGAACAATTACTGCTTTGTCAGGGTTATTCTGACGGGCAGAGACTTGACAAGCTCACTTTTTCTAGTCGCTTGCTTCTAAAATATGGAAGCCTGAGGCACATGGGATTTCACAACAAGACACACCAGCAACCGGCGCAGGCTCTGCACTGTTGACGCACATCAGCACTGGAGGTTTGAATGTGAAGAGGGAGGACGACGTCTGAAGTGAAAAGAAGTCAGTGTAACAAATGAATATAATGATGTGGAGGTGTCAAACAGAGGACGGATAAAGAGGAAGCCACATCTCTCAGTGGACTATATGTATGATAAACACAGAAGACATCGAGGTGCAGTGGTCCCCAGGCTTTCCCGTGCTGCCCCCCAGCTGTGCCCTCATATGGCTGGGATCAATCCCCGCCCGTCTGACTCCACTTCCACGCTTCGGACTCTTCATTAGGCCCGGCCTGCTCAAGTGTGCGCTCTAATTGACAAGGGCCACTGAGAGCCAGCATCCTCGTCTGCGATGCTCTCAGAGAAACGGTCGCGAGGCATCAGCCGCTCACACTAATCTTCCCCATTATCCTCTGCGCTACTGTGGGAACAGGAAAAAAACAGCCTGTAGTTCATGTGTATCTTGCATCAGTCCACGTCTCTGTTTTTTTTATGTGTGACTGTCCATGAGCTTTGTGTGAGTTCTCCGGCTAATGGGAGGTCCGATTAGATCATGTGAAAAACAACATCATTGCACCCTTCTAAAACACTTGTTGACAACATTTGAGGCCCCCTTTTTCTGTGGGGTGTTTTTTTTTTTTTTTTTTTTAATATATATGACCTTCATTTAGTACCAGTGCATTTCCTGTTTGTGAGGAACTCTGACACAAACAGACACGAGGAGCTTCCGTTGCCAAGTTGTACATAAACACCTTGTTTGCTGTATGAGTCTCACTATTGGCTCATCTTCCGCCACAGCTCCCTTATGATTCATACCACTCTATGATCTCATTTCAATGCTTAATCATGATAATTAACCATTTAATTTAGGAATTAAAGCAACCAGCACCATGCTAATAATCATTTGCACGGTCGGTTACAATCTCTGAATGTATAGTGAGGCATCCTTCATGTCATCAGTGACAGCAGAACGTATGGATCTTATGGGCAGAAAAAGCGAGATGAGGCCTGAAATAGTTCTGAGCAGCAAATTCAATACTAAGAATAACTTCTCAAGAGGTTATAAAGAGGGAACATGTTTTTTTTTGTGCTTGGCCTTATCTGTTTTCTTAAGAATGGTATTTCAATTTAATAATAATCCATGTCTTTTCTACACTACTTTAGCTAATTCGCGGTTGCAGGACACTAGCTAATAATTCCAAACAGTTTTAGTGCCTCAGCAAGGTAAACAAACCAAAGCCATTTAAAAACAAACAAACAAAAACCTAACAGTTGTTCTATAGGGCTTCTATAGGGTGTGAATTTCTCTTGGAGATCATTAAAGTATTTATCTATCTATCTATCTATCTTTCTATCTATCTATCTATCTATCTATCTATCTATCTATCTATCTATCTATCTATCTATCTATCTATCTATCTATCTATCTATCTATCTATCTATCTATCTATCTATCTATCTATCTATCTATCATCAAACCAACGGACAATGAAAAATATTCAATGTCTCTATTTTTGTAAAAAGTCGTGTGGCCATAATTCCTGCACATCGAAAATGTATTTCAATAGTTAAACTACAACATAGAAAGGAGGGATCACACTAAAGCTGTACCTTTTTAAATAGATAGAGATTTCACCTGATCCTGCATATTACTACCCCGTGAGTGCCGCAGTCCTTCTTTTTAACTGATAGTACACAGAAACACTCAGAACCTACATATGTATTGGACTTGGTTTAGCTTTTATTATCTCTCTAAGGAAGGCCTGTTTTTATATTAAATGTGCAAAATAGAAAAGCAAGAGGTAGGGTGGATATTAAACCCTTGTTCTACAATCCCTGGCTGGCATCTAAGCGAGCTATGTAAGCCACTATACTACACACCTTAAACACTGGTATACAAATCAATCAATTTGTTCTATTCTTATTTATACTTTGAATAAACTTTGGAGACACACTTGCATGAGATTTGAAACCCTGGCTCCGCACATGACCTCTCGAACTTATCTTAAAGTTCTTGCACGCAGAAACACACAGAAGCCATATTAAAATTGAGAGCTGTTTTTTTTTTAAGGTGGGGATGGCATAAGTAACAATAGAAGTGGGGAAACAACCAAAAACAACCAAATATTTCCTTTATGAACCAGAAAGCATATGTTAACATAATTCTGAATAAAGAAGTAAAACTATTTAAATTTATAGATACGAACCACCGACAAAGTCAAGTCAGTAGATGGGAGAGAAATGAAATACACACAATTCCAGTTTTATTCACACTGACACTAACAACGTGTCTCAAGCTTACACGTCATGCCCTCATTTTTCACATTCCTCTTCTCAGTTTAATTGAATAAATTATAGCAGAAGTCTTTAGAATTGGAAAATGGAGCGCATTTGGCCTGCACATGCGGGACGTTTCAATTATGTCTCAGAAACCCGAACAAGAAAAGAAGCTTCAGACTGTTATCAGCAGATGCAGTTGCAAACTGGCCTGCAGCAATGTTGCCATCTAGTGGAGCAGAAACAAGTGCATCAAGTATACGTCCATCCACCATTCATCGACTTTCTTTAACTGCTTTATTACGTCACGAGAGTCCGAAGCTGATCCCTGATAACAAAATACAAAAGGCAGGGTATACTCTGGAACCATCAATGACACTAATCTGACTTTCCAAGTATGTCTTATAATTTTGTGAGGAGGTCTGGCTGTTTTACTGGTCGAGTGATCGCCTCAGAGTGAGAATATTGAGGTTTGAGCCTGACCTGGGCCTCTCTCTGCGGAGTGTGCATGTTGTTCTCCTCGTGTGGGCATGAATTTCCCCTAAGTACTCAAGCAGTGACCCTAAATTCTACATAATATATTGGCTCCAGCACATCGTGACCCAAGATTAGACCAACTGGACAAGAATGGAAACGGGAGCATGCAGACAAACCCCCTCGCACACAGGGACAACATGCAAACTGCACAATAAAAGGCCCTGAAATCTTACATAGGAAAAGAGACTCTTCTCTTGTAAGTGAAGAATGTAATTGTGTAGCCAATAGTTTTGAATGACATTGTGAATACAAATATGTTTAACTCAATATTCAAGATCTCTATATGATCTATATATATATATATAAAAAACTATATTTAAAGTGACAAACTGAGTTTTTGACAGTAAATTATAAAGGTTGCCTTGTGAAAAGCTGTGTTCCATCAAATCCCATTATCTTGAAACCTCAAAGGCAGAAATCACACACATGGATAAAAAGAACAATTCTCTGCTCTGATTGTTGCAATACAATTCATGTTACCATAGCAACCACGGTTACTCGAATGGGGCCCTCAGACTTATTATCCGGAGATGAAATGTTTCTACCAGCACAGCGTGTTACCCGCTCAGCAGGCAGCAGCGGAAATATTTAAGTTGTGCCAGGATTGGTATGATAAGCAATTAGTTTTTGATCTGGGATAAATTGTGTTGACATTTAATTTCTCCACTTTCAATCCCCAGTCTGTTTGCATGGAGTCCCAAAGAAATCTCTAAATAAAGCTGCAGCAACATACTGAGAGGTTGACGTGTTGGGTTCAATTTGAAGGATGGGAGCGAAGGATAAGATCCCTCACGATGATCATCCTAAACTTTTTTTCTTTTCTACATATAATCACTTCTTCCAACTCGCAGACGGTGTGGCCTTCACAGTAAGACAGTGCAGGAGTGAGTGACTGTCGTACCAGTAAATAGCAGTGTCGAGTCATTGGGGCTATGAAAAACACAAAATGCTGATACTTTTTAACCTATAGGTGCTCTGAGCTACCGGAAATTAAGAAATAAATTATAATCATATTACAATTAAAACAAATAATCAAAATCAACTTTTCATTCATTTCAATTCAGCCTTAAGTAGGCACTGCCTGCCCCGACTGCACGTCAATGATCTATATATAGTTTATGGTATGTATGTATGATTTCTGTTGCCCAAGTCATTTATAGTCTTATCTCCTCTATCATCTGTAATCCATTAATATTTCTCCAATCATCAGTTTTATTACAGTATATTTTATAACACTTTTGAGTCTTTGTTACATACTGGGCTCTAACAAGGCTCATCTTCATGCAGCAGTATTTTTATGTTTTTGACACGTTTAATTTTTTTATACAGTGGGGATGGAAAGTTTGGGCAAAATGTATATAAATGTGAATAATGAAGCCAAGGGAAGCTGAACATATCTCCAAAATGCATCAAATTACAGATGAGACATCTGTATTCCATAACGTAAAAGAAAAAAAAAAAAGGGTTTATTTTCATCGTTTGCGTTTTACATCTCCTTTGCTTGGGTTTGGGAACCACTGGTCCAGAGGACAGTGGTCTGCATTTTTGAGATTTTCCACCAAATCAAATTTATCTGGAGCTTCAAAGAACCTTTCAAATTTAAATTAAACTAACACAGCTTCTATAGTTTCATATATACATTTTCCCGCATTCCAGCATCTTTCGGACAATTTTGATATTTTAGAATAGGATTGCTTAGAATAGAAATACTTTATTAGCACCACAACTGAATTAAATCAATAATTTTATATAGTAATATTGACAAGGCTTGATGGGGACTAATATAGGTACAGAAAGGATTAAATTAAGCTAAACACAACAAACTGAGGACTCGGCTTCTTTTCTAAGAAGTTTTTGCTTATTTGCTTTATTATTATTATTTTTTTTTTAACTTGCATTTCTCCTTTAAAGTGCTGGGGGAGCTTTTGCGCACTTCTTCCCACTACCTCGTTTTCAGACACAGGCCAAGAGTGACTCATCTCGACGCGGCGCCACGATCTCTGCGCTCCGTCCTTTCCGCGCTTGCGTCACGTTACGTCTGACGTCATGACGTCGGCGCTGGGCAAGGGAGGTTCTTACACGGCCGGGGCGGGCGCTCGAGCTCTCAGAGGAGGAGTGTCGCGCTCTCAACGTCTGTGCCAGCTCCAACAGTTTGCTATCACCCGTGTAAGTGACAAAATATATATCCACCTCAGTTATTTTCCAGTTGGGGGGTGGGGGCTGGGGTCGTTTTGATCGCCGGTTTGTGCGTGTTTGTAATGCTCGTGGAGATCGAGTCTGTTAGAGCGCGCTTGTAGATATTTGATCGTATTTGCAGCCTCGCACAATGACACTGTAACGGGACTGTCAACCTGAGTCCCGTTAAACACTCCGCTGCTGCTCACTGACAACACTTGTCTCGGGCTCAACTAACGTTTCTACCGATTTTATTGGTTTGCTGTCTTTAAATTTTTTTTTTTTTTTATTGTAAATTCATCACACACACGCGCAGGCTGGCGAATCGTTACTTTGTGTATTTGTAAAGTACAATCTGTGTGTTATTCAATTATCTTTAGGTCTCACGG
This sequence comes from Blennius ocellaris, assembly GCF_963422515.1. Classification (NCBI taxonomy): domain Eukaryota; kingdom Metazoa; phylum Chordata; class Actinopteri; order Blenniiformes; family Blenniidae; genus Blennius; species Blennius ocellaris. Next base: position 22,596,271 of record NC_137654.1, read on the forward strand.
TGTCAACTCGATGCTTGTTTTTGTTGAGGCTTTTTGACGGGTGTTGTTGACAACAGTTTTGTGCTGTTATAGATAACACCAGCAAAGTTTCAGTTTTGGGGCTTCTGGGAATATATTCTGTTTGTGGAGCAAACTATAAATTGCGAGAGACTCTCTCATTATGTTGCTGTCAGATGGATGTCATCGTGATGTAATCAGTCAGTGCCTTGCATGTTGGATAAGTTTGAAAATGCCCTGACTGAGTTGGGTTTATTCCCTCCCTCCAAGCTTAATGCAGTCTGATGGGCCAATACGGATGGATAACTCAAGCTTTATTCTTTATGAAGCCTAATAATCTTGCATTTTTTTTTGGAGCTTGTTATTACCATTGTCTAGGAGACACACACACACTCTCTGTAAACAGGCGTACAGTCTGTCAGACAGGCGCACAGACGTGCCAGGGAAGCATTTAAATGATCACATTTTCCATCTCACTTTTTTCTCTTCTCCACCTAAGACCCGCGGGTTGGATGTAGCAGCCTGTTATCTCCTCTGCAGTGATGGGAAGCCGCGACGGCAGCATCACTACGATGGACTGAAAGGTTTGTTTTCATCCCCTTACTCTACTCGTCCGCTCTGATCACTGTTTCCATCTCTGCAGGGCGGCACGGGGGTTTGGATGTGGGTCTGCTATGACATGATGTGTGCCTCTATCTGTTCAGCGTTACGCTGTTAAGTGGCGGAGAGCTTGGCTGCCCCTTCAGGGCACTGCTAACACAGCCATTCATGTCTCACTCCGATGGTCAGACCACCATGATGACGCTGCCCTCCTCCTCCTCCTCCTCCTCCTCCTCCTCCTCCTCCTCCTCCTGCTGCACTCACGTTGTTTCTTCCCTGTCGGGAGCTGAGCTTAGAGTGGAGCGTCATTGAATTGGCTGTTTGTGTGTATGTATTTGTGCTTACACAACAGACCTTGGTGTCACCTGATGATGGAGCTTCACGCAACCCTCCTTCATAGGATGCGATGAAGATGCCCTCATACCAAATCAGATCACAAGATTACTTGTGACTGTCAGAGGAGTTTTATTAATTGTCCATGTGCATAGGACGCATGTGTTTGTTCGCACAGAGCTGCAGACCGGGTCAGAAATAAGACATGCGTGTGAAGGATTTTTATGTGTTCTGTTTTACGAGACATTGGTGTTGTAAAGAATCTTCATTTGTTTTGATAGACAGTGGGAGACTGGGAATAAGCCATCCATCTTCGATGTTGCATTATTCCCTTTTGTAGAAACACCAGAAGTTTTTTTCACAGCTGGACAACATTGTAGACTTTATCAGGCAAATTTCCACCAGCATTCATAAGTCTAATAAGTCATAATGGCATCATTTTATGCAACTAACAAAATTAATTGTTGGACTTGAAGTACTTGAGAATCCTGCAAGTCCAACCAGGAAATGCCTCACATGAGCTTTTTAACATAAAAATTCCTTTAAGATGGGTATGGTTTTATAAAAAAAATAAAAAGAAATTACTCAATCTAAAGGCAGGCTCAACGTGGATCTCCCTCACTTTGGGTTTGTCCTATTTGACTAGGAAATAGGCAAATGAATTACATGTATTCTCTCAGTTTTACGTCACAGTTTTACACGAGTCACACAAATTGAAATACCAAGAGAATTCTAAATCTACTGTGAAGAAGACAAAGTAAATGAACGTCTGCGGGTTTTTTGACGACACAATAACATAAACTGATATTCCTTTCTGTTGCTTCCAGCTGTTTGTTTGCGGCACTTTTGTCCAAACAAAGCAGCGACTTGCAGCATCAAGCAGCAGTAGGGTCTAAATGTGCATCCAGCGCAAGAGAGCTGTACCTTCCCACACATGGCACAACAGCCCTAACTTCATTAATTATCCAGCCTATAATTAGAACTGCACCGCAACGCGAAGAGCAGAAGTGACACGCTCTTTTCTGCTGATGTTTTTTTTTTTTTTTTCAGAGTTTATACAGAGTTTACAAACAAAGATGGGATAGTATCACACTACTGTTTTTTCTGTTACTATGATAATCAAAACTACTTTCATTTTCATCATCTTGATGTATATCAAGGTAATGTCATTATAAATGTAATGTCAAAAGTAGCTTAATTTTTGATGTGATTCATTACACTTTTGGAAATATTTACAGAAAAACAAAACACAATTTGTCTTTGGATCAGGTATTCCTGTTTTCTATAATGAACATTTTTCGGACACAATAGTCTTTCTGTTCAAAGGTGGAGCTCATTTAGTGTTCCCCAACGTCACGAAAAGTCTTCAAGTCGCCTTTAAATGCTTGGATTTCTCTCTCTTGTCGGGGCAACACCGTACTGTGTTTATGTTGTGCCCGGCATCTCACTCCGTACACATGCCAACAAGCAGCCGTGCAAAAAAGGCTTTAAGCTTCAGCACATCTGAATAGGACGAGTGGGAAAGGAGATGGATGAAAGGAAGTTTCACATGCAAAATATTCCAACTGCAGACATTTGTTCAGGAAAAGAGACCTTGAGGGAAATGTGTTGTAGTTTGTCCATCTTATCACCGACTGCAGCAGAAAACACGGTATGTTTTGTGGAGACAGAAACAGAGAGGCAGGCTCCTCCAAAAGCTCGAGGTTCAGTTCTTGGCAGCCGTACAGTACTTTCAGCAATGTGTGCCAGTGGGAAGCTGGTGAGTGATCACGTCTTTGTTGCTGCACTAGTGTCCTTCTGGCTGGTGAGGACGTTAGGACGGAAGTGTGTCTCACAAGAGGAATGTTGTACAACTCATGCTTATTTTTTCAGTGGTCGATGCTAAAGGCTAATGCCTAAACTGTCTATAATGTTATTGTTTTAATTTTTAAAAAGCATCATACTGTTCCTAAAGAAAACACAAGCAAAGGACATATCGATTGCTTATTGAGCAATAAACTATCTTTTGAACTTTTTAGTATTGTACATTCATGCATTCCTGTATCTTTTAAGATGACTTCTGCATGGTGAAGTGTGTAAGAATGTTAATACTCCATTCGGTCACTTCATTCACGCCATGCTCGTCAAGCAATATGAAACTGCAGAGCTTCATAGAGAACATATTGTGATCTAATATACATCTATCATGCTTTATCTTTACCGCCTTATCCGGTGTATGGTTGTGTTGTGCTTGAGCCAATCTTAGCAGGGTACTTCCTTAAAGGGTCTGCAGTCCAAACGCAAGGCATTTGAGAGTCACAGTTTATCCTCAAACGTGATTTTAGACACCGTGCCTTGAGAAAACCCATGCATACACAGGAGGAACATGCAAAATCTGCACAGAATAATCTGATGATGATGATAATAATAAGAATAATATATATTTTTTTATTTCTAATGCACTTTTCATTTAAAAATCTCAATGAGCTACAAGCGCATTAAAAAAGTAGCAACACAAACTTAACACCAACAACATAAACACCTAAAATTACAAATGTAGAAAAAAAAGAAGAAAGAAGTCACAGTCTGTGGTTGTCGTCGTAAAGTTGTGACACGCAACAAGTTTCTCGTTCCACAACAGATGCTGTAAAAATGATTAGTGAAGGATTCAAAAGGATTCAGATAATCCCTTTCTTTTAGCTACGCGGAGTCTCAACAATCTCAGCATCGCCCAGACAGATATTTGCCTCCAGTCAACCATGACTCTGGCTCTGGCTCACTGTGCCACACTCCTCCTCCTCCTCCTCTCACCTTCTTCGGCCTCCAGCAGATTTGCAGTTTGAAAGCCCACAGCGTAGCCGATATGTAAAGGTGTAGCTCAATTCACACCTCGCATGTTGCCTTTTTCTTCCTGACGCTACTGCAGATTGAAGTTCACGCATTACATGCTGATTAAAAATTTTCTCTCATCCATTTATTCAGTTAACGCTGCGAGTGTGAACACACCGGGTCAATCCCCCCCCCACCCCCCCAAACAGAACTGACTCCCACACTTCCAGAGTGAAGGTGAAATTCCTCTAAAAAGGCTGTCGTTTCTCGTGGCAACGGGCTGCCTGCCTCCCTCTGATCCCTTCCTGCTTAAAAGGCAGAGGCTGAAACAAGGCAGAGGTCACAACAGTGTCTCAAGAGTTTGCTTTAAAATTGGGCCGAGGTCCAGTGAAAATGGACGGCTTCTTATTAAGCCGTCGCCTTAAACAATAGTAAGGTGTGTATTTAAAGAGTGGAATATGGTTCATTGATTGATTCTTTCATTCATTCTGATGCAGTCTCGGTGTAAGTGACGTGATATATATCTGCCGTTTAAAGTTTATTCCCGCCTTACGCGAAGTTTCTGGAGTCTAAATTAGGAGTGTGTCCAGTTGAACTGTAGTGTTAAACATGTAACTTTGTAAGGTAAACTCACTTGATAAAACTAATATGGAAAACTGAAATATTGTGTTTGCTTAAGATATTGGTTATCTACAATATTGAAACATTCTAAGTTCATTATGACGAAGATACTCCTTAAGAAGCTTGCGTTGAATTTTCTACCATTCCTGCACTTGAGTTTCTCTGTCGAGGTTCTCCAACCTTAATGCTTTCTAAGAGAGCGGACTTGGCTGTTGGTGACCCTCAGCCTACACGGTGAGCCCGATACGATCCTTCATACCCAAACGCTTGGATGCGCCGATCCCCCCACTGATCCCTGTAGTGGGCTTTGAGGGGTGTCTGGTTACCTGAACCCAGAGCTGTGACTAAGGAGTTATTTAAATAGGTGCTGATGAGGGTGATTCATGTCTGACGTGTGTGCTCTCACCTGCTGACGCCAACGAGAGGTAAATAGCCCCAGCCTGGCACCCTGGCGGGTTCTTCTGTGTGACAAAGTGTGCGCCAACCGTGACCTGCATACCTTTTCCTATTTCATACGGCTGTGTGCCGTTAGCGGTTTCTGGGATGGGATTTCAGCTGGTGTGGTGGAGGTGGTTTCCCGCCTGCTGACAGTTGATGATGCCATGCCAGGGCTTGAGGAATATGAGCTATGTTGGCCAAGTTGGAGGCCTGACTGCTGTTTAAACACCCGTCAGGTTAGTAAGTGAAGGCCACCTTTACAGGCCTTAAGATATTGTACATGGCGTACAGTTATTATTTTTTTTCTTCCGCTTTTTGTCCTTCTTTCCCGCTCAGTCCACATAACGTCACAATGGCATTACAAAGAGCGCAGAAGTCCAGACATCATAGGAGACTCCAAACCTCTTCCACACAAACTGAAGGATAATAATTCCTCGAGATGATCTTGGATTGATTTAAAGCAAATGTTTCAGCCACTTGTGTCTGCGTTGTAATTCTTGCAGTCGTTATCCAAAAGCTCATGATCCCATGTTAGGCACGCGATGTGGATATAGAATTTTCATGGTCACTCTTCCACTTTTCAAATCAGTTGTCGACATACTCGCCCCGGGGGCAGTGACTCCCATCCTGATCTGGGCTCAAACCTGTATCTAGTATACTGTACTGTAGCTCAACATCCATGAAGGCTTGTTTTTTTTGTTCGCCACACTAGTAAATCCAACCCCAGGAATAATAATAATAATAATAAAAAAAAAATCAAGTGTTGCTGAGGAAAGAGTTCACTTGAAAGAATTCTCACAAAATCTGCCCGCTGTACTAGTGATTGTGACTTGCCTGGGGTGCCACCAGGTCAGTAAAGGATTACTGTCAGTGGCTGAATCATCAACCTGGAGCTTGTGCTTTTTTAAAATTTTGAAAGGAATTTTACGCAATGCAAAAAAAACCCCAACTAAACATTTCACTTATATTTCAAAATTTTATGATACTTCTGTTTAGAATATTAAACATACAATATTTACACTATGTTAAAGTTTCTCGTGACAAGAAACCAGTTCCGGCGACGATGCTTCGAGTCACTGGATTGGAGTTGAACCACAAAGATGTGAATCGTTGCAGCTTTTGTTTACAGCAGTTGCATTTCTCTGAGCCAATATTTCATGAGCACTGGTTTTCCCCGTCAAGATGGGGCTACACAAATGACATTTTTACTCCAATTGTGATTATGGAGTTAGGATATCTTTAATGTTTAAGGCTGGTGAGGTGTAAACTCTGTGAACACCTTGAATCTGATCCTTCGTCTTGTGTGATCAGTGTTGTTGTCAACCTGGACCAGTGTCAGTGCCATTAGCAATGTCAAGTATTTAATGCGAAAGTTTTGCAACGAAATCTTCCAGCCTTGTCTGCGTAAGGCTTCAGGTCCAGCATGGTCATGACTGGTCTTCAACTTAAGTTTTCACATCACTGTTCTACCTTGTGTTACTGACCAACATAGTTGTGTAACCGATACCTTCGAGAATAACACGATTTTTTGTAGTTCTGCACAACCACAATAGATCAGTACCACAGTCCGTCTGTTCTCCTCCCACCTCACAAAGTGTGAGGTACTCTCGCATGACTCAGATTTGCTTTACTCCCAGTTAACCACCTGTTTCTCACTTTTGTGAGAGTGGTTTTGTGTTTTTTTTTTTCTTTTTTCTTTTTTAACTCTTAAAATGGTCTCTATTATGTAAGCCAAATGGCCAGAAATAAAAAGCGTATTAAAGCAAAACTGCTTTTCCACGCTGAAAGAGTATGCACTGTTTAATAGGTCAGTTTTATAGAAAAAGCAAATGTGCATGACTCCCCTAAAAAAAACGTGTGGTGCCACTGAGCAAACACATATGTGTTACCCTATGTCTACATGTGCGGGAGTTGATGTTTGACCATATCTTCTTGTCTGTCCTGTTCCTGGAAAGCTGAGCACAACTTCTGGCTTCGGGGCCTCCCTGTGGGTTTCAGCTTGCACAATAGGGCGTTGTGCCTCCCTCTTTCAGGGAACTACCTGCGGTACACCTCCTCATTCATGCACGCCCTGCGCCGAACACCCGGAGTTGAACCTGACACGGCCGGGCGAAACGCGGCACGGACCGCGGAACGCCTTTGATCCACGTCCGGGCCTCTCTCACTCCCTCTGTAGCCCTCTGTCTCTCTTCTTTCACTTACTCGTCCCTTGTCTGATACAAAGAGACGTGTCTCTTATCACACTTTGTCCAGTATGCTGAAGTCATCTCCTTCACTGTCACAGCTGACACAACCGTGCTATTCTCTCCGTCTCGCAGGGCCTACACACACACACACACACACACACACACACACACACACACACACACACACACACACACACACACACACACACACACACACACACACACACACACACACACACGTAAATACAATAACGATTGTTCCTGTTTCCTGGCTATGCTGTCATTATGCAGCTGTTGAATGAGATATGGTTCACTTTTCCATTCGTAAAAGACACCAGATACAAACACTCGCATGCAGACATCCTACCACATTCACATTTCCACACAACATATTTCCCGCAAACTTTTTTTTTTTCTTCTTTTTTTTTTCCCTCCCGGTTTCCGTTTCTGTCTGATACGAAAAACGCGCACATATTCGTGCATGCACTGAAACACAAAGCTCACTGACAGAACCCTCTGGCCTAATTCTCCTTTTATTGATGTGTGTCTGTCAGTGAAAGAGGCGTAGCACAAAGAGCAGTGATGGGCCTGTGTATGTGCTGGCAGGAAACAAAGAGCAGTCTATTCCACGCCAGCTCTCACACTCTTCTGGAAACACTGCTTTGGCTTGTTAAATCTATAGCCATATTTTGAGTCCACCAACTATGTGCTCAGCAAAAAGCAACAGCATGCCTGCTTCTGTGTCAGCGCACACAGGCCAGATTGACCTCCACTCGGGATTGGTCAAGCTTTGTTTGTGCTTTAATGTCGAGTATAAGAAAATAAAGCAAAAGAATAAATAGGGCAGGGTTATTGTGCCGGTACCTGCTATAATCAAAATGCACTTATAAAAACACGTATACTTTCCCTTATATTCTGCTTTCATGCAAATAACCATAACCCACTATTTGTGTTAAGCAGGGGATTAATACCCTTTGAAATAATCACCGGTGACTGTCTTTTTTTGCTCAGCAACCATGATGGATGAGGATTTCAATTTTTTTCTTTATATTTGAATCTATGTAATCTCAATGTGCGAGGCAAGCTCTCATTTATACGACATGTCTGATTGCAGAACATGTTGGTGCCACTTATTTTTCTGAAGCCTCTCTGCCTAAATGAAGCTGTCGACGCCATCAATCCGGAGAGTACAGTTTATACCGATTTGATTTACAGGATGCCGTGTAATTGATTGTCAAATGCTATGACCCGACCAGGCCTGTTAAAATATAGCCAAAAGAGATTGACGGTCGTTTCCAAGTAGGTAATGCAATGTCATTGTTTGTAGAATTTAAATCCATCTGTCCAGCTCAAGAGCATTTTTAATTTTTTTATTTTGTGTTTTGTTTGGGGTCAAAACGCTGACAGTCTGACAAATGGCAGGGCTTCTGGATTAGGACACAAAACTATGGATGTTGTGTGTATTTCTATGATGGCTAGATCTAAAGAGGCCACATGGTTATTTGTATTTTACCTTTGACGACGTTCAGACATTTGCTGTGAAAGATGCTGACTCATTGAGGTCACTGACCCAGGCGGTCCCTGACTCTGTTCAACACAGATAATCACTGATCTGTTTCAGTGCCGGACAGGGATTAAATTCACCAATGCACATCCCTTCACTTGCATGGTGTGCCAGCGCCATTTGAATAGGAAACGAGGGGCTTGCTCGCTTGTATGTGTATGATAAAACTGGTAAATGGCATTGTTTTTAGAAACTATAAGCAACATTTTCAGCAGTATGGCAACAAAGTGCTCAATGGTATTTTCATTGTGGAGTTTGTATGTAGCTTCACTGTCAGAATAGCATAATGTCTCAAAGCAAAGCAGAACAGGTTAGAACAGAACAGTTGTCATTAAAGATTCATCCGATGTTTGTTCTCGTGGCATCATTTCATTAAGGTGGCTCATCAGTGCTTGCTAAATCTTAACAAAGATGCCAGTGTAGTCACAAAGTTTTAACAATAAAGCGTTGTGTACCGAGGGCTCTGGAAAGAGGATTTCATTTGCAAATACAACCACAGGCAATCAAGAAAGCATCCAATCCAATCCAGCGTTGGATCAGCCTGGGGGATGAAGCAGGGGATTTATTGACACAAAAGGCAGGGATGGGTACCATGGGTCGGGTCAGGACTTTAGGTTCGGCTTCAGCTTCAGGACAGGATTAACGCAGGTTTACCCTTCCACTCGACAGCTCTAAAAAAAAAAAACAACTCCCCTGCATCGAGCCTCGTCAAAATGACTCACACTTCACTGTCACTTCTCGTGCCACTTCTCGTGCCAGTGAAGTGTGCATGCATGCATCCATAATCAAGTATATATGTAAACATGATTATGTCGCATTTTAATGCATGACTAATCACACTCTATGAGAAAATTCTCAATTTGGAAAGCTTAGCCACATGGAAAATACACATCACCACAGACATTTCATCTGAGTGAGCAGACATGTAAACATGAGTCTATTTATCTTTGTCTCTTTACAATGAGCATTAAAAAAAAAAAGGGTGAATATGTTCCTGTGCTTTTAATCCACCTTCCCCTGGTGGAGGAATTCAAGTACCTCAAGCTTTTTATTCAAGAGTGATCCACCACAGATTCTGACAGGCGGTTGCAGTGAAGCAGTCACAGTACCGGGAGCCGAGCTGTAAAGCAAAGCTCTCTGTTTACCGGTCGGTCTACGTCCCCACCCTCACCTATGGTCATGCACTTCGGGTCATGAACGAAAGAGTGAGATACCGGATAAAAGCAGCTGAGATGAGTTTTCTCCACAGGGTGACGGGAGTCACTGTTCACGACGGTGCGAGGACCTCAGTCGAGCCGCTCTACTCCTCCACATTGAGGGGAGCTTGTTGAGGTGGTCCGGGTCTGAATAGGAGTCCCCCTGGTCGCCTCCTATTGGAGGTTCACTTGGCACGTCCGACTGGGAAGTGTCCCCGAGGCTGGCCCGGGGAACTCGCCAGAGAGATTATATCTCTGGTTTGGTGTGGGAGCGGCTTGAGGTCACCCAAGGACAGCTGGAGGAAAATGCGGGGGGACAGGGATGTCTGGGCTTCTTTGTTCTCCACGTATACTCTCACCGCGACCCCATATTGACTATGAAGAAGATGGATGGATGTGAGAAGCATTTTCAGGGCTCGAGCCTGCAGACCGTTAACAGATGTCTAAAGTAAACGTATAACAACCTTATAGGAAGAGTTATAGCACATGCGCCATTCCTAATACCCTGTCTGTATGTACTTCATGCAGTTTTGTGTTCCTCTGATAACCTGACAGTGCAGCCAAAGGAATATAGTTTGAGTATAAAACCGCCCCTCCCCAGGGCACCGAATGTTCCTGCCATGCTTGTTTTGTTGCCCTCAATGGGAGCAGCTATTGATGCTGCAGGGAAGCTGGAGCTGACTGAGTGCCTGCCTGCCTGTCTGTGGGTGCATCTGTGAGGTGATCTCCGCTCCACCAATGAGGACGACGGCTTGTATTTTCTCAGGTGTCTGCTCGGTTGGCCTTGTCACTGACTGGAATTCATGTAGACGGGGTTGCGATGCTGCGGGAGGCTGCTGACATGCACTTTGTGTCCGTAGCTCCACGCTGTTGGTTGTTTCTTATGCGGAAACCCTCGTCTCTGGGTACTGCCACGGGAAGGGGGGCCTTTGGGGATACTAAATGAGCTCCTGAAGGAGTACACACATACAACACACACACACACACACACACACACACACACACACACACACACACACACACACACACACACACACACACACACACACACACACACACACACACACACACACACACACACACACACACACACGCACACCGTGTATGCATTTGACTTGCATCAATTTCTTGGCACCGCAAAATGACATTGTTTTACTTATGAGGACTTGTTTTTGGTTTGTCCCTACAAGTCTACAAACCCTCATGATCTTACACATTTAAGCCCACAGTCACAAATAGATTACAATAAGAACAAACGCTAAAATCTGTTTCGCGACACTATAAAAAAATATCTTTCATTATGTTCATCATGTTCATGCATCTGGTAAAAAATTGTGGGGGGGGGGAAGGCCCTCTTTACTAAATTCTGAGTCACTGAGATGTTAGATATGAAAAATAACTTCTTTTTTTTATTGTTTGTCTCCCTTCCAACTACCCCCTTCCCCTCTCTCAGGTAATGCAGAGGAGTGTTTCACACTAGGATGACAGCTGGGCTGATGGTAGGTGGGTTTTTCTTATTCTGATGTGAGACATCAACTTTTTTACCCCCCCTTTTCCCTTCTGTCTCTCTATTCTTTGTTCTGTGTGTTCTTCCTTTGCTACTTGTTTCTTTCGAACTCCATTCCTCTCTCAGCTATGTGTAGTCATGGATTCTTTATGTGTTTTCTATTTTCCACTACCATTTAGCTATCACGACTCACAGACAATCTTGAATTTGTTTACGATTTTATGCTTAAGAAGTCATTATAGCCAACGGGTTGTGCACAAATATTTCAGCTGGTATCGTCTTTAGTTTTTTTGAGATATAGAGACTTTAATAAGGCGTCATGATTTGCCCAGAATGATCTAAAACATGTCTGGAATAAACCTCTGCAGGAATGACACCCAGTGGCGGCTCTCTGCTATACAGGCTGGACCTAAGAGAATGAGAGAGAGAAAAAACTAGAATAATGTTCAACAAATATGTGGACATTGAATGACAAGCTTGTCAACATGCTGCAGAGTAGAAAGGAGCAGGAGACACAGATGACTAACTTCCCAGATCCACATTATGTAGATCGTGCAAGAAAGTACAACAAGAGGACGGAAGGCACAGACTATAGGAGGGAAAGTTAGTCACAAGCAGTGATGATGCATGAATGTATGGAGAGTGACAAAAGGTGCTATTTGCATTAGGAATGGTCCCCCAGCACCCCAACTGTATTGTAGCTCAATCATAAAATGATCTAGAGTGACCTGAGCCAGCCCAAACTATAAGCTTTATTAATATAACGATTTTATAGTATAAAGTCTTTTATTCTTACATTTGTTGGGAACAGCTTGTGGCATATTTACAAACTACATATTTACAAATGTAAGTCAACATATAGTCTATTTTTTAGATCTAATCTGAGACTCTGAGTGTATTTAACACTGGTATACAGATTATACCCAAGTGCAATTACTGGATTGGAGTGGTGCAATTGTGGAAGTGTAAACACTGCTGCCTAAGCCCCATTGTGCATCAGACCTCCTCTAAACTGGTCTTGTGCCGTTCAATTAAACATCCATTGAGGTCTGAATGTTTCTACCACACAGACATATGAATGAGTGGATGGGCTTCAGAAAGTCTGTATCCTGGATGCCCATTATAGTCGGTGTGTGCACAGAAATATTTTCTGCTGCTGGTTTAATTTATTTCTAATGTTATAGTGTTATAATGTTAATGTAGTGTTATATTGTCAAAATAGGAGCTCATCACAAGGTGTCATTTAATTCCTCGCTGGTAAAAATACCGACATAATATTTGACTGTGCATTGCATTACCTTTTTGCAGACATTATTATAAACATGTCATTAGAATTTTTTTTTACTTTTGTTTTGTTTGAATTATTTCCATCAGATTTCAACCATGTCTGTAAGAGTGCAGAGAAGAATCTGGATAGAGTTCATGCTATCAAAGATTTTGTTTTAAACTTTGCTCATACGCTGAAAACTGCACCATCGGAGTGAACCTAATGTGTTCTTTAACATGCCGATTTGATACGGATGACCCTCTTCATCTGAGAACGAAACATTGGCTGTTGAAGCTGAATGACTGAAGTTGTTTAAAATGCTCAGTTGATGTGGTAGGCGTTGCCATTTCAGTCTCTCCTAATCTCTGTCCTCTCTTTCTGTCAGAGCAGCATGGCTACTTGTTCCTGAGTCAAAGCTGCATGCTCGCTCTCTGGATCCATCCCTCTGACTGCCCATGAGCTGATCCAACCCTCCATCAGACAGTCCCATCTCCACTGTATCCCATCCCCATCCCTGCTCTCGTCTGCCGCTTACTAGTCCTCTCTTCCTCAGTCCCTGACCTAGTGTGGCCCTCTGCATGCCTGGTAAATAGAGAGTGAAGCGTTAGCAGACTGTTTAATTGGACATTTCTTCCCTGCTATTCATGAAGTGTCAGCTGGACCAAATGCAGCAGGGAGTCGACAGTCAAAGCGAGCCAGAGGGGGTGGGCCCCTGTTCAGATTCTGGAGCTAGAGGAGTGGCAGCGGGGTCACATGGCCCAGGCTTGAAGAGGGCCTCATCCCAGTTAGAGCACCCTTCCTTCAGTAAGATGAGCCAAAACGCTAGGGAGAGCATGGGGCTTCTTGGCCAGGGCCTGAAGCAGCTGTTCCAGCAGCAGCGTAAACGCCTCTCCCTCTCTCGCTCCACCATCACCTCTTCATCTTCCTCCTCATCTTCCTCCGTGCTGTCCGCAAGCGGCGCCTCCCCCTCCGCCCCCGGGGACGCCCCGTCCTGTTGTCCTGACCCTGACCGCCTCTCTGCTCCTGTGGTTCCCTCTGCAGCTGGCCAGGGCTCAGCCGCTGGGGGCACGATGAGGCGTGGGACCAGCCTGCAGAGTCGGCGCATTAAGGGGTCCGGCTCTGTGAGCGGGGACCGAGATCCTCTCCTGAGAGGCAGTCCCCAGGCCCCGCATCGCCGTAACACTCACGACCCACAGCAACACATCAGTCGCCCACGCTCCTCTTCGACCACCGACACCACGCCCAGCAGTCCTGCCCCTGGATGCACCGCTGGCGATGTGGTGCTGTCGTCGGGGTACCAGTCCACCGAGGAGACTGACAGGGTAAGAGACGGCAGCCATTAATCATTCTCGCTGCACACGCTGATTGATTGCGTGTCTTTTCCCCTTTTTGCTGGTGCCGGGGCCTTGCTTGTCAGTGAACTGTCAATCACACACTGAGGTTCTCTTTTCTGCTGACGGTACCGCTCCGGCTGTTTCAGCCGTGAATTCAAAGTGAGCCCTGCTACCTGTTACCACTGTGTTCTGACTTCTCCCGAGTTGTGGTATGTATTCTGACATGGAAATATTTTTGTCATAAATCGCGGTGGCAATATGGAGAGCAATGAAGCCCAGACGTCTCTGGATTTCTCATGGTTGTTAACAGACAGAAAGACTGAATCATTATATGTGTGAGCAACTCATGTTTTAGGACAGAATTGAAATAATGTGATCACATCTTTTGCAAACTCTTTGTTGGTGATTTTACTGTCAGTCTTTTCAGTAGATGGAAATTTGTCAAACGTTTGTACAGTACAGAATACGCAAAAGAACAAAATATGGGAAACGGACTAAATCCCATGTTTATCAGTTGAGTTCAAATAAAAAAACATGTAATACTACTGAGATTTAGGTGGAGAATAAGATGATTTGATTGTGTATAGATATTTTTTTATTTATATATTATAAGATATTTCTAAACGATGTCTTTTTTTTTTTTTTTTTACATTTTCACAGTATACATCTGTTATTCTTGAACGCTTATCTATGCTTTTACCTCTGTCTGCCACCAGAGGTCGCTGTGAGACCAGCAAATCTGGACTGGGCTTGGCTCATTTGGAGGTGGTGATTGTATGCTGACCTCATGGTTGTTGTAGACTTGACTGATCCAAGGAGTGATGAAATAAGCTGTGCCAAGGACCAAGTGTGTCACAGACAGAAGGATGTCTGCCTTTATTACACTGCCCCAGTGGACGTTGATATCTATATTACCAGACAGATATAATCTTCAAGCTGGCTTTAATAAGGCCTTACCTTCATTCCTGGTCTGTAAAATCTAGTGTTTGTCAGTCATGTTTGAATGAACTTACCTGTGATGACAGAACAGGGCTCGCAGCCAGACGTCTGCGGAGATATCGGTGTCGCTTTATAGACAACGATCGACCTCTGAAATCTGCTGATTTTTTTTTAACCTGCTTCTTCTGAAGCCAACATCACAGCAACCTCTCCACACAGCAACCCAGCAATGTCACTAGGGTTACCCCATTGGTCGCTGTGGTTACCGTGACACTTGCCGCACGCTGCCTAGAACTACGCCCTGCTTAGGTTGCCATAGTAACAGCGTGATCGACCTTGGAGGTGGTTGACATCCTGCCGTTTGTGGAGGGCGAGGGTTGAATGACTGTTTGAACCCGTCTACCAGGAGTCATCAATGTTCAGTGATTTATCAGTTTTGGATTTTCTTTCTTTCTTGCTTTCTTTCTTTCTTTCTTTCTGTCTTTCTTTCTTGCTTTCTTGCTTTCTTGCTTTCTTTCTTTCTTTCTTTGTTTCTTTCTTGCTCTCTTGCTTTCTTGCTTTCTTTCTTTCTTTGTTTCTTTCTTTCTCTCTCTCCCTTTTTTTTTTCTTTCTTTCTTTCTTTCTTTCTCCATGTGCACTTCCTTTTCCCTCTCCTGTTCCCCTCCCTGTCCCCCTCCCACGGTCCCCGGAGAGAGTTAATACAGGCTGTCAGCTTGTCCCTCCTCTCGTCCCATCTCCTCCTCCCTCTCGGTCTCTATCACCACCACCTCATTCTTTCCCGACCCTCCGACTCACTGACAGGAAGCGGGAGGCGACCTTGCCCCGTTGTAGATGAGTGAGAGCAAAGCACGGGGCTGTGTGTGAATGTGGAGGGGTGTGTACTTGCGTGAATGTAAGACCTCTTTTTTTCTTATCTCTATTCCAGATTGTGTGTTGACAGCCATGTGGTCTGAACATCTTCCACGAGTGACTGTATCTGCAGAGGCAGAAACAGCTCATGAGATCACTGTGAATATAAGTGGAGGGCAACACAGCTGAGCTGTCTTTATCTCTTCTTACTCTGCCTCCCTCTCTCTCTCTCTCTCTCTCTCTCTCTCTCTCTCTCTCTCTCTCTCTCTCACTTGTGTTTGCATTGTGAACGAAAGCAGTGTGGACTAGAAATGTGTGTGCACATGGGTGTTTGGAGAGGAGGCTAGCATGTGTGTTTTCAGGATGTGTGTGAGGCTGTGTGTACTTTGGATGGATCTCAGCAGAGGGGAGTAGAACAGGGGATCCAGCTGCAGGTCCATCAGTCAGTCAGTAAGGATGGTGCAGCGCTTCAGTCTTCGTAGGCAGTACTCTAAGGTAAGCTTTAAACACACACAACCTGATCTTTGTCTTCCCGTCACACTGCTGCAGATTCATTCATGGCCAACGGCGGAGTCTTTGCTGCCAGGAAAGCCTTTCATTATTGTTTGTAATGGCTGTGCGTTGCTCTTGCATATCTTCTCCCCCTCATCTTTTATCTGGCTTTGTTTCTTTCTGCCTTAAAGGCATTTTGGTGTTGTCCCAGAAAAGAAAAAAAAAAAAGGTCTTTAACAACTACTTTATCATACCATTGAGAAGTCTTCTCAAGTGCAATCGATACTGTAAAAAAAAAATGACCCTGCTGCTTAGTGCAAAACAAACACACCTATCAAAAGTCCTTTGGTTAGAGGATGTATCGTATCTTTCTTGAATTTGTAATCCATAAAAGTTTAATCCATACTGTGACATACAGAGTTGTCTATCTTTGCACTTTATCTTAAATCTTGTTAAAAAGTAACTTCTGCTGCATTTCGCAGTCTATAAGGTCGATTTGAGCCGTCCCAGAGGAATGTAATAATTGACAAACTTGATCTTTGATTATTGCTGCTGCTGACTGCATTTATGAGTTACTTACCACAATATTAAGATGCTGACTAAGTATTGCAACCACCCATGGGTTTAATATATCTTCCTGCTTCTACTCTTAAATGGTGCTGTGATAAAACTCAGCATGAGGTCTATAAGAGCATTTGCTCTGCGGCTCGTGCTGCGCCCAGTGGATTTATTTACAATTAGCTGCTGATTAATTGTTTGACCGACCAAACCCTCCCTGTTTGTTTTCAAGTCCATGTGACTGTGCTGGTGCACGTTTTCAGTGCTTGAAAGCATCAACACGTATAAATATAGTTGCAGAGTGTACAGAACTCGTCTGCACCAGAAGGCCAGTATCCAGTGTGCCTGAAGTCTGATCTTGTCTCCTCACATCTCCGCTCTCAGATTGATTGAGAGACAAAGCAGAAGTATAAACTGAGGAGGATATAAATGACTCTAAGGTGCAAAATGACTATAGTCAGGGTAGACAACTTGTTTTGGAAGGAAGAACTATAGGAGTTTAAAGTTACAAAGAAAAAGCAAGGCTTGAGGCTTCTCCCCGAACCAAATCTCTTGTGTCTGAGAGATTGATAAGAAGTTATTGTATCTGAAGATCACAGCCTCCTCCAGGGCCTCGCCGCAAATGCTCACTCATCTTGTCCCCCGCTAATATATGATACTTGGAATTATTGTATTGATTATGTATTTGACCCATTTTCTTTCCCTTTAACCACATTTCCACATACCAACAGTATATGTGTTCCTGCATCTTGCTTGTTTTTCACTTTATTGTGATTATCGCCTCAGAGATATCCTGTTCTTCAGAATCACCACCAATGAAATGCCTCAGATTGATAGTTTATGATAGGAACAAATAAAAACTGGACACGGTATAGTAATCGGTCATAGTAATTGTATGAATTTGGTATGGAGTATAATTTTGCCTTAGTTTGCCATATAGTTTTAAAGGTTTTCGAAACTCAAGAGTTGTAAAACACACTCAGGCTTGAAAATGTATATGTTTATGTTGTTATAGGAACTTTGAGACTCTGCAGTGTTATTCTCTCTTTTGTATGTGTGTACATGAGTGCATCCATCCATCCATCCATCCATCCATCCACCCACCCATCTGTATTTGTCCACTATATGGCAAGTGGGTGATGAAACGACTCCGTGCATTTTAGTGTTTTATAAATAATTTGGCTGTAGTTTTCTTTTGTGCATGTGAAAAGGGCTTATACAAGATTGTACTTTTTTTAAGGCTTAAATAATTCTTTTATAACTTTTTTTTGTCATTTATTCAATCACTTTGACTCCTACAAATCATCTCCCTTTTTGCTTTTTACACTTTTCAATTCCATGTTCAGATTGCCATATTGGTATTGGATTATTGTGACATTCCAGCGGCTGCCACCAATAAGATTGATTGGAAACTACAGCTTGGATTGTAGCACAATTGGTGTTTTGTGTGTCGACTCCACTGCTGTTGTCCTTTATGTGAGAGGGAGCATCGGTCGGAGGATCTGAACGTCACCTGGTTGCCTGAGGCTTGTCCTGTGCCTGCTAATTTAACATCCTTATAACTGCGTTTTAATGGTCTCCCGTCTCCTCAGGCTGTGCGTTGATGGAAGTGATTGCGGCCTCTGTAAAATCCGTAAACGATTAACAAAAAAAAACACGACTCTGCCATCTCCTCTTCCGTGTAACTCGGACTGCACATGTGCATTTCATAAGAAGCCACTCTTGGCAAACCACCGTCTCAATGGCTTGCATTGCAGTCGCAGACACTGAAACAGACGCGCACAGTCAAACCAGTGTCTGATCAAACAAGTCAGTTTCGATTGACTTTGAGCAGAGTGAGAGCGCCATGGGGCTGATGAAGCATGTGCTCCTCGTCCATACTGGCGGTGATGTCATCCCAGTGTGTTTGCTCGCGACCAGCCCAGAGCAAATTGTTTTTCAGACACCGTTGCGTGCTGCTGTCAATGTATCAGCCTGTTTGTGTTTCACGGTTGCAGACATCGACGATGAGACAGTTTCACACCCGCCTAGCCCAATGGTGAAAGTTGCATGCAGTCAGACTTGGGTTTTTCAGATCTTGTGATTCGTGTGGGCTTTCTGTGGAGAATTCACAAAAATGAAATTTTGCACATTATTTTCATGACTATCTCCTTCCTTGCTTTGGTCCAAAGTGATGGAAGTCCTCAACAAGCTATGAGGCTTTTTTTGATGCTAAAATGTGGATGCATGTGCGGTGACTGCTCCTCAGATGAAACACCAGTATCACTTGTTAATTGATTTAATCAAACAGCCTGTTCTGGTCATTTATCCACTCTTGCAGCTTGTCAGTTGTTTGTGTCTGTATATATTTATTAGATGAATGTCAAATTAGTGTAAGTGTTTAATCACCGTGAGGCTGTCCACTGTGTCGCCACTGTTGAAGAGATAGTGGTGCAAAAAAAAACAAAAAAAAAACCTCTTTGCACTGCTGTCAAAGTCTGAGCTTCTGATATCATATCAGCCAGTGAGTTCTCTGTCAAGTTTGTGCCATACTCCAGTGGGATGGTTTACAACGGAGGGGTCAAAACAGCGATCATCTTGTGAGGATTCGTGCCAGCTTCTGAACGGGGTAGCCAACAAAGCACATAATTAATCCAACAATGAGCATGTCTGTCATGGGCAAAATCATTTCGCTCACCATCTGATGTCTTTAAAGACTTGAAGCTACGATGAATGAAAGATGAGTATCCTCACCAGAGGATTCGCCAGCTCAACAACATGTTGTCACAACAGTGTATTTGCTCTATATTTTCAACTGCTTTTGTAGTTTTAAGATTTTTACACATTTGTGGTTTATTAAAAAGAAGATGCTTACCCTTGTCGCATAAACCTGTAGATCTGCACAGCTGAGTGTTATTTGTGTGTTTTACCTCTTCAACAGTTTCACTATTTCAGGCTCCACGCTCCTCTAACTCCTCACTGTTGGTCTCACTTTACCTTCTTCTCTTACTCTCTCTTCATTGCTCTTTCTCTCATCTGTGTCCAGTGCTCAGACGTAGAGCCAGTTGCCCGTCGCCATGGTAACAGGGTGATGTTCAAAGACGGCCGAAGCGGCTTTACCCGGCTGAATGCTCGCAGGTCCCCCGTCTGATCTCAGAGCCACCTCATCAGTCTGTCTGGTGAAATAGCAACCCCTTCGAAAGGCAGGGAAAAGGTGTCTTTTAGAATTAGACTCTCCTGTAGTTTGACCAATGCAACAACTTTGGGTTCAATTACTGCTTCTTCTGAGCCTTGTGGTTAAGCTTTTGTGCTTTGTCTTTGTTTCGAGAGGCGTGTAGTACTGGCACCATGTCGCTTAAATGTAGGTGATGGAGACATGTTTCCTGTTCTGACACATATTGTAATGAAGTCGTCTGACTGGCTCACAGAGAATGCTAAAAAAAACAGACTGTGAGAAAGCGTTTGTGTTAATAGACCTCTACGGAACTTCTGTCTCCCACTTCAAAGAAAACAAGCAAACAAAAGTAAACAGATTTACTTGTAAATGTTTTATCATTATGTGTAAAAATCCAGAAAGTAGACTTTAATCATATTTTGTGTGTGCGTGTGAGTGCATGTGCGCTTGAACTCGCCACCCAACTGTTTGTTTTCCCTTTGAAGCGTATCCCCAGCCTGTTTAATTAGGCTGTTGAATATTCATGTCATTATACATAAAGGCCAACGCCCTTATCCGTTACCGGCTGCAATTAGCATTCACAACCCGAAACCCACATTCATAGCAGCACCAACAACATTGCAGTTAGTGCTTAAATTTGTGCTTTGAAATTCTTGTGAAATTAGGATGAACAACATGTTGTTACAGTGCATGTGTGTGTGTGTGTTGTTCTTTATTAGCAGGAGAAGCAGATTTATAGAAGTAGATGATGGAGGTAATTTTTCCATCTCAGTCAGTTTGATAGGTTTTCTAATCTCGGTCTGAATGAGGAAGGAGTCTGCAGCGGCTCTCTGCTGGTTTCTCTGCTGCTATTAATAGACAGATGTCTGAAGCCGTGCTGATCAAGTTCACCGTTCAAGGGCGTTTAAAATGTCCTACATGAATATCTACAGGAAAAATCTCATAAGTTTGCGTTTCTTTAGATTTTTATTGTACTCTTTGAGAGGTAAATTGTCTACGTCTTCTCTCAAGCCGATACATAGCTTTTATGTGTTGGTCAAAGGAAAATACCAGCGATGGGATTTTTCAGGAAATAACCTTAGTCATGACAGATTTTCTTTTTCATCCGTGCATGTGGTCATGTGCATATATATATGTCCATGTCAGCAGTGAGTCTCCATGGGTCATCCTTTGTGTATTTATTTTTGGCCTGCAGCTGGTCCTTCCTCTTCTGGTTTGTGGGGTATGTGTGACATTCGTGTGGGTATGCTCGAGCGTCTTTGTTGTTTTCTCAGCCGTTCCAAAAACACAACATACTTGGTCAGTAAGTCACCAAGGACGTCCTTGTCAGCCTTTTAACCTACATATCTGATCCTCAAATATGTGGGGTGTTTTTTTCTAAAAACAATATTTTTTGCCTTTTTTAGACAAAAGTTGAAGTCTCAACAAAAGAGTGTGAATGCTATTAATATTTTAGGTGTATTCTCTGTATATCCTCTTCGGTGTTTCCTGGTTTTTGGCCAACATTTGTCTGTTGCTGTTCCTCAGACCGGTGTCTGGCACAATGATTCTTCAGTGTAAACACTGCTTGCCCTCATAAAGCCAGCTGTCCGGATTAGCTCTGAAAATGACTTCCCCGACTTGGTGTGTTTGGTTTTCCTCTCCTTACTCAGCCCCATCAGTCGATTGTTTCTCAACGGAAATTGCTCTTCTGAGAAACAAAGATTGGAGAGAAAACAAACAGAAGATGCATCCCTGCCACTCCCTGCTCCATCCAATATCATTTGTGTGACTCCGATGAATTATGGATGAGGCTATAGATCGCTGAGCTCAGCTCTGCTCCACTGACCCACTTAGAAACACACGTGCACAGACAATTCAAATCTGATCACAACCTCCAGGGAAATATCATATTTTCTCTCCACTAATAACCAAAAACCATCCCTCCCATTCACATGTATGTCAAGTCTTAGGAATCCCGGGAATGTTTTACTTTTCTCACAGTCCACTTAGGTCCTGTTCCACAAATAGTACCCCCAAAATTAACTCACGAGTATCATTTTGAGTTATTCAATTTATGATGTACTTAATACAATATATCTTAAATCCCACATTTGATAATGTGTTTATTTACACTCTGCAATACACACATCTTCATCCTATTCCTCTGTTTCCCAAGCTCGCCTCCTCATTTTTTCATACTCTTACTGTCTTACTCTGCTTTCTATCTCTCTGACACATCATTCCTCCCTCGCTTTTCACTTTAGCCGGCAAATTGCTTGGATGTCTTGCTGAAAATGCCTCTTCAGATACGATACGTGATGCTCGTATTGGAAGAATGCAATAAAAAATATGAGGGTTTTATTGACAGGAAACCTGTAAGGAAATGAGAGACAAGACAGGGCAGCCAGAGTCAACTGTGCAGCCCTCATCATGGAGCACGTGCTGGCTCCCCCTGGTGGATTAATTGTGTAATTGTCTGGCATAGTCCAGAAGTGCCCATCCAGCTGACTGTCATGTGTTCAGCTTTTTTTAAATTCTTATCTTACAATCTGTATGTTTTATTGGTTAAGTTTCTGTTCACTCCCATAACCTGAGGCTGTCCGCTGTACATGTAAAGGGGCATGCAGTGAGGCAGTTGAGGTTAAGCCTTCATTAACTTTGTTAATTTGCTTGATTTTTCTTTCCCTGTTATGATACGTCTGCTCTCAATAGACTTTGAGTAACTGAGTCATTATGGGTCAAACTAAATCACATTGTCCCTCCATACATAGCTCCGGAAGTTCGCCTCACTTTATGAATTTATGAGTTCTCACCATTTTGTTTGATTGTCCTATATCAGCAATGAAACAGTACTTTGTTAAAATATTTTTAGATAATAGCTCTCTGACACTGATTACAAATGCCCTATTAGCCAAATCTCTCTTCCCGTTATCCGTTTGTCTGTTTCAAAATCTTCCGCTCTCGAGGGTCCAGAGTCGCAAGTTCTGCAAAAGCATCTTAGACTTTACTCAGGATCCCAGACGTCGAGTGGGTCTGTTTTAAAAAAGGGCAGTGAGAGTCCAGACAAAATAATCCTCTGGGGCCAAAAAGCTGGGACTGTTTGTTCTACATTCTTCATCTTCCTGCTTCTGAATAGGCTGGCACTGTGTTTGGGTTTACATGCTGGCCCCTGGTACTCCGAGTATTGTGCAGCATCCAGCCAGACCGGCCCTGCATTTTGGGCCAGTGCCCTTTCCGTTATGTTGCATAACCAGGATGGATTGAGTATAAACAGAAACTGCCCCGACAAAATACCACCACCAGGAGACAAACACTTTGCCCCTCCACGTCCTCACTCTGTTTACCTCCAGCACCGTCAACACATTGTGTTTCTACGCGTACACGCGCTGCTTCGTCTCACACACACCTATGTGTATTTTTAAGGTACGCAGAATAGCTGCAAGTATGAGAATGCATTGTGGACTTTGTGGGAAATAAATGACCTCTAAAATGTTCTCACTGGCATTTTTTTTATTTTTTTTTGCTGAGCTTTCTTATTGCTTATTAGCCAACATTCAGATAGCCATGAATATGTCTTGCTAATATCTATTTTAACTATATGTAGTATGTACCTTTCCATTATTTTTTTCTACATATTCTCAGAATGCACAAGCAATTTTCTGGCAGTTTTATTATACTCTCTGGCAGGATTAAGAATGAGTTCATTATAAGAAATGGTTGTGTTGAAGATATTGGTCGGAAGGTGAGAGAGATGCGGTTGGTCCTGTATGCAGGAGAAATAATGGCCATGTGGGGAGACGGATGCTGAGGACGAAGGTCAGTGAGGAGTTGAGTTGATGCGGTGAGGGACGAGGCAGGTGGTCGGTGTGAGGAAGGAGGACACCGGAGACGGAGGGTATAGGAAGATGTTAAAGGATCACTTTAAAAATAGACAATATGAAGCTTTGATCAAGGTATCTT
This sequence comes from Blennius ocellaris, assembly GCF_963422515.1. NCBI lineage: Eukaryota > Metazoa > Chordata > Actinopteri > Blenniiformes > Blenniidae > Blennius > Blennius ocellaris. The sequence goes on from NC_137654.1 coordinate 22,620,056, forward strand.
TTAAAAAAAAAATTTAAACACTGATCGTGACACTCATCATCTGGCAAACGTTTATCCCGACGATATCTTTATCAAGAATTAAATCTGATTGAAACAGTTCACACAAAAAGATTTTGCCAGAATGTGTCTTCTATGCCAGCTTTATGCAGGTTATGGTCACTGAAACTGCGAAATTGGGTATTGTACTCATTTGACCTAAAAAAAAAGCCATCGTAAAAAAGCACGTTGTCAATACAGCTCAGATCCTGGGAAAATTTCTTCATGATTATGTACAAATGCAGTTACCACAGTAAGCAAGAGTAATTCTGAAGGTTTATGTGAACCAATATTTTAATTACAATTTATAAACAATGGCACAGGCATGGTTATCTCTCTGACGCAGGACTGATGCTGTTCACAATTATGTTTCCAAACAAGCCACGGGAAGACGTAGTCATTTGGGTTGTTGTTATTGTCATTTGTTTGTCTTCCTTCCTGAAAATGCCCGTGTTGTAGTTGGCTACTGAGATGTTTCACGCTCTCTGACCTCGCCAGTCATAATAGCCCCTGTGTATAAAGTGCCCAGGGGTTTATGTAACTGCTAATAGGGCCATTGATTATACTGAAACACAGACTTGGGACGGAAGAGACAGCCAGTTTTGGGAAGGGGGCTTCTTTTAATGGAAAAAAAAAAAGAATTGTTTAAAAGGGGGTAGGACCCCCCGAGTCATGGTTGTCTCCTCTTTTAGGCTTGAGTTACCATCAGTCCATGCAGACAAAGCTCTGGCTCTTCTACCTTTACGTAACCTCTCACGCTACGAAAGCATGCTACAGCAGAACTAATCCAAAGTTGATGTCACATGGAGGGGACTGTGGTGTTGGCACGGGAAAGCCATATTTTGTGTGACTGCATAATTTTTAGGGAATCAAAAGAACTATTGAATGATGTCCCAAATCTAAGAAAAAAGCGTAACTCCTTAGTATAATTTATGTGTTGCTCTCTCTCTCTCTTGTTGGATTTTACATGTACTCCATTCTTTCTCCTCTTTCTAACCCCGGTCCACATATATTCAAACCAGCCTCATCTATGTCCCCTCTGAATTCTTGCAAAACTTTCTGGCTGAGTACCATCACTCCGGCTTGAGCTCGGCACTCGGCTCTGTCCTCTGCATGACAATTAGTTTTATGTATTATTAGGTCTCTGTAAACTCACTCAGGAAAGATTCACAAGCTGTCTGCTTTGCCTTTGTGCTTGAGGTCGCCAGGGTCTTCACGATGTACCGTATGTCTCTTCAAGTGGTGTAAGACATTGTTTTAAGACATTGTTTTAAAGTGTTAATAGAGATAACAACAGTAACAAGAGTTTCTTTTACTACGGCAGTTTTCCCCAGTATGAGTGCTGATCAGCTGTCTGCCAACTATGTCATATATCCAGGTATATATCTAGCCTGCTTTGGATTGAACTAATGTATCACCAGTTCAGCATTTCCTGTTCCCCTTAAGACATATGTGAAATGCAATTTGAGTAAGAAAGAAATGTATTGTGGCACATTCATCATACTGGGTCAACGCATTGGATGGGAGGCACATGTTTCTCAAACCAATTAAATGGGAATCCACAGAGGCATCTCAACAGGTTGTTATCGACTTTGCGGGAACAAGTGGAGTTTGTGTTCCCTCAGACACACGCATACAGTTTAATTGTTGTACATGTGTCACATTAACGTAGCACTCTCGCCTCAGAGTCCGGAAACGTGCTTGACGGTTCCTCCAAATTGCCCCGAGGCGTGACGGTGTGGCTGAACGTCTGCCTCGTGTTTGCTCTGGTGTTCTCTGCCTTTGCTGATGGCGTGATCCAGCGCCACCTGAGTGGATGAAGCCAAATAGAAGATAGAGGAATGGACACAACTTCATACAGTTTTTCTGCTCCGAGAAAATGATGTCCGAACTGTAGAGCGACCTCAAAACAGTTTTGAAGCGGTAATAAATGAAAAGAGAGTTATAGCAGGTAACACAGTACAACCCGAGCAAGAGATAACTTTTCAACACAATTAGACAGGAAACAAGATACTGGTCACAATGAAGGAATACAATTTGTTCAAATACAGTTACATTATTTGATTTGCCATTTTGGATCCTGTGAAACTGGTCCCCAGTTGACCTTTCACTCTTGAGTCAACTGGTTTCTATTATCGTTGTGTTGTGAGGTTTCCTCCATGTTTTAACAGCGAGGCTTTCAGTTCAAGCGTGGGATCATTGAGAGGTTTTTCTTTCCTCTCAGGAGGAATCTGGTTGCTGCCTGTAAGATTTAAGTGTCAAACACTGGGGATTCATGCCTCAGTTCTGTCGGAGATAAATTGTTCTTTCAGCATTTGGCTGGTTTATGAGAAGGCTGGATGGTCTAATTTTGTCGTTCAATTATTATGGCTAATTTTGGCTTTAACTTCTGCACAAGACATAGTGGAATTATTATTGAGAACAGCTTCAAATATTTCACAATTTAAGAAAAAAATTGTAAGTTCAAGTCACTATTAAGAAATTAGGTCAGCTTGACCATTTTTCTCCTCTTGTTGGCTTAAGATGGCACATTTTAAAAAGTTTTTATTGCTTCTTTTTTTTCTCTAATTTAATCCTTTTTTTTATTATTCCACTTTATGAATGTTTCCACTGTATCACTCATATACAGACTTGATCCCCTTTCTAATGGTCTGCAAAATGAGTCGTGTCTGTTGATTCATGTTGATCCCAATTCTCACTGCTGCCATAATTTATCTCACTGTTATTCAGTCCAAGCTGCTGGTGGTCTTTATGGATTCGCCTGCATTTTCCTATGTCTTCAGTCACAAGTCTTCTATTTTTGAGCCGTTTTACAACACACTCGACTGTGGAGGACGGAGTGTGGCAGATTTGAGTTTCTTGGTGGTCTGAGGAAGAGAGTAGTCTTCTTTGTTCATACAAACTGTGTTTGACCTTTTCTCTGAGCTCAGTTCTCCTGTGTTTGCCATTTTTCTGAAATTGTTTTTAACCAACTTGCTGGAGAATCACTTGTAGAGGATGGCTAAGGTCAATCACCCGTCAGTTTGTACAAGTGCCCCTGCAAAGATAGCGAGGGGTATAATTTATCACGTAAGTGATATGAACACCTACATTTCATAATTAGAACTTGCACCATTTTATACAATTTCCATTTAGAGAGGTTGTCTTGGTAATATTCCTTTTCATTCTTGTAAACATTTTTAATAAATGAGATGTAAGCCCTTTTTACTATGCAGTGAGTGTGCAGACTTCCTAAACTCTAAAATAGATCGCTCATGTCTTACTTAACATTTGACGAGCATTAATTTCTCTGTGAGTAAGCGGCACCTGAGGCAAGCCACAGCTGTTCTCTCTGTCCCTTAATTTTGAGTAGCTAATGTAGCCCTAATGAGGTACATCTTCCCCTGAGGCCAGCATTCTCATCTTCTGTCCTTTTCACAGTATCTGTAACTTGTCCGGACGTGAATACCGCCAACCCCTCCCTCCCCTCCCTCCCCTCCCAGCCCCCAGGATTCTGTCATTGCAGAGTCACTCTGCCATTTGCAGTATGCCATTAATCCTCGCCGAGAATGTGAAAAGAAGTTGAGTCACCCTGAAAGAGTGAGTATTCCTGGACAGACCGGAGTGGCTGGGATCCATATGACCTCCGGGGATGGGGGGGGTACTTTAGGCTGAAATGACACTGACATTCATGCTGAGCGGAACCTGATCGTCTGGCTGTTCAGTGTTGGATTCCCCTCAATGACTCCAGATCAACAGTTAAGTCAGCTGTAAGAAAAATTGAGCATGATGATTTCACTTCCAGTCAGTGCAGTCCAGATACAGTTGTCTTGATTTCAGAATAAATGAAAGAGTGGCAAAATATAATTACATACTTATTGATTTATTCACATTTAAAGTACCAGATTTTTTTTTTTTTTTTTTTTACCATGAGCACTAACCACAGCCTTTTATAACCTTTTCCTTTGTACCATGGTCAAACCAACACCTCGCACTTCTATCTGAGCAAGTTTAGTTCGTTCTTATGTAAGAAGCCTTTGCCCCCCAATCCCCCCCCCCTCTCTCTCTCTCTCTCTCTCAGGGCCCCCAAACTCCTCCCGTTCTCTCATTAAAGCCTATTCATGGCCTGTTCTCCCTCCTCCCTCCTGTCGGCTTCTGCTCAGAAGTCTTTAGTAGCCTGAGTCCTGCCTCACCCCTCACACCCCCTACCTGCTTTGCTTCTTTCTCGCTAATTGCTTTGGAGCATTTAAAAGTGACGGCTTGGAAGTCCAGAGAGTTTTTATTTTTGTTTAATAATTATGCTCAGCAAACACTACGTGGGAGTGTTTTAAGGTTGATTGAGATTCTAGTTTTAAAGTAGATACTTTGTGATTCAGCCATATAAATGAAAAATATTTTTACTAAGATACTTTTGTCACCAAGCAATGCTGTATATTCATGTGTACGTAACATAGTAACAACATTGGTCATGTGTGTGTGCATGTATGCACACCTTTGAAAAGCAGCTTTGTAATCATCATATGACTGCGTAATCTGTGGTAATCCAGGTCTTTTCTCTTGTTTTTTCTATCTTAAATGAAAACATTTCTTTCATTCACCCGTGTTCTTTAGTTATACAATCTGATTTAAAGTTATGCACTACTTTGAGCACAGGTCAGGTTGTTCAGTGTTTACTGTTTGTCAAAATTGTGTTTCCCCGTCTGCTCGTACACACAGACAGTGGAAAGTAACTCATTGCGGCATGATCAATCGGGAAATCAATTGATCAAGACAATCAAACTGTGTAATAAGGGAGAAGCCTCTTCTTCTTTATTCTTTCTGCCTGAGCTACCCAAAGTTTTGGAGCTGAAATGGCCTAGAAACTCAAGCTCAAGTCCCCCCCCCCCCCCCCCCCTCCCATCATGAAGCCTTCCCACAACCCCGCTCTCCTTTGCTCCCTCTCTCTCTCTCACTCCGTCTCCCTCTCAGTGACAGCTCCTGGTGGGCTCTTTTTTCCCCCTGCCTGCTCCCGTGCTCCCCTCACATCCGTCTTCTGGGTCTGCCTCTCTTTTCTCCCCCGGAGGATTTTATGCCCGATGGACTCTTTGAACACTCAACTTCACAGTCGGCTCTTTCTTCTTTCACTGCTGCCTACATCCAACCTGGCGAGCCTTCATACAGTTTACCATCTCTGCCGGCGTGCCTGCTGAAGCGCAGGCGTGCGTTCCATAGTTGCCCTGACTCTGCAGGGTGTGTGTGTGTGTGTGTGTGTGTGTGTGTGTGTGTGTGTGTGTGTGTGTGTGTGTGTGTGTGTGTGTGTGTGTGTGTGTGTGTGTGTGTGTGTGTGTGTGTGTGTGTGTGTGTGTGTGTGTTTGAGGAAAGGCTCTCTCTTGGATCTGAAGGTGTTAAATTGTTCAATACAGGAGATCTTGAGCCGTGGACTCGAGCTATTCAATCTAATCTCACATAGTCTCTGTTGTCAATTGAAGTCTTTGTCCTGTCGAGTTTAAGTTGAGTGGAATTTGATTGGATGAACTGTCCTGAGTGATGAGAGTTCTACAAGTGCAAGGGTGCACCTCTTCTCACCACCCTCACTCTACTTGTCTCCTGTGAGACACACAAATAGATAAGCAAACTAAATTCCAAGCAGCACACATGCGTCTCTCTTCCATGGAGGTCATCGTCAACCTGGTCACTCCTGACGCCTCTCCAATTCCCACCCCGACCACTGTGAGTGTCTACCTGGATGTTGATTTTGTTTGCGAATGTTTAACTTCTTTATGTTTCTGAAGTTGATTTATTCTTTATTGTTTCTGGGGGGGAAGTAGCCACCACTGCAGTAAATTAAGTTTGTACTGCATGTTCAAATTGATGTCCTGTTTAAAAGGCTGTGTTGAAAGTCAATACCGGAATTTCTGGACTATTGGGTGCACCTGAGTATAAGCAGCACCCACCAAAGTTAAAAAGAAAAAAAGAAATGTTGGAGTTACGTGACGCACCTGAGCGCATCACCCATATATTGGAGGCATGAAGCTCATTAACCCCTAAAAATCCATAAAACTCAGTTGGAATTGTTTAAGCCATAGGGTTCGGCTTATAGTCCAGAAATTACGCAACTTACATTACAAGTGTTGTTGTTCTTTTACATACGAGTAGAAAAGCCTCCTCTCACACCCTCTAACATCCTGGGGGAATGGATTGGCAGGTGTGTGCGTGCACATGCGTGTGATTATGAGTGCAACTTTCTGTTCTAAGATAATTCGTGGGTTGAGTAACGTGCCCCTTGTGCAGCTTCACATGGAGTTATGTAATTCTTCATTGCTGGTGAATGGGGTTCATTGTTGGGACACTGGATCCCCTTAAAAGAAATAAGAAAAACAAACAACAACAAAAACATATTTTCATTTGTGAAAATGTCAGCATTGTGTAATTTAGCATACGGGGACATGATATGAAACCATGAAAAAAAGGATGAGGGCAAACAGGTCTTATGTTAGACATGGCATAAATGTGTCACTTGCAAAATGATGTTAAATGGGCAAATAATCCTAAATAAATAATCGGTTCCACGCTTGGTGTATGGCATTGACGAGCATGCTTGGCTACCAGAGCTTCACAGTGTGCAGCACACACGGATACTTTTTAATACGTTTTTGTGAAACCCCTTGGATGTCTCAGTACTGTCATGCTGTTGCCATGCCGACTCTGTTTGCTTTCTGACTCCCAGATGGTGGGGTTAAAGATCAGATCAGCTAATCACAAGTGTGAAGTTCAGTCACTCAGGAACTCTTGAGTTATCAAGTCAGAGAGATACAGCTGGGGTGTAAATGGATTATTGAATGATTTGAAGATGAACTGTGCAGCTCTCGTCATCCTCCCAAACACCTGAATTGTATATCCAAATGTCCATTCCTCATGGATATTGAACTCTTCAGATAAGATGAACCAGAGCCCAGGAACCCAGCCCTCTACTGCTAAAACTCCCTGATATCTTGTTCTATATCAGTTCAGCACATTTGCAACACCTCAGTAGGTTATAATTGGTGAGGTGTGGAGCAGACCAGCCTTCTCAGAGAGACACCTGAAGTTACAGTATCGGCGCGGTATCGCTATTTCATCTCGGCATGTGAAGCGGCCACTTGACGAGAAACACAAGAGCTGACATCAGATGGAGTTCACAGCCTTCCAGCAGAAATGCTTGGTCCAACCACCAACAAGGTACTGTGAGTCTGCACTCAGGTGTACAAATTGCAGAAACTTGACCTTGACAGCAGAGAACACATACACACACACACACAAAAAAAGAGTAAGACAGCTCAGTGTTGCAGACCGAAGTGTTTATATCCAAAACAATCACGGCACGTTGCAGTGGTATGGATTTTATCTGACATGTTTTATGCTAAATAAGTCCATTATATAAGCATTAAGTGTGACACATAACAAAGGTTTTCTGATCATTTTGCCTGGTTCTCAAACATGTGTGAAATTCATACATCTTTAAACAAGCTACAGTCGGGGTTGGCGGTGGGGTTCAAATTCCACCCGCACTGACCTGGTTACAGTGTAGATAACACGAGTCTGACGAGATCCTACGACTGTGTCTTTTTCTGCGATTTGACCATCAGGGCATCGTCACATTATCTGTGTTCTAAATCAAGGAAGTGACCTCACAGAATCTGGACAGAAATTCAAGGACTTTAAGGAAAAAGAAAGCTAGGCAAGTTTCATAGTAGAGGGAAATGAGAAGTGGTAACATTCAATCCTAAAAAGGAAAAAAAAGATCGGATGACAGCATGAGGGCATTTTTTTTTTTTTTTTTTTTGCTCTGCGACCTACATCGAACAGACAGGAATTTGGGGCATTTCTGGGTCCTCTGTGGTTGAGAGAGATTCAGATGGGCCAGCACAAGATGTTCCTGCTGCATGTATTTAATTATGCGTGATGCATATCTAACAATGTTAGCTCTGTAATGCTCTCTAAATACCTTTTGGTGTGAAATGCATTTTGTAGGTTTGAGTGTTTAGGTTTAGCCGGGCTTTTCCCAGGCCTTTGGCCAATCCAAGGTAAGTCAGAGTTGCCCTGTCATGGCTCTAACCAGCTTTGCGAGGATCAGAAGCTCTTATACAAACCAGCCGGTGGTTCCAAGTCTGAGACATGCAGCAGTGAGTGAAGTTTTTCCCATTAGTGTGGGTGTATGAAAGTAGCTGTAGGGCAGGAGACAGGTCCACACATACCTTTTGTTTTTCTGTCATGCTGATGAGGTCGAATCAAGAGTGGGATCAAGTGACACCCCCAATTACAAACAAACTCACAGTTACCCCCATAAGCTACACAGACTCCAGTAACACAGTTGCCTGTAAGTTTTCTCGCTTCAGTGGCTCAGCACATCATCGTATTTGGCGACGTTAACCCTGGGAAATTAGCCTAATCTTTCAGCTCACAATCTTTAATTACATGCATGATTAGTCACAGACAAACTCAACCATTTGGAGATGACACTGATCGTACAGACGACCGCGGTTTGTCCCGTAACTGCCGCGCTTCATGTGCCTCAAAAAGCTCGGACTGCAGCAGCGCTTTGCTATGAGGGGCAGCATGACGGTATCGTGAGCCTGTAAAAAATAGATCAGAATAAAAAGTGACAGGGTTTCGGAGAATGTATGAGCTGTAAGAGTCACGACAGGTGAATGTGGTTCCTTCGCTTATGTCATTTGAAAAACTCGGCTGACGTGAATACTATCGCTCACCAAGAAGGTGTTCGTTTGATGTCAATGTGTACAGGTTACTAGGCCTTCTTATCTGTTTAAAACCTCTATCTCTGCTACATGCTGGGATAGCCCTGCTCAGCAGAGTTGTCCTTTGCCCTTTTTTATCTTTACTAAGAAGGCATGAATTTGATTATACAGATAATTGAGTGATCTGTGAAATTGGAGAAATTGCAGCATGCCCCTAAAGTTGAAGTGTGGGACATAAGTTTGTACTGACGAAGCTATTGATAGCGTTTTGTTTATATAGCTGCGAACTGACCAGGTGCTGCTCTAAACACCTCTCTGGGCTTGCCACGCTCGCTCAGCAGGCTATTCTGGATGTCTGATTCATTTGCCCGTCAAGAAGCTTTAATAATAATTAGCCTTACTGTAACACAAATGTGCCGAGTACAACCGGGGCATCTCTCGTCAACGTTACTGCACAAGACTCAAAGTGTCAAACCTTTTGACTTCAAGCCAATTTAGCCGAAACGTCAGGATGAATCACGGTTCCTGGCAGTTTTGGAAAGTACCAAGAGGAATGTATTGTGCGTGTGTGGCGTTAAGTGGTGTCTGACTGGTTTTTCTGGGCCTCTATTATTTGTCTGCTGGCTGGCAGGAAGGGCGGACAGGCAGATTGGGATACATTCTCACATTGTGATTCTCAGTCTGCCCTGTGGTCGTTTGGTCAACTTGACTACTGGAATTCACTTAACACATTAACTTTCTGATCCCAAAAAGGTTTTACCTATCTGTGGGGTTACGTACAGTAGCATACATACAACATGATTTGTAAAGTAGAAATAATGTAGGGTTTCGTGTGTTTTTCTTGCTTTTTCAGTTAAATGCTTGCTTGCGTGCTCATTTGTGTTTGATAATTAAATGTTAACATGGGAGTACAAATTAAAAACCAGTCGTAGATTAGCTTTTCAGATCCTTCACTAAACCCATTATACACTGAGGCAGTCGCTATGTTTATCCTCTTGTGTCAATTTATACTGCTTTCATGCTTTTACTCACCTGCTTTCACGTTTGGGAACAAACAATATTGCAGTTTATTTGTCACAATAGCACCATGTGAAACGTGTGAGGTGATGAGGAAGGAGTCTGTTTATGTTGCTAGAAATCTTTCTGGGTAGAATACAAAGTGGAAATATTGCATTGTGGAAAAAAGGAACATTATTTCTTTGATAATGACCTCCAGAATTCTTGAAATCACTTTACTGTCGGTGGGTCTTATGGTTACAATCTCGTAATATCTATAATTAGCTGTCATAGGGTGTTTTGGTTTTTTTTTAAACTGGTTTCATTGAATGAAATCAAAGAGTCTCTGTAAGAGGATCTGTTTATGCTCTGCGGATGATTGACGTGCGCGTGCGTCTGACGGGATGATGTCATCTCACCCGACAGTCCCGGGGACTGAATGGGGGGGGGGGCGGGGCTTCGCGCGCCGGCCAACCTCGCGCTCTCAGGTGCGCTTCAACTTTCACAACAAGCGGAGCGACTCCGAGCGCCGGCGGAGTCTCGCAAGAAACTTTTGGAGCGCAGCAGAACCGAGCTGTTTAAACGCGAGCGGCAGCTTCAGTACAGATGAAAACACGCAGCTCGGCGTCTCTGCGGGGACTAAAATGCACTGGGAACAGTTTCTCCGTTTGACCAATGGAAAGGTGAGCTCCGCTTTTCTGCGCTCAAGTCTGATCGCTTAAGTAGACAAAAAATTAAGTTCGTCTTTTCTGTGCTTAACAGAAGACATAAAAAGTTGTCAGAAGTTTTAGTTTATTCCGGATGTTGTCGCGGTTTGTGGAGATGACTGTAAGCGTTTGTCATCAATTAGTCATCCCGCTCGGATTGCAGGTGAGACTCGTTGCTGCAGTTTTTGTTTGCCTATTATGGTGTGTAAGTAATGATGATCTGACTGGAGAATAACTTTATAGAGTCATTTTCCCTCAACTCTCGCCCTGGATATCCACTTTGTCGTTTCCTTTGGCTTGGATCCTGAACTCTTGCGGTTCAGCTGCTGAGTTTTTACAACATTTGAATCTATCTTTCCTTAAAACATGTCGGTGTGTAGTGAGCTCATACCCTATTTTCTTAGGTGAAATGTATCACATCCTCTGGCTGTGATTGAAGGTCTTCTAGGTTATTCCTTTTTATATGCAGGGAAAATTAGATGGTGTGTCAGATTTTGCAGACTTGATTTGTGACCTATACATTCAGTATCTCATATACAAAGTTGTTATAAACCAAAATCTGATATCCTCTGATTCAAGTTTCTATGCTGTCACTGCTCAAACAACAAAAAGAAGAAAAAAAAGACAGCTCAATCTGATAGTGTTGCCTGACTATGTTTAATCACAGAAAAGAGATCAAATTGATTCATAACTTCAGTTTTACGTGGATGTGGTGACCATCATAAGTTTTTTTTTCCCCCTCGACTTTTCTCTAGAAAAGCTTGAATCTACTTCCTCTTCTGAAAAAGTGACCGCGAGTTGCTTTCTCAAGTGACTTAATTTGCCCCTTTCCAGGCTACGGGATGCAGAAATGCAGAAGCCTCCTTTATTTTGCTTTTTAACATGTCAGCACAATGAGCAAACAATAAGCGGCCCACACTTCCTCTCTTTTTTTCATTTTGCTGTCGCATCCACCATTTCCGTCACGTTACCAACCTTCACCAACGAGACGCTTTTCCCTCTCTTTGTCTCAGATTGACCGCCTGGAGGTGAGCGGGCTCGGTCAGACGCCCCTGGCCGTTTCATGTGGGGCAGACGGCTCATTCCCAGGGGGTGAGGACAGCACGCCAGACCCCCAGCGCACCAAGCAGGCCATCGCCCAGCTGCAACAAAAGATCCTCAAGCTCACGGAACAGATAAAGATTGAACAGACGGCCAGGGATGACAATGTCGCAGAGTACCTCAAGCTGGCCAACAATGCCGACAAACAGCAAAGCACACGCATTAAACAGGTACAGTGTGTTAAACTATTAATAAGCCATGGGCACTTTGGTAAATGTTGGCTTGGCCTTGTTGGTTCCCAGAGGTTTACGGGGTTTACCTAATGAATGCTGTGTATTTATATGACTCGAATAATTGTCTCAAAGTGTTCACAGGTACTAAAACCTTGCTCTGTGAATGGCAGGTTTTTGAGAAAAAGAACCAGAAGTCGGCACAGACCATCCAGCAGTTACAAAGGAAACTGGAGCACTACCATCGGAAGCTTCGGGAGGTGGAACACAACGGCATCCCCCGCCAGCCCAAGGATGTTCTCCGGGACATGCAGCAGGGCCTGAAGGATGTCGGAGCCAAAGTCACAGGCTTCAGTGAAGGCGTGGTCGACAGTGTCAAGGGGGGACTCTCCAGCTTCTCGCAGGCGACCCACTCAGCCGCCGGCGTAGTCGTTTCCAAGCCCCGGGAGATCGCCTCACTCATTCGCAACAAATTCGGCAGCGCCGACAACATCCCCTCCCTAAAAGACTCTCTGGACGACCCGTCGGTGGAAGAAGGCGTGACGGGCGCAGGTGGACGTTCTCTGGCCAGCGCGGGACATCACCTCCAGTCCAGTCCAAAGTATGGGAGCGAGGACGACTGCTCCAGTGCCACGTCGGGTTCAGCGGGGGCCAACAGCACCACCGGGGCCCCAGGGGGTCCGCCCAGTTCTAAAGGCAACACGCTGGAGAGGAGCCAGAGCTCCAGCCTGGACATGCTGCTGCAGGAGATGCAGGAGCTGCGGGACGGCCAGGCGAGGCTCGAGGAGAGCCTGGACAGCGTGAAGACCCACTATCAGAGAGACTACACTGTCGTGATGCAAGCACTGCAGGAAGAACGGTTTAGGTAAATACAAAAAGAAGCGTTCTACGTGTATTGTACATGCTAAAACTGTTTTCAGTAATCACAAGTTGTCTCCTAAAGTCTTAAGTGTGAAGACAGGAAGACATACGCACTCGTATCGCCGCGATATACGTCTTGCATGCAATCGAGCAGCTATTTCAACATACAGAAGATAAAAGCAAAACCTGCAATTCATTTACATCAGTGTGAACATCTTGCATAAACAGCTTCTTTTATTCTCAATCTAAAATCGTCATCTTTTGCACTTGCAGATATTTATTGACAGACTTATTTTTAACCCCCCCCCCAACTGCTTTTTGTTGCTGCTGCATTCAAAACACTGAGCATGTTGTTGTTGCACGGCAGCAGTTGACATTTAAACCGTAGGCTCCAGACACACCTGTACGGTTCGCGGTTGTCCCATTAGTCCAAAGATCACCAACGTTATTTCAGCCCTTTTCCCAGCGCCGCATCCAGACTGAAAACACGGGTGGTTACTCTCAATGTTCAGACAAAAAGGGCATGAAGATTGGGCAGAAATGTAGCGAGTGAACAAGTCAAGTATGAAAAATAAAACATGAGGCTGTTTCTTCCTAAAATGACCATGTACAGAACAGTGTTTGTCCTCAAAGACCAAAATAATACCCGGCGGGCAGGAGGGAGGGGGGGGGGCACTGAAGAGCTGAACCATTCACTCATAATGTAGATGAAAAGTCGCTCAGAATAAGTTTGACTATTTTTATCTGTGAATCGCTGGAATGTTAAATATGTATCCAATTGACAGAATGCGGGTAACAATTTAACAATCTTCTGAGGCAATAATCAATTAAAACTGAAGTTTAAGTCTGAGAGAACAAACTTCTACCTTATTTCTTTATTTCCTGCACTGCCTTAAAAGAACTAAATAATGCTCTGACTACATACCTGCCATTTACAGATAAGTGCTTTATTAATTGATATACTTTTAAAGTTATGATGTGACATTTTATTTTTTTTCTGTTTTGATTTATACCCCCCAAAAAATGTATAAAGGATATTGGAGTCTATTTATATCTTGTTTAGTCCATCCACGTGAATAAGCATGCCAAAAAAAACATCAGTATAGATCCCTCTCCTCCCGCTGGGGACTTGCCATTGGCCGGTCTCACACTGCTGACGCTCTCTGATTGGCCGGTTGCATCAGCTGATGAGTAAAGTTTTCCTAATCTTGTCAGGGGGAGTCATTAGTTCAGTCGGGTGCCATGTGGTCAGATGCCTTCAGGGTCTGTTTTCACTAATTCCTCCCTGTGTTTCTTTGTCTAAGCTAATTATGCCTCAGACTCTGGCGTGTGTTTTCTTGACTTGCTCGTGTGTGTGTGTGTTCAGGTGTGAGCGTCTGGAGGAACAGCTGAACGACCTGACTGAACTGCATCAGAATGAGATCCTCAACCTGAAACAGGAGCTGGCCAGCATGGAGGAGAAGATTGCTTACCAATCCTATGAGCGAGCCAGAGACATCCAGGTTGGTCTGACGGCCCGACGTTCACATGCACGGCAACAAATATAAACAGTAACATCAGAGTCACACTTTATATGGGTACAAATGTGGATTTTGTGACTACACTAAACCAAAATAACAAAACAAACAACCATAAACAAAGAATATGAGTCCTGCAGGATGTCAAGTGTTTCAGTTGCCAACATAACTTTATTGTCCTTTTGCCACTCAATAAATAAAATGACCTCAGTGCTCTTAAATACTTCAGTTTCCTTTGAAGGTCAGTAGTATCTCGACATGGATAGTCTTATTTTGGTCGTCTGTGTTTTGTTTGTTTCCAAATCCTTGTTTTCATAATTGCTTATAGTTTATATTCTCATCAGACAATCACGCCCCACAACCTTTTTTTAATGAAAGTATAAATAAGTAAGTGCTGCCGTAGTCATAGCAGTGTGAGATGACTTCACAGAGTTTCAATCATTTTTATTTGTATATATTGTTTATCATGTCCAGTCTGTTGACATATGTCAATTTTTATGTGATGCTATTCTGTAAGTCCTCCAGCAGCCCCGTGTTCACATCCCATCAGTGCGCTGGCGAGGGCGTCCATGTCTCCTTGTCTTAAGCAGCAGTGAGATAATGCAGTTTAATCAGACTAGACGTCATGTTGTCTGAAGATAAACTAAAAGCCGGAGGTGGCCGCACACACTCTGTTGGAGGTGTTATCTCATCGTGTGTGTGTGTGTGTTGACTGTACACAGGAAGACCCAGTCGGTCCGACAGCTTTTCTTTGTTTCTCAAAAAACATTAGCGTTTCCTTGTGAATGTCTCGCATTACCTCTGTCCTGCTCTCTGTGTGTGTGTAGATGTGCAGCTTCAATTGCCCCTCACTGCTGTTCTTCTCCCTGACAGTAGGGGGTGGTAGAGGTCTATAAAATCCACATCATTGACTCCCTCTGAATGTATACATCTTGGCTTCAAATTTCAGTGTTGAAATGAGATGCTTCTTTTCAAATACCATCAACTTGTTATGAGTACAGCTGCTGTAAACCTTCGAGTCAACTGGGGCTCTTATTTTTTGGGATTTATTGGATTTATTTCACCAGAAGGAGCTTGTCTTCCACCCTTTCACACAAACCATTGCTCAGTGAAGGTGATTATTACGATCTCAATGACTCTGAAATCAGACATTGTGAGACATCAGTAACAATTATTCAGTTGATCAAGCACTGAGAGAGAAACAGTGAGACAGACATTGATTTATCAAACTACCAGCTGTTTTTTGTTTTTTTTTTCTTAATGAAAACTGTAGGGTGACGGCCTCCCAAAAAAAAACAAGCTTCCTATGAACATGGAGCCACACCCACTCATTACAAGAATATATGTTCAATTGTAACACTTTTATGTAAACGTTATTTTGTATGCTTAATTGTGTCTTAGTAGTGCATATTTAAGGAGATTTAACTGATTGTTTTCAATGACAGAGTGATTTAGTTCATTCCAATAAAGATGACAGTACATGGTGTTTTGTGGGTTGAGCGTTGATATGTACATTTCTACATTTGATCGTGATGACATCTCTGACGTGTTTGCCTCTGGGTGGGCTTCGCAGGAGGCGCTGGAGGCATGTCAGACCAGGATTTCGAAGATGGAGCTCCAGCAGCAGCAACAGCAGGTGGTCCAGTTGGAGGGGTTGGAAAATGCCACGGCCCGGACCCTCCTGGGAAAGCTTATCAATGTGCTGCTGGCCCTTATGGCTGTCCTTCTGGTCTTTGTCTCCACCGTGGCCAACTGCGTGGTCCCCCTGATGAAGACGCGCTCCCGCTCGCTCTCCACGCTGCTCCTCATCCTCCTGCTGGCCTTTTTGTGGAGGAACTGGGACGCCCTCTCGGGCTACACGCACCGCGCCCTGCAGCCCCCGGGATGACCAGCTTTGGGGCCAGCACGTGTTTGTTTCGGTGACGCCGGGTGATGATAAGACTGCGGCTGCAGTCATGCAGCAGGTTTGGGGAAAAAAACGCGACGGCCATTCGTGGCGGCCCGTGCGGTCGCACGCTGAGAATTCGGCCAAGTTCGCTCGGACACGGCCCGAAATCCACAGAACGAGGATGAAGCCGGATTAAGTTGAGAACACTCATACAGGGTGAAGGACAAGATTGTTTACATTTTCTTTCTTTTTTTTAATTGGACTCTTGTGTTGCTATCCTTCACAGAATACAGCACTGTACTGTTTTTATCTTTAGACCTTAATCAATGATGTTATTTCTAATAATATTTTATTTTCAATGTTATTTTATTCAGTGAGATGTAGCATCACGCTCCTCGACGTCTACATGAAGGGGAGTTTAGTCGGGAAACTGGACTGGCGCGTCGCCTCGAAAGGCATATGTGTGAATGTGGTTGATTACCTTTAGGAAGAGAGATTTCTCCGAGCTGTGATTGGTAGATTTGAACCATGGCTGAAAACCTTCCTGGGAGTTGTTCCTTTCCTTGCTGTGATGAAATTTGCTCAGACTGAGTATTTTGAAGGACCCGCCGTGACCTTTTGAGTGTCAGGATGAAAAGAGACTGTGCTTCCGTACCATTTAAAAAAAACAAACAAAAAAAACAAACAAAGATCACATGGTTTTAATTGATAAGTGAAAAGAAAGAAATAGTGAAGATGTTGAAAATATGAATTCAAAGGTGAAATCTAGGACGAACTCGCCATAAACACTGACACATGGACACTGAAGGCGTCTGGCTGTTGTCTCTGCCTCCGTCATGTTTGCAGCATGTGCACTGCATGAAACCACATCAGAACCGGTTTGCAATGTCCAAAGCCTGGATAGTTGTCTCCCCCACACCATATTGGATGTGATCGGGTTCGGAGCCAGAGACGACTGGTGCTCATCCGGCTCTATCAGCTGGATCAGGAATGCTGCTGCTTCATATCTACAGTTCAAGTCATCTCCACTGCCATGCCAGTCAAATGCACACTGCCTGTATGGGAAATATACATTTCTAGTATACCAGTGCCCCCCCCCCCATTTTTTTTCTCCCCATAGTCCCTCAGTGCCAAACTTCAGTTACCCCGAGTGGAGAAGACAAGGTGGATGCTCCTCAGCAGGTCTTACACTTTTTAATGAGGTCATGAATGTCTTGCCAGGATGTCAGGAATGTCTTTTTTTTTTCTTTCTTTCTTTTTTGAGTGATGTAAATCTCACCAGAAAAAAAAAAAACACTATTCACAATCTTAACTCCACATCCCCGGTTGTGTGTTTCTGCACTTTCGCTTCACTGAGTACAATTCCTCCATTCAGCATCTGGTCTCTCTTAAAAAAAAAAATCTCTCTCATCTAGTCAAGGACACTGTAAGATGACCCAGCACATTAAATCATCCATGTCATGCTGTGAGAAGCTGATTCCCTAACAGATTGCGCAAAACATTTGAACTATACAGCTGCACTTTAGTACACTGCGAGATGGCTTATGGGTCAGGCTGATTCTTAACAAACCTTTGATGGACACTTCAGCGGTTGTCACTCTTCAGACGGAGACGCTCCGTGGGTGAAGAAGAGCGGACTCAGGTCAAGATGGCTGTCATCGTTGTCAAAAGAAAAAAAAAAAACAACAAAAAAAAAACACCACACACAAAGGAGCTTCATTTCTGGTCAAAATGTGAGTAAACCGCACTCCTTTCAAGTTAAACATGCAATTAAGATGGCGCCATGTAGATTTGTTGACGTGTTGACCTTTCGCCATGGCGGTTACAGCTGACAAGTAGACAGCAAGTCTGTCCTCCGACCTGAGCTTGTCCTCGCAGTAACACTCTTGATGTTGGAGTTGTGTGCTAAACCACACCAGTGCCTTCTGATGTCCTTTTTTTTTTTTTAATGTGTGAAATAAATAAAGTGCATTCCTGACTAACCCCTGAACCACACGTTGTTCTTAAAATGATTTTTCGTCTGTGTGCTGCTGTTGGAAGAACTGGGTCACAAATTTTTCTTTTTAAAACCATTTTTTTTTTTTAATTTGTAGGATGATTGCTTGTCTCAATATGTTTGCAACAGTGAAAAAGATTTAGATTTTTTTTCTTAAGGGTTCTCAGAGTTCTTCCGAAGTGTTATTTCGGTTATGTAATTCAAAGATGGGCAAGCTTGATCATCTATACAATCTAATTTTGATCAACCTACTTGCGCTTGATGTTTTATTATCTTGAAATGAATAGCTATTTTGAGTAATTTAAGTTGATAACCTGATCCAAATGGGATTAAAATCACCGCCACAGTCCAGATACCTGTGGAACCATGTTTTATTACAATGTTAAAATTGGCTCGAGGGGCTGCAGGATGTGACCGCCAGTTGAATGACTGGCTTCAGTAAATAATTTGAATCAATGCGTGTACTGTTTGCATTTCCATGTAAGCGCGTGTACCTCTGCCGGGGAGATCCGTGTTGGTTGTTTCTGCCCATTCCCGTTGTTTGCGCATGAACTGATGCGCGTTCTAAAGGTCGCGCGTCTTCTTCTTGGACCGCTTGTAGGTCCGTTTTAAGACCACTAGATGGCAATCTTCCACCTCGTTGGCTCCTGGTGCCTTGAGAGAGTTCGTGTGCGGCGTGTGTGTGTGTGTGTTTGCATGTGTGAATGGTCCGCTCGTGAAAAGGAGGAGGTGGGGTCCAACCACACCGGGGGTGTCGCTCCTTATCAGGAAGGAAACAGGTTGGGTGGAAAGCCCCCGGACGGCCACAAGTTTGGGTGGGCTACCAGGGATAATATTTTCATTATAAACACAGGAGAGATCAAGTCTTATTTCACTTTATTCCCTTTCACACACGCGGTTCAATTCAGTCGCAAGTCGTGTTTGATGGAGCGGCTCCAAATCGCCGCTGTCACGCCTCACCGGCGACACGTGACCCTGACAGGTCTGACCGGCTTCCCAGAGAGACCTCCTGGATGGATGGATAGATGGATGGAAGGGTGGATGGATGGATAGACCTCCAAGCTACCTGCCGAGGTCGACACTGCTGGTGGCAGAGCTATTGTGCGCGGCGGCGGGTTTTAGGTCATTATGTTGCACTTTATCAGTGCGCTTTCCTCCTTTTCCACACTGGCAGATTTGATGCGCATGGCTGTGCGCCAAGGTAAACACGGGGCGCACTTTATCTGCCCTATACTGAAAGCTGCAAGTGGTGACTGGGGAGGAGAGGCTGAGTTCGTCCCCAGAGGAGTCCACAGTAAATAGGCACAAGCGATTCCACGCGATTTAGCATCAACTTTAATTATTGCATGTATTCAGAGATAACACTTCGCCTGCAAACTGATTTATGCAGTGTCTGACACATCCGTTGTCGTTTCTCTACTAGAAATCATTAACTTCTATTCGGAGATGTGAGCATATGCACACACGCCACCCAGGGACAAAAATGCTCACCATATTCGTGCATTTTTGAGTGGGGTGCGCATGTGTTGCACTTGAATATTTATGAGGGGGAAAGTGTGCAAAATAAAAGCCATGTTGGATGGATGTGGATGTCAAACACCGGAAAGGTGTGCTGATGTGCCCATCTGGTTGCACTTTCACGGTGCTTACCGTGCCGTATGTGCCCAAAACGGAACCCTCCGGATCTGCAGAACTAATCTGAGAGCCGAGGGAATCAGGAGCGCAGGAGGTAGGACTGTGACCCGCCATTAACCCCACGAGGAGCGGAACCGCTCAGTGGGTGGAGACTCATCAAGTGTCTCATCTTAAGAGAAGCTGTGAATGTTCATTAAAACTTAGTGTGGCACAAAGGGTTTACTCCACAGCCTAAATATACACATTTTATCGTTGCTGTGGTTCTACTGATATCAGGAGAGAGAAAAAATTGGAATCTGATTTATAATCAATCAGATTATTGATGGATGGCGCGTTAATGTGATGTGTCATTGGAATACAGTGCCATTTCTCAGGGTTAATGAGTTGACGCCCCCTGCGCCCATTAAGCAACAGATATTACCTACATTGCAATAATGTCTTAATGATTTGCTTATGAATCAACCTAAAACATTTTTTAAAAATAGACACAAAAACAACTTAGATCACTTTTAAGAAACGTAACGTCCAGAAATTACGCACCGACTAATCACATTATTTGTCCCCAACTGGCAATTTGTTTTTCTATTTTTCTTTTTTTTTTTTAATCACAAAAATCTCCCCCTGGTATTGTGGCAGAATGTGCCTCGGGAGAGAAGGCTGCTGAGCTGCACAGTGGGCAGAGAGGGACAGAGGAGGCAGCCTGAAAAGGAAGCACGACTCGCTTATCGCGTCATTCTGGGTTTAGGCGTTGAGCAGGAAACAGCCTTTCCTCTCGGATTGTCGCAGTAGGAACAAACACACAATTTTGTCTTTGCTCAATGCACCCCTCGGCACAGAACACGCGGAAGCCGGCCAGAAGGAAAAATGCCTCCTTCGATAGAGATTGCTGTTCTCCTTCTCGGCGTCCTGGTTTTGGAGACGCGCCGGAGCGCCAGCGCGCTGCACATCCAACAGGCTTTCGCGTCTCCAAACCAGACCAATAACTTTGTGGTGGACCCGGTCTCCAGGAAGGTCTACCTGGCTACCGTTAACTCAGTGTACCAGCTGAACGGGACCCTAACCCTGGAGGTGGAGAAGAGGACCGGGCCGGTGGAGGACAACCTGTTGTGCCACGCGCCACAGCTGCCCCAGGCTCCGTGCGAGCATCCCAAATCCCTCACCGACAACCACAACAAGCTCCTCAAGCTGGACCCGGAGCAAGGGGTCGTGGTGCTCTGTGGATCCGTGTATCAGGGCTTCTGTGAGCTCAGAAAGATGGGAAATATTTCTGAGATAGCGGTGGAGTTTCCACCCCAGGGGGAGAAGACTGTCTTCCCCAGCATGCTCAACATTGCTGCCAATCACCCGAACGCGTCCACAGTGGGGCTCGTCTTCAAGAGTCACGGGGGGAGCACCCGGCTGCTTGTCGGGGCCACGTACACCGGGGCTGGGACCCAGTTTTTCCCCAAGAACCACAGCAAGGAGGACCTGCGTTTCGAAAACACCCCGGAGATCGCCATCCGCTCCCTGAACATTAAGGATTTATCCAGACTTTTCACCTACGACATTAACCCGTCAGAGGATAATGTATTCAAGATCAAACAGGAGGTTAAAACCAAAAACAAACTGAACTTCGTCCATGCCTTCATCCAGAAGACTTATTCCTATATTGCCTTTAACAATGACGCAAAAATGGGCCACAAGGAGAGTCAGCCCAATAGCATCCTGGCCCGGATCTGTCTGGACACCGACAACCCCCGAAAATCCAGCGGGCCGGAGAGCAGGAAGCTCACGGAGTCCTACATCCAGATGCCCCTGCAGTGTGGATTTAACGGGAACATTTACAACCGGCTGCTGTCCGTTTACCCCGCGGAGATCCAGGCACGTGACGGGCGCAGCTCGGAGCCTTACCTGTTCGGTGTGTTTTCCAAAGCGGACCGAAAGTCCGCCCTGTGCGCCTTCAAGTTCGGAGACATCGAGGAGGAGATCCGCCAGGGCCGGAGGAACTGCTCCAACTCCCCCAGCAGCGACGTCCAGGTGCTGGACAGCGTCATCCAGGGCTCCGGCGCAGCCTGCATCCAGAAGGGCAACCTGGTGGTAAGAGCTCACAAACACATTAGGCAACTTTTACTTTGTTTACTTTCATGCAGAAATATGTGTTTGATCAACTCTGAAAAAAAAAAAAAAAAAAACATTATTATGGCTTGCAATAAACAAATATTAATGTGGCGGAATAAATGACAATACTGACAACAAGGAAAACAAGCTCATATTATAATCATCCTCATCAACACATTTTCTGCTTCATGATTTTATTGCTTCATTTATGTTGTGATTTCTTATCTCTGCAATTGTTTGTAAACATTGCTGCATTCAAAATGGATCTCTTCTCCATAAAGCCTGGAGATGATAAAAAAACAAAAAGTGAAGCCTTTCTCCGTGAACCAGAATGAAATTCTTTGCCAAAATAAATCAACCAATAAACATGCCTTTGATTTATGAAACCTCTGGGCCACTACTTTTTGTTCAGGCTGCAATGAGATTAACTCACTCACGCCTGCTCTTTCTCTCTGACGGTTCCCATTTATGCCTGTAAACAGTTATCTTCTTTAGCCCTGAGGCTCATGACTTGGAGAGAGAGAGAGAGGATCTCCCATGTCAGAACTGGAGGTCATGATAGCTGGAAAGACCCTCCAGAGCCACGCTAAGGGTTATGGGAAGAGCGAGGCTCTTCTCACGTCCCAGTCTTATCAAATGTGAAGATGGGAAAGGGTCAACAGTTTGCTATTTCATTTTCCTTCCACACTCCAGACCCAACTTTTCTCCTTAAGTGAAAGACTGCTGCTAACTATAACCGAACCACAAATTTAGCACAATGTTTGTGGATAAATAGTCGCTTTGTTATAAACACATGGTCAGATTGTATCTTAGTTTTTTTAACTGCATGCTTTCCAGTCACATACCAAACTAAATATTTGCCCTTAAGGAAATCTAAGTATTGCACGCTATATTTGCTCCCAGTGTTTTCTCTGGATATGAATGGTGTCAGATAATAAAGGAAAATAAGTCTTGGCACCGTTTCATAGAAACACGGCAGACTTGTGTGTTTTCCATTCAGTGGGTCTGACTGACAGAGTCGAGGTTAACAGAGGTTGTCCTGTGACCATAGTACCATCAGGTCACTGGTGTCCTCCTCGCTGCCTTGGCTCCATTGGCCGCGGCCCCCGGGGGCCACCACTTCTCTCAATACCGCCGAAAATGGCCCAAAGTCCCTCCTGAGAAAGAAAACGGCTCCGATCAAAGTGATATAATGTTGATTTTATTCTCTCTCGCGCTGCGATACAACCCAGTTACCACTCACAGTATAACTTTCTTTCGTTTCACGTTTATGTTGTTGTGGCTGTTGAAATGTGATCTTTTTTGTAGTCGACAGTTTGAAGGCCAGCACTGAGGGAAAGCCAGACACAATTTATGATAAGAGAGATGAGGCCGTGAGCGGAGGGGCCCGTGGGAAACGACTCTACAAATATCCACTGTGCTTAATTCTTCTCTCTCTCCCTCTCTTTTTGACTCCGTGTGCTCTGAAATATTCAGAGAATTCCCAATAGATTCTGGTGCTCAGCCAAGCGTGGCACTAATGTTTTATCATCGCCTACTGAGGATTTGACAAAAGCAAAGTCTTATGAGTGTTGAAGACCCTTGTAAGCCCTTTTCAAGTATTCACTGAGATGTCTAAAAAGTGATTTGGAAGAATGAGCGGCGCCAAAAGTGATAGCTGCTATCGGTGCTTATTTTCCACAAACGCTTTCATCACGCGGTCCGTGCTGGGCTCTCTTCCTCTAATCTATACCGAGCACGTCCACACGAAGGCTGACGGGGCCTGATCTCTTCCTCTTGTTTTGTCTGTGTTCCAGTTGCAGCCCGAGCAGCTGGACTGCGGCGCGGCCCACCTGCAGCACCCTCTGGCTTTGCGGAGGTCCCTGAGGGCAACCCCCCTGTTTGAATACCCAGGCCTCACTTCGGTCTCTGTCGACAACATCCACAACCACTCTGTGGTCTTTCTGGGGACCAGTAATGGACGACTTCGTAAGGTGAGACGCCGGCACGATCTGTGCTTTTACGGAATGAACTAGCACAACCTTGGGCCATAACACAGTTGCAGCACCAAAAAAACAAAAGTTCACCAATGAATGGAGTTAATCATTTTTAATGTGATTGAGCCCCGGAGCCTGGAAAAAAACTATAACAGCAACAGTTATGTCGGGCAGCTCTGATGTGGCTCCCTATAAACTGAACTTAGGTGTGTGAGGAAATGCAAAAAGCTATAACAGAGCAAGCAGGAATGTCTGCTTTCATCTCCGAGGTCCTCTCATTGTCACCACCCTAACCACCCCCCTCTTGCTTCATTCATCCATGACCCATCCTGAACCTTAAGTAGCCCTAATCATGTGCTCTAATGTTCCTCAGACCTGGCTATTGTCTGGGAGATCACCAGAAAGACGTTTAACGAGGGCGGTTGACGACATCTGACTCAGTCCTGCCGCGAGCAGGTCTGCGACCTTAACGTTAAACGTCTGCAGAAGGTCCAGCCTGTGAAAACCTTCCCCGTCTAATTAAAAGCATTCCTTAATTCTCCCTCAGCCACATTCCTAGTCACCCCTGGCTGCGCTCGCCGAGCGGGCCGCTCTGCCTGCGGGAGCAGCAAGCTGCTTCTCAGCTGTCTGTGGAAACAACACGAGCTGACTCTGAAAGCTTTGCCACCTTATTGTTTTGCATCAGCCTGGTGCCTTTATACAACATGAAGCTGTTCGGCTGCAGGGTGTTTCGTCCGGGCGCTGCAGAAAGAGCACCTTGTTTTCCTCTCGCTGGATGAAGGCGCTGCTTCTGCCCCAGCTGAGCGCACTGTAATTGCTTTTTAGATGTTTTATTCGGGATGCGCCACTTTGGTTGGGACGGTGTGTTTGTGTGTGATCTTGTTTCTGTCCGTTGGCTTTATTGCAGGTTTGACTGCGTTTTCAGGTGTTTGACGTTGCCTCTAGGCCAGTGTGAATGGTTTAGTCAATCCATGTGTTTACTCACATGAATACATACCCTGTGATTATGAGCCGTGTGTGCATATGTGTGTGTGTGTGTGTGTGTGTGTGTGTGTGTGTGTGTGTGTGTGTGTGTGTGTGTGTGTGTGTGTGTGTGTGTGTGTGTGTGTGTGTGTGTGTGTGTGTGTGTGTGTGTCCCTGTTATACGCAGACTGTAGATTTTATGTGACCTTGGGCAACAACATACTTGGTGCTTTTTAGTTTTTATGTGGCTCTCATTGTTTGCCTACGTATCTGTGTGTGTGTGTGGCAGTGTCTGCGAGTGTGTGTGCCCTGAGGATAGAGCTGTTGCAGAGGTTAATGGTGCTGTTAGTGTGTGTAATGTGATTCTGACTGTGAGTTTGGCTCCGACTAAACGCAGGGGACCAGTGGTTCAGATTAAGTTAGGCCTCTTTTACTGTCTTTGAGAGTACCCTCAGTGAAGTAATTTGTAATTACATGCATTTTTTAATGAAGTCTCTCCCTCCCCATTACAGCTGACTTCCATTTTCTGCCTCTCGCAGTGTCCGCCTTTATCTCACTCACTCTTGTCCAATTTTACTCCTCCATCACGTCCACTCCTCCACTTCTCAGTTCATCGCTTCACCGTCCCTCTCTCTGGGCTCCTCTTTTCTCTCCACCTCACATACAAAAGGTCCTTTGATTCATTTTGTAAACAAACAGACTTTATCTCTTTGTCCTTCTTGTTCCATCTCTCCTGCCCCGCCTTCATCTTTATTCTATCTGTTTTACACCCAGGTACGCCCAGGTAGACACGCACACGCACACGCACATGGACATGCACACTCGCACACACACACACACACACACACACACACACACACACACACACACACACACACACACACACACACACACACACACACACACACACACACACACACACACACACACACACACACACACACACACACACACACACACACACACAGAGTTAGTGCACAGCAGCTGAGCACTCCTTGGTTGAATAGGATCTTTCATCTGCATAAAGATGGACAGAGAATAGAGTTGGAGCGACCTGCCAGGACAGCAGGTGTTTTGTTGGCCGACCGGGTGGTGCGCAGTGCTTCTGCTCTCCTCACTGCTCCTCCTCACCGCAACGTGTCCAGGTGTGTGGGCTGCTGTTTACTCACTCCCCACTGAGACGCTCTGTGACTGTTTGCTGTCGCCGGGGTGAGGACGAAGCACAGCTGCTTACTGTCTTACTATCACTTAAGACGAAGAAGTGCCTCTGTGTGTGTGTGTGTGTGTGTGTGTGTGTGTGTGTGTGTGTGTGTGTGTGTGTGTGTGTGTGTGTGTGTGTGTGTGTGTGTGTGTGTGTGTGTGTGTGTGTGTGTGTGTGTGTGTGTGTGTGTGCGCGTGTGTGCGTGTGTGTGTGTGCATGCATGTGTGTCTGAGCAGGATAGAAATGTATTAGAAGGCTCACATTAATGCAATTCATTTGATTTTTCATTTTTAGTTGATGACTTGTTTCAGCGTCAGATGAAAGTTTAAGTAATGTTTAGCTATGCCACTAACTCCAGCCGAGTTCAATGTAAGTCTTCGGGAAATCCATGTGAGTCTTTACAATGAGTAGCATGAAAACACAATGAGCGTTGGTGTGTACGTCAACTGGATTACATTCTACCCCGAGGGAGCCCAGTGATCATGGAGACAAAACTTGAGGGTCCTTTACGGGAAATTAATACGATTTGAAACCTCTTTTAGGGTTAGATTAAAGTTGGAATTAATACAACTTTATATGAAGAATTATTGTTTGGAACTTCATGGTTATGGTAATTTCTTTGTGTAAGTTTGCAAGAAATGAATGTGAGTTAATGCATCATTCCCAAAAGTCATCAAAACTGAAAGTGTGTGTGTGTCCAGGAGTGTGGGGGGGTGTTATGACAACGACACGACTATTTGGAAACGGAGTTGATGCTTTTCATTGCAGGTTAAGTCAATGGTTTACTAAGCTTCTGTCTGCTCTGGTTGAACATTAACCAGCACATCTCAGTGGGTGGCGATGTCTTTGTCTATATATATATGTGTGTGTGTGTGTGTGTGTGTGTGTGTGTGTGTGTGTGTGTGTGTGTGTGTGTGTGTGTGTGTGTGTGTGTGTGTGTGTGTGTGTGTGTGTGTGTGTGTGTGTGTGTGTGTGTGTGTGTGTGTGAGAGTGTGTGTGTCTGTGTATATGACAGTGCGTTTGTTTGCTCAGCAGATGGAAGAGTGACACAGCCCGTGCTTGTCACCAGATGCTGGTCAGTTGGCCAGTTCCTCAGGGTGGCAGGATGTTTCTGTTTAATGGGGGAACCCGACAAATCACAGAAATAAGAGCTTTCACTGTCTGTGTGACAGGAAGTCTCACTCAGCACAGTTTGTTTTTTTCTAACACAGTGTGTGTGTGCGTGTGTGTGTGCGTGCGTGCGTGAGAACATGTCACTCGCTTTATTATCTTGAACTGGAGGAAGGCCAAGATGTGGATAAACCACGGCTCACTGGAACACGATTAGGCACTCGGCCTTAAAAAAAAATTGACTTCATAAAATGTGTTTGAGAAGGTGAAAGAGAAGAAGAAAAAAAAATCAAAGATGGAGAAACTCGTACTTGACTAAATCTGGCAGTCATTGTTATTCATGAATTTTAATTACCAATGAGAGTGTTTGGTGCTCCCTTGTGTTTCTCAGTCTGTTTTGGAGAAGCTAAAGTTTCCAGACAAAAGGATACGGCATGTTTGTCTTGCTGATACTGTCACATTGGCCTTTAAATGTGGCGGAGCGAGGAGACAAAGACACATTCACTTCTTGTTTGGAAATTTACTCCAAACACTAAAAAAAAAAGAAAAAAGAAGAGCACAATTCAAATACTGGTGACCTTGCATAGTTACACTGGTGGTTGTGAGTGCAGAGGTACATTTACACATCAAGCAAACCTGGTTGACAGGAAGGCAGATGAAGATGATCATGTAAAATAAAAAAAAATAATATATGTATGTATGTATATATATATATATATATATATATATATATATATATATATATATATATATATATATATATATATATATATATATATATATATATATATACATACACACACACAAACGCTTTGATTTGTAGGGTGATTTGTTCTAAAACACAGAATCTGTTTAAAAATATTTATGAGATGAGGTAAGGTGGAACAAAACAAAATAAAGTGAAACAGATGAAAAGATGACAAAGGATAAAGACATTAATTAGATTGTCATTTAAGTAAAATTCAATAGGAAAAGGAGAGACCTAAAAACATGTCATTTCAGAAAGGGGAAAAAAAATACATGTAAACCACCAACCAACAAAAGAACTCAAAAGAACGCGCATTACTTCACTGAGGATTAACCACAAACAAACCAGATGTGATTTTCAATGCGACACAGCACTGTGCGCACCTATAAAAATAATGTATTTCATGTAAGATCTCTAGTTTCACTGATTAAAGCAGGAGGACAGGGAGCTGGATCGTGTTTTTGCAAACATCTTCCAATCGTTGTGTGAACTGAGACCGAGTCCATGTGAACAATTGATCCTCAACTCTTCTTACTTTACTTGTTTAGTTTTGCTCAGTTTCTAAATGCCAGAGGAATTATGGCTATTTTCTTCAATTACAGAGGCATTTGAAAGCTGAACCAAGATATCGTAATATTGCAGCCTGCAGAACTTCAAACAACAAAGAGTTCATTCATAAGAAGTCGTCTTTGAGTCATTTATTGATTTATGACTCCAGGATATTGGAGGAAAAAGGAACATTCCATAAATTTGTATCTTTGAACTGGTTCTATAATAAAACTGTGTATTTAGTTGGATTTTATGTGATTTCCTTTTGAAAACTAAAGTTAGTTTCTTTTTGATTTTTCTTTTTTTTTCCACTTCCATTGATTGAACTCGCCATGAAACAGTTCGGAGTCTCCTCGGGGAGGCCTGTGATATACAGCACGAGCTGAGCACTTCACAATACCAACTTGAGGACAAGCTTTTTGCACAAACACTGATGTGATTTACATGTCGCCAGGCACACATAACGGCCTGTGTTTTAATTAAATCAGTAAACAATGCCAGCAGACATGCGAGTGGCTGCTAAGGTCATGAATTATAGTAAGTGCTCTATGCTCGGCTTCGATTTGAGTAAACATTTATTTTTCACACCTGATTCACAAACTACACAAATGAGTGCACACGTATGTAACGCACCACGTCCTGGTGCACGAGCAGAGGTGCAATTTGACACACAGTTCTGGTTCTGCTCCGTGTTTTGTTTTTTTTTATGGACCCTCCCACTGAGTAATTAGTGTGGATTTAACCATCACCAGACGGTTTCATCGGCCCCATTTACAATGCAAGCATTTTTTATGTATTTACAGTTCCTGTAATAAATCCACAGCCAGCTAAACTGCTCTCTAACTATATCCTGTAGCATTGAAATGCTCAGTCAATTGAATATTTATACACACACACACCCCATGTTTTCCAGGCATGGTACAACCTGGAAGTATAAAAAGCTTCGAGCTCCCCAAAAAAAACAACTTAATAAACCTAAAATACCATGAGATGATTGGCTCCTGGTTCAGTTTTATATGTCATGTACTCCGTGGGACTGACTGCATTCACTACAGGAACTGCAGACAATAAAACACACCATGCACCCCTACCAACATGCGATGGCGTGTATCCACAGAGCTCCCCCGGTCGCTGTCGATGGCTGTGGCGTCTGAGGAGTGATGTTGTTGAAGCTACAGGTGTGAATTCTTTGTTCGCGGCAGGTTGCTGATGCGGAAAAACAACAAAACAAAAGCTGCTTCTGTTGAGGTGTTGCTGAGAGAGAGATGTGACCCTGAACGCGCTCCGAGCTGCTCAATTAACAGGAAGCCAATGTGCTTACTTTAGGGGACTCTTTCACAACAATGTGAAGGAAACTGCAATCTATTGCCCCCCCCCCCACAAGCATTGACGAGCGATTTCTGCCTTCTCCACAGCTGACACTCCTGGCCAACATGACTGTGGCCAATCAGTGGACTCTGAAGCTGCCTTCCAGTGAGGCCGTCCACCACATCATGACCTTCGACCCCAATGACAGCAACTTCCTATATGTCATGACGTCTCACCATGTAAGAACACGTATGCAGATGTGCTTTCTGTCCGGAGATGTTTGTCGCTTGTCAGCAGTGCCGGCAGTTGAGCAACAGGATCTGATTCTGGGGTAGATTTCAAATGTACATCTTGGTTAGTTATCTGCACACAAAAATACATCACTGGACTTCCTTTTGCAGAGGCAAAGTTTGATAAGCAACAGCCATAAGCGTGAGCCTCGTTTCAGATATTTGCAAGACAAATAGTTGTGGAGCGTCTTGTATTCTG
Source organism: Blennius ocellaris (assembly GCF_963422515.1). Taxonomy (NCBI): domain Eukaryota; kingdom Metazoa; phylum Chordata; class Actinopteri; order Blenniiformes; family Blenniidae; genus Blennius; species Blennius ocellaris. Next base: position 22,650,097 of record NC_137654.1, read on the forward strand.
TCATCATTCCTCATGCTTTTCAGCTACAACCAACAAAATTGTACTTAAAGTAAAACAGATTGTTGATTCAGTCCATAGAAAGAAGCCTAATGCTGAGTTTTGCGATACATTTTGTATCATAGTGTGAATAGCTAGCGTTGGCATTTCCCATTCCCTCTCTGGATTCAAACTATTTTTCTTAGCATTTCAACAAATATACTTCTTCTACCTAAACAGCCGCGGGATAGAGTGCTTCCTGCCTCCAGACCTTCATATCAGGCACTGGACATTTTGTACTTGATTAATTTTGTACCTTGAGACCACAGATTAGCAATTTGGATCAATGTGAGGTCACAAGAAATTCTTCCTCTCAACCAGAGGAACACATTGTTACTGAGCATATCTACAACCGGAATTTATTGTATTTTATCGAAAAATACTTATTATACATTTCTACTTTAAAACCAATATGTATACCTGTGTTTTTCATGAAGTAGGCCCAGTAAAACAATAATTTGCTGCCATTTCAACAGATATTTGTTCCAACCAGGGGGTCATAATAAAGCAGACGTTAATGCAAAACCGTGGGTGTAACAGTTAAAGGCTACATGTAAAGGCTTGCTTGATATTACAAGTATACAATGACAAACAAGAAACATTTTATATGATAGTAAAAGAGTAATAAATATAGCATGTTAAAGCTCGGGAAGCTTTCAGTTAATGGCTGACCTGTATCTACTATATCACATTATAACTTTCAGCTCACAGTGCCGCATCAAACCATTTATTATCTGCTTAAAAATGCTTAATCAGGACGAGTTAACATGTTATATGAGTTGATAATGCACGGAAATCGTTTTCTGATTGTCCAATATCAGATAAAAATATCCATCATATTTTTCCAACAGGCCAAGTTCGTTGGCTTTAATGAAACCGATGAATTACTCAAACCTAAATGGTATAATGACATGGATAGAGAGAACAGAGGACTTATCTCCCTAAACTGCATTACTTGATTATTTTTACCATATGAACTGTTCATTGTCCTCTCTGTTAGCAGGCGGCATGCAAATTAATCTCTGTGTTTTTTTCCCTTTTTTTTTTAGCCAGTGTTGAAAATATTGTTTTTTTGTTTGTCTTTGTGCAGATGCTAAGGGTAAATGTGGCAGACTGTGACCAGTGGCAGAGCTGCAGCGACTGTCTGGGAGCAGGTGACGCCCACTGTGGTTGGTGCACTCTGGAGAATCGGTGAGAAAAACATGCACACACTTTCTGCATCTGTTTATCTGGCAGCCCTCCTCATACTTGTTCCCCGACCCATCGCAGCTCTTCTCTTCCTCTTTCACTGTCGCTGAAAACACAATTTCATCAAATTAATACACGCTTTGAAGTCTCACACACACACACATCAGAAAGCATGTGTGTATATTTGTGAATTATCTGCTGTTGATGCTGGAGTCCATCAGCAGCAGTTTGTGTCAGTGAGTGACCTTCTGCGTATTTTGAGGCAATCAAAAAATAAATGACCGGCACAATAAAATGATCCCTGCTTGTCTTTTTTGATACTGCAGATATATGAGTTTGTAAATCCACTGAGGCTTGTTTGCTGGTTTTCATCATCCCCATTCTCAATTTCAAAATGTCGCCCAGCTGAATGAGTCTCGCCACTGGCAGAGTGTGTTTTTTTTTTTGCTGGGGTTGGACGCCTGTTGTTGGATTGAGCAGAATTGATTTGCTTTTCATTAGGCCTCAGAGTCGGGCGTAACATCATTGTTTGGCGAGGGTCCCCTGGTCCTCTGGTAGTTTCAGGAGGGAGCGACAGGCTGGGAGCGCCCAGCGAGGAGTGACTTGGCTGAAGTGAAACTGTGAGCGAGCGAGAGTATACTGTGATTAATGTGGCTCAGTCAGGACCGGCTCTCAGGGAGAATATGTGTGGTGTCGAGCTGTGTTTGTTTGCGGGCTGTTTGTCTGCATGGTTGCGTGTATGCGTCTGTGTGTGTGTGTGTGAGTTGGTTGGTTGCTTGGTGATTAAAGCAGATCAGACGAGCGATAGTGAGGTTTGTGATGAGCAGCGCTGCAGCTCTGGAGGCTCTGGCATTGCCAGGGGCCATTCAGAACTGGAAGAGTGGAACTGATGAGCGTTGTGTGTTTATGTGTATGTGGTCAGACTGTCTCACTGTCATCTCCCTGTCTCCTCTCTTTATTTATCTATCTGTCGTCTCTTTATCCCAGTCCCTTTCTCGCTTCGCTGCATTTTTCTTTTTTACCCTTGTGATTCTCCATCTTCATATTCCCCCCTATTTTTTTTTTCTTTTCTTGCCCTCAAATTTTCCAGTAGCTTTGAGACTTTAGCTCCCTCTCTCATCCTCCCCCATGTCTCCCCCGGTCCTCATCCCCTCCTCCTCCCCCACTGCCCTTGTCCTCCTCTCTATCTCTCTACAAAGGAGCGTTGATTGTGATGATGGTGGTGGGAGGGAGAGTGCACACTGGCTCTTTTGACAAGGAAATGTCAAAGTGTGTGAGCCTGTGTGTAAGAGTCACTGTGAGTGTGTGCCGCCGTCTGACTCTCAGAGGCCAGGGAGCTGATGTCATGTGTGTGTGTATGTGTTTGATGCGCTGTTTGGCCAGTCACGCCAGCCGCTGGACTGGCTCTGTGGCCCTCAGAGCCCAGAGGGACCGGGGAGGTTGATGTGTGTGTGTGTGTGTGTGGGGGGGGGGCACACAACCGTGGGCTGTGGGGAAGGACCACTGGATCTCGCGGTGTGTGAGGCCACCACTGTCTCAGTGGGTGCCAGTTTGATTTCATGCATTTCTCTGACGTCTCTCAGCACGTCTGCATGTAGAGAGCGCTCAGAAACATGTCTGTTCGTTTGTTGGAGGCTGCATTGTTGTTTGGAAGAAAAAAAAAAAAAGGGGGGAGCCAGTTTCCCCGCCAGAGATAAAGCTTTAGTCCTTGATCACTCTTTTCATGCTGGAGCTGGTTTAATCTGCCACATGTCACAAGAAAGCACTTTAATATCTTTATTTGAATCAAATTATGCATCACATGAAGTCTTTGCTGCTCGCAAATTATCATGCTTATCTGCATGTGCTCATCTCACTGTTACTTTGTGTGCGTGTGTGTGGTGTGTGTGTGTGTGTGTGTGTGCGTGCGTGCGTGCGTGCGTGCGTGCGTGCGTGCGTGCGTGCGTGCGTGCGTGCGTGTGTGTGTGTTAGTTGACATGTTCTCCTGCTGTTTAACAGTCTCTCTGGCTTCTCACCTTATCTGACGTACAGACACTCAGGAGGTGATGAGTTTTCTCAGGTCATATTTTAGCTGCAATATGTTCCCTGTGTTTATTTTAAGGAGCTGTTTGAAAAGCTTTTAAACTCAGCAGGCGGCAGGAAGCAGATGCAGAGCGTGTGTGTGTGTGTGTGTGTGTGTGTGTGTGTGTGTGTGTATATATAGATATATAGATATATAGATATATGTCTCTTTCCTATGTTAATTGTTTATTATTAGATATTCCTCACTTTCAGATCAAAAGAATACATTTCTTTTCATTGTTGCACCTCACCACATTTGCATGACACAAATGTATTTTGGTACAAGATTGAAAACTATGGATAGGAGAAACTATCATGAGTGACCTGGAACACCGATGGGCCCCTTGTTTTCATCTCCCACGTTGTTTGCTGATGTTCATCAGAGACTAAATGTCTTTTTCTTTTGAGACGGCAAGATGAAGTTTCCTGGATGCCTGTTTCAGTTTATACCAACTGGCATTTATGAGATATTCGGAGCTTAAAGATCAAATCTGGAGTTTACTGGATAATCTAAATATATTCTTCCAGATGGAAAACAAGGAAGACACTTTTGATCCACGATAACCCAAAGTTGTTTTTTTTTTTTTTTCTTGGGAATAAACTGCCAGTATATCCCACTGCACGTGCACAGCTCTCAGCCTGTTTGGGCTTTATAGTAATGAATTTAAAGACAGGGCTGAAAAACCAAATCATACTTCATTACTTTAAAGTGCTAAACTATAACAATAAACTGTGTTTTCTTGTTTTTAAATTGAGCAGCAATTTGAATCTGGAGAATACATTTTTCTTTACACAACTTGTTCATTTTAGAGATTTTAACATATTTAATTTGCAGTTTTCGTCACTCAAACCTAAATTATTAAATAGCTTGATAATCTAAATCATGCCAGATATGTACAATAATGGGTTACAGTTGATTATGTCAAACTGACACACTCACAGGCTGATAAATAGCAGATAACTAGTCTTTATCATCAGAGGCCGATGGGAACTGTGGCCTTTTTTCTGTAGCAATGATAATAACATATATTTAAGATCATGATTAAGCAGCAGAAACAACAATCAGACAAGTAATAGGTTTTTGTAAAATTAAATATAATGATAGCTATAAGAACAACATGAAAAATGGGAAAAAAGAACACAAACAGTTCAGAACAACATATTAAAACAGAAAATGGATTCAAAGGAGCACAATTTATTAAAATGGTGGCAACACTCGACACTAAGTCAAGCGAATGTCACAAAGTTACTAAATCTGGAGGCTGACCCTGACCTGACCCTGAGAGAAAAAAAATTGTTAACCTTCTGTCTGACTTTTTGGAAAACCCAACAGACTTGGCAGAGGATCTGCGGCTGCGATGAGGCTCTTATGGTTCAATAGCTCTGATCACAGAGCCAAACTCTGGGAGCTTATAAAGGTGCAAAACCAGATCTCTATTAGCTTTGAAAGGAAATGTCCTAACAAAAGCGGTTGTGGTGCCGGCACCTTGAAGCTCGAAGAGATCTCGATTCTCTGAAAATGACTTTGTAAAAACAAGATTACATCAACAACTAAGCAAATGTTTCATTTTTGATGAATTAGCCTGTTTATTTCTAAATCTTCTCAATCTGTGTATTTCTTGCTGAGAGTGTGTGCGTATTTTACGAGTTTGTTTGTGTCTGTGGGTTTGTTTGTTTTTTGTTTTTTTCCATGGCTTGCCGAGCTGCTCAATTCTATTTTTAGCACAGTCGCTGACCTCACGGCCCTCCTGAGTCCCTAAGTGCGTATGGGACCAGGAATCTGGACAATCACTTTCCTCGGACACAAACACTTGCACACATCAGGGATGCGGCCTCACAGACACACTTCTTAAAATAAAATAAAAAAAACTGTGAAAGTGTGAGGGGGAAGTGAGATGTGCCAAACTCATTATGTGGCATGTTAGGACGACGCTAAATGGGGCCTCTTTGGTTTTTCTCCTCACTCTGAGGTCACTTTGTCCTTCCAGTGTGTACTGCAGATGAACTGAGCTCTGTGCCAGCGTTGAAATTCATTAGAGAAGCAAAAGTCAAAATGTGAGGCCACCTTGGTTGTTGAATGCCCTCCTAACGATTCTTCTGTTATAGACGTTTCATTATATTCACAGATTGGCATGCACACACACTGTATGCTTTGTGTGTGTCCCAGCAAATAAATACACACATTCATGTGTGCACTGTTGGGCTATGCAGATTAGAAACTCGGCCTGAACAAGACTAGTAGTTTTATTATTCTGCTATCAGTAACTGGCCCTTGATTTTGGTGCCTGCGGGATGGGTTACCATAGCAATGTGTATGACCTGAAGTCAAGTAGTCTCTTGTGTTGAGCCAAGCAAACTGACAGCCGGGGTCTGAATGTGACATTAGGAGACCAGAGCACCTCATAAATCTGTGGGAAGCCGAACGTGAAACCCAGCGGTGAGAATTCGCCAAGTCCGGGAATGAAATGGAAACACAGAAGTTCGTGCTCTCCCACAAAGGATGAAATGTTCAATTTGAAGCTCCGCGTTCACATGCCGGTGTGGCAGACCGGTGGCCTCCATTACCTGCTGCAGCGGTGACAAGCAATCAGTGTCTCTGAGGTGGTCATAATCTCATATGAGCAAGTCATGTTCTCTGTGCAGGGAAACAGTGAAAATGTGGGAATGCTGATTTGAATTTGGGTAATTCAGTAGAAAATAAAAACCCAAGCAAGAAATGTATTAAATCAAAACATGATATGATGATGTGATGAGATTGGAATGTGACATTAAATCTGTGTTTTTCCGTCCAGATGTACCATCCAGAAGGAGTGCGCTCAGGGGCAGTTGGCACGCTCTTGGATCAGCATGAGCGAAGGCCCCCAGCAGTGTCCGTCCATGACCCTGACACCCCCAGAGATCAGTATCGCTGCAGACATCAAGGTACAACTCACAGCTCTTTGTGTATTACAGCTGCCATCACATCCTTTACATAAGTCAAATAGATGTGATTGTTAATCTTTATAAAGCCGTGGCTGCAATGGGGGCAGTTTATTTAAGGCTGATGTCTCATGACTGCTTTTATAACCTGACACCTCTCACTATTATTGTCGAGCCTATTATTATGGCTCCCTGATAAAGATCACGCCTGTGCTGTTAGCTGCTGCAGCTCTCCGCACCGCTTGTCAGGGTGCAGCGACGACGGGAGCAGACGCAGACCGCGGTTCAAACAAAAAGTGATCTTTATTGAAGGTGCAGTCCAACTGAAACCACAGACCCAAAACTAATCCAAGGGGGATGACGGGGGGTTTTGAGGTGGGGTGAGAAGGAGGGACCAGGAGGGAACGGAAAGATTAAAGGCAGGTACAAACCAGGGTTTCTAGTCAGGTCAGACAACCGGAGTTAAACAGACTGACCAAAATAGACACAAGGACAAATGAAAATGTATTTACATAGATTAAAACCAGACTTGAAAACATGACCTGTAGATTAACACTCTCGACAAGTCTTGAACTGAAAACAGACATGACAAGATAGAAAAAGAAATAATAAACAACATAAAGGTTGCACAGTGAGATTGTCACCGGTTTGAATCTGGGTCAGCCTTTCAGTTTGGAGTCAGCATTGGTTTCGTCCCACTACAAAAACATGCATTTGAGGTTACTTGGTGACTCGAAGTCGCCCGAAGGTCTGAATATGTGTGCGTGTCTATGTTTGTACTGTGATGGACAGGCGACCTGTCCAACATGTTTTCAGCCTTCAACCGACAGCTGGGTCCAGCTCCACAGCCTTGAATTGGACAAAACGGTCTCGTAGATGAATAGCTGGCCTCAGAACAAAAACCAGGAAGGGCTAGAAGACAGGACAATAACATGACAAGACATGAAACACCACAACAAAAAGCACTATGAGGGAATCAAAGAGGAAAACATAAATCTCCAAAGCCACAAAACATGAGAACTGTGACGCAGCTTCAACCTGCAGCCTAACAAGATACATACGTCTCTACTTGTTTAGCTGTCTTTGTTCAGGCTCACTGCTCTAAGAGGAGCTCAGACTAAACAGTGACCCTCAACGCAAAGTCACATGGCTGAGGTCTGTTGTGCTAAACTGTGAAACACACAGCTGCCACGGAAACATTTCGCACCGAAGCATCCAACTACTTTTAACCTTTGATATTTAAGCACTATTGTGTTGAAGGTGCAGCATCGCTCAACACAGTTGTTTCCATGTTTAACCTTCTCACTGTAACTTGGCATGGCTCTGCTATTGTTATTTCAAACTGAATGTCCTGAAGCACAGAATCCCCAAGAACAAAAAAAACATGTAGCTGTCCAGATGGTTACAATCTGGACTGTAAGTTCTTTAATGTAAGAGGAAATGTCTCAGGGCTACAACACACATGAAATCATTTAATTTACTACAATGCTGAAGGTGCTGTACAATCTCTATCTCAATAAAAAAAAAAAAAATTCAACATGCAAACTGAAATAGATTTGTGCATCTATTGTTGCTGGATATTGCTGTAAACAGTTACGATGGAGGAGCTTCTCACACCTGAGACGAAAATTGCGATAAAGTCCTGATAGAGCCAAAACTGCTCCGAACCCCTCTGGAGGGAAAACAATCATATTCATGCGAAGAGAAAAGATGGTGGAACACATTTTTTTTATTTACTGTGTTTGCTTTTTCCTCTAAACAGTTCAGTTCCTTTAATGAACACAGCCCTGCACAACATTTGTAATGTGTTCGTGCAACCAAAACACTCTGAAGCTCAGCTGGAGTGAGGTTTCAGGAAGAGTGACACCATCGGCCCACACCATTACAACACACTTTGGATTCTGCTTCACTGGATCTTGTTCCTCATGAGGCTCCAGCCATTTGCAGAGGCATTGTTGTACGTGGGATCTGATGCAGCTGAATTAAATTGTAAACTTATGCACAACTTATTTTGATGGTGGGTGAGTTTGACAGAGTGTTTTCAAGGCAATAAAAAGTGGTTAAGAGACCGTCTGCCGATGTGTTGACTGCAAAAAAAAAAAGTTTTCAAAAAGGGGACATATTACAGTGCTGTTTGGGGTAACTGTCAGAAAATAAAAGGTCTTAATGTGCAGTGATGTTCTACGTTGAGGCGTGAGAGAGAGAGAGAGAGAGAGAGAGAGAGAGAGAGAGAGAGAGAGAGAGAGAGAGAGAGAAAACGTGGGTCCATATGAAAAGAAAGCAAAGCACTTCGATAAAATCAAAAACAGAAGGCTTGTTATCCACTTCAGTCCAACTTACACTTGATTCCCAGAAATTTTTGTGGCCTTTTCCCACTTGTGGAAAAGAACATGAGACTTTTCAACTAATACGAAAATCATGTTGGAAGATTTACACATGCAGACTGAAGGACGGTGATCTCCAACCTGCTTTAATGTGACGACTTTTAAAAGCGATCTAACTCCTTTAAACTGCATGTCAAGGACACCTCAAGTGTGGATTTTCTGACAGGCATCACATGTCAAAAAAAAAAATCTGTTCTTACTTATATTTTTGAAGGTGTTTTATATTGTAGTATTTCAGAAATTTGCTCTCCAGGGTGCCAGTCTGATAGTTTTAAACAGGTGAGTCACCACTGTTCCTCTTTATAGGTGTACTATCAAAACTATGTTTTAATTTATTCATATGCTCTTTCTGAAATATCTAACAAAAGGAATCAAGGTGGGCCGTATTTGGTGGTGTAGTGGTTCGCACTGTTGCCTCACAACCGTACGGTAATCCCAGTTTTAGTCTGAACTTAGGTTCCTTTCTGTATGGAGTTTCCATGTTCTCCCTGTGCTTGTGTTGGTTTTCTTCAGGTGGTCAGGTTTACTACCACGGTAAACCTTTTTCAAAAACATGGTCCGCATGATGATTGGGTGGAACAAAACCAGGCAATAACAAAAAACAGCATTTAAACTGAAGAACCCAAACGGCATGGCGAGCTGGCCAGTCAAAACAATAAAACAACAAACCATTGTGGGCCAGCGTCACCGTGACCAGTTTATGTAGTGTGCTGAATAACAATTAACTTGTTGAGACTTCTGTTGGTTCACAGTCAAGAAAGTGTATTGGGATGATGAGACATCGATTTATGCATGAAATGCAAATCACTTGCACTTAAAATATCATGATTTGCACAAACGCTGAATTTATTACAGATGTCAGGAAACAAAACTATGTTTTTGGAGCATTCAGTGGTTCTAAATGAAGGCTTTTGTGCAAATTACACTTCACATGCAAAACACTGCATTTGTACCTTCAATAGAATTCTATACTTCACCCCCAAAAAGTAATTTATTACTTTGACTTTTCAAAAGGTTTAAACATATTAGCACTCATAACTAAACTACATTTTGTTTATAATATTACTTCATTGTTACTTCAACATAATGACAGCTTACCTGCTTCGAACCATCATCGCTTTCTGAATTGCAGACCGACTTCACATCAGTTTGTTTTCTTAAATTGAATAGAAGTCTATTTATAGGTTAAAATACATACTTTTTTTGTACGTTGTTGAATCTATGTAACTACTATTCATAGTTGACTGCCCCTCTCTAACCAAGGAAGAAGATTTCCACACTTCAACTTGAGCGCTGGAACAAATTAGCATCTCCGTGACGTGCTACCTGTCATTAGAAGTGACACCTGACCCGACACCCACCGGTCAAATGCCTACGCACTCCTTCCATTAAACAGCAGCCACAGAGTTTGAAGAAGTGACCTACTTTGAGACCAATGTTCCCAACTGTCCACCCGTCACATTCCCTGCCAACACTGGAATTACCGTCATGCCATCCATCTGACTTCGATACTGCTTTGTCCAACTCAGTGCTGCGGCATCCTGAAGTCGATCTCTGCTGACTGTGGATGAAGCAGGATACAAACCGTACAGCTTACATACAATTTAGAGTCACTAATTTACCTTAAATGCATGGTTTTTTTTGTATTGTGGATGAAACCAGATGACACAGAAAACCCGCAGGTCAACTAAACTTTCTATGTCGTCGTAAAATGACATTTTCAAAAACTAAAATACACCATTTTTTGAGAGGACGATCGCTTTTTAAGGCAGACCCATTCAGCAGTCTGTACTAGACTATTATAGCTTTAGAAAAATCAGGAGAAAATGGATTTGAAAAGTGATTGTGACGTTGAAACCTGGGCAAGGGTCAACTGCATGATCAGTTCTGCATCATTAGACATAAAGACATTTATGGCGAGAAGACTCGGAGAGAAAACTCCTCTGAGGCCAAGCTTTTAACCCGGCAGCTTGTAGGGTAAGACCAACCAGCTTCCCTGAACACACCCGACCAGAGGGGCTTATATGGACCCATCATACTCCGATACCACCGCGGCATCGCTTTGAGCGGAGGAGGCAGAAACGGAAAGACAGACAGAAACCCACAAACACATTGAGGAGATTAATGATGCATGAAATCACAAGACCTAGGGTTGTAACACTGATTTTAATCAAGCTTGTCAGAATAATATATTGTGGTTAAAAGAGCACCTGCATCAGACTCGCAGGGCAGGCTGACATGCAAACTGTTGTTTTCGGTAATTTCTTCCAGTCAGTATATCAAGTAACGGGAAGATTGCAATGCGATAATTAGCTCACTGAAATCTGACACTTGGAATAGACACTATTTGACCTTTAATTACAGATCATAATTAGACGAGAGTCAGAGACGACAGGTCCTTAATTGGTTCATTAATTGTGGATATTTGCTTGTCATGAAGGTCACTGTGGTCGGGGCTGCCGCTGCCGCCTGATCTAAACACAGGAAACTCCGCTCAAGTTTGTCTCCCCACAAACAGGAAGCAGCAGTCAGGACGTCAGGACGTCAGGAGCCCCGGCCAGGAAATGATCAATTCCAATGAACAATAGAGCAGATCTGTGAGGCATGTGCAGACATGCCGCTGGCCACTTCATCTTCTACCTGCTGAGCTCGGGAAGATGTCATCTCACTCTTCCTCCCCGCCTAACAATCCTCGCCTCGCTTCCTCATCCTCCCTGATTTTTTTTTTATCACACTGAAATCATTTAGCTGAAATTCAGACATGTCTGTGAGGTGTTATGTTTCTCATTATATGTCTGTCATACTTAATCACAGACCCAGATTTAGACGTGGAGGTAGCACCGCACCATCTGTTTCTTCATTACACATTAGATTCTCCATTTCCAAAACTCCTCAACAATCTAGAAGTCAAGCCTCCACTGTCTGCCCTCCATCACTGGCTAATTGTACAGAAACCGGATTGAAATGCACGTTCACGAGCACGGGGGAATAAAATTTCTGATTCAGTTGCAAGCTGTTGTTCATATTCCAGCATCTGTTTTTATTGCAGGACGTTGGCATCCTGATAAACGGCAGCGTTCCCGACCTGATCGGCTCCAGGGTGGAGTGTGAATATGGCCCGGGTGTCTCCACCGACGCCACAGTGCACCTGGACTACGGCACCGCTCAGATCCAGACCTGCCCCCTGCTCCCTCCAGACAGCTTCCAACCAATCCCCCGCGGCACAGGTGAGACTCCAGACAAGCGCCCATGTGGCTGTTTGCCAACAGGTTCCCACGCAGCCATGGTTATTCAGCTTTTCTCCTATGAGAACAAATGTAATTTCCCTTTTCATCTTTCAAAATGCAGCCGGATGTCTTGCTGTCTAGTTTGTGTTATGACAGCGATACCATCTCCATTGCTTGACACATGCAATGTTGTCTACATTCCTTTGTTCCTCCAGATCATCTGACTGTTTCTGTGGCGATAAAAGTGAATGGCACATCTGTGGTATCAGGCAGCTTCATCATCTACGACTGCGAGAGGACTGGAGTGATACACCCCAAGACGTCGTGAGTCACATTCATTGTCACCACGGTTTATCTCAAATTCTTCATTTATTCAGATTTAATGACTCTTGGCCGACTTACAGCATCGCCACGAATTCCCTCCATCCACAGTCAGGCAATTAGATCCAGAGATGGAAAACTCTTTTACTAAAGCACCGTGCAATCCATCCATCCATCCATCCATCCATCCATCCATCCATCCATCCATCCATCCATCCACCCACAGGGTAAACATGCAAACTCCATATAGAAAACCCATCCAACCCAGATTCGGACTGCATTTTCTAACTGTGAGGCTAAACTCTTATCCGCTACAACACTACATGGTCTCTGTTGTGAAAGGACGTGAAAGGACGGTTTTCAATTAACAGCAACATCTGAAATAACTTTTTTTTTAAAAGATCACCCCTGCGAGTCGCAGACTTTCATTTTTCCGACCCCTTTACCAAAAAGCCCAGTCTGTGGTCTCTTGTCACTTTTCAGAAAGCTCACAGTCATTAGCCGCTCCACCAAAGAGTGAATCCGGCTCTGAAAAATGACATAAAAGCCTTTACATTCTCCAGCGCCGCCCCCCCCAAACTACTCCTCAACATCAATAGAAATTTATAAAGCAATTTTTTTATTCCCGCGGAAAACCAAATTAATCATGTCTTGACCCTTTGGATTGATCTTGTGACTCTGTGTGTGTGTGTGTGTGTGTGTGTGTGTGTGTGCGTGTGTGTGTGTGTGTGTGTGTGTGTGTGTGTGTGTGTGTGTGTGTGTGTGTGTGTGTGTGTGTGTGTGGGGTGGGGGGGCGTGGTAGCCACTGGACTACTGAAGACACATTAACGAGTTACAAACTGTCTCCACACAGCAGAGCTTCAGTAAAATGGGAGTGAAGCGCTGATGTATCAGTAATAATCTAATTATGAGAAATGTACTCGTATATCACTCATGTGAGGCTTCTTGTTTCCTTAATGAGCACTTCAGCTTTAATACTGTAGCTACGATCTGCTATTAATGTCCATGCATGTACTCTGACCCAAGTCAGATGCCAGTTGCAGGATTTCTACCCTGAGTAGTGAAGTATTATTTCTTTATATTTCGTCAGGAAGCAGACCTGGTTACACTGCTCGGTTCTCAATGTCATCACAGATCCTTCAAAGTAAACCTTCCGTAATTACACATAAATAATAATAAACTTGAATTATGCTGTTTCCAAAACATAGTCAAAGTCCTAGTGAGCCTCTTTTCAAATGTCCATTCAGAGCTGAAGGGTGGAAGCGGTGTCTGCCCACTTTGCTCATAACCTCTTCCTCTCATGTTCTCTCGGCTGCTTTCTATTTAGGCCTCAGCGGGTAAATACTGCCGACATGGCCTCTTGGAGGGCCTATTGTGTGTTTGGCTTGCTCAGGGTTTCTCAGTGCAGGATCAAATGTAGGATTAATATGCTGTAAATGCTAAGCCAAAGGAAATTAGACGTGTATGTCTGGCCGATCCTGTCGATGTTTGTTTTTGTGAAGGACTGTGACTTGTATGGCCCGGTCACAAAGAGGGTTTTCACATATCTGGAGGCCATCCAGCTGGCTTCCTTCTGCATGTTGGACCATGTCAGAGGATCCACTTTTATCTGATTGGCAGATCTGCAGCTCAGCGGGCCATCAACGGGTGTCTGTGTGTGTGTGTGTGTCTCTGCGTGTGTGTGTGTGTATGTGTGTGTTTGTGTTTAATTCAAAAGCGCTTGGGTTTGTCCCTTTTGTTCACTTTTTGAAAGCACTTTGGAGGTGTGAAGACAGCAGTTGCAGGTACATGTGTGCAAGACTGCACCCAATATGTGCACGTGGCCTCGGTGCTCGGCGAGGTCCATGAGTGTGAAATTAGACGGCGGTTTGTCGAAGGTGATAATGAGCAAAGTGCCATTCTCACAGGATGAGCAATGTGCTGCAAAGTGTGGAACTGCTATACTCTATCTGATTTTAATCACCGCATGCTGCTATTTTTTTTTTTTTTTTTTTGATATAATCCCTAAAGAGAGTCTTATGAGCCACTTGTTCTCCATGAAACCAAATAGCAGAGCCTCTTTGTTTGGTGCTTTAAGAAAAACCTGTCACTCAGATTTTTCACATGTTATTAGATCCTGATTCCTGAACATCTGTACAAACAGCCAATGTCATAAGAGAAGCTTTGCGAAGGCACTTTACTCCTCATTTATTTGACGGAAAATCTGTCACCACATTTCGCTTCAGTGTACGAGGACAATAAAAGTTAAAAAACTGGCAGTGGTGGAAATTTTCAATCAAGGATGTCGTTAATTACCTTATGCAAAACAAGGTTAGATGATATCATCAATGGGATTCTGGATCTCCTGCCAGAGTGATCAACAATGAGCCAAATTTGGAGCCGCAATTAAATTCATTATCTATTAATCTGCTATTTTTTCCCCCAATGAATAATTAGTTACGGGTGTGGTCAGAGTGGTGACAGTCAGACATCAAAAGATGCCGACTTTACTATCACTTCAGGCAAAGAGAAGCAGCAAATTCTCTGGAATTATTTATCAAACTAGCCACCAGTTCACTTTGTCTTCATTAACTAATTGAATACTTAACTTAAAGGCTTGATAATTTCATGTTTTTATTCCTACTTCCTTCTTCAGCTCATTGATTAATCAACTTAACACTGTGGTTTTCACATTAAGGGCCTCCTATGTGGGCGTTCAGGGAGGCACAACAGCAAGAGACAAAGCACAATATTTTATCCTTCAATTTTGCAGAACAAATGAAAAGAGATAAACAGGCTAGACATATTTTAATAAAACACATCTTTAAAACTGAATGTAGTTTAAGTGTCACTGAGATGAACGATTTAATAAACCATCATTGGGCGAGGCTTCAATCATCCCAAAAGCTTAAAGGATGTAAAACGTACTCCAAGATATTCATAATGGTCCTAAAATAATCAACTAAACATGAGGAAACAACACAATGTCAGGTGAGGCCAGCATGCTAGCACCTAATAATAATAATAATAATTAGATTAGATTAGATTAGAAGCTTTATTGTCATTGTACATAGTACAACGAAATTGCGGTGTAGCTACAAAACACACAGTAGACATACAATAGAACACAGGCAGCCATTCTCAAATTCAGCATTGCATTCATCTCAGCAGACACACCATATATACAGAATAACTTAAACATTCACACACACATCAGCTCTCACACAGACCCGCTCACACACACCCAAGGACATTGGTGCAGTAATGTAAAAAAAAGTTAAAAAGAAACAACCGGTAATAAGTTACATAATAATAATAATAATAATAATAATAATAATAATAATAATAATAATAATAATAATAATAATAATAATAATACTTGTATCCTATATGAGGATTGTGTGTTTCTGGCATCTAGTCTGCTGTTGATCCTATAAGAAGAAGATAAGTTACAGTAGTGAGCAGCAGTTTTGGGAATAATGCTCTAATGGCAAAAATAGCTGCATTACAGAAACACCGTAGTAAGTGATAACACAGTCAATATATGACTGTAATGAGGCTATTGAAACAGTGAAGAACTGTTTCTCTCTCTGTCCTCCTCAACTCTTAACATTAGCAGTAGTCAAAGCTTTTATTTTAATGATTACAAGTACCCTGAACTCCTATTTACTGGTGGAAGTGTTCTTCATTAATCCTGAATTAAGACGTCTGATTGTCTGTATTCACAACACTTGTCATAATTTACCAGCACTTTTTTCTTTCTTTTGCAAATCTTCAGTGTCGTTGCTTCTACTTTTTCTCTTTGTCTCAAGAAGTGCTCACATTCAGATTACAGATCATCATCAACTGAATCACTGATGTGACTTCAGTGAAAGTTGAAGTGGGTGAAACCTTCATTACAGTGAACCACACAGTGCTGACAGCTCAGCTGACGTGTCAGAACAACACTACAACAATGCAGCTCTGTGAAAAACATCATCAACACATCCTAATGGACAGAGACAATTAAAAGTGAAGCAAGAGCTACTTTTCCAGGTAACTAGCAACTATAGTTCTTGGGTCTTAGTGAAGTGAGTCCTCTAATTTCTACACCAATACCTAGTTGCAGTAATCAAGTTCCCTTTGACTTGCGCCACACTGCTGAGCAGTAGGAAACAGTTATTGTTTGACCTATAATAACAAAGTCTGAGAACAGACAGGATGTGAGAGTGACTCACTCAACACACGTACCGGGCCCAACATTACTCAAATCTCACACGTTAAACAGTTAACCATCCGAGTCTATCAGCATTATTAGCTGCACTTTCCTACGCTGTTATTACAAATATTTATAGCACAACATTGCTTAGCTCAGCACACACAATGAATAAAGGGAAACATCCGTCTCCTCAGGCACATCTGCTCAAAGACTTACATCATCTTGAATCAATCACCGCAAAAACACAACCACCCTCGTCGACTGGCCGCAGTGTCTCAGATACATCACTGAACTGCCAGAGCTAAAATCCAGCAACGTGTTTCGAGAAGTTTGTGCATCCCTTTAAATCTCGCAGCAAATACTATGGAGGAAAAGCACCATCATGTGTTTTTGTGTGAAATATCAAATAATTTTATATGGATTACACAGAAGGTGATATCAAGCACCAGTTGGCACGATTTTTTTTTTTTGGGGGGGGGGGGCGATATTAATGTGTGTGTTTGTGTGTGAGTGTGTTTGGATAGTTCTCCCTCGACGCATCTCGAACCGTCACTTGGCAAAGTGTTAATGACAACCAGACGAAAGCATTCCAGTCTCACCACTCAGCCCAGTCGGACAAACACCTAACCTGCCCTCTCACTCCGCTCCTCTCACCCGCTTTGTGTGTCACAGCTATGCTCACACTCCCAAACGCACACACTCCTTCTGCGTTTTATTTGCTTTTTATGTGTCTCGAGTTGTGGCACGTCTCCTTTCTCACTCTCTTCTTTTCCTCTTTCCTCGTCTGTCTCTGTACGTTTGCCCCCCCCCCCCCCCCCCCCCATCCTCTTCTATCTCTCTCCGTGAAACTGATCTTTTCGTCCGTGTGTATTTCTGGTTGACAGAGATGTGATTGAGGATGTGTGTTTAACCGCTGTGTCCACTCAGGGGCCCTGAGAGTGAGAGCCCGGCTGTGTATTTAGTGTCTGTGTGTGTGTGCCTGGTCATTATGACTCGGGGTGGGCAGTTTCACATAGTATTTACTGTCAGTGTTAAGTCAGGCGCAGAGAGGGAGTGTGTACGTGGGTGGTGATGCCGGAGAGGTGTTTTAGTGGAGCAAAAAAGGGGAGTCAGGAAAAACAGTTTAAAAAAAAAAAAAGCTGCAGTTGATAAGAGCCTTAAGGAGTCCGTCTGGTTTTAATCAGATCACACACACGGTTTCAGTTACGTCGCTGCATCTTCTTACACCCACTCCACCCCACACCATCCAGAGACCCCCTCGGAGTGCGGCTATCACTGGAGGCACTATCATTCCTGGTGTGGGACATCTGTCTCTTCCCGGAGGCGACTCAGTGACACACTCCCCTCACACACATACTGTACAGCAGAGGTGTTTCACTCCATCTGGCAGATACACGCACACTTTTTAGTTCTCCATCCACTGCAGGCATGAATACCATTTGTATCCCGGAGCGCTTACCCTGTTTTATCTTAATGACACCTCTGTGAACATTTTCCATCTCGAATATCTACTGCACCATTCGGGACCTGCAGCTGTGGTGATGGCAGGTGAACTCATCCGCCTCCTAATTGGACACCCTGACTCAGATGTTACCGACACTGTCCGATCAGATCCAGAAGCAAAAAAAAAAAGTGCTCATAGTTTGAGGTCAATGCAATTTCAGTCATAAGCATATAGCACCAGTTACAGAATGACCATTTCATAGGACTTTTACAGGGAAAATCCAACAAATCATTCGGTGATAGTGAAGAGGAAAACCTCCCTTACTTGAAACCTCTGCGGACTCAGAGGTGGCAGCTTTTCTGCTGCATCTGTTGGAGGTTAGGGGTTATTAAAAGAGACACTGATAGGATAGAGATAGAGCGCAGTGATGGGGGGCAGGTGGCACAGATCATACATTTCTAGTTCTGTCAGAAATCCTTCAGGAAGGTACAGAGAGACGAGAGCACAGACTACAGACTGAAGGAGAGAGACATGAAATGGCGACTTATGAATGTGTGGAGAAAAGGAAAAAAAAACATGGCATTAAAGGTATTTCAGCGATCGATCACCGATAGCAATGTAATCTAGAAAATGGTTCAGGGTGATGTGAGCCAGCAAAAATGTTAAGGCTTATCTAATATCCATGCTTTTCAATATTAAGTCTCCAGTTCCTAAACTCCACGGTAACAAATAGTTGCACGTTTGCAAAGTTCATGGCCATCTTCGCTCCAAGCAATCCAAACCTACAGCAGGTAAACTAAAAATGGTCCCATGAAAAGATGTAAAGCATCAAGTTTTGTGGAAACGTCTTTTAATTATGTGTTTATCATAATCAAATAGCCACAAGACACGGAGAATGTAGATTTAAAAATGATTGAATCATTGTCTTGTATAAAATACTCAAACTGCATGATATGACTTCTGTGTATCAAGAGGATGAAGTTAAATAGTGTAAAATAATTACTGATGATCAGGAGAATGTGTGGTTATTTTCGGAGATATATATTGAATATATATAAACTATAAGACATATACAGACACTCTTAATGTTTGCAAAAACATTTCTATTTCTGCGTGTCTCAGAGTCACCTCGCCCTTGTTATAATTTATTCTCAGATTTTAGACTTATAGTCACGAGTTTCTATTATGTATGCACACATTTGAATTTTTCATGCAAATTTCCTTAACAAGTTAACAAAGGGTGATTTAAACACTGCTACCTTTGTGTTGGCTCACAATATGCACTATGCTTTACATCCCCTCTTATTCATATGCAGAGTTGCTTCAGTCCATTGTAGTTATATTACGCTGCCAGTTATGGGAAGGACTCTGCAGATTGTATAGAGAGCAGAGATGATGTGATACATTATGTGATGGGTTTAGTGGTTATTACTCATTCTTAAAGGCTGATCTCTGACACCATCCAGCTGCCGGTTGTGAGCACAGCTGCAGCTGCTCCGGCTGGCCATGACGGCTGAGGGTGGATATATGGCTAACGCTCAGAATTGCTGCTGCTGCAGTTCATCCTGTGGCACGGTGGAAAAGTCCAGCTGTTATTATCTGAACCTGTGGCGCTCCTGTGACAGACGTGTTATCGACACACCTCATGAGATCAGGAGTGCAGCGGCTCCCATACAACCGGCAGACAACCAGCACTGCTCGCACACAACCTCTGCGTGTAGTCTGTGTCATACCTATTAAAAACAAACGTGTCACAGCCAGAGCAATAACAACCAAAGCACAGCAACGACTTCAGCCACACACTGACAGATATGTCATCCTGAGGCTGCAGTCCTAATCAGAGCCACAATCTGTCTCAGCAGCGGTTAGTGAGAGAGCTGCAAACCTGCAAACCTGCTCCACCTGCAAATTACAGCCCACATCGTAGTGCCTCTGTGTTTGTGTCCACACAAGTTTGCTGTTGGATTTGCACAGGTTGCTCTGATCAAAAAGTGATTAATCTAATTCAACTGGTGGAGCATGGCGGTGTGGTGTGAGCCTCTCTTTCTTCACAGCAAATATAATCCCTGGTTTGAGAGCAGAGGGGGGCTGTTTGCACATTCTCCATGTGCGTACATGTGTTTTCCCTGGGTCATGTTTAAGGTTCATTATTAATTGTTGAGTTCTGGAGCCTCAAAATGCATGTTCTCCTGGTGACTGTATGGGTTTTCTCGGGACTCTGGCTTCCTTTCACAATTCAAACACAAGGTTACTTGTTGCTCAATTGCCTGTGTGTGTGGAGATGATTGTGTCATTGTGTTAATGTTTTGTACTGGCAACCTGATCTTTGCCTAATTTTAGCTCGTATAATCTCCAGGTTAACTTACATCAAATCTTGAAATGGAAGCTGGATGGATAAAATGTATTGAATTTAAATTCATTATTTTGAAATATAAATAAATATATACATTTTTCAAACTGGTAGTTGCAAGTGGTGGTAGTACTCATGAAAAAAAACTCTCGTACTGCAGTAATCATTCTCTTGGGATCAGGGGAATGTAAACATTGTTTTATCGCTGAAGTCACCCTCAAATTGATTCCCATACAGACCATTCAGTCATTCTTTTGTTAAGAGCAGGCTGCTCTTATTCTCCTCACTTTAATCACCAGGTGGCAAGGCATGGGAACTTCAATTCGAACATTTATTCACCAACAAGGCGACAATACTGTGTTCACACAGCTGCTCTGCTAACTATGCGGTGTGCTCCAATTCAATTCAACTCAATTCTATTCTATTATATTTCTATATTGCCAAATACAACACAGTGGTCTCGAGACACTTCACTTAATAGAGTAGAAAAATCAAACGGAGCCCATATGAGCGAGCATCAGGGAGAGATGGGGGGGAGGGAAGAGAAAAATCCCCCTTTTTAACAGAAAGAAACATCGAACAGAAACATAGTCAGGCCTCTCCTGGTTGTGTTTGGGGAATTTTCAAAGTAAAAGCCAAAGGATAACAGCCAAGGAAACATATTCCCATAACCCAAAGTAACCTTGCTTTCCCCTTTCACTTTAAACAAACAGAAAAAGGCTTCAATGTGCTGTAATTCTGTCATTCTGAGTCTCAAGACTCAAATATCTCATAAAATTGCCCGGTCCTGCCTGTGTTAAGTGTTTATATCTTAACCTCCTGAGTAGAAACAGAAACACAAATTCTCTGACAAATATTTTTAACTCATTTGAATGTCTCCAAAAGGTTATATGGAAACACATTCCTCAGCTCATCAAGAGCCCGCATAAGCCCTTATTATCGTTCGAGTGGCCAATAGAAGAAAACAGCCCAGTGTGCGCGTGATTCTCCAGTGTCTAGTCATCATCTTCAGTGTCACACACCCACTCTCTCACTCACTCCTCGCTGTGCACTCACTGTGCAATATCAGCAGAGTTTTCTTTTCATTCATTTGGCCCTGTAGAAAAAAAGAGAAAAAAAAAAACCCTTGCATGCAGCCGGCGACAGATGGAAGCCAGCGAAACAGCCTCCTGTCCGCCCACAGTTTGCAGGTCAGGCGGCTCAAACTGAAGAGTTGGGGGGTGGGGGGGTAGGGGGGTAGGGAGGGTGGGGGGTTCTAAAGCAGTCACCTATATTTAACTTTACACACCACAGTGGTGCAGGAGCAACCTGAAAAATACACACAGCGCCGGCTTATATCACTATTATCATGAGTATCATAGTGGTGCTATACTTCATCAGGGTCTTTCTGTGTCTCAATGAGCTTCCTATAGGTCCTCGGGCTTTTTTCTGCAATCCAAAGAATGCTTGTTATGTTAATAGGGTTGGTCTAAAGTGCCCATAGTTGTGATTGCACAAGTGGATGGATGGATGGATGGATGGATGGATGGATGGATGGATGGATGGATGGATGGATGGGTGGATCATATCAATATCGCACCATGATAATAACCTGATAATACATTTTGTGATTAATACTGTCATGTGATGGATAGTTGCAAACAATAATGCAGGATAAACTGACTCGTTAATATCAGCTGTAGCAAAACGTGTCGAAACTCTGCATGTGTTGTTTCTTTTTCTCATGAAGTTGCATAAGGCTCCTTTAAAGGCTACTTTATACTTGTGTTATTTAAGGACCAAAGCTATCAGGGCAGCATTGCCTCCTCTAAATGCTTTCTGACTACCCTACCCTGTCTGTGGCTCTCAGCCTTAAGCCTATTTGTGACAAATCTTCAAAACCCGGTCACAAATATATAGTTTCCCCTTTAAGAAAGAAAAAAAAATTTAATCTAATTTTCTAAATCTGGCCACTGCAGTTTTAGAAAACATCTCCCAGGCTGCTTTATAGTCCAGTGGGTATACAACAGGAGGAAGCTATATATGGGCTAAATTCAAAACAGACTACAACTGTTTGCGTTAGTCATAATGAAGAAGCACATCATCTGGCGCTGCAGTATGGCTCATTAATGCCTTTTTGAAGATGCTGGTCAACAGTAAACATGAACAACACAAATAAATAAGATGTGTCAGGCTCTGGAAACACATGCTGTACTTGTTAATAGGATCAATTTTATGTAGGCTTTGTTCTTTTAACGTGGATTTGTGATCCCCTGACCTATTTAAGAATGATTCAACGTATACATGTCTCTTTAATACAAAAACAGCTATCTTCAGTTGTCAAAATAGCCACGAGTCACTCCCACCCAACAGTTCATTAAATGCATCTTTAACCTGTAACTACATATTGGTTCGTCTTGAAACAGTGAGCAGGAATAGTAGGAAGTCAACAAGCTGCTGAACGACTTACTTGCCAAAATTGCTTCACGTAGGCAGCGTAAAACTCTATCTAACAGAGATAGAAATAGGAGAGACAGCATGCGCACACACGCATCGGCAGTTCACAGTCTGAGCGTTTATGGAGAAGTGCTTTGTCTCATCTCAGCAGATTCAGCCCAGTTTGACCTCTCTGCTGTCTGTATTGTAACTGTGAAATGAATGTGTCTGCTCCTCTGACTAATCATTACTTCCTTTTATTAAAGCTAAACTTTGATGCCTGTAATCAGCTCGACCTCACAGTTTATGTTGAATCGGAGTGGGCCGCCGAGTCATCTTTTGAAAAAGAGGCTGTATTTAGTGCACGGGAACAGATCACAGGGAGATGCTGCGCTAGGGGGAGAAAAAACATGCCAGCTCTGGCAACGTTTCTTAACTACCTCCACGTTTGTGTCTTTCCATTCATGTCAGATGTGTGAGCTGCCTGAGCACCAGGTGGAAGTGTTACTGGGATCCGGAGAATCACCTCTGTGTCCCCAGTAAAGATGACTCAAAGCCCAGCCTGCTCGAGGTGAGTAATTCTCCTTTTAATCCATCAACTAAACACTGCCTTCAGGAGCGCAAAGCACTAATATACGTCTAGTTGGAACCTCAGACGTAATCCAGACTCTGCTGTCCACAAAGTGTTGTATAATGATCTGGGTGCCGACGAGTTAGGCAAGAGCAATCATGTGGTAATTCACAGTGAGGTTACGCGTCTCAACTCTAGTGTGTAGCAATGTTTGAGCCAGTTATAAAATCTCGGGAGACTCTGGTTTTATAGACTCATAACAAGATAATGTGCCATTTTAAAACCCCTGTGACCTGCTCTAAAGTTTCTCTTTTTGGCATTTTTGTGTGGCCGGGTGGACTCACAATCACAAATTGAGCCCATGTTTGTGTTATTTCTAAATGTCAGCTCTGCCTGATGGCAGCAATGAGATAAATGTACTGCTACGTTTTCAGCTATGGTTTTGTATATCCCTTCATTATAAGTAGACGACAGTACAAATGGATTATGTAGATGTATGTTTTCCAATCTATACTTTGTGACAGTGGGAAATACCCTAACAAGCAAACATACAAGAAAGTGTGCACTGCTTGGCACAAAGAGCATGAAATGCCAGCAAAAGTGGACGACGCATCCAAAAGTAGTGCAGCCTCACTGAAACCAATTAAATCTCCCCAGATACGAGCATCCTTTGGACATTTCCCTGACATCGTCAAGTCTTAGTCAGCCATTATATTATTTCTGTCGCCTCTGGAGCTTTATGGTGGAGCCAGATCTCATGGTCTGCGTGGCCCAGCAGACGCTGGCCCTCAGGGCAGGAGGCCTGACTCCACTCGCTCACAGCGCTGGTCAGACAGGAGAGACAGAGGATGTGACTCAATCTGTTTATCACGTCCGCACAAGTAAACTTCCTAATAGTTTGATAAGTGATCACGTGAAGCACACTGAGACTTTTCAAAGTGAGAAATCTAGCTACAGTATATAACTTTGGCATGTTTACCAGTTATTCTGAAATTAGTGGCGCAGACAGTTACTGTTGTGTTCAACCGCTGTTTATTTTAAAAGCTCCTCTTTAATTCTTAATCCTGTTAGAGCATGAAAGATTCCCCATTGTAAGTTCGACTAACTCTTTCTCGGGCACTCATTGAAATCCTTGCAAATTGGAAAATTCTACCATTTCTTTTTTTCATTTACTCTATTGGCTTTTTGAAAACAAGAAAAACAATCTTAATTTAAGGTCTCATCTGAATACCATATTTTTATTGGCTCTGTAAAAGTTTACGCACTGGATATATTTAACATACATATTTGGTTTCCTACAATATAGTGTGTTATTTGCAAAAAAAAAAAGTAAATATGAGGGGTTTTTTTGGCTGCATTGCATATTTGAAAATGAACATACTGTAAGTTGCAGTAGTGCAAAATGCTGATCCAAATAGGGAGCAAAACACAAAAGTGTTTTATTGTGAGTGTGAAGCAGGAATGTTTTCTACAATTCCTAAAATTAGCTCAATGTCATGCACTACTTTACTTAGTTCTGAGGTCAGAGGAAGCAAGGCAGAATTTAGTGGATATGGTCACTGGCTGATAAAGGGTTAATATTGGACCGTATCCTGAGACGTTTCCGTTCTTCTGTTGTCTGCATGTTGTCAGATTATCTCCGGTGTTTTGTTGCTGCTTCTTGTCGTTGTCAAGAGTTCATAAATTTGTTTCCTCTTCCAAATGACTGCTGCAGCTTCAGAAGAACTTAATAAATAAACAAGTCATTGAGCTAATGTGTGGCATTATTAGAACTATGGGAAACAATTAAAAGTAAAACAAAAGGTACTATCCCAAATTATTGATTACATTTAATTGCTAGTAAATAGTCAAATAACTTTGATCAAGTACAAGGTGCCAACACAACACTGTTAATAAATAACAATCGACTTGTCATTTTGTAGTGTCTTTGTGTTTGATTGGAACCGTGTTTGGTTTTTATCAGAAGAGCCGCAGAAATAACTGAAGTCAAAAAGATTTCCTAAAACAAATACAATGAATCCTCCTCAGACAGGCTGTCCCGGCTCCCACAATTCAGACAAACAAACATTTGAAAGCACAGGAGGCTTGTGCTTTTCAAGTAGCTTTCTGATTTCCAATTTTTCATGTTCTTTTCAAACATGACAAAAGCTTTTTGAGATGAAGGTTATGAGGACATGATGAGGTGGGTTGTTCCTGTTCTGCTGAGCCCATCATCGCGGTGTCCGGTGGGTCTGTTTTTCCAATCCCTCGCCGTCTCTCTATTTGAAGCTATTGTTGTTTCCCTCAGAGCGAGACATCACCCTCTCATTTCCTCCTCCTCCAGATAAACAGGACAGGTATTTTGGGTTGCGGATGTGTGAGATGGAGCTATTGTTTATACTTTAACTCCTATTTGTCTCTTCCTGCCCCCCAACACCCCGCCCCACCCCACCCCAGAGCTCAGCTTCCTGCCCCAGCCTGGTCGCCGCAGAGGTTTCTCCATCGCCGTCGGGAATGGCCCAAGACTTCACTTTAACCCTGAGCAACATCCAGGAGGTATGGCAGACTGCCTCCAGTCACGGAGCTGGACTTGGACTTTGTCCAAAATGCATGTTGTGAAAATGATTGGAATAAAACAGAAGCATATGGTGTGTTTGCTTCCAGCAGAGTTAAAAACAGATGGATATTTTGTGTGCTGTGATTTGGGTCAATGAGTGAGTAAAACCTGAGCCTGGGCGATCTCCGGGCTGTGAGACAGGGATGGAAATGAGGGATGAGCGAGGGTATCTTTATGCTTATGTTGCTCGCTGCTCAGCTGTCTGGGCCCACCACGTCTCCGGTATCTGACTGTGACGAGCTGAGTTGTGTCTTCGTCAGCACGCCGTACAATGTGCAGTCAGGTGGAGGCGGCGCGGGCGGCCGGGGCTTCATTTCCCTCACATTTTGAATTCGACTCGTCTATTCGCATCAGTGTCTCAAACTCCCATTGTCATTCTTAATCCACTCCGAGAGAGTGCAGCACCGATCCTGCATCCTTGATAAGGACGCAGCCGGGATCTGTTCAAAATTCCTGTGCTGTCGAGTTGCCAGGCGTGGTCAGTCACATGCCTAACCCCTGCCGTCCCCTCAAGCCATCTCCCGGTGTGTTGCTATGGTGACAGACATCGAGTCACATACAACATACATACACACACGCGCACGCACGCACGCACGCACGCACGCACACACACACACACACACACACACACACACACACACACACACACACACACACACACACACACACACACACACACACACACACACACACACACACACACACACACACACAGACAGACAGACAGACAGACAGACAGACAGACAGACAGACAGACAGACAGACAGACAGACAGACAGACAGACAGACAGACAGACAGACAGACAGACAGACAGACAGACAGACACACACACACACACACACTTCCTCAGGGCAGCACATGGTGTGATTGGCCATTCAGTCATACTGCTCTTAATTCTCAAAGTTTACACAAACTGACGCGTATGAATAATGTGTTCATCCTGCCGACGAGTCAGCAGAGCCAGGAAATGTGCTGTCAGTCAATATTGTTCCCATCGTCCGTGTTGCTCACATCCCTTTGGAATTACTGATCACGGCTTGTTCCCACACGTTCAGGAAACAGACTTCCCATTAATATCGCAAACGTCTTTAAAGTAAAAGCAGGTTTTAGGCTGAAATATTACAAATGAGCACACAGTCGGTGTAGTTGTTACAAGGCCTGGGGTCAAATTAAACATTTTAAAACAGATATTTAAAAAAACTGATACGGGCAGACATTTTTCTTTTACTGGACCGAGTGTTTATATGCAGTCATACTATCGATCAGCCAGAATCAAATCTAAACCATTCTCCTGCTGTGATAGACTGTCATGAGTTTGGATTCAACTTAAAGTGAGTTTTTCTTTGAGGGGGGTGGTATTTGCATATCGGCACAAACAGGTATGTGTTATGAGTCAGCTGTGAAATAAATGCTAGGTTATCATTTCAAAACTTTATTGGTTGATGTTTTTAGAGGAAATATTCATTTAAGCCGCGAAAAATAATTCATCCGATGCAAGAGAGGCTGAAAAACAATGATTGGAGAAGCACAACTATTTCCCAGCATACCTTTTTTCCTCAAAAAGGAATGGGTATGATTATTATTTTCTTTTAAATACAGTATTCTTAATAAAAAAAAATAATGTAAGAAGGACGAATCAAAAGTTAAAAGATGTGAAATAGTCTCTGACGTGTAATTGGCGAGTGAAGAATAGAAACTGTCCATCTACAATAAATTTAAAGCATCATTGCTTTTACCTCAGTCACATAATAGTACTCGTAAGTATGTATCTTGATGTGAAACACAAAGTTCAGCATTTAGCATTTAACTGCAGCTCTGTGCGAGATGAGGTAAGAGTCTCACGTTCAGTGCCCTAATCCACAGAGACACACATTGAAAGATGATTTAAGTTGAGAGCTTTAACTACAAAGGATCCGGTGCTATCACAAAAACAAGTGAAGTACAAGAGGAAATACTTTTGCACGTCAAAATGAGTTTTTTTCCTTAGGTTACTGCTTTCTGGCATGTGAATTAAGGGAGACACTGAGCATGTTCACAATGGGTCAGGTGAACTCTGATTGTACTGCAGTGTTATACCTGATCCATGCCGTCTCCACAGAAAGTCCCGTCTCCAATGGTTTGGTCTAAATTACTGACGGATAAACTTGGAATTTTTGCACACAAAAAAAGTCACACCAAGACATTTAGTACGTAAAGAAACTAACTGGCTATTACCTACTATTCGCCATGACATGGCTAAGAACTTAAGTGAACTTATCATTGTGGCACCTGTTAGTTGGTGGGGCAATTCAACTTTTTGTCTGCAAAGTTCACTTGTTGAAAGCGTTAAAAAAAAATAGAGATGTCTGGGAGAATATCTCCAAAACTCTTTGTTTGGAGTGTTTCTGGTGATTAGTATTCAGTATCTAGCAAACGTGATCAAAAGAGGGGAAAATAGCTAACCCCCACCACAGGGTCTGTGGGGAACCGTGGCTCTCACACTAATGGCTCCAGTAGAGTCCGGTGCCAGATACCGCAGCACACATCCAGAGGTCCAGTAGAGTCCATGACTCGGTGGGTCGGGGCTGTTATGGCAGCGAGAGAGTGATCTACACAATATCAGACAGGTGGTCGTAATGTTATGGCTGATCATGTATATTTGTTCAAACTGAACAAAAGTCCAGAGAACATTTCAGAGTACTTCAGTGTTTTGTTTTTTTTCCAGAAACCCCCCCCCCCCAAAAAAAAAAACAAGCCGGCAGTTGCCAAAAAGAAAAAAAGAAAATCAAGCCTCTCTAGTGTCAAAAAGCTCAGAGAAATCGCAGTCCTGGAGAGGCCGATCAAAGAAGACCAATTTAAGCTGGCTGAATTCACAGACAAATGACTTCTTCCACTTTAAGCACTTATTCTTTACTGCTCTTACCTATCTTATCGTCTTTATGGTCTAAACTCTCCCATATCTTGGCTCAGTAAAGCTCAGGGCAGTCGTTTTGTGAAGAATGAATTCATATTCATTATTCTGATTCCCAGATGACTTTCCGAGGTGTGGGAGTCCAGATGTTTATGAATATGAATTTTGAATGGATCACATCTCTTCCTGGCAGGGACAATTATTGTGCTTTTTTTTTTTTTTTTTAAGTTTCCTGGTACTCTTTCAGCAGCATCAATTGTTACCAGACATGTTTGAGAGAGTGCTTCTTTTCAGAAATTTAGCCCATATTTCAATCCTCAAGTCGTAATTATCTCATTTTGGGAACGGCGTAATATCCCAGTTGTGTTGCTGTAGATGTCAGGATGCTTCACATTTCCTTCTTTCTTTCTTTTTTTTTTAAAGTGTTTTTCTGTTACAGATGGAGAAGCTGGAGTGCGACTTTGGGACAGAGCAGCGATATGAAGCGACATGGCTGAACGACTCGACTGTCAAGTGCAGCGGAGTGACAGTAAGTATAGACAATGAGTTACCAGAAATAACAAGTGAATTTGTCAAGTCAGAGTAAAGATCAGTTGAGCTGCAGCAGTTTTGCAGTGCAGTGAGCTCATTATTGTCAAGTCTCAACCTGATTTGTACTTTCTTTTTTTTCTTCTCATGTGATTATTTAAAATCCTTGTTTATAAGCAGACTATAACTGATTATTATCTAAAGCAAAACTAACTGGAGTAGAAATTATACATGATTATATTGTGCACTACCTCTCCGTCCATGTAGCTGTTCACTAATCAGAGGAGTCAGATTTACCATCTCAGCCTGAGGAGGACGGGATTCTTTGGTGGACAG
Source organism: Blennius ocellaris (assembly GCF_963422515.1). Classification (NCBI taxonomy): domain Eukaryota; kingdom Metazoa; phylum Chordata; class Actinopteri; order Blenniiformes; family Blenniidae; genus Blennius; species Blennius ocellaris. The sequence goes on from NC_137654.1 coordinate 22,679,541, forward strand.
AGTGAGGATATATTTGTTGACAGCCCTCAGCCGATGACAGGTAAGAAATAAACCCCATGATTATGTAGACGGGCTAAAAACAAAACAAAACTGTGCTACAGTTCTACAGCTCTCCTGTATTTGCTTTGTAATTAGCTCACCACCAAAACAAGAAAAGAAAAAAAAAATCTGACACTGTTTCTCCCAGAATGCAGTTCACCTGTGCACAGATGTTTGCCGGCCAGATTGGTGGGTTTGATTAAACCTTTGGAAAAATAAAGACTCACTTACCGGGACAAACAATGTTAGCCCGCCTTTCACTTGTAATAATAGCATTTTTGTGTATTACAACACATAATTTGCCAACAACCGGTAATTTACCGTGATGTTATATTCAGCTAGCGTCTAATTACACATAATGATCAGTGAAACTTGCAGAACTACACTTTTAAGGTGTTAGCAATGCCTCCAAGAAGCGATGTCCATATCTATTGTTGTAAATACAGTTTGAGCTCCATGACAACAGTGAGATGATGAAAAGTGGCGTGCGTTGTTGAACTTGACATGTTGTCGACAGCGCAGCTTCAAGTCCAGCCCTGGCCTATCCCAGATGTGCTGTTCACAGTCCATGTGTATGCCATGTGAACAACAGCCCTGGACAGCTGCCAGGCACAGTTTAAAGGACAAGATGCTTTTTCTCTCTCTCTTCTTTTTTTTTTTTTAAACTCATAACATGCAGAGTCATCAAGTTGCAGAAGTGACAAGCACTTTATCACACACTGGCAGACACGAGCACACATGAGCAGAGACTCGCCCAGATTCACATGCAGTGATGCAAATGGGACTTCTCAACGGAAGGCACATTGGAGGATGAAAATAATCAACTGTTTTCTCTGGCTTTGTTCTCCTTCACTCCTCAAGCTCTTCTTTTTTTTTTTTGCCCTGGTTTATTTTTATAGTCATGAATATAGCATCTTCCAAATGCCTATATATAGATTTACAGTATTCAGTCCACATGGTTCTCATAAGCGATGAAATAAAATACCTTCAGGAGTGTACCTTGGGTCTGCTAGGCATAGCAAACACACTTTAGTAGTGTTTTCTTACTCTACAGCATTTTATTCTCAACCTGTAGCAACGTAGGCAGCGGACCTGACCTTACTGCAGTGTGACACGGAGGAAAGTCAGTTTTTCCACAAAAGTAAATCAATTTGAAATAAAAGAAAAATAGTGCATCTTTCTGGAATTCTGACTAAAAATGTTTTTCCTTATATTTAATAAAAAAAAATCATCATCATATTAGAAATAAGCTGGGTTTTTTGTTGTTTTTTAATAATATGTGTTTAGCCTGGTCACAGTGATCATACTCAACATTATCTCAGATGGCGCACACTGTTAAAACTTTGCACAGCCCATGCCTCACTGTCTCCCGCCTCCCTCGTCTCCCCCTAGTGGAGGTGTACAACTGCGGAGTGGGCAGTTCGGACTGCTCGCAGTGTTGGGGCCGGGAGGACCAGGGACACCTCTGTGGCTGGTGCGAAAACAGCTGCAGGCCCAGAGATGACTGTCAGCCGGGGAAGGATCATTGTCCTGCTCCTGACATCCACAAGGTAAGACTCAACATGCATGACTGTGGACTACAGACCCTCTCATTCATCCTCCAGCGCCCTCCATTCACTCCTTACCGCAGCCCACGGGCGTAGTGTTCCAGTGTGTTCCTCGAATGCCGAATCATGGGGTCACTCACATGGTCTGGTACCACCACGGCCGGTCTGTCCAGTGTCAGTTGCTCGGGGATTGTTTAAATAGAGTCTTATTAATGCACTTCACTCAGCAATAACACCAACACTCACTTAACCACAGCCCTCGGGGGGGGGATACAGCTCAGTTGATCTGCAATCACTCAGGAGGGCATGGGAACACCTTCTGCCCCGTGAAACTGCAGTACGTGTGTAAACTCTGCGGGCTGGGGTATGAAAGCTATACATGGACCCGCCCCTTTTTGTGGAAAAGACCACTAAAAGAAAACAAATAGGAACCATAAGGGTTTGTAGATTTGAGACCACAACAAGAGTGAAGCCACAGTGGTAAAAGGAGTTCCAGAGTGTTTATCTGACAGAGGATCTGGCTGCGGTCACGTCGTGGTGATTACCGGCGAAGCCTCGCTGTAAACGGTTTTTGAGCTCATTTGCATGATCATATTCATTTGTTTGGTCCGACCGTAATGGGAGCACTTTTAGAGTCATCCTCCGAAGCTTTTTTTTTTTTTTTTTTTGTCTTCTCCCCACCGCTACCAACCGTTATATCAGCACAGCCACGGTAGGCGGTCATGGGAAGCATGGCTCACATGAGACTCAGTCGGCCTGAACTTCCTGTAGATAAAACCTGGTCGGCCCAGGAGAATAAGCGAGCAGAACAAAGCAGGCGGACGTGCACACACTCCCTCTCACACACACACACACACACACACACACACACACATAAGCCCGCAATCTGTCACCCAAATAGGCCATATTGAAGCATTCACGATTATCCTTCATTCTTTGGAGCTGTCAGCATACTGTGACTAACAGGATGCTCTGCGAGAGTCTAACTTATGTGGACTTCTTACGTGACTGAAGTTAGCTGGGCTGAGTTGCCGTGTGCGTGGGTACACACCATTGTTGCCACACTCTTTCTCACACTTACACACACACACACACACACACACACACACACACACACACACACACACACACACACACACACACACACACACACACACACTCCTACTCGGCTCCTTGAGAAGAATGTGTTGCCGAGCGGATACTGGGGTTGTGGTTCGGTGGGGTGTGTGATGCAATGCTTTGGCAGCCGTGTTTCCCAGAGAATCCACGGGGGTTAGAGCCCGTGTACTCCAGATTACGGAAGAAAAGATCCACTCTCCCTCAACGTTCACACACATACTCGCACGGCAGCAGCTCTTTTGTTACACGGGCTCAGTAAGATAATGGAACATGCTTTTTCTGTGCCTTGCTTTGTCGCGTGCAATCTCTATTGCAAGGTCCTAGCACCAAAATATCAATAATATGGAGGAGGATTTCATTATTCCCTGAACTTTGTCACTTACCACCTAATTGTGAAAAATGCTCTCTATTCAGTGCATTGACGAAAGACAATAGAGACATTTATTATCTTCACGCTGTTTTTATTCTAATGTTATGTGTGGGCTTGTTTTTTGTTTTTTTTTTGTCTTTGTAAGCATTGATTAGAGGTGCGCTGGCATCCAAAACAGGAACTGCCATACATAGTTTACCCTCAACATGAAAGGCAGGAGAACAGAGAAATGGTTTCCGAGAGAGGATGGAGAACTAGTTGGACAGAGAAAGGGTGGAGAAAGACACTGTATGGTGAGGCGCTTTTTCCTGTTTTTGTTCTCACGTCCTCCCTGATTATTGTGATGCAGGGGAACTGGAGTGAGGGGAGGCAGATGAAAGCTCTGACTTTACAACAATCTTCAGAATAGACAAAAGAAAAGCATATGGATTTTATTGGTTTTGGTAGTTTGTCTGGTGCTGGTTAAGTGTATCTGCACGTAGGCACATTTGGAGTGTTTCTGATTTGAATACAAGAATGTGGAATAATTTAGGCCTGAAATGCGTTTAATGGCTGCGGCGTTCCTGATGGAGGTTTCTGCAGAGACACATTCACACTCTGTGATCTCCCTGGAGGCCTGGCAGAGTTTGTGCTGTAAATCAAGACTCACAGACTTGTAAGAGGTGTAAATGAACAGCCTGCAAGCTGATGTTGATGTCAATACTCAATGGCACCTCAGAGACGCACGGCATGGCATGAGATGCATAGTGATAATAAATGACTGCTTGATGCTGGAATATTTTCTGTGTTTGTGCACGGTTATGTGCTTTTATGTGCCGTTTGTGTATTACATCTGTATGCAAGAATGAGTGAGTGTATTCTTGTTTGAGGCAGTAGAGTTTACAGATGGTACATGTAGTGGACACACTTAACATCTAAAAGCTTCGCATAACCACAAAAACATGTGCATCATTTCCTGTGGCGTCGGTCTCGCAGACATACAGTGAGTAGTTGGTGAGCTTCCTATGGTTTGTTTTCACATGATATTAAAAGAAATACATTCCTTCTTTACTTAACCGCCTCCCCATTTAGCTGGGAAATATAGGGTTTATTTATCTGCGCTGTCACTCTTTTGGGCTTAGCGTTATCTAAATGCACAGCCAAACCTCCTCGTCCTCTCACCTAGACCAAACAGAAGTGCTGTTTTCATTCTTCGGCTGGGTTTCTGATAGAGACGGAGCCGGGCTAATAACACAGAGGGGTCACGGTGACCTCCGCTAAGCCGGGGGGGGGGGGTCATTGGGAAAACGCGTGCATGCAGCCATGCTAGATATGGTACAGTGGCAAGATGATGGCAGATTGCTTCTTCCTGGGCGTCGGAGATGCTATCTATAAAGTTGTATTTTCATGGTGATTGGAGAGGTGACGGTCCTCTCCTTTTCTTTTCGCCGGCTCCTGAATGGAAAGTTACGAGACCAAAGGCGCAGGCTGAAATGATGCGTGAGAGCATGCCTCTGAACAACAGCAGAAATGGGACTAAGGAATTTGACAGAGCAGACACAGGAAAACAGATGAAAGGGAGTAGCACTGTGCATTAATTCCCCTGTTGAGGCTTTGCTCTCTCTCACCACCATCAGCATTCACTTTCCTCTCGACACTCAGTTCCCTAAATTGCCTCCCCACTCATCCACCTTTCTGCGGTGCTCTCCACCTCGCCTCTCCAGCCCTCACTTTCTCACTCTGTCTGTCTCTTGTGGGATGTGAAGGGGGCTCTTAGGCTGCTCTTTATTTGCATGTGCTGTAGAGGATTAGCGGCTGAAGAGTCTCAGACTGGCACAGTTAAGAGTCTGCTTTGTGTGTGTATATACCTAAACCGCGTGTCTATTCAATTAGATCCCAGTCTTTGACAGAAGAACACTCAGACCGGCCCTTATCTCCGTGTGTGCCACACTCGGCGTCACAATCAGGGCCAGCATCTCTGCTCTCTTAAATCTTTGTCATGTTCATTACAACCCGTCATTAGTGGGATGTTTTTAGCGAGGTAATCTTCTTATGAGTTCTAATTTATTGCACATATTACATTATTTTCACAAGCTTTTCTCTCCCCCTCCCCCCCTCTCTCTCTCTCTCTGTCTCTCTCTCTCTCTCGGTTCCTTTCTTCACTCTGTCTTTGTCAGATCTCCCCCCTCAGGGGTCCGGTGGAAGGAGGCACCCTGCTGACTGTACAGGGCAGGAACCTGGGCCCGAGGGCCGATGCTGTGAAAGTCTCCATAGGAGATGTGCCATGCGCTCTTCTTCCTAAGCTCTTCACTGTTTCCACAGAGTAAGTAGTGCGGCACATAACTCAATTATGATCCACAAATTTGCAATGTCTTTCCTTGCTGTTTTCCTCGTGTTTGCTCGAGCAGAACAAAGAATGAGCGACATTTCCCTCTTTTGATTTGCAGCAGCACTTGTATAATTACGTCTTTACTTGGTCTTCATTGTCAAAAATTACAAGATGACAGGAAGAGATCCTGCTTCTATACCTCGTCTGATATGATATTTAAAAACCCGTTAAAATATGCAGTAACGGTGGAGCCGGGACGTGTGAGATGATAGCTGACAATTACCTGTTGTCATAGTAACCTGACATGCTTTCAGGCAGGTGAGTGCTCAGGTGGATGACAGGCAGAAATAGACACACGCACGCACGCACGCACGCACGCACGCACGCACGCACGCACGCACGCACGCACGCACGCACGCACGCACAAACAGAGCAAGTAATAGAAAGATTTCCTGACTTGAGCGTCTCAGACATGAACGCTGTGCGCCCTAAAATGCTCTTAAATCAGACGGTGCACCGAGAGCTGCCTGTTTTTAATGGAAGCTCGCTCTCCCACAGGGAAGACCTTATCAGGTGTGGGGGGGGGAAATCTGGGGTACCTCGGTTTAAAACTACAACATTTCAAACTGTTCTAATGTGGCTTTGATAGTGGAGTTAAAGGGAAAGTCAACTAATTTTACACTTCACGTGCTCACAGGCCTTTGGGGGAACTTGTGGATACGTGATATAAAACATAAAAGCTTTCATGACTCCGAACAGAGTTGAGGTAAACACGATAAACTGATTAAAAAAACATTGAGTTTGAAAATGGGGTAAATCTCAAGACGAGGATTTAGTAACACTGAAAACAGACCTGCAATGACGGTTCCTCAATTCTGATAAAGACAACACGACCAATCTGCAACCGAAATGTCAGGTAATTGAGAGACTTCATGCTTTTAAAATAAAGGGGGAATGCACAAGATGAAGAATACTCTGTGTGGTTCTGCTTCATCGACCGGTTTTACTTGTATTAGAGGCAATTGTGGTTAAGTGGTATTTGTGAAAGATGAGTGAAGAAAATGGGGAAAAAAATCTAATTAGATATTAACCATAAAATACAATTCAAGACCGAAAGTGTGGACTCCCTGCACATCACCAGCTGGTGAACAGGAGTTCACATGATCATCGAGCTTCATCCACACTGACACACCGATAGTCTATAAAGATTTTATTCAAGGTGCTCACTGATGGCAGAGACTCAGACTTTGAGTTTAAAGGACAATCTCTCCAGTATGAACCACAGTCCATTTTCCTCCTGCTTTCAGAACTGGACCTGTTTTTCTTGTGTTGTAGAGCGGAAGTAATAAAAGATCTGCCCTCTTCAGGTCAGGTTTCTGACGGTAAACTCAGGCCTGCTGCAAAGACCCCGAGTTTTGTTTCCAAAGCATCTGCACACTGTGTGACATGTTAACATAAACACTGTGGTTTTATGTTGTCTTTCATTCGTTTCGATGGCTTGTAGCTACAGCTTTCAAGCCTTTTGTTGTTGTCTCAGGGAGACGTTGTGGTCCTTAAACTATGCAGCTGCGCGCAGAAACAAAGACAGAAGAACTTTACTGGCCTTTGCTGTTAGATTCATTCTGAAACAGAAAAATTAAACACATATTTTTCTCTGCGGTAATAACAAAGTGTTTCTGTTAACTGACAAAACTGTACATATGACAATATCCCAGTTCAAAGTACGGCAACACATTGAGATCCCCAAAACATTGTGACATTACCCCTTTTGCTCTGTTCTGACAATAATATCAAAAATGACAGTCATTTTTACAACTCATTTACCTCAACATACATCGAATTAAGCAACATATAACAATCTCTGTGATGTTCTTCAAAATTCCTGCAATTCAACAAAAATACTTCAACTATAAGTTAAACTTGTATCTTCTTCTTTTACAAGTTCAAATGAGCTTTTACCATTGATGCATCTTCAAACCTGACAAAAATCCTCCTCTTGAAGCATTTCCACTCTTAACCAGCAGCACCACTGTATAGCTGCACTTCTCATTTTGTTTTACATAAAACTACACAAATACTAATTTCTGAGCATTACACATTATGAGCACTCTTGTGGCTTTAGCTGAGGTTTACATCAGCAGTTTAAAACATCATCAACTCATCAGTATGCAGAGTCAAAGAGGCTGAAGCTTTATGTGCGTTCAGGATTTAGTCTGCAGGCTTATAGGTTCACACTGGTTTCTGTGCCACAGAATATACAATGAAATCGCAATTTTGATCTGTGACTTTTAAAAAAAAAAGACTTTTTGTGCCTTTGCTGTAAATGCATTGCTGACCCTTTACATTTGCTGCACTGTTGCCTGTAAGTTTTAAGTTATGCTGCTCTCGTTAACAAAACACAGCATCATGTTTAAAATGTATGCATAAACTGACTCTGCACAAGCGCAACGTTCCTTGTTTTTGCGATAAACTAAACACTACAAAAGTGAGGTAGACAAATGAACTATATCACAATTAGTCAGTTGTTTGAATAAAGGAGACAGAATAGCTCATTTTAATTTACATTACATCAATGTTATGATAATATTGGAATTTAAGACGTCTAGTAACACAGATACTGAAAACTCAAACAGTGTGCAGTTGGTAAAGTTCCACTTCCACACTGGGAGTTTTCACTTGGCAATAAGAGAGTTTGACATGCAAAAAATTAATGAGTGAAAAATATAGGTACGCTACTGCATGAAATTATGACAATACGCAATGAAATATATTTTGGGGAATATTCCCGCTACCCAGATACCCAGATCATTACCTGTGAGGAAAGTCCCACTTATGATGGAGGTTTATGATGTAGCCAACAATTTCGCCCTGACATAAACACCATTGTCAATAACCTCATAAGCCACCGCATGTCGGTAATGTCGGCAAGGTTAATATTATTAATTCACGGCATTCTTTTGTTTTTAGAGACATTTTTAAACTTCTGCTTTCTACTAACCCGCCACGTCACCGTTATGCTTCCTTTCCATTTCTGTGTATCTCAAAATTCTGAGGGGGTTGTTGTTGTTTCTTTTTTTCTTTTTTTTTTTTGCTGTGTTGCAAAGAAGAAGTAATAAAAGTTCCCTTTAGGCTGAAATCCCGGAGCAGCCTCAAGGACCCCGACTTCAGTTTTCAATTTCCACGTCACACATTCACAAACACAGTTTTATTGTTGTTTCTGCAGCACGTAGCAGTTTTTGGAGCTTCCCTCGACTACAGTGTTGCCTGGGGTATGGAGTTATGCTATTCTTGCGAATAAGATCAGAATTAATGTTTTCCTTAAATTATACCCTGTGTTTATTTATAAGAGCGAATGCCAGAATAGCCTCACTCATCTGACTTACAATGTTGTAATCAACTGGAATGCTTCAACTGTTTTTCCGAGGAAGTGATATCATTTTGAGAAACTATTTTCCACCTTTAAGCCAGAACTTTCCCACTTTTAACTCACGCACTGATCTTTAAATAGAGTATAAAGTAGTATAGTTTAAAAGTTAGGTTTATTACATCTTTTGATACCAAGACAAAGATAGAAAGAAATCCTATGTGTACGTGGAGCAGCTTCATTTCTCCTAACAGGTTAAGATCTTTGTTTATAATTCATGCTTGCTGTTTTATTGGTTGTCAAATTGACTGTCTTTGTCCCACTCCCCGATGGGCTGTTTGCCTCAAAGTTTCGTCCCTGCTGTTTCAGCCATGTAAATTTGACCTTAAAATATAAATGTGGATCTCATTTCTTCCCGGTTCTTTCATTATTATTGAATATACAATTAATATAGGTTGTGTTGTTTTCAATGTGTGGTATCAAGCAAATATCAAAGTATAGATATTTTTTGACAACCTGAGCAAAGGTGAAGGAAACAGACCATTAGAGGCAGCCCCAGTCGTACTTCTCAGTTTGTAATTGACAAGTTTCTATTGAAAGAAAACCCCAGATGAGCCAATTACTAAACTTCTTCTCACAAATCACCATCACAGATGACTAATAATATCTGCCTCAAACAGGTCCGCCAGTTTTGGAATTGGAATGTCAACCATCCATGTGTGGTTTAGTTTTCATGTATTCATGAAGCTAATTTTCACAAATATTATTATGCAGCACACTTCTCATTTTAAATGGCTCCGCCACCATCCGGCTGTAGCTCAGGGACCATCAAACTGTCACCATGGAGACAGCAGGACCCCGCTTTGACACGGAGCTCAGTGGAAGTCTGGAACTCCACAATTATATCCGAACTTCCATTCAGTATCTGTAATGTTGCTTGAATGGAACTGTTTATCTGGTCTTGCTCCAGTGGAGCCAGTCACTGTATTGGGACCAGTTCTGGGGTAGACCTGAGGGTCCTACCTGTCACTTCTGCTGCTTGACACACTCCCCCCCCCCCCCCCCCCCCCAAAGAACTGTGCATGGTGAAAACAGCGAATCACATTTCACTCCTGGGGTGATCTCATTTCCAGCAGTCTCTCCGCATTGGTTCCCCGGGTTGGATGTTACAACGGCAGAGGACATCCTTACTGCTTGAAGTGGCATTGACAAATCATAACATGTCAGTGTGTTTGGCAGCGTCAGCACATTTGACTTACACATACATACGCCTACATTTTCCCATCTCCATCCCTGTAGAGACCTCTGATGATTGATACAATTCACCCTTAAATCCATCATATTCTGCATCAATGTGTGATGTAGTCCATAAATGTAAAAAACAAAATCTTATAATAACATTTTTCTTTTCTTTTTTTTTTCATTTAAACTGTATCTCACTGAAATGCCAGTCACACGCACTCATACATACATGTATGCATACACACTCCTGCTCATGCGACCTCATTTACCGGGACTGTTGAGACAGGTGTCTGCTCGTGTGCTCAGAGGTGAAAGTTCACATCTGTGTGCCAAAAGGAGAACGTGCAGCAGTGAAGAGCCTGTGTTCCTCACACTCGGTGTCAGCGTGTTAATTAATGGCACAGTCAGTCTCGGCACACCTCATTTACTGGAGTACTTCTCTGGATATTTGGCTCGGATCCTACGTGCTGCCCCCTCTATCATTTTCATGTGAGCCTGAGAGGCCTTCGCCCCCCCCCCCCCCCCCCCCCCCCCCCCCCCCCCCCCCTCCTCCATTCAGGCAGCACACAGACAACACCGACACCCAGACACATACAGACTTGATTGTTGATGGTCCTCATCATCCACTCGAGGGAAATGATCAGAAACTCCTCATTATGGAGCCCAAATATTGGCCCCTGAAACCCATAATATCTCCACAGTGGGGCGGTGCTGGAATGTGGCGCAGGGGTCAATCCCGACTCTGTCTGCTCCTCGGGAGTCTGCCCGTCTTTTGACTGGGATCACGCTGCATAAACATCACACCCGGGATGTTTCGCAAGTCTTGCAAAATCTTGCAAAATCTTGCAAAAGTCTTTTAGTGTGATCTTTTTTTATATTTGACCGTGGGCAGCTCAGAGACGTCACACACCTTCACGATAATGTAGAAGTAGAAATTATTGCAACATGAATTGTGCATGCAGGAGGTTGTGCAAGCCAGTTCTTTTTTGTGTCATTTCAACTATTTTCAATATTGATAACTGTGGTAGCTTTGTCTTATACCTGTGTTGAATGTTTCAGAAAGTTGATAATCCAGTCATATTAGTACCTGAAGCGAAGCCTGTGCACATCCTTTTCTTGTAACTTGCAATATTTAGGTGTGTTTCCCTTTTTAAAGCTGAAAATGTAATCATATCACCTTTTCATTTCACACATATTTTTGCAGATCACACTGTATTTCACAACGATTTCACACTCTTAACCAAAAATGCATTACCTAAAGCACATTTATGATTTATTCAGCTCTGAAGTGGGTAATCCCGCTCTCAATGTGTTAGTTGTTATTAATTTCGTAATACATGAGGCATTGCTATGACTTACTGATATATGCTCTTTATATTTTCATTACTGTTTAGGAAATGTCTGAAGCCAATAATGACATTCATGTATTTTTGTTTTTAAAGTCCTTAGTGTAAATATAATTTTAGGTTGCATAATGGTATAGTGGTTAGGAGTTTCAGTCCTTGGTATAGCTTTCTGTGTAAGATGGATGGATGGATGGATGGATGGATGGATGGATGGATGGATGGATGGACAGACTGAACGTATAAAGATGTCAACTTATAAACCTATAAATGTAATAATACATAAAATTATTTCTTTTTTTTGCCTTTTGTAATTGTCTGTTAATCATTGGCTGGCATATTTAAAATATTTAATGATTCTTGAATAGTCTTGATTTACCCTAAATTAACTTTGGCACAGAGTGTGTGTAAAAGCTGCGTGTCATGTCTCTGATAAGCTTTTGTCTTCAAGAGTTACTGATTTCGCGCTTGTCTTTGTTGTTCACACGATAATCCCTATATTATGGCTCAATAGAGAAGATGAGCTGTTTTGATAACAGCGTGATTCTCAACCTAAAGCGAGCCTCCTGGTCAAAGTTGATTCAGGCTGCAGATTCTCAGATTTCCCTCAGGCTTCAACCTATGAAGACTCGTGTTTCACTTTGTGCTTTTTTTTGTGTGTGTCTCTTCTAAATTAGTGCATGTGAAATGATGCGTTCTCGTCAAACAGGTGCTCGTCTGCCCTCGTGCGACATAACTGTCAGAAGTGTAATGCGAGTGTGACGACATCCTTTTACTGATGCACCTGTAATTAATGAGAAGCAATAAAGATGCAGCCAACAACAGATGGCTTTGAGTATTTTTAACACTCGTTCAAGCATGTAAGCGAAACCAATCTTTTAATTGGGCTCATTAATTGCTGTAGCAGTTCATTCTCAGGTAAAACAGAGTATATTCCAGTTTGGGTAAGATAAAGCCTGAGAGCCCTTTAAAGCCTTTAAAAAAAATAAAAAATAAAAAAATAAGCCGCAGATGTAACTTCCCTCCTGACCTCAACCCTGCAGCTTGACCTCACCCAAGACTCACACTGTCCATCCCCGCTTCAGCTTACCGTTTGTCCTGCCAGGTCCACCTTCATAAAGCTTATGTAAATTCCCCTCGACTCTCCTGTCAATCAACTGATCTCCAGCTGCGTATTTCCAACCACTGTAGCAGCAGGCACCTGACTAAATAAACTGACAGGGTGTCAAGCTGGAAAGGGGATCATGTGTAGCGATGAAGGTTGTGTTCTCCCCTTACTACAGTTATACCAGTGAGGTCCCAGAACAGTAGGGCCCCGTGTCTCGGTGCGCCACCGTGTCATTAATATGAGACGTCCCTGCAGAGCGTGCACTGATGACACAGGGTTTAATCACAGCCAGGAGGCGAGAGGAGCCTCAGCAGGTCCTTAATCTCCTCAGTGGTTAGACACATCTGGTGTGAGGAGCTTTGAACTTTACATCTCCTAATATCTGATAGCTCACGGCTTTATTGGATTCCATATGTTAATGCAATAGGGACTGATGAATTAGTTCATAACCACCATTTTCTAAGATTAATTATGTGTCTTTGTTTAGCTGTCACGGTTGGGATCTGCTTCCTCTTCGTTATATTGGTTTCCCTCATTTGTAATTTGACATGAGCATTTCTTTTTCAAATTATTTTATTATATTAGGATTATGAGATGCATTTTTTGTGTGTGTGTGTTATCTGTATTACATTTTTTTTTTATTAACTGAATGAATCTATTGTTGTGCTTTGTCCCCAGGCTGGTGTGTGTTACTGGGAGGTCCACACATGACAGGACAGATATTGTCCAAGTGGATGTGGATCAGAGTGGGATGGGCATGTCAAAGGAGAGCTTCTCATACTTAGTGAGTATTCCCCTGTTATTTACTCTCCTGCTGATTTCTCGCTCTATCTGTCCCTTCCTCCACATTCCTCTTCCATCCTCTTATTCTTTGTTCCCCACTGGGAACAGCTCCCCAAGTGTGCCAGTTGAGTGTTAACAGATGCGCTTTATGATTGAGAGGAATGCAAGTGTGTGGGAATCTTCAAACGTCCATCTGAGCTGCAGCGAAGCACCATTGTCATCCGGCACTCACTGCCAGCAAAAACAAATATGGCAATTGTTGGAATGTCCCTTTTCTCTCTGAATTCATCATTGGTTGAGGCCAAACTCGCCAGCATTGTGTTAATTGACCTCCACCCACACAGTCTCTCATTGGGATAAGAATATTCATCCAGTGGAAATACCCACGTCAGTCCTTTGTGTGTCTTTGCTGATACACAAAGAGTTTTTCATGATTCAATGCTGGAACTGTCTCGCACTGCCTGTGAGTCAGGCACCGCTGAGAAATCACCCCGACTTCAGCACCTCTCTTGATACTCGGGGATCAAGAAAATCCAGAACAACAAACATTACGCCATGCTGTTGTGGGAACTCCTCTCGGGCTTCCTTATCCATCTCTGAGCTGTTCAGAGTGAGTGACTTTTTTTCTTTTTTTTTTTTACTGCAGAAGATGGGGGAGAAAGGGAAAACTCTTTCGGAGACAGGATGTGTGTGTCTCTACCGCATCTCCTTCCTCCAACCTTTAGACGGAAACATCTGCCTCCTTCCACCCACTCTGACACACAAACACACAATAGGTCTGCTCCATCCGTGTGCACTGAGGAAGTGAATCCTGTCAGTGAGGATAAGAGGTTTCCCCGGAGGCGAGGTTCACGGCAGGGATAGAAAGTTCGGAGAGAGCAGGAATGCTGATGCTGGTAGCTGCAGAGCTGGACAAGGATATTCATCTTTGCCCAAGGAGCCGTCGTGTGTGTGTGTGTGTGTGTGTGTGTGTGTATACATGACTGTGTGTAGTTTTTATTCCTTCTTAACCACAGTATCGCTGTCCCGCTAGGTTGGGCCCAAAGGCGTGTTGGCTTCAGCAACACTTTACCATACTGCAGCGTGGGCTGCCTTCACAGTTTTCTACACTAATTTACTGTTATAGTCAGCAGCTGTCTCAGCCAATCTGTAAAGATGAGATATTTGTATCTCAAAGGATGAGGAAAGGCTTTTGTTTAGCGTCAAGAAAAAGCATAGTGGAACACAAACATGGCTTCGGTAAGCCTGTGTTTTCTGGTGACAGAAGCTGTCAGTCGCTCGGCGGTGAATCTGAAGTCTTGTTTGTCATGTCGTGTATCTCTGCGTCGCACGCAGGTCCCGAAGCTCATGTCCATGGAGCCGAGGAAAGGCTCGCGCGCAGGAGGAACCAAAGTGACCCTCAGGGGCGAACACCTGGACATCGGCTCTCGGGTCCAAGTCATGGTCAACGACACACTGGAATGCATCATCACAGAGTGAGTGCAACTCGCATGGAAACAGTTCTCAACCGCTGTTGGTCGCAGTCTTTGAAGCAAGTATACCTGCTCCGTTTAAGCAAACATCTATTCCAGCTGGTGCAGGCTGCACGGTGCACAAGCACCCTGGAGTAGCCAGAGTGAATAAACACAAGCACAAGGAGAACATGCAAACTCCACACAGACGCCACCAGTCCCCATGCCACAGACCTGCACTGCTCTGCCTTTTGAGTTGCATGCAAATCACATCCGTAGCCTCGTGTACATTCATGACTTATGTAAAGAACTCAAAAAAAGATGATATCTTCCTCAATTGTCTATCTTGGCAGGCAGAGTGGACATTTAATAAGCACACAGCTGCAACAATTTGCCAGCATTTTCAGGCCGTATGGTTTTTCCTCTGACATTTTATCATGTCAATGGTGCTCTCTAAGAGGGTTAGTTCAAAACAAATCTGGGGTTACAATATGTAATCAACGACCTTTCTGTGAGGAGCCGCAGAACTTTGCCATGCCAAGCCAATCAGAGGCAGAACAGCACCACTGTGGTATGATTCATAAAACTCACATCCAGGTCAACTCAACACGATGTTTATAACTGATACCACATGCATATTTAGGTTTGGAAACATGAAACTGCTTCACAATTTGTACGGCAATCATTTAAATACCTGGATTTAAATACCTTGGAGAGTTTTAAGATGTTTTTCAATTTGAAATCTCATCATGACTCAACATGGTTGTATGCCATTTTATATGTACTTCCTCAAAAATCCCTCGCAAAGTTAAAATGGATGCAAGTCATTCTGCCACAAAGGCGGCACGAAATGCAGAAGTTTGTCACGTTGTAATTCACCGTCTCAACGCAAAATATTTCAATGAAAGACATTCAAACTGCAATAAACTAGACAGTATTTGTGTTTGCTGTGTAGACATCACAAAGTAAGTGCATTTACAATTTCCTCCCTGGTTTGGTGTCTGCATGTTTATTATTTTTGTTTGTTGCAGGAAAACAGATGACGTGATTGAATGTACTATGCCGGCAGCCTTGCATGCAAACACTGACTCAGTGTTAGTGTGTGTGGAGTTCGAAGATTATCCCTGTCAGGATGTGGAGCTGAGCACCACGTACACCTATGAGAAGAACCCAATCATCAACTTCATCCATCCAAAAAGGAGCTTCCTCAGGTAGTTGGACACACACATAGACACCCACACACACACACACACACACACACACACACATGCATGCATCAGTTATGTTAACACCAAAATGTTTTAAGCATTTCAAGCTGTGTGACTCTGCGGTTTCCTTTCCATCCCAGCCTCAGAAAAAGTCATTACTCTAATGTTGTCCTGTGTATTTTCCCTCCATTGTGCTCTAAATAGCACAGCGTGTGTGTGACAGGGCAGCGGCAAGTCTTTGATGACATGTGCGGATTTTCACTGCAGCAGTCAAACTGTTTTGCATTATTATCTCGTCCCCAGTTTCTCTCTCATTTTGGCGCAGTGTCCCGGAGCATTTGCATACCAGTAAGAGTTTGACACATTTGAGATTTGACTCTGTGTGTGTGTGTGTGTGTGTGTGTGTGTGTGTGTGTGTGTGTGTGTGTGTGTGTGTGTGTGTGTGTGTGTGTGTGTGTGTGTGTGTGTGTGTGTGTGTGTGTGTGTGTGTGTGTGTGTGTGTGTGTGTGTGTGTGTGTGTTGCAGTGGTGGCAGGACCATCACAGTGTCAGGCCAGGGTTTTGACCTGGTGCAGAGCGTCACCATGCAGGTGCTAGGAATTGGACAAACGGTGAGTAATCAATCAAATTGTTTTTCTTTTAACTCGAAGAAACTCTTTCAGTTATGTAACAAAAGGGGGGGGTGTTATAATTGAGGTGAACAAAGTGAAAAACTTTTCTTTTTGAAAGATATCCAAAAAGCCCCCCCCAAAAAACCAAAAAAACAATTCATACTGAGGTACTGTTTGAGAAATATAAACTTTTAATGTATTCCTTGCTCCGCTCACAGCACTGCTCGGTCCTCTCCACCTCCTCAATCATCTGCCCGTCTCCATCGTCCAGCCAGTCCCAGCAGACCTCGGTGCAGTTCTACCTGAATGGCGTCCTGTACACGGGGGACAGTCCCTTGTCCTTTGACAGCGAGCCTGAGGAAGAAGAGGAGGAACCTCATAAAGGTCACTTTCTGTTGGAATATGTGGAGGACCCCCAGTTCTTCACTGCCAACAAGGAGAAGCTGATTAAACACCATTCAGGGGAGCCGCTGACGCTCATCATCAACGTGAGTGATGCTGCCGGGACGCCGCCGCCGCGTCTTCTTCACTCTGGCGTTTGTTCATAAATCAAGCAAATGTTCCCCTTCGATGATAAATGTGATCCGTGCCCCCGTGTTGGTCGTCCTTAGTTAAATGGATCTACTTCATTGATTACATGTTTATTGTCTTTTACACAACCTTGGCACCAACACAATCCTTGTAGTTTGTGTCACATAAAACAACACATGCTCACGTTGCCACTGTAGGGAACTTTACAACAATCTTTAATCAGAAAATAAACTCAGAAATCAGACTCTGAAGGTTTACACACCGTTTAACCCAATAAGTATCTTAATGAGTTAGAGATGCACGATCAGATTCAGTTCATGCTCGATGTTTTTGTTTGTAAATTTGCTCTCAGTGTCACTGCTGATAACTAAAATCTTGGCTTTGAATATCCTTTTTCAAACATTTGGTAACTACCTCTAGAAACAGAGTGTTGTGACAAGCATCAGTTTGTCTGGTAAATGGTTTACATTTATGTAGATGTTGACAACATTTTTGTCAAAGTCAAGGTAATGTAAATATCTGAACCAAATGTTATTCATGTCTTAATGTCTTCATTTGTGGATCATGAATACCTGAAATAAACCTGAACAATCAGGTGAAAATAGTCAAAAGTTTTACTTTACCAGAAAATCAAATTAAGCATTGGAAATCAAATCAGAAAACAAGTAATGCTATCATGCAACTAGGAGTTAATGCTGATGTCTGCATGCTATATCAGACATAGTATCCCAAACATTTGAACGTTTTGCTGCTGAATTGTTGAAGTTTGTGTGTCAGTTAAACAACATGTGAAAGTTATAGGCAGTAACTTTAGCAGGTCTGAGCTTTGGCCTGAAATATGGGTCACAGTTAAAATGATGGTTAAAGGATTTCCCTGAAGCTGAGCTGAATTGTTATCCAAACTTCGCTTCGGAGGAATGTGAATGTGTGAAGATCACATTTTGTGATAAACAATACAAACGTTTTGGTTAAAATCCAACAACTGCCACCGAGTGGTGAAAAGTCAGAGACGGCCAAATGAGGATTCATCCTCCACACATGATAAACTCGTGCCTCAACACCTTTTCTGTTGAGATATTTCAGTCTTCACCAGATTTGTTGACAGATCAGCTGCCATCGCTGTCTCTCCTCTTGTTTGTTTTCTTGATAAAACACACGTCAGATTGATATTACCGTCAGTAAATATTAAGGATTTGACATTCCCAGCTTCAAATATTTACCTCTCTCACTCAATCCATTAAACCCGTGATGTTATTTTCTGGTGTTTTCTTGTTTTTTTCCGGCTCCGAAGGCAGCGCCGCCATAAACCTGTCTGCCCCCACTGTGAAGAGCAGACAGAGCTGAGAGTTTCTTTATTCATATTCACATAAACCAGAGGCACATAAAACACATCAAAGGCCTTGTCCTCTGAAACGTGTTCACTTCTGTTGGCGGTCCACGGGGGGGGAAGGGCACCACGGTGGGGGGTCTCGTGTTCCTGCATTCTGGCTGATCTAAGCACCTGTCTGTAAGAATTCAACGCCGTAAAGGGCTGCTGGCTGTGACACCGTGCGACATGCACATGCTAACAGCACAGACAGGGAAGTTTGAAACATGATGCAGTTTCCTCTTTCTGTGTTTGTGTGTGCCAGGATGAGGCCCCTGCAGGAATCGCTGCCTCAGCCGGTCTGCATGGGCGACTCGGCTGTTGTTTCCTGTTTTATTTAGGAAGGTGAATTCCACTTGTGGTGGCCCTGACGGGGAGTGAGAGAGACAGAAGCTGGAGAGAAAATGTGTTTGTTTAATAGGGAGCTTGTTAGCCAGGCGGCTCCTATATGAAGGACCTGAGCTGGAATGTGGGCGGGTTTTGTTTGCATTCATCATGTTTAGTCTAATAGAAGGTTTTCTTTTTTTAATTATTTTGGTCGGATTAGCTTACGTGTGAAAATGTGACGCACGTTAGTGTTAAATAATATATTTTCCCAATATGCTTCAACATATTTGTGATAGTTACATTTTTGGGAGTGCCGGTATGATGTGCGTGCGTACGTATGTGTGTGTGTGTGTGTGTGTCTCTTGTCTGTGCAAGGAAATATTTGTTGACAAAAACCCAGGGGCCTGCATCCTGCTGCAGGGACAGGACACTGCCCGGAGGGTGTAATCAAAGCAAGGAAACACACACAGGGGATAAACACACACACATGCAGACACAGACACATACTTCCTCGTTTGTCATTCTCATATTGAAGGGAAATTGCATTTTTATACAAATGGGTTTGTGTTTTTGTAGGTCAAGCCATCATTCTGATTAGAAGGAATAACATTGTGCATACCAAGTTAATTGCAGAGATCTGAAGTAAAGAAAGCATGCAGGGGGGAAAAGGTGAGAGTTTAAAGCTTAAAAGCTCTGATATTGTTATATTACATTCACTGCAGTTCACAATGTTGCAGTTCGGTTGGGGTTTTAACTTCCAATGTAAAGTTTTAAATAATGTAGCCATACATTGGACCTGCCGCTTAATTGACAGACTTAATGCTTCCCAGACCTCATCCAGCAGGCGTTCTATGACACAGAGCAGTTAGACTGGCACTAATACGGATATCTCAAAGTTTTTGGAAAGGTTTCATAATGAAAATCCCACATGAGCAAAGCAATGGCAGTGGAAATCAGGAAGAAATGCCTGCAGAACCAGACTCACAGGTGGCAGCTTTCTGCAACTCTCGCTGAAGTTAAAGGAAAATAAGAGAGAACATGATGAGCCAGAGAAAAAGAGCAACAAACAATCAACAAGCTGCAGACTTGATGGAGGTGTGAAGCACGGATCACAAATTTCCTCTTTTACTGTCAGAGATCCTGCAGGAAGGTACAGAGAGAGAGAGAAAAAATGTAATGTTCGTGGGATGTTATGGTAAACAAAGACCATAGAAACTGAGAAACGCTAAGAAGCTCAATGCAATGATGAAAGTCTCCCAACAGTGTAAACGTACAGCGGCTTACTTTAGCCTGATTTTAGAAATAGTTCAGGGGACCTGAGCCAGCCTGCACAATAAACTTCAGCAAATAAGAAACTTTTAAGCCTGATCTGAAAAGTAGGGGCTGTGTGGAGAGTCGTCTGTTGCCTGGAAGCTCGGCCTCAGATTCTACTTTTTGAAATTCTAGGAATCTCCAATAAACCCCCACTCTGAGACTAAAGTGTTGGGATTATGTGGGACTACCAGTGTTTTAGGAAACAATGGAGCATGGCTGTTAAGTTTTTGTATAAGTTTGTTGAGTGTTTGTCTCGACAATTTAAAGTCTATAAAAACATTTGACTTTTTTCATTATACATTTCGACAATGAGCATGCAACGAGCCTACAAATGTAGTGTTCTCACAGCAGTTGCAACAAAAGACACAAGAAAAAGTTCTTTTTGTTGCAGTCAATAGATTTTAATGGGTATAACTGCTCCTCCAAAGAAATATCTAAATGTAGACTTGCTTAATAAAGATCCATAAAGACTAGAAGCTGTTGAGTTAAAGAGGTATTATTGCTATTAAACCTCACACTTTCAAATAGTTTGAACATTTGAGAAACACACATAAAAATAATCATTACATTTAAGTTAAATTAGGCGTTTAGTCCCAGGATGTTTCAAACCATCCAAACCACACATTTCTTAGACACATTTTGAAAACCTTCACCACCTGATAGTCATTTGTCAAACTCCATGTTCAAGGTTTCCAAGGGAGGGTGAATAGCTCAGATATCTGGGTGAGAGTTGAATAAAGACGCCACTATCATCCAGGTTATTTGTTCAGACTGTAGAAACCCCCCTCCCTGTGTCCTTAGAAGACACTTATGTTGTAACAAGCTGAGCGTTATATGTAGTGACTAAGCAAAGTCACTCGTGTGAAAGATCGGAGGAGTGTCCTTCTAATTAATGGCACATCGTTGGAAAAGGCTCCTGGAAAGGCCCTGAGAATGTTATTCTGGGCGCAGGCAGGGAGGATCATCAGTGGCTTTGTTTGTAGAGACTTCCCAGACCACGTGAGAGAGGCAGCGGGGATGTTTGCTGCTTTAAAGTTGAACTCTAGCCCAAGCTGGATGAGTTTTCTGCTGCCTTTCCGCTGTGTGACAGCTGCATGACGGACCCGCCACAACTCGCTTTCTTTGTATGAGTCGGCGGCTGGCTGTGCGTCGGCACGTACGTGTGGGTTCAAGCTCCTCGTGAATGTTATCTGCGCCTGTTCAAAGCGGGCCCCGCTGGTCGGTTACCGCTGACCATCTGACGGCTGTCTTTGTTCGTTCC
Organism: Blennius ocellaris; assembly: GCF_963422515.1. Classification (NCBI taxonomy): domain Eukaryota; kingdom Metazoa; phylum Chordata; class Actinopteri; order Blenniiformes; family Blenniidae; genus Blennius; species Blennius ocellaris. The sequence continues at coordinate 22,700,832 of NC_137654.1, forward strand.
TGGCGCAGAAAGTGCCAAGCGAGCTGGAGCTGGTGCCGGAGGAGTACTTGGTGATGATTGGCTCCTATCCCTGTAACATCAGCTTCCATAACGACCAGCTGTTCCACTGCACCATCAACGGGATGCTGAGCTCCAGCGAAAGGGAGCTGCCTGTCACTGTAAGTATGTAAAACACCAGAATAAAATACACATACACATCCCGCCTCGTGTTGAGAGGTCCCCGATAATTTAAGGATATCACCCATCTGTCACGCAGCGTTCAATCCAGGCGTTTAGTCCGACCATCTGCGATGTTCATTGAAACAGATTTGATCTGCGCTGTAAGTGATATGTGCGTGCCACTCTCCATGCATTATGAATGGTTTGTAGTTTCTGAGCGTGCCACCGTGAGTCAGTAGTTAATGGGGGTGGTGAGCTGTCAACTGTGTCACGACGCCACAACCCCCCCCAAAAAAAAAAAAAAAATTGTGACATGCTTTGGAATCACTCTTCATGTCTGAAATCATTTCACAGTGTATTTATTAACACCGACACTATCGCCTCTGTTCATCGGGTCATCCGAGTCGCGCCGGTCTCTCCCTCCGCACTCGTGTTTTGGTTTTGCTTCGACGCATTCTCCATCACAATTAAAGGTCTTAATCAAGACATGGTCAAGCCTTCTGCGGTCCTGATAAAAAAACAAACACCCTCATTCCTCCACCCATCTCCCTTCCCCATCTGTTGTTGTCCATCCTGCTCTGTGTTGATAGAGCTTTATTAAAGGAGAGCACATTCATCTATATTTAAATATGAGCCAAACTGTGAGTGGTTTGCTGAAATAGCTCAGAAACATATGTTAGTCTCAGCTGAGTTGAACTGTAAGAAGCGTTTCCCCACTTTGACACAGAAATAGAATGAAACCTTTTTTCTTTTTTTTCCCTGCCCCTTTCACTCACCCTTTGCCTCCATGGCTTGTGTGCTTGTAGCTCCTTCGGGTTCCGTCCCAACCCTGTCCGTCTCCCAGGATGTCTCCCAATAAACACAAGCAATTAGCAAAGACATAAAGCCAGGGCAAGGGTCAGACGGGATGTCATAACATAAATGGGTGGGCTGCCCGTACACAAGCAGGGAGGGTGATTTGTGTGCACGTTTGACAGGGGCATAAATACAGAGCGCACGTATATCTTCCTTTGTGTCGGCACATTTGAATATATGCATACATGTTGGAGCTGACGCGTAGCTTATGGCCATTTGTGTTTCTTCACTTACTTTTGGTGGCAGCTCTATTTTTATGTGCGCGTTGTGTTGTGTTTGGCTCTGAAGTGAAGCTGAGCTCCAGTAGTGGATGGGGGGGAAAGCAGTTCTTTTGTACCCTCAGCGAAACAGGAACATGGAACAATGGTATTTTCCCCTTCATTACACCAAGTCTGGCTGTTGCAGCCTCTGGAAAAGGGCCTTCTCTTGCTGGTCTGAGTAAATATATGCCTGGACCAGAAAGAGAAGGAGAGAACGAGGAAAAGAGGGAGCCCAGTGAGCCAGTTTCTCCCCCTCAGAGTAAAAACCAGTGTAAGAGGGATTTGGTCTGAGGATTGGGGGCTTTTTTATCTGAGTCTCTTTTTATGAAGTATGTTGGGATTGTGGAAGGAGAGGGAACGATGTGAGCAGAGACCCTGCTGACTAATCAGAAGGCAGAAGTGAAAGTTCTTTTCTTGTCACATCTGGGTTAGTCTGAACTGTGTGACTCCTCCAGCTCATTGCAGCGCGAGACCATTTTTCAAAATCTACCCGGTGTAATTTTTTTTTTTTTTTCTATGTGTCTGCACCTGTGTCCATGAAAGAATTTATGTTCCTGTGCATGCGTGCAGATATTTCAGTTCCCATTAGGAAGTGCCTGTGCTGTATACTGCATCGTTTTTTTTTACCGTGCTACAAAGGAAATATATAATGTGTGTATTGTTTCTGCTCATTACTGCTCCTTCTTCATGGCCTTTCCGTCTCATTTCTTTCACCAACAGTAAAGTGTAATGCAGAATTTCTTAGCAGGATGGACATCAGAAGGTTTTATTTGACTCCCATTTGATCATTTCGAAACTTAGTATCCAGGGACGGGAGCTAAAATTAAATCACTTTGACTGTTGCAGATCTGGAGAATGACATGCCCTTAAATCTTCTTATATGTGCTGCTGCAGTTTGTATTGCTCTTTTACAGAGTCGTCAAAGTGCTGCCACAACGCTTTTAACACGTTTGCTCAGCTTTAGAGTTAGCTCGTGTCGTTATTTAAACAGCAGCTCCAGAGATCTTTTAACTGGGGTATTTTTGTGATCGCTCTTCACTAGAAAGACAGTGATAGGCTTCATTGTGCTATTCAAAGTTGAATGCTAATTGTGTAATGATTCAAGGGTTATACTAAGATGTATTTATCTTTAATGACACCTTATTGGAGAATGACTCCAATTTTGTTGTCTTTGATCCATGTGCCTTTTGTATTATGATTTACTTGTATCAGTAATGAAAGGTTAGACTGTTTTTAGTTTTCTTCTCCCAGAAATGTGAGTATACTGCTGCAACATGAGAAAATAAATTGTGTTTTGAAATCCTGAAGATACATTTACTGAAAAAACTCTTTCGAGTTATATTTTTCTAAATCCTTAAAGGCACAAAACAATATACACATATTTACCTCATGGTCAAAATCAAGAAGCAGTGTTTCATAACCTTGAGTTCATGACTCATCTGAAGGACAGTCTGGGATCACATGGGTGAAGATTTCAAAACTGTCCACGATGTGCAAATTAGATTAAGACATGTAAAAAAAAAAATATTTTTAAGTCAAGATTGGATACAATGGGGATTGTAATTTCTTTTTTGTATACATGAAGATTTGGGAAGTCGACCGCCTGTTCATTTCTCATGTGACAGAAGTAACAAATGTCATCAAGTGCAACATTCTTCTACTTCTTCTTCATCCACGTGTTTGCTCAGTTTAATTCAAGAATAATGATAGTGATGCTCTTGTAATGTGGAAAATACGTTGTCATCTGGTTGTATTTCAAGGTGTTTTGGCTCCACAACAGCAGTAGGTCTCCTCTTTTTTTCTGATGTGTAGCCAAGATGGCAACTGTTGAGATCAGGACGAGTGCAGTGCTGACTCTGTGTTCTGAGAAAAATCTCACACTGACAGCGAACCGCATGACAGCTTACTTACAACTCAGAATAGAAACTCTTGAGTGGAGAAATGCATGATTTGAGATGCAGAATACATTTGGGGCTATTTCAGTTTGTTTAAAACATTATATTTTATATGCCACATTTTATTATGAGGATGTCTCTCTCCAAAAACATAGGCACAGATCGGTTCGTTAGAACTGGTGTTTCTTGCTTAACTGTCGCTGTCTTTCATCCATACAGCTGGAACTTTGCTTCTCATGTTATAAACACAGAAATATATCAACAACATTCAAAGCCCATGAAGACAGAAAAATACAAAGGCTGTTCTTTCTAGTCGCATCAAACAGGCACATTTGTTGTTGTTTGTCACATTTGGCCCCTTGTTGTTGATAAAAGCATTGGAGTCGAATTAGACTCTCACTAATATCCATATGATCATCTGCTTTGGTTTCTTGAGGCAACACTATTAACAACAATTAACTGCTTTCCCAAATAGATCATCTAACTTTGAAGTGTGTTTCCTACAAAGTGAAAAAAAAAAGAAAAAATACTCATATTGAAATCTCTCACATTGGGTCGTTAATGATTCGATGATTGAACTCATGGAGACACTGTCAGTAGAAAGAGAAGACAAGATGAGTGATATGAGATTAAGCAGATATTTAATAGAACTCAGCTCAGTTTCATTCGCTGTTTTCTCTTTTGCTCTCTTTAGGTGCAAGTTGGGAACTTTCATCACACCATCGCCAAAGTGCAGCTCGGCGGCAGCGAGCTGGCCATCGTGGTATCCATTGTGGTGTGTTGTGTGTTGCTGCTGCTGTGCACTGTGGGTACGTTGTGTACACATGCTCACCAGCAGATGATTGATGTGCGCCTGCTATAGCAATGGACGCTCCAGATGTGGAGCAGATAAAAGGAATTCTGGGGTCATAGTTTCCTGCACTTGCTTCATCCCTCTTCAGTAGCCGGTGCACAAAGAGCCCAGTGTTCCTCCCAGCGTCTGCTCTGTCTGTGTGTGTGTGTGCTTTTGTGCGTCTGTCTCTGTGAGTGTGTCTGCAGGGCAGGTGTATAGGTGAAAATTGGTGCTCGTGTGGATTTTCACACCATTTCTTGTTTTAATTCGGATCTCAGATGTCCCCTATTTCCTCTCTCCAGCTTTCGTGCACATGGCATGAAATAACTTGTGCACAGATTTTCGATACGCGTTGAAAAACGTGGATGAATTAAATGTTCTCACTTCTAGAAACACTCATGCAAATGGTTTTTTTTTTTCACAGGCTTGAAAACATTTCAGGAAATCCTTTTACAAATTCTGAATCTTTAAAATCCATGTTCACCCCATGTTATCCTGTGGAGGTGGTGAGAGTATTATAATAAATGTTTTGAAAATAAATATAAACGGTTTTTTTCCCTCTTGTACTCTTCTGTTTCTCTCAGCTCTTGTAGTGTATTGCACAAAGAGCCGAAGGGCAGAACGCTACTGGCAAAAAACTCTACTACAAATGGAGGAGATGGAGTCTCAGATCAGAGAGGAGATACGTAAAGGTGAGTACGAGGAATGCACGCACGTGCACACACGCACACACACACACATGCGCACGTGCACACACACACTGTTCTTCAACAGGCTTTGTTATCAAACATTTCGACCATAAACACTGTTTTGCGTTGATTGACATGAAATACAGAGCTTCTGGGGAGACAGGAATATTGACCACACATATATGTCTGTTTGCGTAAGAATCTGTGTTTCTGTGTGAGTGAGACTTTTGTTTATTTTAAAAGTTTTTCTAGTCTGAAGTGGGAGGGAGATACAACAGATGACAGATTTGTGCCTAGTAAGCGTGAGTCATAAAACACAGTGCCTGACAAATGATCAGTCACACACAGGCACACTGAGTGGTCACATCGCCTCCACTGCATTTAGCCTATAGGAGCCAGGCCTCTGTGTGTGTGTGAGTGAGTGTGTGTTTTACTTCTGTGTCTGTCTGTGAGTGCCTGTGTGTTTCTAGGGCATTAGAGTAAAGCCGCGTGAAGGCCATTCCACGTCTCAGCACCCAGATTTATGGTTTGGAGATGGAGGGGACGGATAGAGGAAGAGGAATGGAGGGAGGAAGCGATAGGAGCCGGAGTGAGGGCTGCGAGCCTGAGGAGAAGCAGGAGCGTGGGAGGGAGAGGAGGAGCGGAGAGGTTATTTAGTCAAAGGACACAGATAGATCTGTGGCCGAGTTCAGGGTGAATATGCACAAAAGAAACGAGGATAAAGAAACTGAAAGAAGAATAAAAGATGGCAAATTGACATCTTCCAGTGTAAACAAAAGGAGAAGTTGGGATTTATTTATTTTTTCTTCTATGAGGAGTGAGGAGAAGGGGAGGTCTGCAATTCGGGCCTGCTGCCTCCAATCTGGGTTTGATGATGTGAACTGGCTGGTTTCGGGGCCGCTTTAGTGAGCAGGAGAATAAATAACCTGGTGAGGTGATGAAAAATGTTTGAAATCCCTGAGGTCTAGTGTTTTCTTCTTTCTGCATAAACACAGTACGTAGAAACTGTCATTGTAACCCAAATACGTCTCTCAGCCCAACACAGGAAGCACTTTTCCATAAAGAGATCTCTGGCGTCTCATTAGCGGAGAACATTATCCTCTGCTGGTACATGCTATCCCATAAAGTGGCTACAATATTAGCATGCAGATTTGAGTCCGTGTCTGGACATGGTGATACTGTTTCTGCATGGACTAACCTCAGCCTGCACACATGTTTTGGATAAGAGCCTCAGACTGGATTTGGCTGCAGTGATTGTCGTTTGGTAAATATTTGCCTGCATGCCATAATGGGCTGCACAATCTGGCAGTGAGAGGAGGAAAAGATGAGAGGATTAGCGTCTGTTATATTTAGTATTCAACCAGAACGTGAAGCTCGATCGTGGAAGTAAAATGATAAATTTCTCTCTCTAATTTGAAATAATTTACCCCGAAATCTGCCACACTCTTTCAGCAGCCTGAGTGAAATTTATGATCATTGTATTATTTCGTAAACACATTTCTCACTCACTCCACTTAGCGACCAAGTTTGGGGAGCCAGAAGAAGAAGTAACTGTGCTTCAATAAAACATTCTCATGACTCAACCCTCTTTTTGTGTCTTTCTGGTTTTGTCCTTTCAGGTTTTGCAGAGCTGCAAACAGACATGACGGACCTGACCAAGGAGCTGAATCGGAGCCAGGGCATCCCCTTTTTGGAGTACAAACAGTTTGTCACTCGTACGTTCTTCCCCAAGGTGAGAAACCCCATTTTTCCCTGTTATCTGATTTCAACTGCCACACTGACACCACCATTTTTCTCACTGTGGTTTCAATAACCCCTCCCCAACATTTACCGTTGCACGTTTCCCACTGTTTATAATATATGGGATAAAAATTCACCTTGGAACTTTTAAACATACAGCAGACATCTCATGAAGTGTAGTTCAGTCCGGCACCCTGCGGGAGAGTTAATGCGTTCTCTATAGGTAAGCATTTTTCTGATGTGCGATCCAACCCGAAGGTAGACTGTGGGTCTGTCTGTGGGTGGGTGTTTTTTCCACCAGTACAGACAGACACAACTCAGCAGGCTTTGTCTTCCAACCACAGGCATGGACTCTCAAGGAGACAGAACAATGGCGGGCACAGAGACAAGGAAACTTTCTCCCTGATCTCTCACAACGCACTCTTAACTCGACTCACACACCCACGCTGTTTTTGCAACTATAAACAATGTTTCACAATGACAGCCATGCTGGTGAGAAGTGGACAGAGAATGCTGAAGGAGAGTGTTGAAAGGCTGCGAGGAGGAAAGCATATATTCAAGTGTTTTGGTGCTGCTGTATCGTTTATCTGCAGTTTCCCTCTAAAACAGCCAACACTTTATGCATGACCCTTCACGCTCTTGCTTTTTACAAGCGCGTCTGCTTGTCTGAGATTACACACTCACAAAACAATGTTAGACACACACTAAGACACAGTTACAATAAAAGCCGGACGTATCTGTCCTGCAGTGACAGACTACGTTGAAAAGCTGCCTCTTTGCTGTGGGTCACTTTGACGTCAAAGCCATTAAGGATCATGACGTTTCGTGTCACGGTGTCATATTTCCTTTTCATGCTTACTCAGAACTTATTCAGGGTCTGTTAAAGAAATCCAGTGTTTTGGGTTGAGACTCCAAACTTACAGCCAACAGCTCTTTTTGTTCTCCCTGACTCTCAGTTTTGTGTTTATGGCTGCAGCTGACTTTTGTATCACAGTTTTCCCTGTGTGTTTATTTGTGCTTTCAGATGTGCTCGGATTACGAGAAGAGTCTGGTCCAGCCTGCCTACGAGAATGACGGCTTCGGCCCTCGAGCGCTGCCAGAAACCCACCCACTGCTGCAGGACTGGCAGGTGAGGGGTTAAGCCATTAGGTTGTTAGGTTAGGTTTCCTTCTGCCAGCGTGCCTTGATTTGGGTCCTTTTTTTTTTTTTTTTTAAACTCCTGGGTGCCTGAAGTGGGTCACACTGAAGCATATTAAGGTTTCATGGGGAGGTAGATGAGTAGTAAAGAAAAGCATGTCGTGCAGTTTTTCTCATTTGTGCAAGTGTGCATGTGTGTGTGTGCGTGTGTTTGTGTCTGTGTGTATAGAGTATGTCACTATATTATCTGGAAGGGCTTGCGTGTGGGAATGCTAATGTATGTCATTCAGCGGTTTCCAGTGAGTAAGACAAAAAACATTCAGCTTCACAAAAGATACGCTGCCCACCGAGTTGATGGCAGGTTGTTGACACACTTCCCACTGGCTCTCAGGCAACCAAATAGTGTGCTACTCGCTGAAGTCCAGCTCCGGTCAGTGTGTGCATGTTTACGTGTGTGTGTGTGAGTAGGAACAGGCAAGAATGAGAGTGAATGTGTTCGTGCTCCCCAACACATTCGTGCGTGAACGCACGCGCACGTGTACGTGAAACATTACAACGAGAGAAAGTAAAGATTGCAGCACCAGTTTTAGGTCGGCAGCCGGGGGAGCCTGTCTAACGGTGATGAAGTGCTTTGGATCCACATCGTCTTCCCAGGAAGTGTTTTCCAGGTCACAGCAAATAAATCTCGCAGGCGGGCATTTATCTTAATGGACACCCCTGTTCTCCTTCTGTCAGGCTGCAAACTACACCATATGGCTGCAGTCCAGAGGGAAGACTTCATCACACTGCTGCTTAGTCGCACCCATAGATAGGCCACACTCATTAAGTCGACTCTGCACATTTGGAGACAATCACGCACAGTAAGGGACTCGGGCGGGATGTACAGATGCTGTGGAGAAACACCAGAGAGGGAAGGGCCCGAGGAGGCGGTGTGGAGAGATGTGATGGAAAGATGAAGTGTTCACTCAATGGGTCACTTGAGATCAGAGGGTGAAATAGATTAGGGAGGGCGCAGCGGGTGTGTAATCCAGTTAGGACGAATTCACTGAGAAATAACTGTTCAATCCCCCCTCTGTCATCAGGCCACCAACACAACAACGCCAAACGTAGAGGAGGGCATCACTCTCTTCTCCACTCTCCTCAGTAACAAGCACTTCCTGATCACCTTCGTCCACGCGCTGGAGCAGCAGAAGGACTTTGCAGTACGAGACAGGTAACTGCTTCATATGACACATCCTTCAGACCTTAAACCATGGTAAGAAATAGAATATTCCATCATGATTTTGAACTATAAATAGGGTTTCTGGGGATTTTCCAGTCCCCGGGATCTCGTAGAGTGTTTTAAAGCCACTTTTTGAAATTCCACTTCAGGGAAAAATAAATAAATAATGGCCACATTTTAAGGTTACGAGCACACAGATAATTATCTACCAACCCTGCAGGTCCCCTCATTTCTGCAGAGCATTTTGCCATCCTTGATTTTGTGTTATGACCCAGAGCATTTACTGGTTTGTTCCTCTCCTTTCTCTCTCATCATCGCAGCAGGATCAGAAAAAGCAGCAAAAGGACAATGTTAGCAACTAATTGGTGATAAACACAGTGGAGCATTTATCAGTTAATAACACAAGCGTGTGTCCCCCAGTATGGTGATGCAATCATATTCGTGAAGTACCTATTGGACTTATTTAAGCTAAATAAATGTTACATGTTTATTATATCAGTTTAAAAAGGGATCCCATGCTAACTTGCTATCAAAATGTTCACGTCAACAGAAGTAATGATTAACAGGAAACATATACATGGCGTTTCCAATAAGGATTAATTCTCCCCTATAGAAGATTTAGTGTTGCTGTGGTTAGTACTCTTGCCTCAGATTGATAATGTCCCTGGGTGGGCTTGAGAGGCCTTTCTGTGTAGTTTGTACTTCCTGTGCACAAACGGCTTTTCTGTGGGTCACAGTCCAAAAACAAGCATTTTCAAAGACTCTAAAATTGCACGTTGGTGTGAATTTGAGCGTGTGTGACGGCCTCTGTTTGTCTTGTGATGGTTAATTGGACTGACCACTTGTCCAAGGTGTAAACTGCCTTCACCCACAGTCAGATCACCTCTTCTCCCCCCCATGACCCCCGAGGCAGTATGGAAGATGGATGAGTAAAGAAAATGAAGAGGAAAAAAAACATAACAGCCACTGAAGTCTTTTTAAAATTTATAAAATAGTTAATTCTACAAGCAGAGACAATAAGTGAAGAGGAGTGTGTTTGCTGCTTTAAAACTCCTTTGCATTACTGTGTTTTTCCATTTACTTCTCACTTAGTCACTACTAGTTATTGTTTAGATTTACTGTTACTTGAGTCATTACTTGTTTATTTTTGTTCTGGTTTACTTTCAGCTGAGTCACTACTTCTCAATAGGCGGCTTTTCTCTAGTTCTTCCTATTTTTTACGCATTAGTGGATGCACACAGAGATCCTCTTGTCAGTCTTTTTAAGACTTAATCCATCTGTTAGTTTTTGTTGGAATAAGTCTTGATCGTAGGAGGGTCTGCAGCAACCCTGATGTCTCTTCTCAAACGTAAATCTTGATAGTACTTAAACTAAGTCTCTTTTTCTGGAAAAACCTGTACTTACATTTGTGATAAATTCTAGAGGAACAAAACTTGAACAGAAAACTTTAAGTAAAGTAACAATATTCCTGCTTCTACACAGCAGCCATTCATTCCTTGAAAGTAGCCACTTTATATCCATGTCAGGACTGCGGTGGCTGCAGGCGAACTGAGCTGACATTGGGTAAAAGGTCAAGTACACCCTGAACAAGATGTCAGTCTGTCACAGTGCTCACACACAGAGAAAGACAATAACCCCCCCCCACACACACACACACACACACACACACATACACTACAGCTTAAATGTCTGCGTGTGCATCTTGTTGGTTTGTGGGAAGAAGTGAGAATACCAGGATAAATTGCACTTATATTCAAGTTTATTTTAACCTCACATTGTAATTGACTTTTTTGGTATTTTTGGTATACATGATTCTGCTTCTTGAAGGACTTGTTTTCCTAAATGTATGTTATCACAATACCACCTTTTATTAGCTCATTTTGTCTAACTTTCATATCCCTGTTAAGGCTTAATTATTGCTATGACATGATGTTATCATGTGTGTATGTGTGTGTTCCGTATGAGCTCTCAGTAACTTTTGCAGGCGTCTGTTCGCGAATAATCTCTCTTTTAAATGTTTTGTCAAAGAATGAATTGAAGCACTGCACGTTGCATTATAATGTCTGAAAAGTGCTTTATAGATAAACATTGATCGCTTTACGCAGTCACACTGAAAACAAGTAAACCTGAGGTTGATTCCTTTTAAAAGTTTCAATCACTCTGTAAATAATTACAAAACATTTAAAACACCTCCCAGTATCACATCAGTACACACCACAGCCTCAACACTTAAAACCACAAAATTATTGGGCTGGACAGAAAAAGAAACCTGAACATTCCTGAGTACAGTGGACTATTGTCATGTATATTTTCCCAGACATCACTATGACAGCTTGTTTACTTCTGATTTGAGGTTGTATGTAATTGTTACTGACAGCAAAAAAAAAGACGAGAGGAATGTTTACTTCAGAAAGTGGTTGCTCAAGTTTTACTCTGTCATATATCACCAGAGCTGTTTTGGTCTTGGATGTCCCAAAACTCAGTAGTCATTGTGAATCGGAGAAAAATTCCGGGGCCAAGACGACCACAGACCTGTCCCAGCACAGCGTCAGCACTTACTGACTGATGTAGCCCTCTTTCGGGTGGATTAAAGGGGCTTTGTTAGGGAAATCCCCTGCACCTCTGGACTTACTGACTCAGACACTCCCTGCATTAGATCAGGCTTTTATTTGGCTCTGCAGTCGCAGGTGCGGTGGGGAGGGCTAAACCTCATTGTCGCTTCAGTAATGTAGTTATTTTTTAAATCTCCACTGACCACACACTGACAGGGCATGTTTGCAAAAGCATTTTTCCTCATCCTTCCCCTCTGCTAATCTGTTTTCCGACTCCTCAGATGCAGTCTCGCGTCTCTGCTCACCATCGCCCTCCACGGTAAACTTGAGTACTACACCAGCATCATGAAAGACCTGCTGGTGGACCTGATTGACGCCTCCGCTTCCAAAAACCCCAAACTGATGCTGCGTCGCACCGAGTCCGTGGTGGAGAAAATGCTGACAAACTGGATGTCCATCTGCATGTACAGCTACCTCAAGGTGAGGACGGAAAACGTGGAGTCTCATCAGAAATAATGACACTGGACTGATTAGACAGAGCTTCTCCAGCTCCGATTTGACCCCACCTCTGTGTCACATTCCTCAGGAAACAGTGGGCGAGCCCTTTTTCCTGCTGCTGTGTGCAATCAAGCAGCAAATCAACAAGGGCTCCATAGACGCCATCACGGGCAAGGCTCGCTACACCCTCAATGAGGAGTGGCTGCTTCGTGAGAACATCGAGGCCAAGCCACAGGTCCAATGTCTTTTTAACGCTCTGGGTTTATCTTTCACATCCTTTGAGAGCTCGGAGTTTAACGTTGAACTCACCGATTCAACGAAGTGGAATGCCAGAAAGTTTGTGAAACTCAAAACTGCACAATCCTTCCACAAGTATTTCTCACTTTTGCTGTGTTTGTTTTCGCAGAACATCAACGTGTCCTTCCAGGGCTGTGGCATGGACTCCTTGTCTGTCAAGGTCATGAATACTGACACAATCTGCCAAGTTAAGGAAAAAATCATTGAAGGCTTTTATAAAAACCTGCCATTCTCCCAATGGCCCCGGGCAGAGGACGTAGACCTGGGTAAGAGCACATTTTCTCTGATTATTTTCATCCCCTGCCCTCCCCAACCCTCCAAGATATAGTAATCTCCTTTGCAAAAGGTCAATTCCCCTCATGAAGCTCAACTAACCTGAGGCTGCAATATAATAAATGACAGAATGCATTGAGGAGAGTGTACAGTCATAATCACAAAGAGTTATTGCTTTCAAAAGCTGTGGAGCCTGCAGAGCAGATTTGATTAATGGCCCCGGAATATTTCCACAGGTCGTGACACAGAGAGTTAGAGCACGGCTGCCGCCTGTCTCGCATATTCCTCTCCAAATTTAGGATGAAATTGTCTAACAACACAATGTTCTTTCTCCTTTTTCCTGCTTTCAGAGTGGTTTGACTCCGGCAGCAACAGTAAGCTTCTGCAGGACCTGGACAACTCCTCGGTGATGGAGGACGGTCGAAAGAAGCTGAACACAGTCTTCCATTACCTGGTATGTGTGTGTGTGTGTGTGTGTGTGTGTGTGTGTGTGTGTGTGTGTGTGTGTGTGTGTGTGTGTGTGTGTGTGTGTGTGTGTGTGTGTGTGTGTGTGTGTGTGTGTGTGTGTGTGTGTGTGTGTGTGTGTGCGTGTGTGTTTGTAGCAGACCTCTGCGGTAGCTGTGATCACTGTGAATGCCTGATGGTGTAACACCAGCAGGAGGTTTGCTGAACCTGAGAACTCCATGTTAATGATGTGGATGGATGGATGCAGCCGGATGCATTAACACGCTTCTGTTTGTGTCGCTGTTTGCGGCCTCGCCATGTTTCATTTTTATGATTGCGTCACACGGGTCATTTACTGCGGCAGAGCAGGAGCAGATTGTTGATACTTCATGTCGGTGTATTTCTAGAAAAAACAAAAACAAACTGAACATGTAATAATGTTATTCTTGACTCAGGTACATTTTAAATTTTGTAGCATGCGAAGAGTCTCCAGAGTTTAAATTATTTTATACGTACCTCATCGTATACGGCCATGATTTGATTTGGTCTTTTGACTTCTGGACACAGTACAGTTGCTCTTATGAGCAACCCGTCCTTCTCTATTCAGGTGCCCCGAAGGTTTCAGCTCTCTAACTATCACACTGTTGTTGTGTTTCTTACTTAACCATGACCGGCCTCCGAAGAGTTGCTCATGCTCACATTTAAAGTGTCCTCAGAGGAACTTTCTCCTTCAGCAGATAAGAGTGAAAAACGCACTCAGAACATAATGGGAATCATTGTTTCACTAAAGTTCTAAAGAGCGGATGCATTTTAGTGCGGAGGTGAGACTTCACGAAATGATGTTGTTTTAACCGTAAAAGTAAGTAAGTTGTGAAATGAGTGGAAATGTTGTCAATAGGTTATGGTGATGTCTCGTGATGTTGATGAGTGTATATTATGTAAAACATATACATATATAAATATATATGATAAACAAATAGAACTAATGCTGTTTTGTGCATGTAATTACAAAAAATTATAGACATTTGTAACAATTTCATATTTGAGCATCGCTTTAACTCTGTTTCCCATCAATTCCATGATTTAATACAGCAAACAAAAACTTTTATTCATCATGCACACTTGTGACTTAAAATTTGAATTTCCTCTCATCATTGGTTTTTATGTTGTTTTTATTTTTTGTGAGGTGATCTTGAGTGTTCCGAAAGGTGCCCATAAATAGAATGTTTTTATTATTGTTGTTTATTATGATCAAGTTATACAGCAGCACACTTCTCGATAGCTTGAGTCAATCATTATTATGTGCTTACTGCAAAAACTACCTTAAACATTCCATTTCTAACTTTATTAATATTCCTAGTTATTTCTAGGTGGTTTTAAAATATGACTTATTAAACATATACTGTACAGGCATATATTTAAATAATATATGAGCAAATGATCAACTTTATGTTGAAGATTTTGTACAACAAAAACACAGCAGTGTTACTGTGACACAAAAATATATTTTCCTTTTTTTTTTCTGTTGCAAAATTTCCAGAAATCCTTCACAAGTGGAACTTATGTTAATGTTTAAAAATGAGTATTTATCTGCACCGTGTGTGACTTTCATCAATTTTTCATCATTAGTTTGTCAGAAACTGGAGGAAATGTGGTAGTTATCAAATAGGGACACTTGGCCGATAAAGGGTTAAATATTAAATCAGTAATACCGGTAATAAGCCCCAGGACTTGCTCACTGAGACCGTCCAATTACGGCAGTGTGTCACACATGAGCCTGTCAGAAACACACAGTGTTATTGTGTGAGTATCACATTGCTCTTTTTTTTTTTTTTTTTTTTTACAATTCTACACACATAAAATCTGAATACATCCATTTTTATTCATAAGAGGGTTCAACTGAGAATGACTTTTATTTATTGTATTTTAAAAAAGTACTGAAAGTGTGATTGGGATTTAATTTTCCAGAGTGGCAAGCAGTTAAAGACGCATATAGACTTTATATGCAATCGTCATGAAAACATCTGGATTAGGACAAAGTAAAAAATAGGAGTTTGGAAAAGTCTTTATAACTGTCTGCATGTTGTGCATTATTAATGTCCCTGTTAAATAAACCAGTAATGACTTTGTATGAGCCTTTACAATGCTGTAATTGACTTTTAGAATACTTGTCTAATTATTAATAAATGTAGTGTATCATTTAGTTCACTGCAACATGGGGAGGGGAAGAAAACTTTGATGTAATTACTTCATTACATTTCATTTACTTCATTTAAATGACTGCCGATAGCTGTAACTGGACAATCAAATTAACACAAACATGTAAACTAAAGTAAATAAGGGACATTTATTCAAACCTTTTAGATGTAGTTTGGATTCAGTTTTCTCTTTAGTAAAGTTAACTTGTCCTATGAAGTAAAATAAATAAAAAACAAGTTTAAAAAAAACAAACAAAAAAACAGCCCGGTCTTCCATTATGTCTTTTTGTATGTGTATGTTTGCTTATGTCTGCGTTCATTTGTGCGTAAGTAAACAGACGTCCAGTGACTGTGGACCTTTGACCCGTTACCTGTACTTGTTAAGTGCTCTGTTTAGTTTTTGCTGAGCCACGGGGACGGAGCTGTGAAGGCAGTGAGCTGCAGCGTGTACCAACGGTCTGGGTTCACCAGCAAGGCTGTTCAATCCATTTCACCACGGGTTGACTTTAATGAGCACAGCCAGTCTTGCACAAACTCGCCACCTTTCTGGATACACACATGACCAACACACATACACACACACACACACACACACACACATGCACCTCTCAGCACCTCGCTCCCCTCGAGGGCATGCTTAATGATGCTGTTCTAGTGCACCCAGGCTCACCCCTGACCCCGTGACCTCTGTGCTCTCTCTCTCCTCTTCCCCTTTTCCCTCGCTCCCTCTTTACTTCTCCTCACCCCCCCTCCCTCCCATCACAGGTCCCAGAGGGGGCATCGCTGGCCATGAGCATGAAAGACAAGAAAGACAACACCCTGGGGAGAGGTACGTCACCTTCACACACACCCATTGCCTGTCGCTTTGTCATACACACTCACTCACACTTGGATAAGTACACTCACCCCCTCGATCACAGAGAACGGCACATGCTTAGCTGGCCACGAGAACATGATACGTTCATGTAAACACACATGCAACCACACACCTTCCTGTCCTCAAATGACACAGCGGGCATCCGAACGCACTAATAAATCACAACACATACTCTTATGCTGCCGCCTAATTTAAGGGCTTTTTTTGTCCATGTTGTAGATGTATTCCATTAGCAAGTGTCAGCCTTTAGGGGGGGAAAAATGAGAACACGTCGGCCCATTGTCCGTCGTCAAAGCGGAATAAAATTACTGCTTTGCCTGTTGACAGATGAGTTTACATGCAGCCTTTAATGGGCCTGTCCTTTCACTGTCTAGGGTCTACCTTACATAATCAGTACCGGACCAGAGCACCGTTGTGTTCAGGCTCTGTCCATCAAAGCCTTTCTTCTCATTCATACTGGGCCAAAAATAGGCTTATGTGGACCAAACCTGGCTGCTGCTTCAAAGCACCAGGAGGGTGTTATGAGCCTGTAGTGCTCCCTGGCTAATATAAAACACTGTCCTGCCTGCCTGTGATCAGTGCTGAGGGTCTGGACTGAGGCCCGCTGGGCAGGAGCATCGCTGGCAGAGCTGCCTGTAATGAGAAGGCACTCACATCTGTGTGTGTGTGTGTGTGTGTGTGTGTGTTTGTGTGTGTGGCCACACAATGCTTGATTTGAGTTTATTTGCCATTGTGTGCACAAAAATTTACTTTATTTGTCTGTTGAGTCTGCGATCGTGCCTGTGTTTGAACCTGTATCTGCATGTATCCTTGTACTCATAACTGTTGATGCATAATCATGAGCGTGTTTGTGTTTAGATCTATATATAAACCATCAAGGTTTAATGCTTTTTCCCAGCGTTGGCCAAGTATTACCATCTCATTACACCGGCTCCAGAACCAATCACAGTCTCCGTGTGTCTGTCTCCCCTAATCTCTTTTTTTTTGTTCCTCTCTCCTTTCGCTCGTAATCTTTCTCTTTCATTCTCGCAGACAGCTCCCCTCCCCTACCGGCCCACAGTCCACCTTAATCACTTTCTCCTCTTGCATGCACTCTGTCTCCCCTGCACTCCTGTCAATCTCCCCCCTGTTTTTTTTTTATCTTCTTCCGATCTGTCACACTGTGTGCTCCATCCTCCCATCTCCTCTCATTGTCTCAGGTCTCCACCTTGCTGATTGCACATTGTTTTACACTCGTGTTTTTTTTCCTCTTTAGTGAAAGATCTGGATACTGAGAAATATGTACACTTGGTGAGTATCCCCTCGTCGGCAATCAGAATGTTCCTATATGTGACGTCTGCGTTCATTACCGGAGCTTTTCTTGTGGTGTGCCGGTGTTAGTCAGCCCCAAGCAGGCCCGATGACAGAGAGAATGGGGGTGAATGGAGGTGAAAAGGAAAGCTGCTGAGAGGACATGACAGCACTAATGCTGCTTAAGCTCTTTTATAAACGTCAGCCAAGATATGGGCCCTTTGACTTTAGAATAATGACTTCCTCCGAACACAATTTGCCGGGTGAATAGTTAGTTTTACAGGATGGTTCTGTAGGCCTTTTTGACTTAAGAAGGTGGAATTTTTTTTTTTCTTCCCCCTACCCCTATTTAGACTTGTATGAGCAAGTCAAAGACATGATCTTGTATACAGTGAGCAGAGGAAAGCATAAAAAATTCCCAACTCGCATCACTTCCTCAATTCTGTGTATTATTCAGGGCTTCACACTACGCTGATGCACTTTCTGGATCATGTATCTAATACAAAAAACAGAAGAATTCCCATCTGACAACTCATCCAGCAGAGACAGTCGTGCATTCATTTAGTTGCTCACAGTACAGGTCATCGCTTCAACCTTTTTCTGAAGTAATGTTGACCTTTGACCTTGCAGGTCCTACCTCATGATGAGCTAATGGAGACCAGGAGGTCGCACAGGCAGAGCCATCGCAAGAAAGTGCTGCCTGAAATCTACCTGACGCGTCTGCTCTCTACGAAGGTAAACAACCCTTTTCATATTCATGTGGCCGTTATTATTCTCAGGAGACACATATAGGCTCTTACATTACACGAAAACATGTTGATACATATTTCTTCTCCTCCACAGGGAACTCTTCAGAAGTTCTTGGACGACCTCTTTCAGGCTATCCTCAGCATCCCTCCGGACCGCCCTCCGCTGGCCGTCAAGTACTTTTTTGACTTCCTGGAGGAGCAGGCTGACAAACGGGGCATCACAGACCCAGACACGCTGCACATCTGGAAAACCAACAGGTGGTCAAACAAAGTGCAGTGATTGAAAATCCCTTCGGTCAGACTCACTGTGAAAGTCTTTAAAAACTTCTCTGTCTCTCTCTCTCTTTGTGTCTTTCTGTATAGTTTACCTCTGCGTTTCTGGGTGAACATCCTGAAGAATCCCCAGTTTGTGTTTGACATCGATAAGACGGATCACATGGACGCATGTCTGTCTGTAATCGCCCAGGCCTTCATCGACGCCTGCTCCATTTCTGATCTGCAACTTGGCAAGGTGAGTCTCCCACTGTCTCTGTCTTTTGTTTTTTGTTTTTTTTCCCCTTCTTCCAAATGTCTTTCTCTTGGGCCTTTTTAGTAATCTCAACCACATGATCTTAAGCACATGACACAAGTGCATTTGGGCACAGCAAAGTCCTCTCTTGCTATTTTAATGGTGAATAATCTGACTACAAAGTTAGAAGGCATTGTAATAAGCCTCTTTTCTGATGATTGATGTTTTTTGGATGTAACATCTGAGAGACCGTTCAGTGACCGATCATTCAATCCCCTTAACCCCATGAGATCTGAAGCAGCATTTATCTCCGTATCCATTTAACCATGTGTGACGTTTCCGATCTTCTGACAGCCAGATGTGAATGGGTTTGTCATAGGATTTGACAACAGAAGCATCATGTGAAATGTACTCGCATCCAGCTCTATACTGACCCCAGTTTAAAGGTTGAAGGGAAGGGGGCCCGAGTTCTGTTCGAAGACTGTCCAAATTTATTTTGCACATGTTAAAGAAAAACAGAATAATAAGCTTTCTAGTATATCGAGCACGTTGGTGAACTGCACTGAATGTTGGTAAGCACGGGATTAAACAAAATGTAGATTTGCACATTAGCCCATTGATTAAGTAAACAACATATGAGTATGACAAAGAACGATCTGAAATATGTAGTCTGTGAAGTGTTGCAATCAAAAAAGTGGCTTCTTTTATTTGATTTTCATTTTTGTCATCTTAGACTTCAAGATACAAGTTCCTTTTAACGTTTGTTTGTTTGTTTGTCCGTTTGTGCGATAGGATTCAAATAGAAGCTGAAAAATAACTTTTTTTTTTACAAAACTCACACACGCACGCATGCACGCACACACATACACACACACACACACACACACACACACACACACACACACACACACACACACACACACACACACACACACACACACACACACCTCCTGAGTCCCCTAGTGAACCCTCATTCCTAAGCCTTCAGACTGTCAGCTCCATCTACCTCTCCTCATGTTATTTCAGCCCAGTCGGCTGATCCAAGGTCATGAGCACCGGGGAGATCTCTTTTTGTGCCGTGCACAAGTGTGTCTGTCCATCTCTGTGTGTGTGTGTGTGTGTGTGTGTGTGTGTGTGTGTGTGTGTGTGTGTGTGTGTGTGTGTGTGTGTGTGTGTGTGTGTGTGTGTGTGTGTGTGTGTGTGTGTGTGTGTGTGTGTGTGTGTGTCTGTACTTGCATGTCAATGTCCTCACTGCTCACAAATCCGTCTCATCCTTCAGACACCGTGACCCTGAGCACGCTCTGCTTCCTGTCTCCCTCTGACTGGCTTCCTCCCCGGAGGGAGCCGAGGACTCATCAAATAATGCTCTTCTTTCACCGAGAAACAGTCTGATTTATATACTTTACTTCAGTGCCAGAGAACCAGCGTACTCACAGCAGCAATATTCATAGTTACCTGCAGGCCGATGCGTACCTACAAGATGCAAAGAAAAACCTGAAAACCGTTTCTGCAGCGGGTGTGTCAGCAGCTTCCTCATTAACGTGTCACATCTGGTTGTGCAACTTCTGTGGAGTCACCAGGTCCAAGGATATGGTCACGTTATCTCCTTGGGTTCAAGGAGAGTGGCACAACGCTCCCCCACATTTTGAATATTTACTGTTGCCTGCTTCTACATGGAGAGTATGGGGTCTGGATTAGCGATAGCCCAGCAGGAGTGAGCGAGGGGTGGCAAAACCAAGAATTTGCCCGCCGTTTCCACAGAAACCCTCTTATCTGGCGAGGTGCAGGACATGAAGGGCCACAGGGTCACAGGGGGGTTACGAGGCAGATGGGCGAGCAGCAGGAAGTGACCTTGTGGACAGGAAGAGAGCAGGTTCCCGCGCAGACAGAGCGTCTGTGGCTGCAGCATTTCGGTCCCTCAGCAAATTTTAATGTGCACACATACAAGCAAACAATAGGCGACACAAATAAGCCGTGACACATAGAAATATTAAGGTGCGTTGTAAGCACCTACACCTTTGCTGAAAGCTGCAACCGGGCCTCTCTTTCAGCCCTTGTTTTCCCCTGTCCTACTTTCTTGCTTTCTTTCTCCCCCCCCAACACACACAAACAAGCCACACAAAGTCCTACACACCCTTGCTCTCAACCGAAGTCACCGCTATAACCCGAATATGCCCACAACCTTTTAGCCCCGCTACTTTTCCTCTTGCTTGAATAAGCAGCAGCGCGAGAGCCCGAGGTGACTGTGGGGAGAGCGGTTCAGACCGGAGCGCTCACTCTCCGGCTCTCACCGCTTGAGTCTCCCGTCTTGCGGAGAGGAAACTGTTCCCTCCCTCCATTGTCTCGCTGTTGGTTGGCTTAGATAGGGTCATCAACAAATTACAGCCAATTTAACTTAACAGCTACTTAGTGGGACATTAACGCCACGGGTGGAAGAGGGCCTCGTTTCTCTCTGGCGTGATGAAGGGGCGCCGTTTGTGAAAAATGAAAGGAGACAGATCGTGGCATGACGTGCCAAAGAAGGTTGCCTTGAGAGTGTGATATGTGCTAAAAGAGGTGGAAACTCGCAAAATACAAATATTCTATCAGTGTGTTCACATAACTGTGCTAGATTTAAATTGTTTTCTTCTTAAGATCATTGTTTTCAGATTTTTTTACTTGTTTTAATTTGAATAGAAAAAAAAGTGACCTTTTTTTTTGCATCATTACACGGTTTTCCAACATCAAGATTATTTAAACTTCCAGAGATTAAACAAGAACAAAGGAACTGTGTCTGAGGAATATATGAGCAATAAACAACACAGCAAAAAGTGACCCAGCCAGCAAACATTTGCACATCCATAAACCTATTTATTGAGACATCCTCCAGGGGGCCTTTTAAAAAGAATCAGAGGAGGATTTTTCTGGACTAATACTTAAGTAAAGAATATGGCCATTTCCTCCTCCTTTGTGTAACACTGTGTTTTGTGAAGAACCCACTGGGCAGCATGACACCATTACGAAGGCTGTGAAAGACACAATGACCAAATTGCTGTGATATTTAAGGGCCCAGCGACCTGAAAATAGTGCTCCTGAGTCCCATGGGCAGAGAATTCATTGTTCTAGTGTGTGACTTTACAACTGCACAGTAAAGATTTAGCAGAAGGAAGGAAACTTGTATCAATTACAAGGGACAGGATATAGCAGATAAGAGGGAAGACAAATACTGAGCTTTTGCCTTTGCTTTATATTTGATGTATTAATATGTGAGCATCACTATACTGTTGGAGATAATGCTGCGCAGTTTAATTAATGAGACCTGAATGTCATGGAATAAAGAGACTGTACACGTTATATAAAAACACACCTGAAGTAACCCAAATGTCTGAACTTATTCTATCACAATGTGATCTAAAGGATATATCAAATGTATGTTGCTAAAGTGAAAGAGGCCTTGATAAAAACGTTGATGTGAATGTTTTAATTTATATGTATGGTTGGTTTTTTTTTAGGACTCCCCCACCAACAAGCTGCTGTATGCCAAGGAGATCCCCGAGTACAAGAAGAGAGTGCAGTGCTACTATCAGCAGATACAGGATATGCCTCCGCTCAGCGAGCAGGAGATGAATGCTCACTTAGCTGAGGAATCAAGAGTAAGTACAGTTATTGCAAAATGTCCCTTAGATAGTCATCTGGCTGTGAATAGACATACAGTTTATCTAATCCATTGTTTTGATGTCTGCCCTACAGAAATACAGAAATGAGTTCAACACCAACCTGGCCTTGACAGAAATCTACAAATACGCCAAGAGATATAGGAGCCAGGTGAGAGAGCCTCATTGATTCTGTGTCTTTGTGAAGTCAGACAAGGGATGGCTATATCTGAGTGATCACACTCACACTTTTTGGCAGCCACAGCACCTCCGTGAAACCCAGTTTGCTGTATCAAGTTCCAGCAGATTGAAATCTGAGCGCTGCGTATCAATGTGGAAGATCAGCTGTATTGTTGAGAGACGTAACGCATTGTGGACGAGTTTGCAATCTGTCACTGTATGGTCTGGTTAAATGTGTGCAACAAATAGCTGATTTCAATTTCGCTGGATGTTGTCAGCAGCGGAAAAACAATCTGATGTGAACTATGTTCAAAGCAGCAGCTGCAATCCAGCATGCAAAATCCTCTCTCTCCAGCCCACAGATACCTTTCACTTTAAGCAAACAGCGTGCTGTTTACCTTCTCTTTATTCACCACCCGTATCTGCTTAATGACACTGTTAAGTTGCTGCTTCGTATCTCCTTGCATTGCTTTGAACTGGCCCCCTTCAAACCCTCTCCTGTCCTCCCCCATGTTTCTCTACCGCTGTGACTATTCTCCCGAGAGGCTTAGTCAGTGGTGACTGTGCCTTAATGGAGCACCCTCATGATAATACCGTTTAGCTGCTTTCCTCTGTCATACTACTGTGCTGACGTGGGCCAGAAGCTTAGACTCTGATTCACAGAGCTCTATGAATGGCCCCTGATTGCCTATTCTCTCGCCCCAGCTCAGTTCGCTGTGCCTGGTAGCACACTGCCGCTAAGAGCCCATAAATCCCACTGACACACTGACAACTATTGGGCATGAAAAAACACAGCAGATGTGGGTTTTGTAAATAAGTGAAGAGCAAAAAAAGCTTTTGTGGTGTGGAGGCATGCATGAAGGCAGAAGAAGAGGCTGAAGCACTTCTCACTCGATCCTCTGCTGCTCCCCTTTTCTCTCGTGCAACTTTCTATGTCCAAGCAGGTGGCTGATTTTCTCTCTCTCGCTCTGTGTAAGATGGATGCATGAATGCTCAGGAGCCGCTCAAAGTCATCTTTGTTGTTTTTCCTTTCTATCTGCCTCGGTCAGGTGGTGAACGCTCTGGAGTCAAACCCCACTGCACGTCGCACTCAGCTGCACCACAAGTTCGAGCAGGTCATTGCCCTGGTGGAGGACAACATCTATGAGTGCTGCAGTGAAGCCTGACGGGGCCGCTCTCCTCTGTTTGCCACATCTTGTTCTCCTGCTGCCAGCTGCCTTTCTCCCACTTACATGGTTACTTGGGAATGTCAGTCGCTGAAGAGCCGTCCCTCTTAAGTGTCATTATTATTCCCACGGGTTGCAACAGGGGTGGAAAAACGGCAGAGCGAAGGACTAAAACCTGCCTTTCAAGCGTCGTACATTTGCAAAGTGTTCCCCGTTTCATCTGGGGATGCGGTGCAGTTTTCCCCAAATCTTTTCCAGTGACGCAGACAGAATTCCAGTCTCGTCGACTATACAATAGAGGGAATGTGTAGGAGCTCAGATTAGGCTTCTTGTGGATGTCTTTGAAGATGCTGGGGCCGACAGTAAGCCCTGGTGGCAATCTTAACGCACTGAACCCTTTTCTTAAGGGAACGAGCCAATGATGCACTGTACTGTAATATATGTCCATAGCAATATTTATAGATGTGTTATAATGCTTTCAAGTGACCTGCTTATCAAGATTAGTCGGACCGTCATAAAATCCTCCCACCTCCTAAAACCTGCAACGTTCTCAGGTGTGACCGGCGAAGACGAGCAACCGACTCTCATTTGGTGCTTTGAACTTAATGCCCCAATGTGCTTTGCAGGTTTATGATGGATTGAGGAGGAGCGGAGAGAAGAATATAAATGACTGAATTTTATGAAAACAAGTGTAATGTAGCTCACTGGGAAGAGCTGCACCAGTGTAAAAGTGTTGATCGGTGTGTATGTGTAAAACGAATGAGTAACATGTTGGATTTTGATCAATTCAAAAGAGGCAAATTTACATTTAAGAAAAAAAAATGAGCTCACTATAATCGGAAGAGAGACTGTATTTGTGATGCCAAATTACTTGTCAGAGTTTGTGAAATAAATTACCGTATTTAGGATTTTAAAGTGTCTAATGATGACAACTTTGTTGTAGTCAGTCTCGGAGTACTTCATTTCTGAATGCATTACAGCAGAGTGAAATTTAAAGCAATGTTTGAAAACTATTAAAATCTGGCCTTCCACCCAAAAGAAATCCTCAAAGCAGCATCTGGAACGTCTCAAGAAAGCTTTGTAAATGTTCCCGAGAAAAGGCGAGTAAGGGAAAAGTCATGCAGACATTTAGCTTTGTTTTTATTGCAGCGCACAAAACAACTTCCACAAGCCGTGGCCTTTACACGACCAACAAAATAATACTCTCATATCTTGATACACACACTGACACTCTGACTGTACAGGCACAGAAACATGCGACACATATTCAGTTGCTTGCAGGAAGATCCTTCTTCCTTCAGAGGCTCTGTTCAGTTCCATGTGTTTAAAGTTAAATCGCAGTCATAATTAGGAGGAAGCTCGTCTATCTGAGCCTCATCACCACACAGACAAAAGAAATGACACAGAAAACAAACAGAGGAAAACATTGTGTTGCACTGAAAGCTCGTCTAAGACATCTGAACAAAATATGCCCTAATTTTCTCTACAAATGATCATTTCATAGTACATTTTGGGGATATATAGGTGAGATATTTCTTTATTTAAAAAATGATGAGGTTGAAATCATGGCATGTGGTCTGTACAATAGGATTTCCCTCTTATAAGTGTTTTCTGGACCGCAAGGAGCAGGGAGAATGTTAAGGTAATTGAAAAAAGACACCCTCTTGATGCCAGGTTAAAATCTGTTAGACCAGCTGAATACGTCCTGTGAATAAACGGATTGAAGACACACATGCTGGCTGATATCTAAGTCAGTCTCTCCAACGGTCCATGAATAGTGCCACTGAGCTGGAGACAATTGGAGAGGTAAGTCAAAGGGATTGGCCAAAAGAGGGCTGCTTGGCGGCGGTGCGTCCCCAAGGTGAGCAGGGACAGATGGGGCGCAGAGGGTGGAGTTGTGGGGTTGCAGGTCAAGTGGGGGCCACCTGGCTGGAGGAGACAGATGAAGTCTGGGTTTTGGAGACCGTAGTCGTGGTCTCGTCGTCACCAAACGGGTTCCTTCCACAGCACACTGTGGTGATCATGCAGTTCCTGAACTTCAAGGCACAGAGGAAAAGGTCACAATCACAGTTAGGATGGTTTCATTCAGAAAGTAGAGGAAGATGCTTTTAGTTAAAAGAACCAGGAAGATTCTGTTACAAGTGAGCAGAAACATATTTCTTCCATACAAGTTATAAAGAAAAAGAAGAAAACCCTGATAATATCATAAAATCAGGATTTTTTTTTTTTTAAACATACCTGTCTGTTTAGCAGGATGTAAATGACTGGGTTGTACAGAGCAGACGTCTTGGCGAAGAAGGCCGGCAGAGTCATGAACACCGGTCCAAACTGGATTCCCTGATTGGCAAAGATGTACCAGGCCACGGTAGCGTAGGGCACCCAGCACACCAGGAAGGATATCACCATGACAATGACCATGCGTGTCACCTCCCGCTCTGCTCGCTGGGTGGTTTCAGACTCCTGCTGCTGAGCTGCAGCCTGAGCGCAAACATATTCGCTTGATTATCATCACAAAGAAATGAAAGACAAACCAACGCGGGAAGGCAAACGATCAAACACCAAAGTGACTTGGGCTGAAAAACACTCTTTGATTTTTCCATTTTTAATCAATTAGAAAAAACCACCACCTGAAATAAAGTAAAATATATAGTAGGATTATCTAATTTTGAGAGGTTTTGTTTCTCATCAAGCACAGCCATGCTCTCTTGAGTGTATTAGTGTAAAGTCCCAGGTTTCACATGTTCCCCTCGTCCAACGTGTCAGAATAGTTCGGAACGAGGCCATAAATTAGTCTCACATAAGTGAAACCTCTTGATGAAACTTAAACAACTAATTTCGTTTACTTTTCCCCCCATCAGACTAACTTAAGCCAACGAAGACTCGTGTTGCCATGGTAACTGCGGGTGATCCCTGCTGACCCCTGGACTAACTAACAATAAAAATCAGGAAATGTATCTCTTCAAGCTTGATTTAAAAAAAAAAAAAATTTGTGTGGAGAGAATAGTGATGAGAGGATTATTAATTGTTATGGGTCTATGATGCAGAGTCTTTGTGGAAGGAGAAGGAACAGATCGATCTTCTCTTATTATCCTCCAATAAGAAGAGAAGAAAAGAGCTCATGTTTATAAAGGCTTTTAAAGCCATTTCCTACCAGGGAAAATCTAAAATATCTTGAGCTTGTTTTCACCAGGTACAGTTTAGCCCAGACATTTAGTTTATGACTGCATGGTAGCTTAGTAGTCTGCACTCTCACCTCAGAGCGAGAATGTTGAGGCTTTGAGTCTCGGTAGGGCCTTCAAATGTTCTCCTTGTGTGCGTGTTGATTTTCTACCACAGTCCAAAAACATACATTGAAAGATAATCGGTGCCCCTAAATTGCACGTAGGTGTGAATGAGTGTGCGTTTGACTCTCTGTATAGCCAGTGGCAGCAGGGTGTACCCTGCTTTCACCTTTTTTTTTTTTTTATTATGACACATTACTTCATAATTTAAGACTCTTTATCGATCTTTAGGAAAACGTCTTCTCTTCTCAGAGATGATAGTGGAAGGTCACCTCTCAGAATGCACATAAACAGGAGCCACAAACTAGACCATAGTCTTGACAGTAGAAATATTTCTGCTACTTTTAGCTCCTTTGTTGTGTCTCACACGTCACTGACTTGCTATATTTGCTGTATGATTGTGAGCCGGTAGTGTAAATGAGCTCGGATGAAAGTGTTATCATACAGCGCCAGCTTTCTAAAAAAAAATACTATATCTGCTTTAAATTAAATTTTTATCATCACTTTAACTGTGTACGATAGCTCTTCCATTATAAATGTTGCTATACAATTATTAACGAGGGCATCAGGATGACACAGCGAGGAGTCAGACTGCCCTTTCGCCAAAGGACTATAAGCTGCCATGTTGGCAATGATCTGACCTCCCGAAGTGTCCTTGAGCCACTAAATCCCTTAAATCTCCAGAGACAGTGATTCTCTGTACTCCACGAAAAAAAGTCTTTACTCAGATAAACAATGTATGAAAATACCTATCATTAACATTGCATTGAAAGTGGGGTTCCTACCGCTCGCACAGTGCAGAGCAGGCGACCGTAGCAGAAGAAGATGATGAAGAGGGGGATGCAGAAATGGAGGACAAACATATATATGACAAATGAGGCGTTGTTGATCTCAGGCTTGGGAGTGTAGTAGTCAATCCCACAGGAACACTGCATTCCCTCCGGGATATACCTGCGTCCACACACAAGGATAATTGAGGTGTTTTTTTTCATGAAGATAATCAAACACAGTATTTGATACAAACTGTTTGTAGGCAATAAAAAAAAACAAAAAACAATCTCCAAGGTCGAAAGCTTCACTGAGTATTTCTTTTTGTTGTTTTTTTTTTTTAATGGTTTCAAAGCTTGACGGTGTAGACAGTGAAACATACAGTACCGGGACCATCCCAACAGAGGCGGAGTAGCACAGGTCAGGGCCATGACCCACGTGAACGCCAGGCCAGCAATGGCATGTTTCTCCCCAAAGCGGAAGTTAGTCATTGGCTTACAGACCACAACGTAGCGCTCAATAGCCAACACCACCAGAGACCAGAGAGCAATCTCTCCTGGGTATAAAACAAGGCATCGTGTAAGAAAAAAAAAAAAAACCCCACATATGAATGAAAAAGTCAAGACTCCATGTAAATTTCAACGTGATCCTTTTGGTCTCTTACCTCCCAACGTGGCAAAGAATCCTTCGATATTGCAGCCGGCGACCCCTAAGATGAAATATCCGTGCAGAGCGGTGTAGAGAGTGACCGTGAAGCCCCCCACCACCATGAAGAGGTCGGCCACCGCCAGGTTGAGCAGGACGTAGTTCAGAGGGGTCCTCAGCTTTTTGTGCTTGACGGTGACATAGAGGGTGAGGAAGTTAATGGGGAAGGCAGTGATGATGAGGAACAGCATGTAGGCAGCCAGGAGAGAGTACTTCCAGGGCTCAGCCAGGTAGTACTGAGGGTACTCGAACGGGCTGCGCACCAACCCCGTCTTGTTCGACATGGGGACATAAAAGTTGGGTCCCTCTGTGCCATTCATGGCTGCACTTGTCGATGTCTTTTCTTCCTCCGAGACCTCGACAGGGTGTGGGGGGTGGGGTGGGGTGGGTGGGTAAGTCTGTGCTTCTCTTTTTAGAATAGAAATACTGTCAGGAAGCCTTGTTGTGCCGAGGAATTGAAAGAGAGGGTGAAAAGACGGGCAGTGGGATGGCGCTTGTAGAAATAAGATGTTCTCCGCGTCCCCCCCCCACCCCGAAGGAGGTGCAGCACCTTTTAAGAGGCTGGTCGGATTAAGGAGGCGCGAGGAGCAAAGTGCTAGCGGAGATGGAATTAAGATGCTCAATCTGAGAGTGTCTGTCACACACAAAGCACCACAAGCAAAAAACTCCAGAAATAGATGTGGAGGATGTTAAGCATTTTCAAGGTGAGAGGTTACCCCCGTGGTTAACCGAACCCTGTCATTACTGTCAGGTGCTTCAGTGCTATTCTACAATAAGATGAGGGCGTAGGAGGGAGAGCGGAGAAGCGGGTGCGTGATTTGAATACTTAAGGGTGGACAAACTCCAAATTACATTTCTTGTGCAATCCAACTTATTTGCATATATAAAAGCGTAATTTCTTACTGTTCTCATAACGTCGAGCACGACTGCTCGGTTGATGCTTAATCAGAAATAGTGACGCATACTGATCATGACATGTCTTCTTTAGTTGAGTCTCAGATCGCTTCATAAACACTCATAGTAAAAAAAGTAGTGTTTGTATTGTTAAAAAAAAAACATTTATACAGCCATTTGAAATACCAAAATAGTTTATTCAAAATCATTCTTCAAACTATATAAAAGACATTCGTGACTCAAAAGATGTCATATCAAACATACAGCACAGCTGCACTATAGAAGCTGAAGGACGTGCACATCTTGGTGTATCCATCATAACATTACAGACAAACATAATTTATTTTATGAAAATAGTGTTTTTAAATAAATGTGGGGTTTATTTTCGCTTTAGACTCTGTGTACCCACGTTGGATCTAAAGCCACTGACAGCCCGAGGTAATCTGATGCTAATAATCCAGTTGGGTTGATAAGCTGATGCTGCACTTTTCTTTCCCGCTATAATGACCAACGCACAAACACTTGTCGTATTACTTCAGCCACTCATCCATGAAAAAACAAAGAGCTGCTCTTGAAAGGGAGCTCCAATTACACATTCACGCTGCGGAATACACAAAGCATATTACAGGGACAACTTGTTTAAAATGCAAATATGAATGCAGTGACACAACAAGAGAAAATCAATGGTCAGATGAAAATGCAAAAGACAAAAGACTAGCTGGAGGGAACAAAATATGAAATGTTTAAAATAGATGCTCCAGTTTTAAGTGGATCAGTTTGGTTCGTCGATCGGTCTGCGACAATAAGGACAACAGTTGTGCTGAAGCACCAGGAGTTCATAATCTTCGCTGTGGAACATCTGCAAGAAAATAAAATGACTGACAGTTAGAACATTTGAATCATATGTGATCTCTACACAAGGAAAAAATAAAAAATAAATAAATATCTTGTGCCAGAGGAAGCAGACTATTGTCCAAACCCTGTGCGTTCTAGCTGCTGTACCTTGAAGCAGGTGGGGCACATGGTGATGCTCACATCAGGCAGCAGGGAGCGGAAGTATTCCCATTTGAGTGGCCGGGGCCAGCGTTTGATCAGGACGTCCCTCCTGCTCATGGAGCGCAGCACCGAGCGGCTCACCTTGACTGGGACGAAGATCGAACCTCCCTGCTGCTCGGACACACACACACGCACACACACACACACAAACCAACACATTCACATTCTATTACGGACTCTGTCCTTCTCACCCGCTCCAGCTGGTGCGCACATACGGCAGAATATTAATCACCTCATCTAAACTGTCCTTTTCTTCTTACCTCAAAGCTCATTTTGGCTGTGAATGGGTCTTCCTCTGCATCCTCCAACCCGTCGTTCAACCTCAGGGTCTGTGTCTCTAAACATTTTTTGTTAGAAACAAATAACCCAACCAAACACATAGAGATGTTTGACGAATGTCACTGCATCGTGTTTGTTATGACATGTTTCCTGAGTGTTATTTCAGAAGCAGGAAAACCCCTTCTGTAAAGCATCCTTGTAAGACTATTCAGAGGCAAAGTGTTCAAAATCAGTCGTGGCTGTCATTCACATCACAGCTATGGAAGAACAGAGCAGACCTCGGTGCCCTTGAGTGTCTGCTGGCTAATGCAGGTTAATCCCGGCACCAGGGCTGTGGCTACGGCTCTCACAGGGTTAGTGTCATTAAGATGAGACAGGAGAGCCTCACTAACCCTATTAGCTCAAGAGCTAAGATGACTTAGTTCTGACAGCTTACCCACAAGCACAGAATCAAGGCCAATGCAGACTAAACAGCTTCTTAGAACTGTCAGAAGGCGCAGGAGAGCCATGTGCTTCTTTGAAGACGTGTGCAGTGTTGAAGCCAGAATAGAAACTCGCAGGACAAGCGGAGTCGCGACTTAATAATTCATGTGAATAATCTGTTACATTTGGGTGTGTGTTAGGTGAGGGGCTGTTGCACACTGCGCG
Source organism: Blennius ocellaris (assembly GCF_963422515.1). Taxonomy (NCBI): domain Eukaryota; kingdom Metazoa; phylum Chordata; class Actinopteri; order Blenniiformes; family Blenniidae; genus Blennius; species Blennius ocellaris. The sequence continues at coordinate 22,731,916 of NC_137654.1, forward strand.
CGATCAAAGGATACCTCCCTTGTCGAATTGTAGCGACTGTGCCTCCTTCTGGTCCCTGTCAGGAACCTCCAGGTCAATGAGAGAAAGCGCCTCCTCGTCATTGATGCCTTCCTCCAGGTAGAACTGGACCAGCGGCAGAACCTCTGCACGGAATGAGGCGCGTGTCAACAAACCATGGCGTCCTGCATGATAAATACTGCACATGGCGCGTTCCCGTGCCACTGACCATATGATGACGCTGAATAGATAAAAGGCTGCCGGCAGTTGATGCACATGCTGCCCAGATTGTTCAGCAGCGGGTTGTTGGTGGAGCAGCGGTAACACATCATGCTCTCAATCAGGTCCTGCAGGAAAACGCATTAGGCTTGAACCTATTGCTCATTCGGTGTCTGGAGATCTGATCAAAAAAATTCTGTTTGTCTCTTTTTTTAAGTTAACATACTCCTGAACCAAACAACAAATGTGCAAAACTTTAAAATTGTATTTTCTTTAGCTTTTGAGATAAAGAAGTTATTGGACGGTGACAGAATCTGAAAAAATAAAAATCCCATAAATACTTTCCTACTATTTATAATACTTTGTTTGACATTTCCTGTGGGAATGTGAGGAGAAAAATAACAGACTTTATTATCGGGGGGGGGGTTTTCTGTCCAAAGCTGATAGTTTCGTGATTCGGTCAGCAGATGTGCTGATACTGGGAACATGACCTGCCTTGACTTGAATTACGATTTTATAATGTGAATGGAAAATACTTGGATATACAGTAGGTTAAACAATGCAACTTTGCACCCAAAGAGATCAAACGTTTTTTTGTGGGACTGTTTGAAGTTCAATATTGATCTTGGCATTTTCAGTTATTAAAATTTTCATATGAATATTTAACAATATTTCCAAACTACTTAAAGAGATATATTGAAACAACTCCATACTAGTATCTATCATATCACCGAGTTCTTGCCAACACTCGGCCCTCATTTTCTGGAATCGTTTGGCAGGTTTAAGTTTCTCGGTGTGGTTGTGGTTAAAACTCTTGCCTCACAGCTGAAATATCTCCAGTTCAAGTCTGTTTGGGGTTGAGAACCTGTGTGGTTGGTCGTTTTTCCATTGTGTCAGTGTGGATTTTCTCTGGGTGCTCTGGTTTCATCTGACTGTAAAATTGCCCATAGGAGTGAGTGTGTGTGATTATCTGTGTGTGTTTGGCCCTGCGATGGACTGGCAACTTGCCAAGGGTGAACCCTGCCGTTGTCTACAGTCAGCTGAGATCAGGCTCCAGTGAGTATAATATCATCAAATTAGTATCTAAAGAAGATTTTACATCCACCCCCTATCACACAGTCACGCCTGAGTGCAATTTAGAATGAATAAATACCCTCAAACACACATTTCTGGATTGTGGGAGGAAACAAAAAGACCATGCATCACAGGAAGTACATCATGAAGCCCCACCGAGTTCAACACTCACCTCACTGTCGTGGAAGGGTTTGGATCGAATTGTGAGGCTGCCCAGCTCTATGCAGTCCTGGAAGCGTGAGGGAATGTGCAGCTCCAGGAGCTTCTCGTAGCAATACCGAGCTAGCTTGAACGCGCCAAGTTTTCGACTCTGCTTGGCTAAAGCGTACAATGTGTTTCTGATAGTCAGGTCAAGGCAAATTAATTAGGAGGCAGAATCTGCACAGGGATATTGATTTCCGGATATGTTGTTCAATACAATGTGTGTGTGGGGGGGGGGGGGGGGGGAATCCCACTCCAATGCATTTATAAATACTGGTACATTAATATACATTCCCTCATTGCTGTTAATGAACAGAATTGTGCAAAGCCAACGTTGGCTGAATGCCTTGAAAGTAATACCTTGGTTAGTTTGTGTGTGGGCTTTTGTGTTTGTGAGCTGAGGAAATAGTTGCTTATTTGTATTTATGTAGACTCAGAATGTTAGGAGAGCAGCTATGAGAGTGGCAATCACGGGTCAATGAGTTGCAGCTGCAAAAGCTCCACTCTGGCTCTTCTCCATCACCTAAAACTCGACGCTATTTCTCTGCTTTCCTCACCACTCGACGACTCTCCAGCTCCTCCTACACACCCAATTCTCTTTCGTGGCTGGAACTTTTCATAAAAATATGTCCTCCTGTTTTGTCATTTTTCAAGTAGACTTTTTTTTTTTTCTCGATACTTTGTGTTGAAGAGTTGAAAACATATTCCCCAAAGTTAAGTCTGTAAATCAAAAGTTGTTGGAATATATGCGTTTGGCCACAGATGATCCCAGCTGCTTACTCTCACTTCCTCCTTCAAAAGCTGAGCTTTCCTTCCCCAAACCAGCTTCCACTGTGAGCGTAGCCTGTATGATCATGGCGGTGTAGGGTGTCGTGTGTATTGGTCCAAATAAAAGTGTAGTGGTCGTGTGGTTATATGAAGGCACAGAGTTCAGCAATCAAAGCTATTGTTCAGAAAATGTCCCTCTTACTGGCATCAACTCCTCCTCTCGTTTCCCATTTCCTTTCTCTCAGTTGCAGCATAGTTTCTGTAGCGCCACCAAAACTTCCGTCCCCCCCCCCTGCTTCTGTCCCTTATCAACCACTTTATCTTCACTGCTGCTGCCAGTCTTGATTTTAGAAGAGCCTGTCTGTTGTGGAGAGTTTTCGAGACGTATAATCTTAGATTTCAAGTATAATTGTCTGATATTTAATACAACATGATGGCTCTTTTTTTTTTTTTCTTTCCACAAATATTAGGATACACTTTAGAAATGCCTGGTGGTATATCCTTGGTGAGGTTGTTCAGGAGAAACCTGCAGATGTTGAAGAGCGTCTCCGGCATGTGGGAACTGAAAGGCTCATCCTGAAGATGAAATAAAAAAAAAAAAGAAATAAAAAAGAGAGATGGAAATTGGGGGGGGGATTATAGAAGAGAAACATCAGATAACAATTCTAAATGGTCCATTTCTCCCACTTCCCTTCTTAATTTTTTTTTCATCTTTTAACCTGGTCTAATAGCAGCTTAACTCCTCGCTGTGCCTCATTCCTCCTCACAAAGGGAAAAGGAATTTTCTAAAGCAATCACTAACAGCACTTTATCCCTGATGTTGATAGTTCAAATCTATAGCGCCTGTCTCGGAGGGTTAAAGTGAGATATAAAGGTTTCCTGCTCTGGACTGGCTCACAGTGATGCCGCTCTGCAGCAGGGGTGTGACCATAGCAAAGTAAAAAGCTGAAAAAACAAACAAGAGGAACGCTGACACAGCCCAGGTCACTCTAAGGGTTCTCACAAGCAGAAATTGCCTATTTGTAAGTAGGTTAGGGCTGAGGGTTTGGCGTAGACCAGTGATGAAGTGGTTATCTTGTTCAATTAGGCAGCTGGTTACCATGGTAATAGGGGTCACAAAGGTTTCAGGACTGATAAATGGTAATGGTGGTGTCTTCAAGCTGATCTTTCCCTTCAATGAATTGTAAGCCAAATTGAATCCCGACCGTTCCCTCTATTGTTCACGTTACCGAGCGCCTTCTGTGCATATATTCAATTCACTTTCAAATTAAATACTGCACGTACGAGCTTGCGAAGTCAGAGCATCATTCTCATTAAATTCACAAGAAATTTAAGTACGAAGGTTGTTTTGCGAGAAATGCGGTGGACAAACAACAGAAATATTGTTTGTATTCAAACAAAAAATGCGAGCACAGAGGAGGCACTGTGTCAAGGAAGAAGCTATTTCAGCCTGACAGCCAATCAAATGGCTGCCTGATCAATTCCCAGGCCTCCCCAGAGTTCAGTCTGGTGTAGCTGTACGAGATTAGCGCTGACAAAGGATCATGTTCTCACCGTGTAACGCTGAATGGAGCGATAGACATGGTAGAGCTCAGCCAGATGCTGGAAACGCTCAAACTTTTTAAGCATTTCATCCTTCTGCTCTTCACTTTCTAGTTCAGAAAAACAGAGGTGCAGCAAAAGGGTCACAAACATGAACACGCCAAACTATATGGTGCAGTTCGAATTGTGTTTAGGCACAATGAAGATGCATCCCACCTCTCGCAATATCCAGACACTGCATAGACAGCATCCAATAATAGTACCCCGCGTCGTTGAACCGGTTTTCCACCACGGCATTGTGGGTAAGCTGCTCCAGGACTTTCACGGCTTCATTTTGAAGACCAGCTTTGTGAAAAGCTAAAGGGTTGCAGGACAAGAACAGTGATCAAAGAACTGATATTCTGCAAAGTAAAAGTAATTCAAGAGTTTAGGGTGCACAAATAAACAAATGAAAATGAAGGTGACTATGCAAAAATGGAAAACATCTCGAATGCAAGTTGAAAAAAACTGTATTGTATCTGGTGTCATTGCTAATCTGTAACACATTCAATCATTTTGTGCCAAAGCACATCAAAGATGTAAGGTCAGAAAGTCAACAGTTAACTTAAAACTTAGAAAATATGTATTTCTTCACAAAGGAGATGACTGTAATCTCAGCAAGCGACATGTTTTGCTTCTATCTCCAGTAATCTGGTCAATAATGTTTAAATCATAAAATCTATTAGAGGACCACCAAAGGCCCATGAAGAGCATTGACGGCTGTTGAATTTTCCTTATTTTTTTTAAGCTTCTTTAATTTAAAGATAGTTTTGACTGGCTAACACGCTTCTTGGGTTCATCCATTTAAAAGACATTTTGAATAACCATCTGATTTATGGATTCAATTCATTTCTGTTAATCCATTGTGGGAACAAATGAGCTTCATCTGAGTCACCCAAAATCTGTAGCACACCCATTTATCTGAGTGAGGCCATATTAACGTCTCTGGAATTGTTATTGATAAGTACAAAAGTAACAGTGAAGTGAACGGGAGAAAAACCAGAACAATCATTACTAACACAATACTAATTCCCCGCTTGACTAAAATACACACAATCAGCAAAACGAACGACCATAAGCAGGATGATGTACAATCAGGCCTGTTCAGTCATGTAGTCTGTGTCGAGACAGGCAGAGGAAGATTATGTAGAAGAGGAAATATGCCTGCTGAGATCATAATTATAAATCTATGAGCTGATTATAACTATGGTTACAGTTGGTAATCATCATCAGAGCTGCTTGTAGTACTGGTGATTAGAGGCAAGCATGCATGTCATTCAGTTAACAGGCAGCCCCGCGCTGTCCTGCTCTGCTCCAGCAAAGAGGATCATGCTGTACTGTGGATACAGAGAATCTTAAGGTAGAAACATGCCCAGAGCTCGTTTGAGCTTCGTCACATCTGTGTAATCACTGGCTGCTATTTTACACTTTAGTGTTCTCTAAAATAATGTGTGAAACCACTCATTTTAGAAGAGAATATGGCTGCATACATTATATCCAACCGTCAACCACGGCATTATGACCACTGACAGTTGAAGTTAAAAAAAAACATGGACGTAGGTGGGATATATTATGCAGACCGTGGACATTTTGTGCTCGAATTTGATGTTGAAAGGAGAAAAGAATTGGCTGTTTGAGCAAATTTGACACGGGCCAATTTGTGAAGGCCATACAAGTGGCTCGGTGACTCTCCGAAAGTACAGCTCTCGCGTGGTGTTCCCAATCTGCAGTGATCAGTGGCTATCAAAAGTCGTCCCAGGAATGAAAGCGGTGAACTGGCACCAGGGTCAGAGATGAGCAATGCTCACTGGTGCATGTGGTGAGATGGAGGCTCCACTTTGAAACTCACAGGCCAGATACCGCAGCACGCGTTCACAAAAATTGGATGGGGGCAGCACGGCCTCGATCGCACGTCATGATGCTGGTGGTCTTAATGTTATGGGTGACTGGTATATATGTACATTGACAACCCGGATAAAGCCAACTCACCTTTCTGTGCCTCCTCAAAGCGATCGTTTTCAGCCAACCACTGAGCATAAGGCACGAAGATGTTGTTCTTGAACTGGGGGTGCTTCTCCGCCAGTGAGAAGGCCTGAGAAAATTACCATCCAGAAAAACAGAGGACATTTTAAAAATAACCCAAAGTATGCAACCCGGCTCACTTTAGAATTTGGTCTCACAGGTTGTAATACGTCAGGAACAATGATGAACTGCCCCAGGCAATTAAGGTTCACTTGATTAGGCCACTACAAGGTACTACATATTTTAGAGAAACATGTTACTCCAACCAAAATATTCCGACAACATTATTAATTAGTTGAGAACAAAGAAAATGTATGAGCTAAGTTGATTTCATGCTCAATTAGAAGTACAACTTCAGCTTTTATGCAGCTTGAATGACAGGGTATAAAGAGCTGCTGCGGTGCCCTATGGACACATATTTGCCTGTCATAGTGACTAATTAAGCTAAATGTCCTGTGGCAAAATTCGGGCCAAGAAACACAGTCCGGTCATACCATATAGTAAAAGGGAGAAGTGTGTGCGTGTGCATGTGTGTGTCCCAGGCCCGTGGGTCCAAAGTACTTTAAAGCACTACTTTGCTTTAGAGAGGTGCAGGAGCAGTGAATAGCATCCATATGGTCCATGCAGTAACTCAGTCTGTGCTGTTGTCTTGGTGTCCACCTCCCCCAGTGAGACACATAAAGCAGTTCAGCTCAACCTCTGTCGCCCTCCTCTTTCTTCTTTTCTCTCTCTCAAAGGATTAAATAAATATTCCACGAACACTTCGTCAGACGCTACAGCACAACCATGTGATTGTGATTTGATGTTCTGTTTTTGGCTCTGCTTTCAGCAGCATGCAAATCGCAGTGTGCATCTTGGTAACGCCTTTAACTCGATTATAGACTGCAGATGGATTAAAGAAATGCAATATTTTCTTCATGTCTGAGAAGCGTGATCCATTCTGATGGAGGATTGATTGGAACCAGAATGGAGCTTTAAGCCGATACTCTTTGGGTGCAGCAGAGTGAGTTGAGCTTCTCACTCCTTAATCATCATGTGGGCATGGATACAGAGAAATCCAAAGCTAGATGATTAGCTCTGGAGTGTGTGTGGTTTCAGTTTGGCAGCGTATAGGGAAATGAAGTACACATAATGTCTTATTCTGTACATTCGACGATGAACAAATGTGGTAAAACTATTTCAGACAAAGGGAACAAACCCCAATAATTAAGTAGTTTATCTTGTGGTTCTTGTCTACCACAGCGGTTTCTAAATATGGCCCTGTATGATTCACATCATATTTATGTGATTGTCTCACGGCTTGCTATATATAACTTATGAGGAGCAGAGCAGGTGTGCACAAATGTGTCGGACCTCCTCCCAGTGTCGGGTTTCTACATGCAGGTGCACCAGCGCCTTCAAGTCCCCCATCTTGGAATAGGTCTCTGAGGCATAGCCATGGTGCTTCAGCCTCTTGAAGTGGAGGGCACACTTTGCCAGCGGTTCGCGTTCAGCTTTGTCCAATTTACGGGCAATGTCGATCAGCCTGTGAGAGAGAGAGAGAGAGAGAGAGAGAGAAAGGAGACGGGAATGAGCACTCGGAGAAGGCAAGGGTAGGGGGGAAAAAAAAAAAAAAAAAAAAGAAGCTCAAACAAGCTGGGTGTCTGCTGTATCACACTCTGCTCATGACCCCAGAAAGAATGTGAATCAGTCAGGGTCACAAGCTGAATCTGATTCAGGTTAAATAGCGCTGACTGTGTACAAGTACAGTGCGAGTTACACTGACACACAGGTAGCGCCACGGGAGGCTGACACCATGCAGACAGTGGGTCAGATGGTGTCAGCAGGGAGTTCTGACATGACCACGGAAAATGAGTTTGCTTGGTTTTCAACAAAGCCGATATTTTCACTGGACTTGTCTGAGTGGCACATAATGGTGAGATCAGCATGAGCGATACTCCATGTTTCTCGCCGTTACAGCTTTCCCTTAGCAGGTTTGACATCTTAAATGCTTAGCGTATGCAACACTTGAGCGAGATTTTTTGCAAGGCTTGCATATATTACAGCCACAACAGAGTTGTTCTACATTCTGCCACCTGTTTCACTGAAGTGTAATGCATCAAATGTGTCAGACTGCATTTTTTAATAAAACTTAATAAAACCAATTCAAGTTTACAGGACAATATTTAAAGAGGAAAGCAATGGAAGCCAGCCTTTGTGTTTTATCCAAAAATGGAAGGGGATGACAAGTAGGCTTTGCACAGATGCTTTAGGGAGATCATCACTGCTAAAAGTGGATTATAGGAATTATCACTTTAAGAAGTACCAGCAGAAGTATACAGATCACCTGCAATCTATTACACTCGAATAGTCTCTACAAGAGGGGCCATATTTCTATCCATCAAGGGTGGGGCCACTTTCTAGCGGTGAATTTTCTGCAGCGACTCGCTTTCTAGAGCTTCTTCTATTCTGCCGTTTTTACAAAGATTCCTCGTTGGAGACCGTGTCAAAACTCAGAATTACAATAGTTTCACATGTGAGCCATTTTCTAGATTTTGCGACAGAAAAGGTTAAACAGGTGAAATTGCATATCAAAGGGAAGTCGTTTGTTCTGGAAAATGAGTGACACCTACATGTCAGCCCAGCCGTGCTCGCCTATAATGTCTATGGCTTTGAGGTGTTCTCCTGCTGACAGGTACATCTCTGCTGCTGCCCGCGGCTCCTTGCTGCTTTTAGCCCAGTCTGCCTGCTTGGTCATCAGGATCCGGGAGCTCTTCGGGTCTGTTGCCCCAACAAACTCCTGTAAAGCAGGGGAAGTGGTTAGAAATGTGGCGATCGAGCGTCACATCTCATCATGGCCGACAAGAATATTATGTCGATGGAACAGCCGAGATGAGCTGTCCAGTTCAGGCAAACGGAACCACATGGGTCAGGTCTGAGACAGCAGGAAGAGAGTCACACAAACAGCGGGCCCTGAAAAGGTCTTTCCCTCCAGTGTCCATCCTACCTAAAACAAACAGCCTGTGGGACCAGATGGCCACACAGCCACATAAATATACAGCAGCCACATCAAACACACATACAATCTGATACTCAAGCATACACAAATACACATCAATGAGTCATGACTGTGTCATCCGCTCCCACAAAGTGAATATAATGCTGATGATCAAAAGTTTCCCCCCACCACGTGTAAACATAATAAAGCATGACTTTGTCTAGGCTCCAAATGACCCCGTCATCAAAGTGTTGGCGTAAGGGCAGACACCCACTTTATTTCTCCCCGTTCGTGCTCCATTTCCAACTATAACTTTGAATGTAAACTATACTTGTGTTGTGCAAGGTATGTGAGCAGACGCGCGCCATGTGTGTACTGATCAGATGATGTATGTGGAGATTCCGGTGATATATGAGGAGATGAAAGACAGACGGGATGGGGGGGCTGTCTGAGAGCAGTGCAGGGCCCCAATTTGGCATAACTGCACACGATGAAGAAAAACACATGTTCTGAACCCCTAAAACATGCAAAACTTTGTCTGTATTGATGGTAATGTGTGTCCTGTGTGCCTGTGGGTTTGTCAATCATTTTTTTTATCACCTTGGCATGATCGAACATGCGCAGGTCAGTGTACATGCTCAGGGCTCTGGATTCGTGGCCAGTACGTTTGTAGAGCTTGGCTGCCTCGTGGAATTTCCTCTGGTAGGCATAGACGTCTGCCAGGAACAGCTCATTGTCGTTCTCACCCCGCTTCTTCCTCTCCTGCAAAATCAGACAACACAAACAAGGACATGTGTGCAGGGATAAACAGTCACACACATTTATACACTTATACACAACGGTTTTGCCAGCACACACATTTTCCAGGAACAGGAGAGGCTGATTAGATGCAATGGCACTCACTGTTTAAACCCAAACAGAATACTTGTCTACAACAAGATAAGGTAAGAAATAGTTTTTTTATTAGCCTATTGATTATTTCTTTTCCATATTCTTTCCTTAAGAAATGCTGATTGTCAAAGATGGACCCAAGCCAATGCAAAGGCATAAGACAGCAGACAACAGATCATTTCAAACAGGTTGGTCACCGTCCAGCAAGCACATTGTAAAGGATAAAGGCTTGTGCTTGTGTTTAAATGTTTCCTTACATATGTGTGGACCGAGCCTGACATGGTGAGCCGGGACACGTGCTCCTCCCTTTTTTAATGATTAGAAGTTTAGCCAAGAAATAAAAGGTTCGCAGTTAAATATGTAACGACAATAATAACTGTGCTTTGGCTCTTTGATTATGTCAGCGTTGGCAGTTGCCAGAATTGAAATAAGCTCACAAAACATGCGAAATTTGGATTCACACACAATACAGAAGGGGTTTCTTTGTTCCATGTTCGAGGAGTAAATATTACCTCAATGCTGTTGATGAGTTCCAGGTAACGCAAGTCTCGTATTCTAATGAAGGCCTGAAAGTGGTTAAATAAACATAAGGTTTAGTCACTGTTTTTATTTGCATTATCAATTTCTTAGAAATTCATAAAACATTTTTATACGAGTTTATCTAACTCGGGGTTGGGCGGCTGGAGTCCATCCCAGCTGAATATAGGCGAAGGCCGGGTGCAGCCGGGACAGGTCGCCAGTCCATCACACGGCACAGACGATCACACGCGCCCACATTCACACAACAGGCAATTTAGAATCATCAATTAGCCTCAATTATCAAGGACATGGCGCTATTGTCCATTTGGGTGATGACAACTAATTTGCGGTGAGTGGTTTGCAAATAATAATTAAACAAGTGAGGCAACCAAACAACAAAATTTTTGCTCATCGCAGTAAAACTACTCAATTATGTAAGATGATGCGTTATTAAGGACAAGATGTGACAGGCCTTCTTTGCTGTGTCAAAGTCGAGTCCTTCCAGGGCTTCTGTGGCCAAATCCCTCCAGTCACTGTCTGTCACACCAAGACAGGCGATCTGGTAGGCCTCCTTATACATCTTCCTCTCCAGATACTGGTACATAGGCGCCGACTGTTCAAGGCAGCAACAAGCAAATAAAACCATCATCCTCTTACAATGTGAAATGCTAAATACTCTTTGGATCAACTACCATTTACAAAACGAAGCCTTTTTTTTTCCCCCCTTTACCAACCTGAGGCACCTCAACTGCAGACATGGAGTAGGCATGAAGACAGAATATCTTGGAGCCATTGTAACCGACCATAAAGCCTTGCATCTTCTGCTGGTGAACCGGAAAGTTGCTCGCTTTAATGTTAAGGTAGCCATTCCCGGAGAAGCACAGCATGTCCTCACACTGGGTGTTCCAGGCCACGCTGTTGGCATTAGGCTCCTACAGAGAAGCCAGAAGAAGGTACAGGAAAAATAAGGTCTAGAGGTGACTGTTGAACACAGGCCAGCCAGTAGTGGAAGTAAATACATTCCTGTACACACTGCAAATAATTAAACCCACATGCATGTTACTATTTTTCTCCACTCCACTGCGCCTCACTACCCACTGACCTGAAAGAGCAGCTCTTTGCTGTTAATGTCATAGACCAGAAGAGTGTTGTGCTCGTCCACCACAGCCAGTTTATTGCGGGAGGCACTCATGTCCAGGCAGCGCACTGACGTTGACAGCTTCAGCAGGGTGATGGGAAATGGGTTGTCAACAAATATCTTCAGGATCTACATCAAAAAATGTAAACCAGCAGAACAAAGTGAGGATAAAGAGGAGGTAGTGATGATAAACTCATTCCTGTAAACTTCAGGTATGGCTCCAGAGATTACAAAAACAACGGAAATGTTATTTTTCCCTTGAGTTACATAAAACTGTGAAACTACCATGTGTTTTACATTTATTGCACTTAAATATCTGAAGCCTTTTTTGCTGTCTTCTCTAATATTTAGTCTAATAAGTTGTGAAAATGCAGTATCTCGTTTTTTTACTTTTGTATGAGATCAGATGCTTTTCTTATATTTTGAACCAGACAGAAGCCATAACTATTACACCCATCTTCTATACAGCTTTATCCAGTCCAGAATTGCAGGATGGTGAAGCTGATCCCAGCTGACTATGGAGAAGACATGACACACCCTGAACACCCTCCATGCCATCAGAGCAAATACAGCCAAACAAACAGCCATACACACTCACGTTCACACCTATGGGCAATTTAGGGTCATCAATTAACCTCGGATGTATATTTTTGGACTGTGGGAAACAAAACACACCCACACACAGGGATATTTACCCACAACTTTCCCGCTATTAAATGTGCTAAGAGTGTTAAAAGTGCTAACCACAACACTACTATTAACTTTGAAAGTTATGATTGCAGTGATAAGCGACAAAACAATCACTTTGACAATGATATCTTGATTATTTGAAACATCTATTTCTTTCAACACGTAGTCCCATTTGAACACGGATACATTTTCCTTCCATTCCTCGGGCCATGAGTTTGATGATTTCTAATGTGTGCTTAATGTGTTTTGCATTTTCCTGAAATACTCACAGCGCCGTTCTTCAACCCTACAAGCAGACCCTCTCGGCCTGGCGGGCCACCGATCACTTTGATGTAGCGAATTAGAGATTCCATCACCCATTCTTTCTCCCTGACACTGGTGAAGGATAGACACTGGAGCCTCTTCTCCTGCATGAACGCAGCGACAAGAAAGGTGAAACCACAACTCCACATAACACATGAAAGACTGAGTGGTTCAGTACGGAGGAACGCTTTTATTCTCAATGGCTCACAGTTTGTTAATCACTTCCTTTACTTTATTTAAACACGCTCATAAATGTCTAAATAGACCTCACCACAGTTTTATTTAAAATGCTGTAACATCAGTTCGACAGTTTTGTGATTTGACAAAGACATCCGACCGCCACATGAGCACAGCCCATTTACATTGCCGAAGAAGTTGTCTGAGGCATGAAACATGAGTCTGCCCAATAGAGAGATCTGAAGCACTTCTCTGTCACAGACGGGCAGATTTAAAAGGATATAGCCTCAGTGTTATGGCTGCTCCTCCTCCCTACCAGACTCTGTCAAACACAGACGAGAAGCAGAGAAGAACCCCGAGAGACACCCACTGGTTCAGCAGACTGCGGCCTTTTCCCTTTATTTAACTGTCTTAATGTATCTGGTGTGAAGAGGGTTGAGAGGGAGAAAAAGACAGGGCCTGCAGAGCATATGCACAGCTGGAGCGTTCGGCATGTAAGGGAGAAACATCTGGGGAAGCAACAAGTCCCTTTCTTGGCAGCTGATGCTCGTAGTAAATTACTGATCATTGATCGGCCCTCCTTTCATATTAGTAGTGGCGCTCGAATGTCAAGTGTACAATAATGTAATTTCTAAAAAGCAATATTTTCACTAAAGGTCAGAATAACTTAGAAATCGGAGTTGCGTAACGAAAGGAAAACTGTGCGCTTCATCACAAATTAAGCCAAATCAGAACAGGACTTGGCAACATGGCTTAAAGAACATACGAGAAATATTCAGCTATTATGAGTACTTTGGAGTATAAGTACTACTAAAAAACGAGTGCTGATGCTCCCTGTGAAGCATTAGGACCGAAAACCAATTCAGCTGTTTTAAATTCTTCTGACCTGGCAGAGAATGATGTGCTGGGAGCAAACTACCAGCAGGTTGCATTCAAACTTCCTGTTGATCTTCTCCTTGATGCGGTAGTGCATGTCAGTGGAGTCGTCGGAGTAGAGCTCATAGATGAGGATCTTCTCAGGTAGCTGGATGGCGAGACGGTTTCTATAGATGGCAATCTTCTTCACCAGCTCACGACACTTGATCCTCACTACAATAACGGGGGGGATGAGAATGAGAAATAGACATGAGAGGAGACTGGGGAGAGTTTAATTATCCCAGCAGATGAATTGATCAAGTATTTCGACAGTCGTGCTTTTCTCAGACTTTTTTTCCCAACCATCGCTCATGAAATTACTTCAAACTAAATTGTGATCAGGCCTCTCTCGCAATCTCCAGCAGAGAACGGTGATGGCGTTTCACTCGAATGATGTAAAAGTTGGATGTAACATGACATGACTGCCGAGACTGAGATTGCTTTGGAAAATAAATAAATAAATCACACATGTATTTAGTTTAAGACTCCATATGAAAGTGGCCTGGATCTGATTTGAAAAGGAAAATCGAATTTGTGTCAGAAATTTTTTTTGATACGAGTCACATATGGGCTCAAAAAATATCAGAATTGGGATACTGGTACTTTTTGCCTGCAGTGTGAATGAAGCTTATGACACATTCAACATGTTACCTGCAGAAGCGGAGCAGTATCTTTAAATTATAAACGCCAGCAAAAAGCGCACCTTTTTGCTCAGTGATGAGGTGCTGGACGATGACATCAGTCATGCTGTCTCGATAAGCGTAGCGATCCTTGTAGAGGCCGTGAACTGTGCTGAAGATAAGTTGGTAGCAGGCGATGGTCCCATCCTGGCAGCCCAGCACCTAGATAGGAAACAACAATGTCGCAGTACATCCTATTAACACCTCTAAGAAAAGACTGTGAGAGTGGGAAAATGTCCCTGTTGTTAAAGCATCTACACCTCAGAACCGAGAGAATCTGCCAGCAACCAATTGTTTTGTGTGCGCCTCATCACTTTTAGTTAAATATAGTGAAATGAAGCGCTGTAAAGGTGCGACTGCAAATCAAATACTTTGTGGAGTTAAAGAAGCACTGTGCTGTCACGTCAAGACGGGGTATTGAAAGCACACAGACACTGTGAATGATAGGTGTGGGTCGAAGCTTTTAGTGCTTTGCTTTAAAATATTGGACCCGTCGAACATTGTGACATGTTCTATAATTCAAGAGGTTTGCAGGCGAATGGCCCTACAAGCTGCGGACCCACCACAAAGTTGGAGTCGGGCTTCACTCGACACGTCCACACCCAGGCATCCTGCTCTCCAATGGTTCCTAACCGCACGCCGTCTTTTGTGTAGAGTGACGCCTGTTTATCAGAGCCTCCCATGACTATATACTCGCCCTTGGAGAAATAGCTGATGCAACAAGGGTCATAGGTGAGGGTCCTGTCTTTTCCAATCTAAGGAAGACAAAGAGAAACATGGAAATTAAAATGAGAATAAAACAAGTATGTCTCGTCTTTCCTGTCCGGGGGCCTGAGCCAACACTTCCCACTGTCTGGGCTGACACACTTCAAAGTGCTCAGCACATCCAACCATCCCTTTGAGTGTTTGATGAAAAGACAGACAAAGAAGAGTTTCTCCAACTTAAATAGCCTCTATTGTATCAGTGTTCAAAGTCCATCATATCAGGTCACCCAATTCTGTACATCTGTTTCTCGTCACTCCGGATAAAAGCTTCCATGACAATTCAGAGTTATGTTCTTTCATTGTGAACAATTCCTGGTGTTGTAATCAAAACAGAATGTTCATTTTAACAGATAAATTGGTCGATGACAATATACAAGCCTCAGGCATAACGGCAGCGTAATGAACAGTGCATATTTATCTATAATTACGGTAGTGCCCACAGGGAATTTAGGAGGAAGGAAGGAACACTGAGGGCACCATTAAAGCATAGTGGGATCACGTCCAATGTACTGTTATGGTTTCTATAGACCCTGACAGCCTGATTACAACAGGAAACACAGATCTTACACTAAGTAAAGTGTTTCCAATTTTATATATTCCCAACAAACAGTATGCTGTTTAGCCACAGCAAGTTGTGGCACATAGAGGTTGACAGTGTTTCAAAATGTAATAAGTCTTCTGGTTTTCCCCACAAAAGGAAAGTGATAGTGAAAGGAGTTGCAAAAACAACACTCAGTATATCGATATAGTAAAACCATCACAGTGTCTGTGCTTAGAAACAGCTTATAGTACTTTAAGGGTTGTGTTGGGGGCGGGAGGAGGTTGGTGGGGAGGGGGTGGGGGAGGAGATCACAGACTTGATATTCACCTGCTTTCCACTGAGCTGATAAAAGGAGAGTTTCTGGCCCCAGTCTGCCACAGCCAGAATGTCATTGTGCTCATCCCTGTGAAAATATAACAAGAGGACTTCAGGCGAAAGAACTCATCACAACAGTCTCTGCTGACGGGGATTTTGGTTGAAGTGCTGATGACGGTAAAAAAGAAGAGTAGCCAGGCTTTAACAAGGACAACATAATAAGCTATTTTCTCCCTGCTAATGATGCAAAGCTTTATAGTCATTTTATCCTGACTCGTTTTAATTGTGAATCTTAAGCTCCGGTGATGAGAGAAATTTACCGAAGACTTTGTTGACACCCAAAACTTAGAGTCGCTTGCAGTGCGAGGAGCTCTGGTCTCTTGTCGACCTCAAGCTTTGACCTGGAGGTGATTATATGAGGCAACCCAGTGGTATATCTATTGTCCCTGGTCAGTGCCACCTTCATCCTATCACCTGCTGCTTTCAGCTTTTTTTTTTTCCCCACCTCCTAACATAACCTGTTCAGTGATTTGCTGTCGCAGCTCGAGCTGTACTCCTCATTTTGGCTGCAGGGGGATTCAGAGAGCAGAGACAACTGCTCCAAGGCATCATAATGCTGTCCCTCGCTATAAGACTTGAACCACTCGCTGGTTGGCCACTGCCACCTGCTGGCCACCCACATATTACTCAACAATAACATGCAAATGAGTGTACCTTCATAGCATTGACAGACAGCACAAGATTGAATGTGGCAGTGTGAAGTAATAAAAGCAATTTATTGGTACAGATAAGATCGATTCTATATTTTTCTCTATTATGCTTCAGTAATTACAAGTTACTAACTTAGACGGATTCCAGGCTATGGACCAAATAGGAGAGGAGGAGCCTCCCGGACGCTCTATTTTGACCTTCTCCTCTCCGTTCTTGTTCCGGATGCTCACCACCCCATTCATCATGCCAAGGGCAAGGTATTGCCCGTCGTTTGTCCACCTGCAAAGAAATAAAACAGTACAGCAACAATGCACCACGTCTACTTCTGCCACTGTGTCAAGAGGTTACAGCTGAAAGTCTTTGCTTACCCACAGCATGTTATTTTGCTGCTCACTTTGTGTTTATTCACAGATTTTTGCTCTGGAGACCAGAGACCTAAAAATATGAAGAGTTCAGTCACGATCACCGTTCGTCGTGTTCGATAGCTCCTAAAATATATACAATGTATTATGTATATGTTTTTAAATGTCAAGCTTGACTCTTGATTTACTCACCAAAGTCACCAGAAGAGCAGGAAGCCAGCTGGTGATTGACAGGGTTGTAGGCCACACACTGGATAGAGTCATTGTGACTACAGATACACAAATTCAAGAAAATGTTGATGCATGACGACAGGAGAAATTATACTATTAAATGTGTAACAATAGAGCAACACTCACGTATACTTTAAAATTCCCTCCAATTTAGAAGTCCAGATGATGATGCTTTTGTCTGCTGACCCCGAGGCAAACCTTTTACCTAAAGATAAATGCACTTACTACAAGAAAAAAAATAACTGGTACAGGAGGTGTACAGTGCAAAGAGATAACATGTCAAGTACCATCTTTGGCATAGGCAACACAGTATACGATGTCTTTGTGTCCCTTTAAAGGATGAATAATGGCTCCATCTGCTGCATCGTATACCTGCAACAAAAGAATTACGAGAGTTCTAAAACTAATAAAAACAATTAGAATGATATTAGAATATTTTACTTGAGGTAACCGTAAAGAAGATTTACCAGCACACGAAGCCCTGCAGCAATTATGATTTGGGTTCCATCTGGCTTGAAGGCAATATCGTACACACTGTAAAAGAAGATTGGATATGTATTAAACTGTGTTTTTGAAATTGAACTGGAAGTTCGTGGCTGGAACTGGAAGTTTGAAGTCTGAGACTCCTGCCTCTATAATGTCTGCAGTGAGTGGATTCAGTCATAAAATCAAACAGCACATGAAATACTTCCTGTGTCATTCTAAAAAAACAAAACTCTAATATATTGGACTTCTTAAAATACTGCTCAGAAAAGTAAATATTTCTGAAATAAAAATGCAAAGCTACAAGGCATACTTCATCACTATTGTGTTGCAAGGATCCACACAGGACAAAAATAGAGTAATAAGTTCCTGCTACTCTAATGTCTTTTTCCAGAGCTGAATTGTAGATTTGGGGAAATTTCACCATCAATATGAGAGAGAACATCTAAAAGTCTGATTCCTAAAAAAATTGGACCGTATTTTATAACCATAATAACCCATTGGTATTAAATAAATCGAAAAAAGTAGCCCACGTATCTATATGATATTGGATGAGCTGAAGAAAAGTCTCCAATTTACAAGTTACAAAGTCATATCTTAAGATCCGCTTAGTTGACTTAGTTTTTAGACGCTTTCAGGCTGAAATCTCAGATTTAACGTTTCACGATTTAACTAACTTCGTACATAAAAAGACAGAGAGTCCCGAAATTATTTGATAAATAAATAAAAGCATTACCCATTTAGATTCTCATCATTATAGGGACAATATGCTAAAAAAAAGAAAGTGTAGAAGAAAAAACCCAACAACAACACGAAATGACGCAGACTGTATTGATACAAGTGTGTTGAATATCTTGTACAATCTTATTTTAGCTGGACTTTTTTTGTAGAAATGGTTTATTCATTGCCCATACCAAAACCAAAAGGTAGCTAGCTAGCTTAACATTCCGTTAACTCCGTAGAAGACTATAAAATAACACTGACATACAGCGTTATTTTAAAGCCCCGTATTCTGCCGGATATCATAAATGAGCAATATATACCCCCGCTTTACTGTCACTGTCAGGGACACTGCTCCTGCTCCTGTTGCTGCGATGCTAATGCTACTTAGCCGGCTAACACAAGTTTACATAGCAACCACCGTTACTAACCACCCAGCATCGGGGCTCGATTAGAACTTTAGCTATAATAATCAAATATCTTACCATTGTTCTCGAATAGTCTCTTTCCATGCAAGTACAGCTCTCATTTCCAGCTTTAAATAGGAACCCAGCTGCAGTGTTTTTCTGTGGATCAACAGGTTGTTTCTTCTCTTTTCATTGCAGAAGCTGTTGTCAGTATGGGTGAGATCTACCGATCTGCGAACAAGGAGCGCCGCCATTTCTCTCTCAACACAGGAAGTCACGTGGTTATTATACAGGAAGTAAAGCTTCGTTTTTATTCCTTTTCTTTAAAAATTAATTTATATAAAGCATTACAAAACAAATAAAGGAATAGCACGACTACACAGTCATTAATATAAAAAATACATCTTCTTTGTATGCCAAATCTCTGTAGAGATAGTTATGTCACTCAGGCGGAAGATAGTCTTCATCTGATGTTGATGAATAAATCAACAATAAAATTGATTTGAATTGAATTGAATTAACTTCCATTTGTTTAACTATTTTCCAAAGCGTTCACAAGCCTATGAAACATCCTTTATACAATGATGGGTTTTTTTTATGCAGTTCGTGAGGCACTGCTGCCTGAGGGGTCAAAGGTTGCAGCCATTCAGTGTTGATTTTCAGCCTTGCCGCTACGTTCTGACATTTCAATGTGTCCTCTGAATCCTCCCAGGTAAATAAATGACCAATGCAAATTGAGAATAGACTGAACAAAAAATTTACTTTACTGTATTTATTTTACAATAAACATTCATTTTACATAACATTCATAATTAGGATATGAGTTTTACATTAGCTAAAGTTGTTCAAGGCATATTATTGCATTGGTAATAATGCTGCAATGATCTGCACTGAGTCATCCTGAGTCATCCTGAGTTTTCCTGAGTCATCCTGAGTTTTCCACTTGGATGAGCAAGTCCCTTTAAATGTTGTCACAGCAAGGAATTGTGGGGCAGTTTCATTTGATTTATTTGACTATTTATCAAATAATAAACAAAATACAATTAAACAGGTAAATACAAAAACCTCACAGAGGGAAAATAGTTATTCAAGTGCAATAAGACTTACAGTATACAATATAACAAAGAAAAGAAGAAGAAAACAATAGGGGGGGGGTCCTGTGGTTAGGGTTAAGTTCAGGTGGAATTAATCACATGCTTAACCCATAGGAGGGATGTACCCACGATTGTGTTTTAAAATCCGCCGGTATCGGTAGAGAAATGGCGGCGCTCCATGTTCGCAGTAACTCTGAGGATGAGTCCGCAGTGCGCGTGCGCGGAGATACTCCCTACTTCCTCCTTGTTTACAACTTGTCTCCAGTGAGTGGAGTGTTTACACCGCAAAATAACTCAGAGAAAAGCATCCACGCGCCAAAGGCAGCAGCTAAATGCCTTCCGTGTAAGTACAGCATATTGTTCTGCTTTAACAATGTTCTCCTTTGTCATCGTTATCAGATTTTAAATATTCATAACATATCTTGACGGTGTGATTTTTGCCCTTCTCTTAATTCCATCAGCTAAATTTAGGTGATGATCACATCAGGGATGACTGCGGAAGTGCTTTCAATAATTCAAGTGCTGTTGCATCATTGAAAGTTGTAATCTTCGTCTGTTCCCCACATGAGTAGTAGAGGTTTGGAACTGTTGAAGGTGAAGGGACATGGAAGATCCGAGCTCCACTTCTGCGATGCCAGCTGGCTGGATCAGAGAAGTGAAGCAACGCAAAGCCGGGAAAACGGCAGGAAAACTGGATGTGTATTTTATAAGGTGAGTTGTTAAACCCAGATTTCGACTGAGATGAGCACAAATGAAGGTAGAATAGATTTTTGTATTAATTGGTTTCATGGGATCTTAAGTCCTCAGGGCAAGAGGTTTCGATCAAGACCATCACTGCAAGCTTTTCTCCTGAAGAATGGGGAAGATAATGTAGACATCGCCCTGTTCGATTTCACCATACCCAAAGATCATGTTACTACTACTTCACAAACTCCATCTTCCAAAATAAAGGAGAGGAAACAGAAGAAAGAAATGTTGGAATCTGAAAGCAGCAGTTCTTCTAACAGAAATGATGCGAATGAAAAGAAAGAAAAAACTGCAGAGGATATTGATTGTGAGGAAGCCGACATTGTGCCGGAGAAGATAACACATTCGCCAGACGTTTGTGGAGACAGAAGTGATGACGCTGAGAAATGTTGCTTGGAAGCTGTGCCCTCGGGAGTGGAGTGTGATGTGAATCTGCAGCTGCCAAAGAAGTTACTCAGATTGGCTCCTTCCAGCGATAAACAAAACACTTCGATCGTTCACAAGGACGCACAGGTAGACGCCCAACCTTCAGTCCCGACTCTGAATATTACACCTGCCACTGACAGCGAGAACGAAGGTGAGGAGGAGCTCGATCAGTGTGTTTCTCACAGCAAAGGTGAGAAGGAATCTAATTCTGAACTAGAAGCCGACGCCGACAGTAATTTGGACGTGAAAGACGAAGAGGTGTCACCTGACGCGAATGGTGGAAGTGACTCATCAGTGCAAAATGCCCAGAATAGTAAGTATGAGCTGAACCATCTGACAGATCATGCAGTTTTAAGGTTAAAAGGGAATCATGTAAAAAAAAAATTGAGCAATGTTTCTGTTATACATTGGGATGGTGGCGTTTAGTCACTTTAATATCGGGCTGCTCAGTTTTGCCACGTGACTCTTAAGCTGAAAGCAAAAGGCTCCCTGAGCTCAGTGTGTCAGATCAAATGGCTATTTACTTATTATGTACGTCGATGATTCAGTGCTGCTTTTGTTTTGAAGGATTTGTTCAGGTCTTAACTCTATCGTCTCATTACGTGTGTCCTGTAAGAATGTACTGATCTATTGTTTTGATCTGCATGAATATCTGCTGTCTGTCTAGAGACCAAGAGCTCCAAAACCAAACAGAACACAAGCCCCTATTTCAGCAGGAAGCCCCTCAGAGATGGTAATGTTTGAATACTCCATTCGAAACATGTACCTCAGAGATATTTCCAATTGGGACGAACCACCATTTCTAAAATTAAAGGTTTTGTGTAATATTAGAGATTTTTCTTCTTCTGTCCAGACTCACAACCAAGCCCACCCAAGAGGAAAGCCTTCAAAAAGTGGACACCCCCCCGATCGCCTTTCAACCTTGTGCAGGAAACCCTTTTCCATGACCCCTGGAAGCTGCTGGTGGCCACCATATTTCTCAACAGGACGAGCGGTAGCATCCTGCGCCTATTGCCTCATTTTATGGATGCTTCATGAAGTTGTGCAAAAACCTGACGGGAGCACTCATTCTCATTTACCGCAGGTAAGATGGCCATCCCAGTGCTGTGGCGGTTCTTCGAGCATTACCCGTCTGCAGAAGTGACTCAAGAGGCCGACTGGAAGCCCATTTCCGAGCTCCTAAAACCACTCGGGCTTTATGAGCTCAGAGCTAAAACACTCATCCGCTTCTCAGGTGAATGATGTTTTCTTTCCATCAGCTATATCCTCCTCTCTTACACGCAGCACATGGAATGGAGTTGTGCCTGGTATTTATATGTTTAATAAACCCCACCCAATATGAACTACAACAAAAAGGGCATCATCTCTGTTATTCACTCCACCGATAGTGGTTGTAATGTTAAGGCTGATTGGCATGTGAGACCATATCAATTGCCAGAAAAATCTGAAAAATCCCATTTTGCTTCTTTACAGATGAATATCTAACCAAACAGTGGCACTACCCAATTGAGTTGCACGGCATCGGGAAGTACGGCAACGACTCGTACAGGATCTTCTGCGTGGGAGAGTGGAGAGAGGTGACTGTAATCCCCCAGACTTTTTTATTTTTATTTTATAGGAACACATTAACATCTGTATTGATACCTAATGCAAAATCTAACCTTTTTTTTCTTGATATTTTCATGCCAAAGGTGACCCCTACTGACCACATGTTGAACAAGTATCACGCCTGGCTGTGGGAGAACCATGAGACTCTGGGACTCTGAAACCAAGTTTTTCTCGCATCTCTCCCTGTCATATCACGCAAACACTGTAATAGCTCAATAACACTAGTATTATGATCATCAAGCAATGTTGAACCTCAATTGTTTAAAAAAAAATTTTTTTTTTTTTTTTAAGCCTTTTTAAAAGTTTTATTCTGCTTCACTGGAAATAAATAAAATGTTTTTGATGGTTTAAAGTTGAACTGATTGCAGATTGCTTTATTTATTCTTCCATCTGATTGGGTTTCATGTCTCATTACTTTACACAAGAGATGAGATCTGGAAGGGATCATCCGTCTGTGCCTGGTTAGTCCACCGTGACAGGTTAATAATCTTTTCTTTATGAGTGTACTGTTGCATGGTACGCAGCAGCTTTCTTTTGGCGGCTGGTAACCCGATTCCCAAGGCAACTGTTGCCACCGCAAAACACTCATTGAATCCTCTGGCTTGTCAGTTTAATCTTCAACTAGTGCCACTGCCGGAATTTTCTCTATTTACTTTTGGAATTGTGTAATGATTGAATGAAAAGGCTGCAGCTTTAAGAAGGTAATTGTGTTAAGATTTAATTCTTTTGAAAAGTTTAATTATACAAAGCCTGGAAATGACCGCAGCGACCAGAAGGAAAAGTGTAAACTACAACATGAAACTACGTAAGTAAAACAAGGTTTTTTATTTTTTTCCAAGTTATTCTCGGCATCAGAAGTGACTTTTATGAGTGTGTTTCTATTTTCTTGACGACAGCGTCCATCTCTACATCTTCCACACCAGTCTGGATTCCTCACAGCACGCCTCCTGTGCGGCAGAGTCGCTGCCTTGTGGTCACTCCAGTGATATTTCCACACATCTCAGACTCAGCCCGGCTGTGGATGAGCACTCAGGTGAGCAGAATTACTTTGTCATTAAAAAAAAAAAAAAAAAAAAGAAAAAAGAAAATCAAACCCCAAGAAGAGCGAATAACTTGGTCGGTAAATCTGTTATTTAGAGCATCCCCAGACTGAACCCTTTACGTCCGCCTATGGTCCACAAGCGTACCGTCAGCCTGGAGACGCCAGCTGTTCACCACCACAATCATCAGAGGACACTGATCATGCAGAGACGAGAGCATTACAGGTGGGTCCACCCATGAGTCCCATCGCAAAGATCACTGATGTTGCATCTTTTTAAGAGCTCCGACTTAATGATTTGAAATCCCATCCTTAGATATCATCAGGTGTGGCGAAAACCTTTTTATGGAACCAGTAGTGAGAGAGAGGAATACAGGTAGTAATAATAATAATCATCATAATAATCATAATAATAAAAAAAAAAAACCTTCCGCTTCACCAGCCTTTGCGTGGTGGCAAATAACAGCTGCTCTCACCTCCAGGAAGGAGTTGCGAGACCAGTTAAAGAGGCAGATGGAGGAGAAATGTGCAGCTCTTAAGATCCAGCTGTCCACTAAAGTGAAAGAAACCGAGCATCTTCAAGAAGTGGACCGGCTCGCCCTGTCGAGTGAGAGGGAGCAAAGGATCCAGCACAGCAAAGCCATGTCTGCATACAGAGACGAGAACAAGAGGGTACAACCGCACGCATACATTATGCATCCACCGCTAATGCTTTTGTGTTTATGCCCTTTATAACAGTGCCCTGAGAATGATGTAGCATTCTCTCACGTTACAATATGAAAGAGTGTAAAGAGGGTTTTCTTTTTCTCTCGTCGGTCTGTGCCGCTCGTGTACAGCTAATGGAGCAGAGCTGGAGGGACCGAGCACTAACGCGTTCCCAGGAGGCCCTGAAGGAGCGAGAGCTGCTGCGCCTCAACCCCATTAACTGGAGTGGAACTCTGAAATAGCCCGAACCTCCTCCAGAAGTCAAAACCTACCACTCGGGCCTCACTCCTGCAGGACTGTCAGTGGAAAATAAGAACCGACATACTCCTTTTGCCACAATCCTGTGTGACCACGGTGCCATAATTTATTGAAATAGATAGTATTCAAGCGGTTTTGATGTAATGTGTTGATTTTTGCATGTTTTCAGTGGTGTTAACATTGCATTACACCGAGAGATAATCCAAATAGTTTGTACATACATGTTAACATACAAGGTTGGCATTTTATAAAAAAAGACCTCTAAATAAATTTCAGAACACAACACTAGCACATGAGTAGCAGAAATAATTGGTCAAATAGAGCTTTACATTTTTTTTCTGCTTTAGATGTTGAAGCAGGACTAACCAAACTTGACTTTCACATATTTTAATAACTCCATGAATGGTAAAAGTTAGCATTTTGAGTTCAGAGGTTTATTTAAAGTGTGTTCAGACTTGGTTGGATTAAATTCATTTTGTTCTGTTCATGTGCTTCATTTCCAACTGCTGCTGTCTGAAAACCGTCACGCTTCCTGCAGATTCTCTGCTGTAATTTACCTCAAGCAAAAATACAACATAGACCCATAACATCCTAAACTCAGGAAGAGACGGGCATCCAGACACGCGTCTCCTTTCAACAGCTCTTTGGTGGTCAGTTTGATGTGGAAATTCCTGATGTCGATTTAACTCCCATCATAAATTTTACAAGTGATGGGGAGTTCTTGCCTCGTAAAAATACATGTGCAATTCTGCAGACGTTCAGCTCAGCACAGAGAACTGTGGTGAAAGTCATCAAAGTTTAGTTGTATGTTAAAAGCTACAATCCCCTTGATTGCTTCTGTGGACCTCGTGACAACCTCTGATTTGTCAAAACTTTACAAAGAACCACAGGAGAGATGCTTTCAAAATTTCTTTAGATTCTATAAAGTGTCTTCTTATGGTTTTCTTTGGGTTTTAATGATTTTGTTTTAACGTCAGATTGTGGTGTCTGACACCGGCCCCTCCCAGGTCTTCCAGACTCCAGGTTGGGGTCCATCACAAAATGCAATGTGTTAAAAATGGCAACTCCTGCTTTGGTCTGGACCAGAGAACCTTATCACAAACCTTAAAACATTATTAACAACATCAGCACTTTTCCTCCGCATGGCTTCTGTTATTATACATCAAGCAGTGGAGCTAAAGACTTTCCAAGCCATGACAGTGACAGACATTTTTATTGGAAAGTAAATATCCATTAACATCATTCAACACAGGAAAAAGACAAAATAAATAGACAAAGAAAAGTGACATGTGTCTGGCTCTCCAACATGGTGCTACTGTATCTGCTGGAATTCCAATATTAGAAGATGTAAAAAAATCTTCACTAAAATATGAGAAAATGTCTGGTCAACTAATGCAAAAAACAAACATAAATATTGCTTTAAAAAATGCAACAGAAAATGGTTTGGATCTTCCAGATCGGAGGTGGAGCACATTCCTTCACACATGATGGCCATTCAGCAGATATTAAAAGTTCATCTTTCATGCCAAAGTAAAACAATAAATTAATACATACAGTGTATTTACCTTTCATCATAGATCCTATCATCATGCATTACTACTGAAAAGAATCATTCAAGAAGAAGGAGGAGGTCAAAAGTAATTATGTGAACATAAATAATCAGTCATTCATGATTGAAACCTCTCAGATCGCTGTGGAGAAATTCCTTAACCAACAGCAATAACATTTAGCATCGTCAAAAAGTATTTACCATTCAAACTGCCAGCAAACGTCAGACACTGACAGGATGGAAAACGTGGATGGACATGATGACTGGAGGTTTTCTTTGTGTGGAGGAAATCGACATCTTTACTTGAGCAACATAGAGGCCAGAAGAGACATCCAAATGCATAATCGATTTTGACAATCAGTAGTGGTCTTTATGTCACCCTCGTTCCCAACAGAGTTGAGGTAGGGGATTCAGTTCAGTTCCTTTAAATCAGTGCACTGTTGCTTTGATATTCGTCTTTATGGATTCACGGCATCACCGCCTTCGAGTTCTCCCTTTCTCTTGCATTATTGTGTTCAGAAACCGAAATTAATGAACCCAAAGCCCTTTTAAGTAACTCCCCAAGTTAATCCCTGAAAGGCGAGCAGTGCAAAGCTACTTTCCTGCCTCCAGTTGAGAGCTAGTCCCCCTAATCGGCTGGTGCTTCGAGCTCTTCCTTTAGTCGTGGTACCTGACGGTCTTAGCGTCCCTTCAGAAACCCGTCCAGCATGTAGTCTCCCTTCTCCGTCAGCCAGTAACCAGCCATGGCCGCGACTCCTCCAATGAAGATGGCCGTGAAGACCATGTCGCCTTTCGCGGCGAGTGTGGCGAGGGCACAGATCACAACTCCGAAGAACATCTGCTGCAGGACGAGGACCTCGTCGTCCGTCATGTCGTCGAACAGGCCCTTATCCGGGTCCACTGAGGACAGAAAGAAAGAAAAAAAACTTCACCAAAGGTTCTGTAACATGCGTTTGTACTTTTACTGAAGCCGCCACTCACCAGGAGGCTTGTTCTCGACACAGATGCTGTCTCTTCTAATGAATCCATCGGCACAGTCACAGTGGAAGGAGCCCTCTTCATTGATGCAGGCCTCGTTGAGTCCCGGACACGCGATTGCGCGCTCACTACATTCATCTATATCTATGAACAATACAATACAGTATGAAACGCATTAGTAGACAATTAGAGGTTGAAGGATGTATTTAGGACTGCATGCTTACCAAGACACTTGGCTCCCTTCAGCCTGTAGCCACGAGAACATTTCTTACAGCGAGCAGGGCCACTACCCATGCAGCCGACACACGCCTGGTCGCAGCCTGCAGACATCAGACAACACTTTCAACCACACATGGAGACGAAGTGCTGCACTGACAACTGCATCAATGCGTCATACCGAGGAAACTGTGCAATCCCATGAGGTAATCGCATCCACAGTAACTAGTCAGTTACAACAATTACTCATTATATTAATTAGGAAAAACACTTTGCCCAATCGAAACAAATGGCAATCATTTTTGGGAGTGAATCCAAATGACATTTTAAAATGTTTATGTAACAGATCGTTTTCTTGTTTCCGTGCTCTAACATTAATATCATTGGCACAAATTATGAGGCTGTCTATATCAGATGCAAGTATGAACATAAAGTTGCGACAGCAGATCCATTTATGACTTCATAAAGCATGAAACCAATGTCTGTCCTGATAATAAAGTAAACAACAGTCAAATTCAGCACAAAATAATAGAGTTAAGCCTTTACTATTTTAATGTCTGGAGTATTAAAGGGAACATTTGTATTCCGGAGGAAGTTAATTTATCATTTCAGCCATTTTTCAAGCAGAATAATGAGCCCAGCCTGCTTTTAACTTCTGTTATTTAAATTTCCGCTACTTCTTTTGGTTATTATGCAAAACAAAATGCATGATTTGCAGAGTCCTTGACCCGTAGTCGGAAAAACGGACTATTTATACACTCCAATGACTTCTAGCAATTATTTAACATTACGAATGCTCCTATTTTTTTTTTTTTTTTTTAATGTGACCCAATGTCTGCCTCTTATCATTAAAAAAAAAAAAAAAGAAGAAAATGTTCATTGTGCAAAGAAGTGGCATAATTTCAAAAGGAAAACTTACCTCTGCATTCATATGATCCATCCGTGTTGTGACAGTAGGTGTTTGATGGACAACGAGCGAGCTCTGTGCCGCACTCGTCAATATCTGAAATGCATACATGGTGAGCTCAAACAACACGCGACCAGACAGCGGGCAGTTTCCCCCGACATGTGACCAGAGACCTCTGAAGCCGCACTCACCCACACACTTGTTGTCGTGAAGGATCCAGCCGGGTTTGCAGTCGAGGCATTTGTAGTCCTGCGGCCCCGAGCATTTCTTACATGAGTGATAGCATGCTGCAAGAAGCACGAACACAGGTCAGCTGAGGATGACCCCCCCAAACTGACAATCACTTTGAAAAACCATCATCTGAGGCACCTGCACAGGCTCCGATGCTGTCATTGGAGCTTTTCTCCCTGAAGTATCCGTCAGCACAGCTCTGGCACAGACTCCCCGAGTATCCAGGATCGCACACACACTCTCCGTCTCCGAGGCGGGTGCCCTCCCCCTCGCAGCGACCCAGACCTCCGCACACACCGCCGGCTCCAGACGGACACTCTGCGTTGTGATAAACGTAAAAATATTAGATGCTTTGAATTAGCACGGCGACTCTAATTTAAAGTCCCTGTTTTCCATATTTATGAAATCACAATCCAGGTGGAACAGTTGAGCAACAACGAGGGTTTGCTATGGTCACGTCCTCAGTGCTGAGACCAGACAGCTTGTGTTTAACGCTTTCTGTCGGTCTCACCTTTGCAGTCGGGTCCGAAGCGTCCAGGCGGACAGCAGAGTCTCAGCTCCTCGATGCAGAGCCACTCAAACAGGTCCGGCGCCTCCTGCTGCCTGAAGGACAGACCGAGAATTATAACCGGGGCTGACATCACATCTGAACATATCAATACACCAAAAAAACTATTAATGATCTAAAATATTATTATGTTTTAGTCAAACTGATTTTCTGGTCCAGGACACACTTGAAAACAAATAGGTGAATATTGAATCGTTTTTATTTCATTACATTAATGTCTATACTGCTTTATCCAAACCAATTGGGAGGAAATAAAGAGTTTAGCACATCCCACAGTTCATTGTTTGCTTTAAATGATGAAATAAATCAATACTTGCTCATTTATCCAGGTGCCAGAACTTGCATTTGTTTTGATATAGCTTTTATTCTGTTTTCAGTGTAGTAAATTAATTTATCGACAAATCGCCTAATTGCTATTAGGATTTACCTGTGAAACCACCATGTCTCCACCTGATCCTCTATCTGCTCCAGCAGCTGGTTACATTCAAAATCTGCTTTCTCACAAGCAGCTTCAACAATCTCAAGGAGTCGAGTCTCACTGAATACAAACAACAAAAGAAAAATGGAGAAATAAGACATTTAGTCTTTCATTGCATGTATATATTACTTGATACACCAGTGTGTCTGCTATTAACCATCTAAAGACACACATCAAATACATTTCTAACCTCAATGTGCTTCTCTCATTTCAATGAAAGTAGAATAGAAATAATAAATAAAAACATAGGCCACATGAAGAATGATGTCGCCTCACTTTTGACTCCGTGCAGAGAGAACAAAAAACCTCAAACCTGAGTTAAAGATGTCAGGATGTTACAGAAGCAGGTCATAAACGACCATGAATCTGAATGCGTACCTGCGTGCATACTTGGCGAGCTTCTCCTCCTCCCAGGCAGTGTTACCGCCACCAAAGTTCTTGTTCGCCGTTTTCTCCAATCCCTAAAATGAGAGGTACAACTAAAGGCTCTGAATGTGAAGAAAAGCGCGGCTCAAAGAGTTGGTGTTTCATTAAACCCACTGCAGTACCTTGATGAAGCTTTCCGTGAGCTTTCGGCACGTCTGGCACGGTGCCGTCTGGACTCTCACAACAGAGAGCTCTGAGAGAAGCACCAGAGCGGGCAGGAAGGGCCGAGCCCACCACATGGTCCTTCATAGGACACACATATACACACAGTCAGCATGACAAATACCCACACACACACACACACACACACACACACACACACATCTATATGCATGTGTAGAGACTGGTATAACTAACATCACACATGTATATGATCCAAATCTGTATAATATACTCTTAACATAACTATATGGTGCTAACGCCTCTCTAGTGATGCATGATATTTGATTTTTCCACCACACTAGCTTTCTCTGTGACCCATTTCGTCAATGATCAAGCATCAAGGCATCATTATAGAAAGGTTTCAAGAATATTCATTTCATTTTAGCATGAGCATACCAAAAATATCAGGCACACTTTTGGGAGAGGTGATGTCATATCTCATTTCATATTTACCTTCTCATTATATCCAGTGACTTGAAAATATTCAGATATTCTCCTGGAGGAATTGATTTGATTGCAGATCTGTTGTCTTGAGTTTTTCCTGCTCTGCTGCTCATTGTTGTATTACTTTCTTCTTCACTATTGTCAAAATATATGTTTATTTAATATTTAGGGTTGATTTTAAATTACATGTGTCACACAAACATCGCCCCCCAACAGCTTTGTCTGCGTTTTCAATGTGATTGTTTAGTATGATAATCTCTTCCTCGTGGCATTTCTTAAAGGGTTAGATGCATCAGACAACATTTTGGTTTTTGTTAAGGTGTTTGAAGCTGAAAAGGTGTCAGGATTTTAGTGAGTTTTGGGAACTAATCGGCGTCTCCAAAAGCACGGAAGAGCCTTCAGGATCATAGCAGGTCAAGTCTCATTGATGAATCTGTGGAGGTCCCACCCCACACAGTAAACAGGCATTAAGGATCTGCTGCTAAGCTTTTGTTTCCAGACACCTTCAGAGAGTCATGGCTGTTTCTGAAACTCAAGGTGGACCTACAGGATATTAGGCTGTTACAGCTGAGGGGTGTATGCTAAAACTCATATTATGGTTAATAGTCACCAAGTGCTATTATGTTAAGAATAAATTAAATCAGTGAGTGAACAGTGTTGCAAAGTCATAGCTCACTACATATCAAATATTGACATCTATGTACCCTGATATATAGATTAGTTGTTTTCATATTTTGTCTACAATTCATCCTGATTTTCTACTAGATGATCCGATGAAGAAGTACCCTGTTGAGTGAGAATCACCAGATACACCTGCCTCTTCAGTCATCACTTTACACAGAGTGGATTTCTTAACTTTAGTTTAGCCCATTGATAATCATCTGATGGTGAACTCTGCATACATAAACACACACAGCATCCTTTACAGCAATGAGCCCTGAGTTATCGCACTTTATAAAAGATCAGTTGTAGAAAAATGTCATTATCCATCTAGTTTAAGCACACGGAGCATCTCTTGTTAAAAAAAAATGTGGATGAGAAGTTTAAAAATATAAACCTCAAGATGCACATTTATTACTGTTTTGCAATCTCTAAACCAACTCCTGTCACTCGTTTTATGTGTAGTAAATAACAAATGTTGACATAAATCTATGGCGATGATGATTTAACACATTAGCCTCTACGCTGCGGCGTTATTCTGCAAACCTTCTCAAACCAATTCTTCATCACAATAACACTATAAACACTCGGTGAAATGCAATCAACGAGTTACACCCGTGTCCGCCTTTATTTGACGTCACTTTCTTCAGAAAACCTCTAAAAACCCGCAGCCCGGCGTATTTGTGATGCTTTAGCTTCCGCGTTAGCCTCGTTAGCTCGGCAGCATCAGCACCACAACAACTAGCCTAGCATGTGGCTAAGGTCGGGAGCTAACTGCCAGCCGGAGCTAATCTGACTTTAAAGTACGTGAACTCGTCCGCGAGATTCTCCTCGTAGTGATATTTAACCCCCCCTGTGAGCCAAAACATGTGCTTTCATTGTGTTGCTCTTACCTTCGCTGGATAACTTAGGGCAGTCCGCTGCACCACAGATGATTGTCTGACTCCCGGCTGCTTCCTCAACACACCGGTTCACATGTTGGGACACTTCGAACGCTTCAAACGAGTCATCTTCAGCAGAGCCAGACACAGTCTGCGTGGCTGTGCAGCTCGGTGAACCAGTGGGTGAGTGGATGAGTGAGTGAGTGGATGGATGAATGAATGAATGAATGAATGAGCAGCTTCTAGCAGCCTCCGTGTTTTTTTCCACACAGGATGTCTACTGGCACCGCCCAAACATGCAGGGAGGGACTCCGATCCGTCCGCAACAGCCCGCTGCACATCCTCACAAATCTATGACTCACTTTATCGGATCTAACATTTTTAATGCATAATTTCACACAAGGCATATCAGTAACTCCAATTCATACATGTTCAATTCATTTGAAGTAAGTATATTTTAATTTAACCTAACTTTATTCTTGTCCTGATCAGGTGCAGGACAAGAACTCCAAGAGACTCATCAGTCCGTGTCATGATCAGACTTTGAAATAATTGATCAAGTCATCTAATTTGTATTCTTTCTCCCATTGGAATGATTTGTGTTTTGTTTATTTACTATCTGCAGAAATAATTGCCCCGCTTGAGAATTTAAATGATTGTTGAACATTTAATAGCCCCACCTCATTCCAATGCATCCCCCCTTCTGTTGAATTATTGTGTTCTCTATCTTAAACCTCAACTCATATTGATCAATGGTACTTCAACAGCAAACAGGACCAAACAAATTGAAACACATTTAATTAAGGTAACAGCCACATTTGCTAGTTATCACATTCATGATAATCTTTATTAAAACATTTCCTTTTGAATGTTTCTATTATTTTCACATTTGTGTTCACCATCAATCAGTCAGTCGATTTTTAGTTACTCCAGCTTTCAGACAATAGTGGCAAATCAAGAGCTTCACAAATGATTGAAAAAACAGTATATACACACAAAACACTGAGGGGCCGCTGCCTCAGGACTATTGAACATATAGATAATGGAAGATGGAAATGTTAGTTTTCATAACACCAGTTAGAGACGAAAACCCCTGAGGAGTAAAATGCGGTGAAAATGTTGATTAAAACGTGTATATCAGTATCCACGATACTCTTCTGTCATTACATCAACAAAACAATCACCTGGTCTTCATGTTTTTGTACCAACTCATACAACTTCTGGATCCCGACTGTGTGAAGGCAGGAGCCACCGTGGACAGTTTCACCGGTCCATCACAGGACAAACACTCAGTCACATAAAAGTCCCAACAGCTATAAATAAAATAAAAGTCTCAACAGTTGCCCGGTGTGAGATTTGTTTGGATGTTTATGTCCAGTCCTTCAAATGACATTGTGCACCAGACTGAAGTGGGAATACTTTTACTTTGGTCCAGTGCAAGGAATCACACCGTAACTATGAAACTACTTTATACTCTTATTTTGAGCTTTTTCATTTGAAAAACGTCCAACTTCTTTGAGCCCTGTTGTCAGACCCAGGCCACCTCCTTGCCCCTGGCGTCCGTGTCTGGGCTGGATGGGGGGGGTTATGAGACATGTCTGCAAGGGGACCGTTTCGCCGGAGTCTTCTACTCCCACACCAGCGCAACTCTGGGACACCCCTGCGAGTTGCAACACGTTTGTCCCAGCTGAGAAACCTGACAGTCTTTGGGCCAGAGTGCGTGACGCCATCCTGAGCCCACCCGCCCTTTTCCGTCTGGCTGATGCTGTCGCCATTCGTCGAGCCCCAGCCAGTTCAGTCAGGAAACCCAGGCTCTGGGAGGGAAGGCTGTAGACATGAAGGCCGCGGAAGAGCTGAGGCAGCGGCCGGAAACTGCCCGGAGGTTCAGGTGGGAGAGACTCAAACTGCACCAGCATGAACCTCTCACCGGCACGGCCCTGTAAATAGTCTGCGAGGATACAGCTCAGCGAAGCACTAAAGACGTCACCGCACGGAGAAGAGGCAGGGCCGCTTCTTCCTCCCTCCTCCTCCTCCTCCTCCTTCATGCTCTTCTCCCTGGCCAGGTTTCTTTCCCAGCCCCGTGACCCCCATTCTTCGGCCCTCGTCCAGGTGGCCTGGGTGAGGACCAGCACCACCTTGCCGCCCTGCCTTTGTAGTCGGTCCAGTCGGGAGTGGAGCCATGGCACGGGGCCCAGCATGCCGAGCTCCGCCCGGCTCCACAGGTCCAGCGACACACTGAAGCCCAGGGCCTGGAGGCTCGAGCCCAAGTGACACAGCAGGCCTGGCAGACCCCTGTCGTCATCGGAGGAGTACAGCAACAACACGTGGCCACCACCCACAGCGCCTGCAGAAGATTGAAATGGCTTTTATGAGTAGTTTCTACAAATTACAAATACTGCATTTTTGCTGACGAACAATACAGTGTAATTCTGGACCATAATACTGTCATTGGTATAGTGGTGGATGCGACGATGTATGGCTTTTTGTTCTGGTTCTGTTTGAATTTAACTAAGGATCAATAAATCATCCATCCATCCATGGATGGAAGCTCATTCACCACATGCTCTTTGTGGTAAGTGCAAAATTCGATGTTGTAATCACCTTTTGTGTTGTCATGTCACTTATATAGCACAACTTCTGCAGTCTCAAAGCATTTAATACAGAGTTAAATAAATGTGGATGAACTGTGAATAGTTGAGACTAGTGTCTCCTACCTTTAACGTCTTCCTCCTTCAACCATCTCCACACATAGCCTGAGTGAAAGACGCAGTTCACATTGAGACATTCGGTTTGCTTTCTCTTAATATTCAATGACTCTCAGTTAGAAAGCTGACCTCTGAGGATCCCTTGTATAAAATACGCCCCAAGAACAGCCAGAAATATCAGCAGTAATCCAATGACAAGCGCCAGGCCCCATCTGGAGTGAGAGACTGGAAAAAAGAGGTGTCAAACTTTCACTCTAATCAAAGTTGTTAATAAAATGAGGTGTGCCACTGTGTTATCACTAAGTTTTCTTTATACTTCTATACTTCTTTATTAATCTGGACAAATATTAACAGTCTTACTTGTGAATGGGCAGTGTGGCTCCAAGTATGACTTCATCGCTTTTATATGTATCTGAAAAGAATTAATTGAGATTTTAAAACACAAATTGACACATGAAGCATTATACTAGACACACAGTGTGAAGTAATAAAAGAGTTACCTGAACACAAAGCAGAGGGTGAGACGACACGTTGAACTCCCCTGTTTGCTGAAAGATTGAAGAAATATGAATGAATGAAAACTATCAGGGGAGAAAAAAAATGGATCTCAAAATTCACGCAAACCAATCATATTGAAATTATGAATTTATTTGTGATTCTTGTTTGAGGACAGTATGAGAGTCAACCCATTTAATCCAGCTGCCAATGTGGGATTTGTTATTAAATATAGAGGGGTTCCTTGGAGTAAATCTGTACTCTCTACTGTTATGAGCAAGTTTAAAAAGTATTAGATCAACATGAGCATTTCTTCTTGATAATGTGTCGAAATAGTAGATGGACTAGTATTAAATTCAATAACCTGTGTTTTGTTTTCTGAACTAATGAGGCATGCGAATGACTTGAATAAACATAGATATCCATTTCTTGGATCATTTACTCAGCCAATGTTTTACTTGCATAAAAAAACTATTCAAATCCAGTATCTATGTTTATTTCATGTGAGAATGAAATAACACCTAGAAGCGATTAAGCACCGTACATTAGTTTGTCAGATTGCATAGAGAACACGGCCACTCTCACTAAAGCTTTTTCTTCAGCTGGTCACGTCATTTTTCAAGTGTTTTTGTTTGTCAAATTGTAGGAAAATAATCAGTCACCTATGACTGCAGTGTTCAACATGCTTTACTGCAGAACTGCATGTTGGGACATCGCATCTTTGTGCACCGGAATATCTGAATAAAGGTGTGTTTCGTCTGCTCCGTCCTGACGTCACCACGACATTTGATGGGATCCTGTATGCTTTGGC
Source organism: Blennius ocellaris (assembly GCF_963422515.1). Classification (NCBI taxonomy): domain Eukaryota; kingdom Metazoa; phylum Chordata; class Actinopteri; order Blenniiformes; family Blenniidae; genus Blennius; species Blennius ocellaris. The sequence goes on from NC_137654.1 coordinate 22,767,991, forward strand.
ACCGCGTGCAGGTTTTTCCATGGAAACCCTTCCTGATTTAACATGATCGTGTTACAGAACTGTCACTGAACTATTCAAACATTGAAGATATTTACATTGAGATGCCATTCGGAGATTGTGTTTGCACCTAAAATAACACATTTATCACAATTTATAGTTTAAAAGCACTGAAACCTGCACACATTTCTCCATTGCATGTTTGTAGTACAAATGCATTCAAACATTTGCAAAGATTGTACCTTGCGCGATGTGTTAGGTGTCTGTATGAAAACGGACAGCAATCGAATAGTGTCACCTATTTTAGTTTTTTTGTGTGTGTGTGTGTTTTCGAATTATAAATCAGGAGCGCAGACCAAACGTTAGAAACATTTTCAAAAAATATGGACACAGGCACAAAACAAGAGTGTTTGTGTTATTGTGAAAAGCTGAACTGAAGGTATGTCTTGTCATAATTTTAAAGAATTTCAGGAATTCTGCAAACATACATAATCCAATGTCAATCAGAAGTATTTCATCTTTGTAACTGTGAGGTGTAAGAAAAGAAAGTTACATACGGTTCTTAAGGCCACAGGGAGATTTGAACAAATTACTGTTGGTACCTCTTTAAGTGGGAATTGAAATTTTTTTTTGATGATGTGGGGAAGGAGGATGAGTTGATCCAGGGACTCATAACAATAATAATAATAATAATAACAATAATGATAATACATTTAATTTGAAGGCACCTTTCAGGTCACGTAAGGTCACCTCACAGAGAATACAAGCATAGATCATAAAAAGAAACAAAACATACAACCAAGTGAACTTAAGCACACAGTGTCCAGTTAAAGTGTATAAGCAAGTTTGAACAGGTGGGTTTTGAGTTTAGTCTTGAATGAATGTAATGGAGTCTGACTGTCTCGCGTTGCCCCGCCCCCCGTCACGTTCGTACCCAGTGTCCTCTGTGCGTCGCTCGCCAGTCTGCTTGAAGTTTCTGCCTGGAGCCTGTCACCTCAACACAGTGACCTCCGGCGAGGTCCTTCTTGCAGAGCCACACCTCGGTGTCCAGCCTGCAGGGAGACGTCACGTTCCAGGTCAGCCCTGTGCCGCCCCCCCTTGTGTGAGACTCCTCCATGGACACGGTCACATTGTGCCACATCCTTTGAACTGCATCTGGAAGAACCAACAATGTTATTCTGAGCGGCTATGCAAGCATTCACCCTCTGCCTTTAACCTAACCTCTCTCTACCTTGTTGATTGTCGAAAGGACAATATTTCCTTTGAAGGCCACTTCCCGTCCACCACACCTGTGAACAGATAAGGTTTCTTTAAACCACACTTTGTTTAGCTTTGAAATGCTCCTGTTTGATGATCATATTAGTTACCTTGAAGCACAGGCATGGCACGACAGAACCTGCTGAAATGACAACCTCTTTCTCGCCTTTGGGCTGCAGAGATAAGACAAAGTCACACAGGTGGATTGAACAGATTGACAGGACAACATTGTGTAGATATTTAAGGACCAACTGACCCATGCAAGGACCTCTCCAGCGCTCTCATTCCAAACCATCTGCCACAGCACCTCGTCTTGTCTGACATCGGTGTTTTCCATTTGCAGTAGAACCCCATTTCTCTGAGAATCTTCCTCTACTCTGAGTCTGGGAACTGAGCCAGAAATATGTCACTCATGGAATTGATCCAGGATCTGCTTTTACAGACTAACAACAACAAGATAGTATGAAGTACAAGTTGCAACAATTACCATCACACTTCTTAACGGTGCCTTCAAGCCTCATGGAGCAAACTGCAAGAGGGGACAAAGGAAGTGTTCAGTGACTCTTCAGCTGTCACCTGTCACGGTTTCTTCCTCACGTCACGCCACAGCGACTCACCTTCTATTAAACTGGGAACTGTGACGTTTTGGATGATCATTGTTCCCTTCGAATATGCTTGGACCACGACCGGACTCTCGAAATTCACTTTCTCTGTCAACAGCAGCTGCATTTGCAACAAACGGAAACATATTGTGAGAAACAGCTCCTCCGCTCAGTCATTCCCGCGAGCACGTTCGAGATCACCTCATGTGTGGACTGCTGAGACGCCGCGCCCGTAGTGGAGTGTCTCGATTTAAACTGGAGAGCTTTACAGTGATCAGAGGTCGCCGGGGAGCTGAGACACAGGTTTACTGTAAAACGGAAGAGTGAGATGAGCAATTCAACAGCATGAAGTCAAAATGTCAGGAACTGTGTTAAAGTAGAGACCCGGTTATTCTTCTAGGAGGCAGAAACTCACCACGTCCCACTGCCGTTTGCTTCTGCTCCTCTTCATCGCTGTCGTTTCCCGAATCACCAGAAAAATCTTCTCCAGCATTGATCTCTGCAGCGAAGCGTGTGACAGAAATTATATCTTTATTTTCATTTTTGTGTCCTTCGTGTCCTACGGTGACCTTGTACGACTCAGAGAGAGGATTGCGTAAATGAAACTTGTAAACATTTCTGCATTCCACCTGCAAAAGAATGTGTGTGTGTGTGTGTGTGTGTGTGTGTGTGTGTGTGTGTGTGTGTGTGTGTGTGTGTGTGTGTGTGTGTGTGTGTGTGTGTGTGTGTGTGTGTGTGTGTGTGCGTGTGTTCCATATGAAGTCACATGACCTCACACACTTGTCAGGAAGTGTTCTTTCAGATAAATGGCATCAGAGACGAGGAAGAAAGAAGATTTAAAATAAAAGTGAAACAATCTTGTGTACAATCGTCAGTGAGGAACTAAAGGACCTGAAAAATCAAAGCAATAGTAAAACAATGACTGCGATGAATGCTTATGAGCACGCTATTACTTAAGAAATAGTATCGATATGAAAATTATGGCAAAAAGACAAAAGCAACATGATCACCAAGCAACAATGATAACTTGAAAAATAAAGAAATATTTCTTTATAAATAAACATCTGGTCATTTCTAAAGCAAAGTTGAAAATGATACAAGCGATTATATTAGGTCTATATCTAATGAAGATTCATTTTGACTTTCAATGCTAAAAAATTACTCCTGTTAACATGAAGTGACATTATTGTGAGAAAAATGCTGATAACAGCAGAGTGTGTGTGCAAAACTCCTGTTTGAACTTTAAAGTCGCTTTTGTAAAGAAGATTTAAAAAGAACAGAGCAATTTCCAACCATTTGAGAAAAAATCTGTTTACATGTGGGGTTATTTTTTTCACAGGGCTCCTTGTTTCATTAAAGGAGCAGCATTGTGAATAGCGTGCCATAAAGTAATATTACTCACTGTTTTTGGTATTAACAAGTTAGTAACTGATAGCTTTGCTCTGCTCTTCTTTCACTGGACACACTGGTTTTTATGGAGTTATAAGGAGTGATCCCTTATTTTGTATCGTAACGTTTTGCTTCAGGTCTTTGACAAAAACTTTATCAGACAAATAATACAGTGACAAGTTAAATTACATTTAATATAATACAATAACTTTTTACGTTCAGTAACGTAACTTCAAGAACTAATTTCATAACTTTTAGTAACTTGCAAAGCAATACTGGAGAAGTTTTGTGACATTAAGCAGAGTACCTACAACTGAGATTCTGACAAGGTAACTCTATCACGCAGTTTGACGGTTATCAAAATCCCCAGCGCGTCACTCAATCTGATTTACTGCAAAGTCACCTCGGAGCCTGATGGCGATTTGCAGACAAGGAATGCAGTCGTGTTTTTCTGAGCAGCACAGGACGACTTTCAGCTGCAAATGCGTGACTTTTAATGGCCCACGTGGATCAGGCAGCGCATCGTAGAACAACGAGCCTGTAAGGAGAGACGTTTAGACAAACTGCACATTTAACAAGAAGGCCGATTATGAAATAAGATGCCCACACATCTACCTGAGCTGATGTGGCAGCGGGCCAAACCCTGTCAGAAGACATAACAGCAGAAGAGACAAGTGAAACCAGAATACTGACACTGTTTTAGATAAAGTGGGATAGAACATGAATGGATGAAGGTGACACTTTAAAAAAAAAAAAAAAAAATTTCAACTTAAAGTTCGGCAAATATGCAAAAATGACTTGCAGCAAAAACAAGCAATGGTATGTGTTTGACAATTGACATTCTTTAAGGTGCCAAAAAATTGTCTTCCTGCTTTCCTGCATTATGAAAGTACTACAAAGACTCCTAGTGTTTTACTGCATGTTTGTGCGTGTGTGTGTGGGTGACGGTATTTATGTAATTCTTGGCCTATCAGATATTACTGCTCAGATACTGTAGCAAATGTTGTTTTTAGTGACATGCACACACGTTTGTTGTGTGACTGTTTGAACAGGGTCTTCTTCATTATGATTGTAATGAGTATTGCTTTTTTTTGTTTGTTTTGTTTGTTTTAATAACGTGAACTTGAACGTCCTCAACCTGCAGGTGACCTTTCAGATTCTACAGGTGGACGCATCATACTGGTATGAATAAATGCTTTACAGTCACTATTCCTTCCTGCAGTTAATTCATTCACAGGATGAGTTTTGGAGACACGAGGAAAAAATGCAGATAAAATTCAAGCTGGCGTCCTTGGAAATGGAGCAGTGGAGTAAAGTGTCATGCTGAGACACAGTGGTAAATAAGTAAGGGACATTAAACATTGATCTCCTTATTTTCCTCTCCTAACTCGAGACAGTGATCACATTTTTGGTTTTTTTTCTTATTTTTCTTTACTCAAATCCTCCCTGGTTTTAACTTTTTCATTTAAAAAGTTGTACCCAAACCGCCGATGAGTGTGTGGTTACCTCGCTGCAGGTGAGCTCAGGTGGGTCTCTGCGGATCAGGTCCAGCGCGTCTTCTGCAGCGGCCAGCAGGACGCAGAGGACCGGGAGCAGCCGGCGGAGAGCCGCCGCGCACATCTTACAGGGACGGTCCACCGTTTCTCTCCCGTTCATCCGCCGCTTGCGAGGGCCCACGGCATGACCGGGTCTCATTCCCACCGCGGATCCACCAGTGGCGCACCGCGGAGCGGCTCAAGGGATACGGTGCGCACGCCCTCCCGGTGATTGGCACATTCAAGGGGCGCGGTCTTTTTTTTTATGTGCCTCGCGCTCAGGTGAGACAGCGCGAGCGTGACACCTGCATGGCACCCTCGGTAAGATTAGAAGACTGTGACATTAATATAATTTCATTGAAAGTCATTTAAAGGCCAAAAGCACGCGAGTTCTGTGTCGATGAGCAGAAATAAACGTCACTATTTTAGAGTGAAACTGGCCACAGCCTGTATTGTCTGTAAGGTGGTACGCTCAAATTTTCCTTTTATTGCCTTGCGTTCTTTGATTGAAATGACTTATGAACTTATAAACAACACAACTCCTTAGTTATATAGTAAAATAAAGTATTGCACATAAAATGAATTACGTCGTGGTCACTGAATTAGAGAAACCCTGAACAGAATTTTGAGACATTTGAATTTTACTTAAAACTGCCAATGAATTCTTTATGTGGCTTTATTATTCTGAGTAGAGTTTATACTCCAATTGAATAAACTGATTGATAGTTCTCAAATAGGTCATTAACCCCAGAGGCCACAACACCAGCAATTTTGATAATCTGACAAGTGTGTAAAATAAACATGTTTCAAATTTGATTATATAATCTGTCACTATCATCAATTTAGTTAGTTTGGCAGGAACATTAAATATAAACCATCTACACCATCACATCCAGAGCTAATTACAACACTTTTTTTTTAATCACATTTCACATAGTTGGATAAAATAATTGATAGTAAATAAGTTGGAATAGTACTGACAATCATAAACTTTATGCAACTGTACACAGTGACAAGAGAAGGTATATGGACACCTTTGGGAATGATTTTTTCCCCCCATTAATTTCCAATAAAAATGTGATCTAATGTACATATTCACAGTGCTGGTGAAGAGCGTGAGTGGAACCTTGGATTTTATAGGTGGTCAATCTCCAATGAAGACAAAATATAGTATAACTGTGTAGTGTTTGGTTGTTCACATTGTGTTTTACATGTAATGCACCCAGGAACCTTTTATATATATGTAATCATACCAAATTGATTTAATTTGAGCAATCATCTCTGAAATAATGTTGCACATTGTACATATATCATTCAATCGAAAAACTAATACTAACGCCCCAAGATGATTTTCACTTGACTTGTACTAATTTCAATGTACACATTTGTTAGTAGCAAGCTACATTCATGTGACCTATATGACATATTACATTAATTTTCTCAGATACCATAAAAAGGTATATAATAATCATATTATGGCAGTTTCTTTTGAAACACAAAGTAGGAATTGGCCACATAAATGTACCAAGTAGTGAAATTTGTTTATAACAGTCAAATAGGATTACTTAAGAGTAAAATCACTGAGTATCTAACAATATTACCCACTCACAGTACTGTATTTGGATTTTTCTTTTTTACTTTTACCTGAGCACATGTTCCTATATCCAAAGGGGTGTTTGCACACTGATGTCAGATGTGAAAACAACCACATTAATGATAAGCCCATCAGGTCAGTTTTCTCACAGTTACCTCATCAGGAAGACTATTAAAAAATCCCCTTAAAGATTATATTAAGTACTTTAAAGGTCTTCCTACTGAGAAATGGTAGTAATTCTGTCTCCAGAATCGACGCAGTGACATTTCAGCAGCACGCTACTGCTTTTCATACAGTTCGTTGGCATGTTTTTCCCTGCAGAAGTTTAACCATTAACTTCCTCCAAAGTGAGGTCAACTCAGTTCATCAGTTGTTTTCTTGCTCATCTGAAGGACTGGAACACTTACACCTACTGGTACAAATAATTGGACATATGCAAAGTTTTTTATATGTCGGGGTGAAGATTTTTTTGTTATTTATTCTTTTGATATTTACATATTTAGTGGGGAAGCAAGTTTTCATGTGCATATTCGAATCAACCGATAGGAGAAATGAGACTTTTCTTTCTCGGGAATCATTCATAATTAAAATTTTTTATTTATAATCTTGATTCAAATAAATCAAGATTATGCGTCTTGAGCGGTGAGGTTTATGATGCCATAAGGTGCAGACCATATGTGTGTGTGTGTGTGTGTGTGTGTAACTCCCTCTGGACAGGAGCCCACTTAACTTCAAAAATGGGTCTTTTAATCTTTGTTTTAATAAAGTTAACTTCCTGGTTCATCCTGTTGAGCAGGTCTGACACTCAGTTTGTCACTGTGGAGATCATTCCATGAGTTCAACAGTCGAAACAGGTTTAAGAGAGGAGCACAGAAAAGACAGGGGGGGAAAAAAATCAAGCATGTTCTAATTTATGTTTGATGGATACATTTTTAATATCCCATGAGAAAGTTTTGCTGTGGTTTAACAAAGCGGGAGAAAAGAGCTAAACCATGGTTAAAGTTACATCACATTACGTAACTGGTGAACATAATGTAATTAAAGCATTAAATACATGAGATATTAGAAAGCCCCCCGGTCTTTCTATTGATCTAATGCTCTGAGATTTTAGGTTCTCCATTACACTCAAGTACACGTGCTGTAAAATAAATAATAAAGAAATAATACTGGCTCTCATTTTCTCTCTTTTTAGTCCTTAAGCAAAAGCTGAACACTGACACTTGCAACAATTCACAACGATAACATTTACAGACATGCTGCACACCAAAGAGAGAAAACATATTTTTTTTTAAATATACGAGGTAGTCTGGATGAAATAGATTCAGTAACTATTCTATAGACGAATTATTCCATCATTAGAAATTTGCCTTCTCAAGGCAATTGCTCCATTTCTGACGTAAGAGACAAAAATCTTGAACGAATGGCAACAACCGTCATTCACGTATTTGCATATCTTTGCATCCATCCTACAAATAATAGAAAAAAACCTTGGTGTTGTTCCTGTTTTTCTATTAGATAATAAACCTAGACATGCAAATTAGCATTCGGCGGTTTTACACCTGCAGTCACAACACCGTCGAACATCGAGTGTCTCCATATAGATGCCCTCAAATTTGCAAAAAACATTTTTTTCATAGTGGTTAGCATATTCACAGAGATAAGGCAGGTGTTCACAAAATAAAGGAGAACCTGTCACAGGCTAATTGCAGTAGAAAGGATCTTGTGTTTGCGTCTCCTTAATATGGAAAACAGTCAGTTTGTATTTTTGACATTGTGGGTTGGTTCCAAGTAGTGAGTGTCGTCAGCTCAGCGAGCGGCTCGGAGGCACTCACAATGGACCGCCGGCTCCCGTGTCTCCAGGATCAGGTTCGCAGCGGAACAAAAGTCTGCAATGTGAAACCCGAGTTTAAAGCTCCTGCTGTGACCCGTGGAGAGGCTCTCGCTCCGGCACAGTCTCTGGCCCGGCAGCCGGCGGCAACCCGAGCCCGGCCGCAGTCCGGCCTGATGTCATTTTCACTGAAGATGAGAGCCTCGGCCCTCGAGTCCAAGGGAGGACCGCCTGCAGCCGACGAGCCAGCTGCCGCGCCAGATAAATTGACAGCACCTTGGACAGAAGTCTCAGCCAGCAGTGCCATCTGAATTTGCTAGGTTTTGTCTGTGCTTTCACTCCTCCCAACTCCTGTATTAAACCCCTGAAATCCTGTGGCAGACAGTACCGCGGGACTCCTCTGAGGGCTTTTGGGATGTCCCGGCTGTGGCCGAGGCCTTGGAAATAGACGATGGCAGTCCTCTGACCTTTGCACTTCTGCAGCGCCCCATCGAGGCAGGCCAGGGACGCCATGAACACTGGTTCGATCACTGTGGAGGGCTCTTTCTGTTGCCACCGGTCAGTGCAATCAGCCGCAGTTTTGTCTTTTTTGCATTTCCCCAGGATTTTCCTGCTTGGCTTCCAATCCCCTCTCTCCACCACTCCGGTCTTCTCAAGTCTCCCACCGCCAGCTTTCCTTTGACATTCCATCTTCTTCTCATCCTTATCCACGTTCGCTCTCTCCTCCCTCCATTTCTTGAAGCTCTTTTTAGCCTCAGGGCTCCAAATAATCAGCACTTTGCCCTGTGCCTCAGAAACGGCTTCCCACTGCCCATACAGCCAGGGGAGCGGGCCGAGATCGGCAACGCCGGTCCCTGCGTGAGTTTGGGAGCTCTGGGCCCACAGGGAGGTGTTCACACTGGCACCGAGCTCTTCCTGGAGGATCGAGGCCAACGCACACACGGCGGACACATGGGCCGACTGGTCTGACGAACACACCAGCAACAGCGGCCTCTGGAAGTACAGCCAACCTTGATGAAACGAAAAGAAAGAAGTAGAAAAACAAATGTTTACCTTGTTTAAAAGGTTCCAGTGAAGTTGCCAGACACTAAAACAAATATTGTAACTGAGACGATACGTCCGTGAACTCGAACCCATCCGAAATGTGAAGGTAAGGCCGCCGTTCAAAGATACGATGCGCTCGGGTGCAACGATGCATCCTGAAGAGATCGCAGATGAAGATAAATGCGTCTATTCGATCAATCATCTGGGTGTGGAAAAAGACCGTCTTTTTTTCCCCAGAGGACTTTAAAGGATGCTTCCGGTGGATCTTTTACATCCACAAAACACACAACCGAAGAGGAATAGGAAAACCTTTTACATTTGTTTCGCAGAGCAGACTTCCAGTGTTTAATAAATAAATTATTAAATAAGATCCTCACACAGTAGAAGGAGCTATAGTCATTAAAACTAAATAGCTTAGTTTTACAAAAGCCTAGGGCCTTACTGAAATACAATAAATGACACCTATGATTAAAGTGATTATTACTGTATACCAAGACACTACTCATGAAGTCTGCCATTCCAGCCTGTATAGACTCAGCAATTCCCCTCAAATGCATATTTTTAATGCATGTTGGAACCCAAGGAGGTAAACTAAGCAATGCACATGGAGAACATGCAAACGCCCTACAGAAAACAACAAAGCAAGACTCAAACTGGGGACATTTCCACTATGAGGTATGACTGTGTGAAAGGGTGTGTTCAAAGCAAAAAAATAGTCATAATAATCCACCCTGGCTCCAGGTTTACTCCAAGCCCTCAGGCATAATCCCGCTGTTCAAAAACTTGTGCTTGAGGTTATTTACAGACTCAAAATTTCCCGGAGGTGTGACTGTGGGTGTGTTGGTCTATTTTGGCCCACAGTCAGCTGAGATCAGTGTTGAGATTAAGATTTATAGAAGACGGATTAATACAACAGTTTTTCTTCCTCAATATTATTAACTTCACAAATGACAAATTATTCTATCTTTTCATGTTTGTTTTTCATACTGCGGATGATTTTATTTATATTGGCTCTTTTGTGTGTGCGGGACACTGACGTTTTCCTGCACCTGCTCTATTTTTTTTCCCATTTGTGTGTGGCCCATTTGACTTCGCACAACCAAACTTGGAACGACCCGTCCAATCAAGAACACAGCCTTGTCACCCAGAAACCACCATTCAAATTACCATTGCTATGTTGTAATATGGTAAATAAACTAACCTGCGGCTCCACTCTTGACAACACTACGGACCAATATTCCCAGTATCGCCACACTGACCATAAACACCAAAGCGGCCACTGCATAAAGGCCTCTTCTGTTATGGACGTCTGCCAAAGGAAAAGAGTGATTCATTTCAGTTACATATTTATAACTTGACACACAAAACTCTACACATCGGTGTAATTGAACTCGTGTGTGTATATCTGTTGAGTAAACTCACGGTCCGGACACAGAATCCGACTTCCCCGAAGAGCAGGATCTGACTGCCACACCTGCAGAAAATCAGTTAAAAGAGGTGAGAGGAGAGAGAAAACGCTCCCACCCAGGGAAAACAAATAGAGGAATATTCACCTGCACACACAGCTGCTCTGCAATAATGTGAACGGGCACATTTATCTCCGCCTCAGTGGTATTCCCCTGCGGGAAAGTGCAAGTTAAGAATCACATATTTGCGGGAATTGTAGCGAATGCAATGACTTTCTCCGTACTGACCATCGTCACGGACTGTGCCGGCCCTGCGGGTGAACATCCTCTCTCAGAGAGGACACACCGTTGAGCTGTGAACTTTGCTGGGGCAGACGAGGTAAGAAACACCACGAAGCTCCTTCTGCCTGGTCCAATTGTCGCCTCCCAAGTCGGCGTGTCTGTCAGGGACAAAGAAACAAAAAAAAAAAATCAAGAGAGTGAAAGATTAAAAACGAGACTCACCGCCCGTAAATAAAGGTCTCGTTTTAGTTTCACTCACCAGACTTGAAGGGACAGTAGATATTGTGACTTTTTTGAAGCGAAAACTACAACAATCAAACACAAGTATGTTAATCTGCAAGTAGAATATGAGCCGTGAAAAAGTATTTCGGTGTGAGACCATCTCTCGTTTGATCCAAACGCTCACCTGCACACACATCTGAGGGTGTCTGTCCACTGCGGCTGTGTCGAATTCCTGTCACAAAGTCACAAAGTGCATGTTCATGCGAACTGCATACATTTCCTCAATTAGAATTCATAACCGGCCGCAGGATTGCTCACCAGCGGTGGCCCGTGGCTCTTCTCCAGTGTGGAGTTGAGTATGGGTGTGCAGTGTCCGTGCCGCATCCAGCAGAGGGAGGCAGAGACGTTCAGGCCGCTGGCGGGACAAGGATAGCGCCACTCCAGGCGCCTCTGGTACAGCGTGACCTCAGAGGCCCGCCAAACTTCTCCGACGTCTGTCGAGGAGATGTGGATGCAGATGTTTACATCGCCATCACTGCAGCGGTTTTTATTGAGCGTCATAAATGTCTGCCCGGTACGACATTATTTTTTTTATTTTTTTTTATTTCATTTTATTTATTCTTTTTTCAAGGTAATGCAACCTAAAATAAAGCAACAATCCAACAAAAAACAAACAAACAATACATTCCATGAAAAGAAGAACAGGAGTTGGATGAAGAAAAAAAATCTTATAAACTCCAACCCCATTCTTGAAGAAAAACGTACAAACTAGATGGCCTAACCGATGTAAAAAACAGCAACAACAAAAAAACAACAATTACATATACACATACATACACATACACATATACACACATATACATACATTTACACACATATACACACATATACACACATATACACACAATACACACATATACATACACATACACACGCAAAAACCAGATGTAATCAACTTTCGATTTTAACTTTTTATTTTTTTATTTTTATCATTATTATTACTATTATTATTAATGATTGTTTGCTAAAACAACAGTGATGCAATGGTGACAACAGTGGCAATGGAAACAACGACAAGGCCACCAGACCACACAACGAACACCCACACACGCACACAGGCAGGCATGCCCGGGCACACACAGGCACACACACAGCACACACACAAAAAGAAGAAGAGGATGTATGGATGTATATGTGATGAGCCCTATGCTGTGTATTGCATTAAAAAACAAGGTTTGAGTGGGCATCTGTCGAAAGATGTTCACCCTCTCACAGCTGCCCAGCACCTGCTTGTCCTACATTTGTGATTGACTGTGTGATGCCCTAAAATAGGTGGTGTGTTTAAAAAAGAGACAGGAGTTAGCAGAAGTCCAGAGGTGCTACGCCCCAGACATTCCCCCACTCCTGCTTACCCTATACTGAGGAGGATGTGTATGTTCGTGATGAGCCCTATGCTGTATGGTGTGTTAAAAAAGCGAGGTTTGTGTGGGCAGATGTTGACAGATGTATGACCTCCCACAGCTGCCCAGCACCTGCTTACCCTGCACTAAAGAATCTTTAATGATTTTATTATTATTGTTTTTTTTTCCTCTTTATTACTTTTTTTTTTTTTAAATATACTTTTGTTTCATATACTGTAAGCATACCCGTATGCACCCATACACACACACCCATACGCATGCATAGGTACACGCCACACAACCAGACAGTCCCGCCACCGCCCCCATCACCACCGCCGCACCACCACATCACCACCGTCATCATCATCATTATTGTTGTAAATTTTAACGTTTTTCACATTCGTCTCTGTACAAGTTAAGTGTCCTCTGTTTATACTTATATTTAAATTGAAGAATATTTGAACAACATTTTAGATCATTTTCTAGAGAGTTCCACTGTATCACACCAGATACTGAAACACACATTTGTTTAAGGGTTTTTCCTGCGAAAGGTTGTTTAAAGTCATTATTTCTTCTGCTTGTCTCACTGTTTACTGTAAAAAGCGCTTGCAGTCCATGCGGTAACAGGCAGTGTTTTGCCTTGTGAACAACTAATAAAGTTTGTAAAGAAACCAAGTCCTTCAATTTGAGTAGTCCTGACCTCAGAAACAGTTCTGTAGTATGTTCCCTTGGAGCAACTCCATTAATTATTCTTATAGCCCTTTTTTGTAAAATAAATAAGGGCATTAAATTTGTAACATAACAATTTCCCCATACCTCCAAACCATACATTAAGTATGGCAAAATAAAGGAGCAATATAGGATTCTCATTGCCTTATAATTCAACATAAACTTTACTTTACTCAAAACTGCAATGTTTTTACAAATTTTATTTCTTACGTAAGCTATGTGTGACTTCCACTTAAATTTATCATCAATGAGGACTCCTAAAAACCTAAATTCTGTATGTATTTAATGTGCACTCCGAGAAATACGTCTCCAGGGAAGTCAGAAAACATAAAAAAAAAAAAAACTGAAAACAAAATATGCATCCATCCATCTACACTGCTTTATCCAATTGTAAAACCTACAAACACAATGATGAATGGCAAACTCCACATGAAAAGACCAATGAGCCCAGATTAAAACCAGAGATATTGTCACCGAGTGCTACTCAGTACATCATATTTCCACATATATTACAAATAATATAACCTGACTCATTCATGTCCTGCATGTAGCCTGTATAGACTATAAAATTGAAATTCACGAGAAAATAACTGCACAAGCAAACACTGATTGGAGTTGACAAACATTAATTGTTAAAACAACTTCTTATCAAGGGTTTCCTCTTACCATCAAAACCAGGGAAAGATAGAAGGTAAAACGGTTCCCACATCAATGTCAAACTATGTTGTAGTTTCACAAATAATTCTTAGGGATGACATTGCAGGATTTTGTCATATTAGTGAAATATATTTTTGACAAGCACAGAAAAATTAATTCACACCACAAAGAAAAGATTTTCCCAGAACATGTTTCTACAACTGAAGTGATACCACAGTGACATGAAGCGTTACCCCACAGAAGGACGCATGAATATGATTGGTCGTTTACGTTTTTCCTGACGAAAGGCACACACGCCGTCAATAGTTTCTGCAGAGGGATTCCACATTTGGAAATATTTGTGCACCACTGGAACATGAACTAGATGTGACTTTGATGTATCCTCTGGGGGATACAACAGTTTTCTCAAAAGGGGTTCAGAATAAAGAACCACGGCTTTGATACGAGCATTTTTCTTTAAAAAAAAAAAAATAAAAAATCAAAACAAACAAGCAAAATATAAATGAGCCAACTGTGGCACTATTCAACCACCTGATATGGTGAATTATTGAGCCAGTTAACAGATCTTTCTGAAAACACAAATTTAAGTCCACCCCTGACCTTTAACTGAACTACTTCCAGACAAAAACAGAGAAAAAACAACCACGACGATGTCAGCGTGTTACAGTGAGAGCATCTTGTCACACAAGACATTTACCAAAACGCTCCACTTACTTTGAAAAGCCTCCATATGAGGAAATGTTCCGTCAGTGGAAAAAGACATATTTAGCATTCTGCATCCTACACCTGAGAAGAAATCTCTGAAACCAGGCTAAGAATCTGGTTTCATCCCACTCTCAGGTATTACGTTCTCGTTTTACATTTTTCACCACAATACTACAGATGGAAGTCACCCGTGGACGACGTCAGCGACAACGAGTCTGATTCACACCTACACATGTTTTTGGAGGAAAGTGAAAATGCTAACCACTTCACTTTATGCCACCCATTTTTAAAACAACCCTTGACTTTAAGCACAAATAACTATAAAGGTGCATGATCAGTTATATAATTTGACTTTATAACAACCCAGCAAAATTCAAACCCATCTGTGTCGAGAAGTTGTGTTTTAGCGGTTTTAGTTTCCCACTAATATGTTCCCCTTAAGCTGGAAAAACAAAACAAAAAACATCGAGATGTGTCACCCTTTTGCTCTCGTTCCGAGTTAAGTCTTAGGTCATTGTGGTTAAGTTGCATTTTTCTGTGCTTTCCTGTTCTACCTCAAATGCGAAACCCTTCTGAGCTGCAGCCACGAATGTAATCCTGTTTGTTTGCAGGAGCGAGATAACATCTCGTTCTTGCACAATCTGACAGTGCATGACCCCGACTGTGTTTCATGTTTGGAGAGAAACACGGGGCGACATTTCAAAAAAAGAATTGAACAAACATCAAACTTTATGGCTTGCGCTACTTAGTTTTGCGCAAGTCTTCACGTTAAAGGGAAATAATGTTTCTCAATCCTAATACTGGCTGTCTCACATTTCAATCAGGGATTAATTTTATTTATTTCATTTTTAACAGCTTCTAAGTGCGATTATCAGGAGAAGCAAATATTATGATAGCAACATTATCACAATATCAACTGAAATCAGTACCAATACCAATTGTATCATATAATCTGCCAGTGACGGTGCAAAATAAAAACCCAAAACAAACAACCATCAAGACAATGTGATGACAATGAGAGGTTACTGCTGCACAGCTCACCCCAATCTCCACCTGACTTTATCAAACCATACATCTATTACACCGGCAGCCGACTCTCCAGCTATCAAGAGTCGCTATCATTGGTAAACCACATCTGCTTTCTACACGTGGCTTCTTTCAATCTCAAATCACTCACCCAGGAGGTTATCATTTTCAAAAGGGCACTCATCCTTTCTCCTGGCATCTTCATAGGTGTAATATACCTGTTGAAGCCAAAAAAAGACCTGCGTGAACAAAATTGAGGTAAACGTGTTGGTTTGTTTGGCAGAAAATCAAATGGGGCGTACCTGGACACAAATACAGGGCAGCAGGTGGGGGAGGACGAGGAGAGCAGATCGAGACGTCCTCTGAAAGAAACAAATATCACTTAAAAAAAAAAAAAAAAAACTTTGAAAGTAAATGATGAGTTAAAAACAATACTTACAAGTAATTGTGCGGAATTGGAAGAGCATCTCCCTCGAGTTTTATAGCACCACCTGACGGCGACTTCGTTTTTAGTCTCCACGGTGACACCGATGGTCTTAGACGACCGATTCACAGACACTTCGAAGGCTGGCACGGGGTCTATGCCACAGAAACACACAGCCACGGGTTTATTAGTCCCCCTGCCCGCAGGCTGACGTAAAGACGAGAGGTGAACACTGAAGGGAAAAGATTGGACATCAAACAGACGACCGCCAGAGATGTTTAGGAGACACACTAGCCGTTTTGAAAAGCCACATTGAGAAATGATTCATGTTGGGGTTAACAATTCTCACGCAAACGGGCGATGACATGTTGCTGGAAGCTTTGACGAGTTTTCCTCTCAAGTACTGATGTTCAGTAAAAGTCTGCTGGCAGATCAATCGTGTGTTGCAGAAGTTTGTGACGCCAGAACTAACTCGAGGTGAGCAACTCTCCTCGTGCAGAGTTTCTGTCACATTACAAGCAGATGTGTAAATGCATTTTGTGAGAGAACAACACGATGTGCCGCATACTTTTGAAGCAGAAGGAACATGATCAAAAGGTGTGTTGGGGGGGGAAAAGCCAACTTGTCTGAAGAGAAGAAAAGAGAAAATACTCATGATACATGACAAAAAAACAAACCTGAAAAGTGTGGCGTGCAATAATATTCAGCCCCCGATGAGTCAATAAGATTATAGATCCACCTTTTGTTGCGATCACAGCTGTAGGCTGGCTTGTTTGGGAATATTTCTACCAGTTTTGCACGTCGAGAGATTGAATTTGTTTGAACCCATTCTGCTTTTTAAAAACAGCTGAAGTTCAATCAGAGTGGATGCCTGAGATTTTGAATTGGATGAAGGCTTTGAAAAGCGCGTATCATTTCCCTTTTGCTTCACAGTTATGCAGCACGTTGTGCTGGTCCATCACTTAAAATCCCAATAAAATACATTTGAATTTGTGGTTGTAATGTGACAAAAAGTGGAAAAGTGAAATGGGTATCAATACTTTTACAAAGCCACAGTAAATTCAGCTGATCTCCTATTTACGTGAAAGATCTTCCTGCAAACAATAACAATAAAATCAATACTAGAATTGTGTCTTATTTTGAAGAGGACGGCAAATACCCCACCTGGTACAGTGTGAGTGACTGTGCAGGAGGTTGAATTTATACTGTAGGTCACAGTAATCCCCCGTCCTGCTTTTAATTGGCCAACTTCATGTTCCAATTCCCACTAGAAAAACAAAACAGCAACAGAAACAACCATTTTAGCCCCTATTTCCACTGAGTATTATAACATCTGATGAGAAATTAGAAAATCCTCCCACCAGGCCTAAAGAGTCATTTCTGATATTCCCATTACATTTGACTCGCCTTTCATAAAAACTCCTTCTGCTGTCAACCTAAAACAAAAAGGACAGGAGAAGATGACACCATTGTGTTTGTTAACGCTCCTGAAGGCATCACTGATTCAACCAGAGCAGCTTTCACCTTTCTCACACAGTGACGTTTTTTCAGGGTCGGTTTCAGTGTTTCTTTTCCCACTTGAATCTTTGGAAAGTTGCACAAGTCTGTGAAATTAAAAAACAACAAAAAACACACTCTTCAGCACAAATGTAAAGAAGATAAGACGATGGTGTTGTGGCTCGACTTCATACCGCCAGCATTCATCCACACACGAAGCGTGACTGTGTAAATCCCCTGGGTGTCGCCGGACAGCGCCGAGGTCATGTTCAGAGGACATTGACCGTCAGGTTGATCTGTCGGCAACGAGAGGAGCGCAAACGGTCAACGGCCAAAGAGAAAGTGACGCTTCAGTGTTTGCCATGTGACCAGAAAACAATAGAAATCTAAATGCTTACCACGGTGACGTGCCATCTAGAGAAAAGGGAACACAAATGAGAATGTGTCAAATAACTTGATTAGTTTGTATATTTAGGAATACTCGGTTGGTAAAGTGTAGTAGGATTGAAATAAACTGAAAAATAAATTACACATTTCCATTCAAAAGTCACCAAAAATATATATGCCACTTTAATTTGCCCTATTTAAAAAAAGGCAGCTTTTTCTTAAAGTTGGCTTTCGATTTGAAAATGTGACACCTTCAGCAAATCAGGAGAACATATGTCTGTGCTGGGTTGATCCTTTAGACTCTTCCAATACCCACAAAAACAACCAATGATGAGCAATAAACAGCATGGAGATATGCAAGTTAATCTTATCGCCAATTGCCCGTTTATGTAACAAATGCTTCGACAACATTCATCTTAGTCTCATTATTCCTGTCAGATTGTATAATTTGCAGGGTTGGCTGGAGATCAGATTAAGCAAGTACGCTGAAGAATTCTTTTGGAAATCGCTGCCAATAAAAATTAAAAAAAGTTAATTAGCAGGGCGGCCGGTTATACCTCCAATCAATGCAGGGTGTGAAGGTGCGAAGCTCACCTGACAGGTGCTGGCCTCCAGCAGCAGCGGAGCCGCCGAGCAGAGGAAGACCACCGCGGCGCACAGAAGCATCGTACCGTCCAACGCACGTGGGGACCCCGCGGACAGCCGCTCATCACCGCGCCGTCAACGCGCACTCACCCCCACCCTCCCCAGCTCCGCGCTCCATGCTGGCTGCCGGGGTCGGTGGACGGAGGAGAAGGAGAGCAGCTTGCTCTCCGGCCGGAGGAGGAGGTGGAGGAGCAGGTGGAGAGCCGAGGGGGCGATCGGAGACCCCGAAGAGCCGGAACTCACTGCCTCGACGTCTGGAGCGCGCGTCCCCACAGGAGACGCAAACGTGAAGGCGTCTTGTTAATGAGTAATAGTTCCTCCTCCTCCTCCTCCTCCTCCTCCTCACAGCAGGCGGAGTAATGAACGCATCCCGATCTTAAAGATTACTCACGGACTCTTGGAGGATTTTATTCATGGTCTTAAATCCATAATATTTTATAATATGACGACCCGCTAAAGTGAGGAATATCCATAGATTGTTGTTGTTGACTAATGTCATTGTTATATTTTTGTTTATATTTATCTGTTGGCTCTGTTTTTCATTGTTTTGGTTTTTAATCATTGTTTTTTTTACTATTGCCATTGTTTTGATTGTTGTTATTGTTGCTTTTATTCATTGTCTTTGCCTGCTGGAAGTGTTTTATTGTGGATTTGGACTGATTTTTGCTTTTTTAAATTGTTTTGACACTTTTTTTTGAATCAGTTTTGATGCCCGTTGTTTTTAATAATCGTTTTGACGACTGTTAATTTTTTATAATAATTTAGTTCGTTTAGCTGTTTTGATTTTTTTTTTTTTTAAGTTAAATCATTATATATTTTGTCTGTTTGTTGTTACTGACAGCAGCCACATATCACATATAAAAAGCTTACAAGATGCTATAAAGGTAGATGTATGCTGTTCTATGGTGAATGAAACAAAGATCTATGAAGACTGCAAATCTTTGCATCATGTTCTTATTCGTCATTTACACATCGTGCCAAAAGTTTTCAGAACTCTGGATGTAAAATGAAAATAATGAAACTTCCTGCGTGCAAACAATAAACCTGATGCCGTAGAAAAATAAATAAATAAACACCACCGCTGCAGAACTCTGCTTGCTACAAACTAAAAATTGCCTTATACAGTTTAACAATAAGCACTTTTGTAGATCAGAAACGGAAAGTTCTTGGGAAGTTCATTGGAAGACAAGATGTGGATGATAAAACATCCAGCTTCATCTCAACAATTTAAGCAAGTTCACAGTTTATCAGAGTCGTAAAAATGAACATTTCCACTACGAGCAGTTCCAAACACAACACTGGGAGACGTTTCAGAGCTCAAAGTGATTACACTCAAATATGAGGAAGTGAATGTGAGGGAAGCATTAGATGTGGCATTTTAAAAGACAGTTCAACTATAAAAGCAGACAGTAAACCTGCAAAATCACAGTTCATTTCTGGATGGGGGAAATAAAAAGGGACATCAATCTCATAAATTTGATAAAGATCAAGGAAGTTTTCAGAGAAGAATGAGGAAAACGTAGACAATGACTGTGGGACGGCGTAAAGGTTCTGCAGTCTCCTACCTGAGGACGCCTCACCTTTTTTTTTCCAGGCTTGTATCAAATAGCACAAATTGAACCAAACTCCCCTGAGAGGTTTCAAGAACGTGGCATAAACCGACACCCAACACAGGCTGATAATCTGAAACCACCATCAGGTGTGACTTTATTTTCATCCATGCTTCTGTTTATGAGTTGATATTAATTATCATGATCATAACCTCCATCTCACTATTTGCTCCTGCATATAACGAACAGCACTGTGAAGATACTATCACTGCTGTCACAGTTTCTTTAGCACTTTAATATATATCAGATATATATCAGAACTTAACCAAGTTCATATTTTTTTTAACCATTAAGTTTACGTTTAGTTTGCCAGGACGTCCTTTGGAATATAATCTTTTCTTGAATGCAGATCCAATCGGCACACGGGCGTAACATTCAAGTCAAGATAAAATGCTAAACCTGGCGTGATTTTTGCAGATAATGCTGGATTCGATAGAAATATTATGAAATAACAAGCTGAAGATATGGAGGAGCACTAAGGATAATTAACTGATAACAGCAGGTTGATTAAGGTAGTAAAAAGTTCTTCTGCGCTGATTAAAACAAATCTAATCTCAGTGTCTGAATGCAGCATCTTTCTGGCTTCAACTCACTTTCTTCTGTTCTCATCCACAATGCGTGGCTTTCTGTCAGTTGTTGTTCAGTTGTAAATCTCAGTGTTGTCCTCTGCTACTCTCACCAAAACAAAACGATCGCCCAAAATATCAGGCCTGATCAGACCTCCCCCATGTGATTCATATGGTTTTTATTTTAGTAATTAACATTTAAATGTCAAACCCTTTAAGGTCACTTTCGGTGATGAGAGCTTTTTTCTTCTTCTTTTTTCTCGTGTTGCTCTGAGCAGGAAACACGACGTGCACATTTTCTGTGAGGGGTGTATTCTGGGTCGTAAAGACACATACAGTAGATGTTTTGGCGTGTGGGTGCCGCTGCTCGGCGGGGGATGTTTCTTTTTGGGTGGAAAGTGTGAAACAGTCCGATACGAGGAGAGGAAACCCATGAGCTGTTCACTTACTTGTCATCGGAGGAGCTCCGATAACAACCGATAGATAAACAGTCTGGCAGCACAAACGCAGTTTTCGCGGACGTGCAACTTGATAAAATGAGGTGATGTCGATTGAAGATATTATGTTTCTGCGAATTACATTTTTTTTTTTTTTAGAAGTGATGTACGGTTCACACTCAGTAAACTCAAGATGATTTGGGTGAATAAAAGCACACACGACACATGATACGTGTGGTTTTGTAAAAGCTGCCGAACAAGTGGAACCGGTGTGCGGCCCCGTCTGCACAGGGTGACAAACCTGCACAACCAGAGATAATTTATGGTTGAAGGGTATGAGTCAGCCAGAACGGAGAGTGGATTCGGGGAAGGTAAACACTCAAATTAGGCATTTATGTTGGTCCATTTGTGTTTGAACTTACATTTCTGAACAAAGGTCACCTTTCGGGTGTCGGATGTCTGGAGGCGGACGGAGTTTTTCCTTTTCAGTGAAGAATAAAGCTGGAGATTTTTTTTTTTCTTTTAAAAGAAAGTAGAACTGATCGCTGACAAGGAGGGAAGGGTTTCTACAAAATAAAGGCACATTTCAAGTTGCTTGCAGTCTGTATGACTTGGTAACACAATCACGCCAGGTGATGTGTTCCACAGAAAACAAACTAAGATGCACGTTGCATATTTTTGATGTCAGATCAGACTTTTTATTATTTTACTATTTAATAATGAAAAGTATCAAAATGGCAGCATTAGTGGCGTTCCATTTCTGAGAGAAAGTTCATGTCTGTGCCAAACATTTGAACCATTTCCTCACAGAGTTCAAGTCCACAGTTTTGCTGATCCAGTTCAGGTCGACATGATTGTTTATAATAGCAGGTTAAAGGTTTTAGTTTGTGTGTGAAATCTATATGGAGAAAAAATAAACAATCTAGGTTTTCTTTTTCATAAAATGTATCTCAATAATTCAGAAAATAAAGCACATTTTGTGACAATAGAACAATGCGACGCCATCCGAGACTCTGAAGTATTTCCAAACAAGCACGACTGAAACTTTTTCGGAGCTGATGCAGGGACGTTAAGGGATGCAGAATTGTAAATATTGAATTTTCCACTGTTTGGACACTTCCTGATGTGGAACCTTGTCAAAGCAAACAGGGCAGTGCAGTAATGACTCATTACAGTGTCTTGTAAAATAGGACCACAGTTGCATGGATGGTTGGACATAACAGGCCAAGAAACTATAAAGAACCACAAACCCACAAGAGTTTTTTTTTTCCATTATTTTTTTTTTTTTATTATTAAACTTCTATCTTTATGCAATCTGTTTATATAAAAGTTCTAAAGCCATCAGCCTGAGACTAAGACAGACAGTGAGGCAATCGTGTGTTTCGGTTTAGTCCTCATTATTGGTTGACCGACGGCGTGTGTGACACGTACGTAATATGTTAACAAAAACGCTTAAAAAACAGGGAACATGATGAAGACAGACAAACAGACAAAATGGACCTCACAACGATGTCTTGTGCGGCCGGAGTGATTTCGAAGTAGTCCGTGACGAAACGAGATAGTGGACCTTGGATAAAAAGGAGTCGGCAGAATAAATTAGAGTAAAGTTGGTTTGCGACAGTCTCGTTGTGCTCCTCCGACAGATGACTAAACACTAGCACCAGGCCTGTTTTTCTTCTTTTTGGGAGAGGTGGATGAGGAATGGACGAAGAAGTCCGGGGCGACGCCATTCGTGTGTGTGTGTGTGTGTGTGCGTGTGTGTGTGTGTGTGTGTGTTCCCGTTTGGATGTGAGATTACGTGAGAGACCGCTGCAGAGAACGGCGGACATGAGTTCAACACGACTCTTCACCTGATCTGTTAATAAACATATATCCACCACATGAGAGGAATACTTTGACTTCATAATTTTGAACATAGCATAATTCTCCATCATCATCATCATCATCAATACCATTATTCAATTCTCTTAAATACAATATTTTACATGTCGGATTAAATACAGCTTAGTGTGTATGAGTGTGGTTATCTGGATCAGAGATCAGAGAAGTGGCTTTTCTGTTTTGTTTTGTTTTTTCTTACCACTCTTTTCTTACTGGCATTGTTTTCTTGTGGTTTATGACGTGGCGGCGGCGGGGGGGGTGGGTGGGCTCTATAGAAATGTGTGGGATCTCCCCAATGCTCGCAAAGACCAGCATGTTAAGGGTTTGTGTGTGCGCGTGTGTGTGTGTGTATATGTGTGTGTGTATTCAGTCACTGTCGCTGGTTTCGCTGCTGGGGTCTCCCTGCACCTTGCTGCGGTGCTGCATGGCTCGGTGATAGGCCACCTGCACGGACTTGCGGATGTTGGATTTCCTCCCCTCCAGCATCTTCTCCTTGTCCAGCTCCTGGTCCACTCCGAGCGGCACCAGCTTGGAGCGCGGCAACCACTGCCTGCGCGCACACACACACACACACACACACACACACACACACACACACACACACACACAAACAGGTTCTCCAATCAAAACCAAGACTCATTTACACTGCGAGGACAAATGAACACATCACTGACTGAGTTAATATCTTGTTAAAGATTAACTGCTCTCTGATAACCTGTGAGATTAAGTTACTGGTTCCTGAATAGTTTTTTTTTGTTGGTTTTTTTTGTGGTTGTGACCTCAAAGCAGATGAACCTGATGACTCTTAAAGACGGAAAGAAGAATAGAGCAACTTCTGCTCCAGTCATCAATTTTGCCTTTTTCTTGCCGAGAATGTGAAGTGACTGCACAGAACACGATGACCCCAAAATACGTGTTGTTCCGCTCCTCTTCTCAAAAACCACGCTTGCCCTACTTCTCCTGGCTGCTTTGTCTCGGTAGAGGAACTGCACGTTGCTTTGAAGTGTTGCCAGTGAGGTACACGTGTGTGCACACATCCAGTCAGATCAGAAGCCTGTTTCTGCTTGTGCTTTCTATTTTTCTGCGCCACGTCATTACAGACACTCACCAGGTTCTCTTGTTGTCAAAGAAGAGCACAAGGAACAGGTGCTCCCTGGCCTCCTGGGTCATTTGCTCTCCAAGCTTCAGCACATCCAACGGCGGGACGGGTATTGGGACGCCGCGGTGGAAGACCCCCTCCCTGGGCATCTTAGGATCGATTATCTATCGACACACAGGAAGAGGGTTGAAGTCGCGTCCGGGGGAAAACAATAAAATGCGGTTTATACAATTTGTAGTGTCCGCTTATGCTCTCACCAGAGCAGGGTATGAAGGGTAGCCTCTGCATTTGGCCCACACCAGGTCCAAAGCTTCCAGGGAAGAGTAGTCGTCGGAGGTCATCCAGCATCCTGACCTGTCCCGGCCACGCACCACTGACAGGAAGGGAGGAAGTCACCGTTATGCAACGTCCTCTCTTGCTGAGCACTGGCCTGTTGTGTACATGATCAAACTGCTTCAAGTGTTACAGAATCCGTCCTTCTCAGCCAAAAGTGTGTCCGCGAGCATCTCATTCTGCAGAAAAGACTGCAGAATGACGTCTGTTAAGTGCTGGGTGGAGTGTCCCAAACAAACCAAGTCAGCGCTCCACAGTGAAAACCAGACCTTCTATGTCATCTTTGCCCCCCCCCCCCTCACACACGCACACACACACACACAAACACACGCACACACGGAACAGTATACATTTTAAACG
Organism: Blennius ocellaris; assembly: GCF_963422515.1. Taxonomy (NCBI): domain Eukaryota; kingdom Metazoa; phylum Chordata; class Actinopteri; order Blenniiformes; family Blenniidae; genus Blennius; species Blennius ocellaris. The sequence goes on from NC_137654.1 coordinate 22,792,903, forward strand.
CTCTCTGTGAGTAACTAAATGTCGTCGTAGTCATGTTTTAAAGAAAGGTCGGTGTAGTTCTTGTGGTTCTGTTTTGTGTTCTGTGGACTAACCGGTGTTGTCGTAGTCTTTTGTTTCTTTGTAATGGAAAAAGGGGAAAAAAAAAAAAATATAGAATTAATCTCAGTACTTTGTTCAAATTCAGCTCCAGGCAAACAAGCAATACTTTAGTGAGCATTCAACAGTATCAACATGTGGGAATCTTCAGCAGTGTTTGCATGGGTATTCTAGTCGAATCACAGCGGATGAAGAACACCATCACTGGCGCATCCGATTGTCTGAGGTTCAACTCTGAAATCCCTGCATGAATATGTGAAGCATTGCTGGAGCTCGTGTAAATGCTGAATATGCAAAACAGTGAGGCGACAGAGAAAGAAATTCCTTCCTTTTGTTTCCCGCAGCTTGTTTTTGACACATTAACCAGGAGGTGTGTATCCACCTTTACTCGGAAATAGAAATGCATGTTTTAGATATCCATTTATTTTTTTTAACCATCCTATATGTTTTTCCCTTTAATTGATTTCTAGTTATAATCGTTGAATAGCTCTGGGTGAACAGCCTGAGCCAAATTGGATTAAAATCTGCAAACCTCCGAAACACAGTCTCACTTCTCCAGCCTCCCCTCCCATTACATTCAAACCCCCCCCCCCCCCCCCCGCTATGTGATCATTTACTCACAATGTGAAACACTCCGCGATCCTCCGACTGAGTAGGAGTCGTTTTCAGTGCCCGATGTCTCCTCGCTGCTGTCCTCCTGGAAGGCAGAGCGGGAGAACGATGCTTTTCCTCTGCCCTGCTTAGAAGGAGTTGTGCTGGTGAAGAAAAGAGAACTTTTAGAACGCATAATGTTACAGTTGTGAATGCTTAAAACAGTTACGCATACAGAATTGCCAAAAAATAAACTTTCTACTGGAAAAGTAAAAAAACAGCGTCAATGAAAAGGCCCCAAAACGTCAGTGCGGGTTCATGAGTCTTATTGTTACATGAAGACGAGCAGAGGCGCAGTGGTCACCTGGTCCTGTCCGAGGCGGCGCTGCTGCTGCTGCTGGTTGTGGACTCGGAGTCGGAGCTCGAACGAGGAAGACGAGACTCGCTTCTGTACACGCGGAAGCTTTCTGTGACCGGCTGGTTTCCGGTATTGAAACCATTGCTGGGGAGACCTGGCGGACGGCAGCAGAGACAGTGAGTGGCCGAGGTTCGTAACTGCAGCCCGTACGTTAAAGCCGAGCGAGCGTGGCGCACCTGGCAGCATGTCGTCGCCGTCGCTGTCGCTGTCGGAGGTGGAGCTGGTGTGGGGGCTGCGGGGTCGTTTCCTCTGTCTGCTCGGTGACAACAGAGGCAGCTGTGGGGGGCCGATGGGGCTTTGACTCACTCCCGCCCCGCCGTACCCGGCATCGCGGTTCTTTGGGGGGCGTCCCGGTCTTTTGGGAGGCCCTGCCATTTTTTGGTTCTTCTTGGAGAAGAGTACAGACGTCCTGCGGCCCACCTCTGGAGCCAGGGCAGACGAGGACACGCTCAGATCTTAACAGGGAGAAAGATTCACATGTTAACATGCGCACAAGTGATCATCTGTCATTTTTCCCATGCCACATGATCTCTGATGATACATTTCTGGGGACACACCCTTCCCTCCAATCTCCTGGCTGCTGCTCTCTCCTCCCTCATCGAGATGACCTCCGGAGGAAGAGTGATGGGGGAGGGAGGACGAGCGGTCTCCTCCGCCCATGGAGTCCCGGCCGCCCATCCCGAAGCCTCCCTCCCGCTGGTGTGCGAGCTTCCTCTTGATCACGCTGATCTCCTTCCTCAGAGCTTTGGCTCTCCGAGACTGGCCGATGCTGTGCTTCCCTGAGCTGACCTCGTCCAGACGCGCCTGCAGGTAATGCAGCTGCTCCTCCAGTGGCAGCCGGCGTCTGTTTTCTGGCAGGAGGAACTCTTGAGAGGGGCCGGGGGGGGGGGGAAGAGGAAGAGGAAGAGAGGGAGAGGGAGAGGGAGAGGGAGAGGGAGAGGGAGAGGGAGAGAGAGAGAGAGGAGAGAGAGAGAGAGAGAGAGAGAGAGAGAGAGAGAGAGAGAGAGAGAGAGAGAGAGACACACACACACACACACACAGTTCAATAACCCAACAGAGCACATTTTAATCAAACATGGATGAAGTCCAATATGTTTGGAAACAGTAACTCGCTATCATTTGGTTTTTAAATCAGTGCGGTCTCCTGCTGATGAACCTGCTCTGCATGAACAATTATCAGTTGATCGCTCCTGGATTACAAGAGTGACATGTGCCATCTACTGGCCATTGACATGTACTACGGCAAATGTCTCTTACTTCCTTTATTAACTACTGAGACTTTCATTCAAGCAGTGGAAGCTGGAATTGACTCAAGTGCCCCTCTTTACTCTATAGTGGACAAATCAGCTCAGAAGACTTGTGAGTGGACGTACATATTGTAATCTAGCATCCCACTCACACACATACTAGTCCTGTATTCAGAGTTTATGAGGAAAGGGAGTAATTGTATATTACTCATGTTTACCAAAATGTACTTTATATTCATTCAATACATTTCCATTTAATTCCTGATTTATCCCCCCCCCCCCCCCCCCCTGCATCAACAGATTTATCACCTAACCTGAAAATTGTTCCTAAACTGTCATTTTATAACATGTGTTAGTGTGACATTGAAGTTTCATTAAAAAAATTACTTTGAAACACTTTGTCCCTGGCCTCATTTTCCCACAGTGAACATTGTTTTGGTTGCGGCAAAACCTCTTGTCGAACAATCAGGATGCGAGAGGAGCTCTTACCCTCCTCGTTAGAAGACAAGGGGCGCTCTCTTTCTCTTTCTCGATCGCGGTCTCGTTCCCGCTCGCGCTCTCTGTCTCGCTCTCGCTCTCGCTCTCGGTCTCGGTCTCGGTCTCTCTCTTGCTCCCGCTGAATGTCTGGGCTCTGCTCTCGCGGAAGGTGCATGCCGGCCTCGTAATCGAAGCCGATCCGCTCGGCCTGGCGCCTGGCCGTCCGGATGACGACCCCGCCCAGCTCTCTGAGCCGCAGGGCCGCGCGGTAGAAGACCGTGTCCTTGGCGTTGTACTTGAGGCAGTTGTTGACGATGAGGCCGAAGTCGGCCTCGAAGGCCTCGAACGTGAGGTAGCGATGCGACTCCAGCAGGTTCCACATGGTCTGAAAGTCCATTGGAGTGTCAATATGGTCCAGGTAGTCTGGCACCTGAGAGGCAGAGATTAGTGATCAACCTGCACTAGCAAAGCCGTTGACTCATTATTAGCTGACGTTAGGTGGGAGAGGATCGACTGATAAGGGTCAAGCTCTGAAAGAACAAAAATTACTCGCGAATGAAAACATTCGTTTTGTGTCAGGGAGCATTTACCTCCGCCAGAGGAACGGGCTCAGTGAAGAAGTTGTTCGTGTCTCTTTCCTGCAGCTGCTCCAGCGTACTCCTCAACAGCACCAGAAAGGGCGTCAGCTGCATCTCCAGCGCCATCTGCTGCACTTTGATCTGGACAGACACATTTCATGGTGGGAGATTAAATACAATGGAAGGTGAGAGTAGAACAACGCTCGTCTTCCAGGGGATTCACTTTTTCTCACATTTATGCTCAATTCAGCATTCTAAAAAGAGGTTTTCCATCCAGCCACATATCACGTGTTCCTATTATCGTGGCTTTTGGTTCATTGTATTAACCGAATTAAATCATTTCTTTGCCTCACCGTCTCCCTCTTGAGTTTCTCCCTCTTGCGGATCAGCTCGACCAGCAGTCTCGCCCGTTCCAGATCGTGCCGTAGTCTCTGCCAGGCCTTCAGCTGCTCCTTCAGGGCCGACTGTTTCTCCTCGGTGTCCCTCTGCAAAAACGGCAAGCACAATCCTGTGAAAACGTCAGACATCTGAACGGGATGGACAAACGATTCGAGCTGCATGGGCAGCGCCGTACCACAGGAAGTTGTGCCGCGGGCTGCGGTGGGAGCGGCTCGATGTGGCGTTGTGACTGGAGGTGAGTCTGGAGCCGGCGCAGCAGAGGCACACCGTTGCGACTCTGCCTCTTCAGGGTCCAGTAGCTGTGAAGTCGTTGCATGAACTGGCTTTTCCTGGGCACCGTCAGGTTACTGGTGATTTTGCTCAGCCTGAAGAAAAGCAACATCGTGAGTGGAAAGACCGCTAGTCACAGAAGAGGTCCAGATAATTCTTTGAAACAGATCTTCTGGCGTATCGTTTGTACGCAGAGACCAAAACGGGTGTCGTGCTGCTGACCTGTGTGGAGGTATACATGGCACGGACACCACCGGTGCAGCCGCTCTCCTCTCGGCTAAAATCTTCCTCGCGCGTTTCATCTTCAGCCTGGATTTGGCCTTTGCCCTCTTCGCCCGGTCAGAGCTCCAGCCCTTGGAGTCCTCGTCGTGGCCGATGCTGGGCTCGTCGTCCTCCTCCAGCTCGCCTTCGCTGTGAGACGAGCCCATGCTGGCCCCGCCCACTCCGGCCAGCGGCCTGGCCGACCCGGGGGGCGTGTGGATGTCGCAGTACGCCGTCTTGCGCACGCTGAAGGAGGTGCCGTTGGCCCCGGTCTCCCTGACGGGCTCCATTTTCATGTAGAGTCCCGCCTGCTGGGCACAGGTGACGTGGAACGCCGTGTAACAGTTCGCTTTGTGACACTGGATGCAGGCGCCCGAGCCGCGCTGCTTGCAGATGTAGCATGTGAGCTTCCAGCGCGCGGGCGGGATGTGCTCGATGCTGTCGATGGGCTCCAGAAAGACCGTGTTAGCAAAGCAGACCTGAGGAAGGGCAGAAAAATCCTCACCTTCAATGTTTTAAAACAGACCGACCGCACTGCTCACCGTCCACAACAATCGTCATCTGGCGTAACATCATGAAAGCTCGATTCTGCGCGACATCGGCGGAGTATTTACCTCTGGGATCCACAGAGCACAGACGACGTGGGCCCAGCGAGCGTCGTCCGTCTGTTTGAAAGCACCGCCCTTGTTGGGGCAGAGGGCGCAGTCCACGGCTCGACTGGGCGACTGCAGGCAGCGGCGACACAACCACTGGCCCTCTGGGATGTAGGGCACGCCGTAACACTCCTGGTGGACCGCCAGATTGCACATGTCGCAAAACAGGATCACATTGCTGTTCTGACACTCTCCGTCATTACAAATGCAGCAGACGGCGTCTTCATCGATTAAGGTGCTGGGGTCGGCCTGAGAGAGAGAGAGAGAGAGAGAGAGAGAGAGGAGCACAGGGACGCATCAGTCGGATGCAATCAATACACATTTCGATGACGAGACGCCACCTGTCCACCTCGGTGTCCACGCTAAGATACCTTGTTGTGGCTCTCGAAGTAGGACTCCTTCTCCAGACGGTCCATGAGGTACTCAAAGACCTCCTGAGGGATGGGTGTCACGCCGTCACGCCGCCGCTTGTCGTTCATGATGTCAAGCCAGATGTAGTCCTCCTCGTCGATGTCGTACTCTACCTCCTCGTCGAGCTCCTCCACAGATTTATCGATGTACCTGAAATCCACAGTGACAGAATTAATAATCCAGCATGGCGAGTGTTCCCGTGTGGCGTGAAACGTGAGGTTTTCAAAAGCATATTTAAGGTTTTACAATTTGTGCTCTTAAGTACCAAAAGCAGTTTAGAAACCCGAAATCAGCAAAAAGGATTTCGACGAGAGACAGCACAGACGACAAAGCAAAGAAAAAAAAAAAAGAGCTCAAGAATGGAAAGCATTGAAATATTTACTGAAGGTACAGCAAAACATTACAAGATGAAGTGGCTCTTTTTGTTTACAGCATATTTTGTTATATTATTATTTAAAAAAATATTCGAGTAATCTGGTGACAAGAAGTGTTTTTCATATCATTATACACATTGTCCGAAACATATGAGTTCGTTATGAATGCCATCATCAAAGGTTTTCTAATCCGGATTATTTTCCTCTGAGGTGAACGTGCTGATATAATATATGCGTTTATAAATCAGGCTATAGTTAACGTACTAAATAATAAAACTATTTTTTCAATTTGCTCTGATGCCGACAGAAAGACTGAGGAAGGATTTTTGATAGCTCATGACAACCCCAGCATTACAAAAAAAAGTAGTGAGAATTGGTTGAAATTTCAATTTCATCTGGAAAAGGGAAAGAAATTAGGAATCGAAGGTGGAATTGTTGATAAATGTACAGCGACAGGGCAGAGAAGCAGAAATAAACTGCTGAGAAGGTCCACTGCTACTCCTGTTCAGTTAAAAATTCTTTTTACAATGAGTTCTATCCATAAAATAGTGTTTAAAAATCCCATTATGTATTCATTACTAATCAGAGACCCTGTGTAATCAGAATGAATCATAGTGCAGTTTTTAAAGCAGACCTGTAGTACGACGATGGCCGTGGGGGAGCGTCGGGTCGGTCTTGGTCCAGTTCTCTGAACACCGCCTCGGGAAGCTTGACTGCGGGACCAGACTGAGCGCTGTGGTGATGAGATGAGCTATCCTTTTTCTTTTCCTTACTCTTATGCTTCCCAGACTTCGGCGTGGACTTGCCCCCGTTCGAAGACGGGATGTCCGAGCGGTCTTTGCCACTGCCGCCAACCTCGTTACCCCCGCCGCCTCCGTCGCTGCCGTTGCAAACCCCTCCGCCGCCGGTCCCAGACGGCGGCGCGTCCTCGGCGTCGCTGTCTTCCTCCGACACCACGTTGATGCTCTCAAAGATGCTGATGCGGTGAATGCGGCCCTGAATGTCCAGCTCCACCATGCGCTGCGCCTGGGCGTACGTCATGGTCTCCCTCCCCGGGGAGTGTGAGCGCTCGGACCGGTTGGGACTACTAGGTGTGTTCCCCCCATGACCCGATCCTCCCCCTCCCACCCCGCCGCCGCCACCGCCTCCTCCCCCGCCGCTACCTCCGCAGTTACCGCCGCCGTCGTCTGTGTCCCCTGAACCAGCCAGAGAGGCGCGAGGAGGCCGGCCCTTCCTTTTCTTCTGGGGCATAGTCTGTGCAGGAGTGGGGTTGTCATGGTCGTAGTGGTAGAGGTGATACTCAATGCCACTGTAGCTTTTGTAGACCTTACGACAAGACTCCACGGGGCACTCGTACGGGGGTTTGGTGGCCCGCAGATTGTGGCAGAATGTCTTCACATCGAAGTCCAGTCCCATTGTGCCGACAGCCACTGCTGGGACAGGCGGTGTTCAAAGTTACATCTTTAAAAAAAAAGAAAGAGAGAGACCAGAGATGAAAGAATGGCAGTGTTAAAAAGTACAAGTGATGAAACATGAGAAAGAAATTACCAGTGTATTGATGAAAATTTTCCTCCTCAGAAAGTGTGAGATATCAGTTTATATAGCTGCCGAGACTATGTCATTTTCATAAAACCACTCTAAAGTAATCAGATTCATATTTTAGTTTCACAAAGTACTATAATGCCCAACAATAAAACTAAGTGTAACAGAAATCCTCCAAACAAAGCAGATGTACAATAGAATGTGTGGAAATATAGTGCACAAATAAAATTGCCCTCCTGAGCTTCATTTGCTTGCTGAGTGACGATGAGTTAGTTTGCAAATTTACTGTCGACTTTCAGAGAATTGGCTATGATGCCCGTTTATTGCAGTCACGTAAACACTCAACTCGCAACTGGAACATTCCCAAATAGACACTTTCATATCAGATCACATCAATTAGAGATCAGGAACATGAATAAACAAACAGGTGCAGTTTGACAGCTCACTCGATCCTGAAGGAACGTTGTGCATATGAGAAAAGTTATCACTGGAAAACCGTCTTTTAGTGGACAATATGTTAGACCGATGACGACTTCTCTGTGATGTCGACTCTTCCTTTCTCTTGTGGACTGTCGGTTTAGCCCCAAGATGCTGTTCTGCTCCTGATGTGGATGTTTGTCAACCGATCTGATAACTGATCATTATTTCTGATTTGAGACAAGACATGCCAGCACCTGACTCACTCCTGGGAGGGATGGAGCAGGGGAACATGTGAAGCAAGGCAAACAAACACCATCAACCTTAGGGTCTGCATGGGATCCATGTCTGCACCTTGTGCACCTGCTATGGAGCTGTCACGTGACTCTGACCCCAAACTCCCCAGACCCAAATACAGTGTCATGTTTTCTCAGTAACAGGTGCAATTTAGGTCAACATTTCTATTTTTTTTAAGGCTTCTGCTCCCTATAGACTTGCAACCATGTGTAGTTACCTCTGAGTGCAGGCGACACGAGTCAGCTAACTGTAGTTTCCTGATCGTTGAGAGGAATACAGCTGCTGAGAGAAACATTTACCGTAATAACGATGGATGTTATTAATATTCTCAGTTTCGGCTAACGTTAGCATGTAGCTTCTTCTTTTTTTTTTTTTTTGCTCAAACAATGAAACATTGCAGGTGCTGTTAGCCGGGAAGCTAACGGCAGTTAGCCAGGAAAACACAACACTTGAGTCACCCTGAATCTGAAGATAAACTAGGTTTAAAACACCAAAGCACCGTCAACTAACTGATAAGACGCAACTTAGCCTGTTTTTGTCTTCATCCTGAACGTGGCTGTCTCACGACTTTAAAAGCTAAACCGAGGCTGGTAGCTGGACCACTGCTTCGTGTTAGCCTCACATACACACACACACACACACACGCCACCGCTAGCAGTAGTTTTTTTTTTTTAATTTACACCTATACGTGTGAAATAAGTCAGAAAACAGCAGCCTTTCGTGGTTTAGACACACACACACACACAGCAGCCTGGCTGGAACTCAGATGTCCATTCAGCTCCAGTCAGTCCCCGTTTCCCTCCACAATGTCCTCACCCCCCGAAAACCCCCTCGTCTCAGTTCAACTTGTTATTTCACGTTTTAGCAGGATATGTGACACTTCTTCGTGAAACTCTGGTTTTATTTTATTTTTTTAAATGTTATTGTTAGTGTGTTTCTCTGCAGCCACACACACCTCTGAAATGTTTTAGTTCCGAGGAAAACAGGCGTGTTGCATTCAGGCTCCACCAACCTCTCTCTGTTATCACAATACGATGGGTAATTCGAGCAAACTCTTCACCTAAAACCAGCTCCCACACACACAATGTGACTAAATTCCCTCCCAAAAATGTACTGTTTTGATCGCTATCCCTCACAGATTTGCTCCAACGTTATAAACACTTACTACTCCGCGCTCCTCGGGACTGCGTGCTTCGGAAGCCTCGCAGCGGCAGCAGCTCGGACCGGGGTTCTGCAGATCGATTTTTAATTCATTGGATAATCCCAGACGAGGCCGCGGGAGCCGCGGGAGCGGCGGGCTGTTTTAATGGGACTGTATAATATCCCGATCATTTCATTGTGCGGGGGAATAATTCAGGAACTCGGCGGAACAAAAGGGGCAACCATTGCTGTAACGCTGCGCCGTGGACGGACGCGGCTTGACACATTCGACAGACAAAAGCGGCGCTGTCGGCGGGGAGGTGGGGGCTTTCTCCCTCTCGGAAAATAAAACCCGTGGGAACCTCTCAACCTGGATTTTTAGTATCCGCGTGAGATGTATCTCTTACCATCGTCTATCTGTGCGGTTCATTATTATTTATTTAATCCGCGTTTCCCTGCCCAAGCTCCGTGTTGGACGTGGCGAATCTGCGGGTTGGTTTCAAAGATGGCTGCGCGTGAACGTTTCACTTTGAAATCACACCTCGAACAAGATCCACACACTCTTGAATAAACAAACTAACCCTCTTTAAACACTCTGGAATTTTCAAAACACTGAATTTGGATTCGTCAACTTTAAGTCTTTATACCAGGGGGTCTGCAACACGTAGAGCTATTTTTGTGACGTGACTTTCCACCAAATCAAGTTTACCTGGAGCTGCAAAACATGTTTAACATTTAAATTGAGGTTAATTCACCTCGAAAAGTTTTACATAAGAACAATGATACATGTTTGTGTATGCAACATAACACACACATAAAGTGTGTGTTATGTTGCCTCTATGACATTTTAATTACAAGTCAGGATGGCCTATTTCATTATATTTTCAGCTGTTTTTCTACCTGATTTTTGGTGTTTCAGCATTTTTTTGTACACAATGTTTAGATTTTAGCTGTTTTATCCATATTGTCTCATTTAAAAAAAAAAATTTTTGTCTCTTAAAAATTCATGTCATTTCAGGTTTTGTTTAAAGGGGTCATATTATGCAAATATCACTTTCTAATGGTTTTGGAACAATAATATGCATCCCAATACCTGGGAATGATGCCACAGAAGGGAAGACAATCTGCCATCTCCCTGGCTTATTTCATTTATTAATTAGTGTGTGCTCCAATGAGAGAATCAGAACTCAAACCATATGTAGTGTTATCCGAGGTATAGCCAATCCCTATTAAGGTAGGCCCTACCTTTGACCCTCCCACAATTAGGCAGCTCTGCTCTGGCACATGGTACCACAAGAGGAAATACTTCTTCTCAATATGGGCATATGTGGGCGGAGCCAGTCCAGCTCACACAGACGCAGCATATTCTGAATGCAGCTCCTATGATCCAATATTCAAATGGGTGAAAATTAAGGAAAAGCTGGATTACAATATTTTCAGACCAACGTGAAAGTGTTGAAAAGCTGGATAATATGACCCCTTTAAGTAGTTTTATAATGCTTTATAATGGCAAGACCATCCAACCATAGAGACCATACAACACTTTTACACATCGTGTGTAGCATTGTGGGCTTTCAGGATTCTAAAACTGTATTGAAATTAAAAAAACAAAACAGACATGTAATCAAGCACAAAATTATATTTATTTATCTCTCAACATACAGTCTGTGACAAGAGTGCAGCAGGATAGGGTGGGGTAATGCAGTGAGACATACAGCAGGCAAAAGCAATCCCACCACTTTAAATACAAGCCGTGGACAATCTGCAGCATATTCACCAGGGGGCAATGTTGTCAAGAGGAGACGTGAACCGAGCAGCGAGAAAAGCAGCTCTTCTGTTCCTGCTGCTCCTCCTCCTCCTCCTCCTCCTCCTCCTCCTGTGAGCATTTCAGCCCTCAGTTAAGATCACTGCATCCAAAATGAAGGTGCCAGGATTAGTTATTGCCTCCTCTGCTCTCTGCGAGTCAGCAGCGACGGAGGTGGAGACGAAACACGCCAGATACGAGTGACAGAGAACAGAAATCTCTTACTACTGGAAGTATTTCACCAAAGCAGAAGACTCTGCATAATATCCTATAAAAGTCCAATTCAAACCGAATTGATGGAATAATACACATCAAAAGCAACCCCTCCTCCGCAGACACCCTCACACCAGGAGACAGTCGAACAAATTTACAAATACAAATGACAAAAAAAACAAAAAACCTGTACATTTCACAGCTTGGCAGGATTGGGGTGCTGAAATCTTTCAAATGTGTTTTGACGTCGTGACATTTCACACTGTATGATCTCGATTGTTTAACTTTGCGAAACATGAAAAGTTGGCCATGCTTGTCAGTGGTTAAAAAAAAAAAAAAAAAAAAGTAGATGGGCAACACCCACTTTATATACAGTGTAGGAACTCTTCAACGGAGAATAAAGAGAGACTATATGTTGTGCAAATCTCCCACATCAAGTATCATTTGAATATTACTGGAAAGAATAAGGAAAAAAAAAAAGAGGATGTCATTTAAAAGCCATCTGTGAAATCAACACGTCCAAATTTCAACAAGGCAAAAACACTGCTTAGAGAAGGTTTCATTTGTTAAATTAATTTGAGTCTCATCTTGAGTACCATCATGTGTGAACAGAACTATACAGTGGGATCATCTTGACAGATAGCAGCATTATGAAAAAAAAAATAAATCTCATAAATTGTTTTTTTTTGTGGTTTTTTTACATACAGTGTATGCTGACTAATAACCAAACTTTTAAGAACATTTAGCAGTAGTGAATTAAAGTTTGCTTTGTGGTTCGTGATATTCATACTATGCTTGGTAATTTCGGTTCGCTGCTGTGGTTTGTGGAATCGTTTTAACTTCTCAGCCTGCTCCTGTCGCACAAAGCGATAAGGCTTGTGGCGAAGCCACGATCAAAGCTTTGTGGAGGGATAAAATTGCACTTTTGAGCCTCAACGCTTCACATTAATTGCTACATTCTTACCAAAAAAACCCAACAAAAAAAACAAACACTACCGGAGGCATATACTGTCGAAAGAACTATGTACAGTATGTATGGCTCTGAACACCGCCTTTTCCTCCGCACACAAGGCTTCAACACTGCCAGCGCTCGTGCTTGCCTGATGCATCGGCTGTCCCATCGAAAAAAAGGAGGCTGTGTCCAACTGAACCATTTGACCTGAATGAGTGGATTTTGGCTGCTGGCGTTTTCTTTTCTTTTTTTTTTTTTCCTTCCCTCATCACAGATCAACCATGTTTCTGCAAGGCATCGGTACATCTCACCACTATGGCATTCCATCTGTCACAGGGGTGGAAAGTAAACAAGAGTTAAAACTGAATTTTATTTATTTCTTTTAAATAAAGAGAATATACTGTGTTAATAGTGCAGTTCTACAAGGGCATTCATATGTAAACCAAAGGAAAATTGTCTGAAATGCATTTAAAATCAAATGAAAACAGGAAAAAAAAAAAACTGCACTCAAGCTACCGTCAAATGAAATCTTAAAAAAAAAAAAAAAAAGGAATATATATATATATATAAATCAATGTTCAAGGCACTACATTCCTTCACATATTTCCATCATAAATACTGTCCTCTTAAGTTTATCTCACGCCACTGGTATTTGGATTCCAATGTAGTGTTTTAAAGTGTACGCAACACAGAAAGGCAAAAGCAATGTGAAAAACCGCAGTAACACAGGATACAGACAAATATGCTTTTGTGACCAGAGATAAAATGTCTTGTATGGCTAAGTTTAGTCAAGACCAAAACCGGAAAGTGTTCGGTTTTCAGACATACCTCACATGTACTGTACAGTATACACACACATATCTACACACACACAGGCGCGCGCTTGCATTCACATCAGATAGACGTGTTGTATAAAGAATTTCAACACTTGCGCCATGTTATTTACAAAAGCAGACTATGTACAAGTGGAGCTCCGGTGAACAGAGTGGAGCTCAACCATCTTGCAAACACACACACACACACACACACACACACACACACACACACACACACACACACACACACACACACACACACACACACACACACACACACACACACACACACACACACACACACACACACACACACACACACACACACACACACACACACACACACACACACACACACACACACACACACACAGTCACTGACAGAAGAAATCAGATAGTCCTCGTGGTTTTTGGACAGGGGCCAGTCTCAGGATTGTGCATGACCACAGGGTAACCTTGGATCCCTGGATTAGCCATTGTGGAATAGGGCATCATTCGAGCCGTACCGAGCAAGCCGACGGGAACCACGGACCCGACGGGGCTCGGCATGGCGGCCCACTGCTGGCTGTAAAGAGGAGCGGGCACCCTCCCTCGGTAGGAGCCTGCGGGCACCAGGTAACGAGGAGAGATCGCAGCAGAGGAGCTCGGGGCGAGAGCCGCAGGCATCGCGGGGCCCGACGCAGCGGTCAGCGGGCAGGAGAGTGGCAGCGTGAACTTGCCGGGATCGACATGACATTTCATCTGAAACAGAAGGTGTAGCGTTAAATACAGTGCCAAGGCCGAGACGTTCAATACAAAAACCCTGAAATGTATCATTAGTCTTTTCTTTCACATGGATCCTGATATGATCAGTTCAAAAGCCACCGGAGAACAAAAATGATCCGTGGAAATAATTTAATCTGCATAACAAGCTGACTCAGGTTTATACGTCAATGGAAATGAAGAGGTGGGTTGAACCTCTCCATAAGCCGGTTAAGCAAGAAGAAAATGCACCATTAAAGAAAACTAAACCGATTTGCTTTTTAGCTGCATGTCTCCTGCACATCTTGACACACAAGCATGTAGGAATGTCATTTTTCAAATGTAACATTATCTGTTGAGTCTTAGTGGTTTTTAAACACTGAATTGTTGAATAATTTAATTTAATAAATTTAATGTGAAAGGCGAGTTTTTTTCTGAGACACAGAAACGAGCATTGATAACGTGGCAACATATGAAATAAATTTTGCAAATGGTATTTTTGCGTGCATAAAATAAAATACACAAATGGCCCTGAATGTTGTTTTGAGGTTATTCTTTCTAAAATGTTTACCTTTCAGTTTGTCAGTAAAAAAAAAAAAAAAGTCTCAATAGTTGAGTATCATTTGATCAAATTGATCCGACTCATCTTTGTACTTACTACTATCATGATAAACAAGACTAAAGTGATGTGCATGTAGGCCAGACCGTCACATCTCACACAAGCTATAGCAGAAACCACTGCTTGCACGTTTCCAATGCAGTACCTCACGCGCTCCCATCGGTGGCGCTCTGTCCTGCAGGCCCTGCTGGCGTTTCTGCTCCTTCATCTGATTCAGGGAGGGTCGCGGCTGATTGGCCGCTGCGAGGGTCTCCTTGGTCCAGTCGTCGACCAGCTTGTGAAAGTCGTCGGTAAACGTGCCTCTCTTGTTGTTGCTGTTGTTGGTCTGGACCTGAGCGAGCCGTGTGATTGGCCGGGCCGGGGGCGAGGATGTGGCGGCGTTGAGGGTCTGCGCCTGGCTGGAGGCCGTCTGAGACGTGGTGGTGTTGAGAGACGACCCTGAAGAGACACAAACGTGTCAAAAGGTACGGTTCCCCTCATCTACTTAAATAAATAATAATAATAAACTTGTTAAACCGATTGACTGCTGTATGGCAGGCTGAACGACAATTTGGACAAATGGACCCATAATGTCACCCGCATGAAAGCCTTTCAACAGTCTTCATGATTTTTGGTGAGTAAATGTTGAAATTGTGGCACATTTTGCCAGCATAGCAGCCAAAGGATTAGAAGACACCGATTTTTACGAGTAATTACAAAACAATGAAAATGTTTGATGTGCAAAGCAATGACGCATTTCTGCCGTCAAGACGTAAAAGGCACATCGCCATGCAAGACGAAACACAAATTAACCCGACAATCAATAAAGTACCCAACGATTTCAACAGAGATTCAAGTGGCAGAATAATGCAGAGAAAAACAAAACAAAAAAAACAGCATACATAACAAACACGACTAAAATATTGAGGACAGAGTAAGAAAGACAGAGAGTAGGAAAGTAAATGAGATAGTTACTACTACTGCGCTCTTTGCCTAGACATAGTCGTTTCAGAGTGGACCCTATAAAGAAGGTAAAACAGCACAAGACAGAAACAGTTAGGCCAGGACACACTGCACACCACAAGTATGTGGACAAGCTGCTTCAAAAGCACATTCAGCTATTAAAACGATTCGGGGAGAGAGAGAAGGAGGAAGAGGGAAGACAAAGGGGTTTAAAGGTGAGGAGGACTGGAAGAAAGAGCCTAGGTGTTTCTCTGACGTGAGGAACTGTGTGACAGGGTGGGAAAAGTGTGCCTCTGCTTTGGCTTGAGGTGCTACGTGATCCTTTCTGCTGGTGGATTTACCATGTCAGGACCATTTTTTAATATGGATTGGAAAAGAAGAAAGCATCTTTAACGGTAACATCTAACAGTCATTTGTAGTTATTTGTAAATATTGCGTGTTTAAAAAAAAAAAAAGGGTCTATTAAGTTGGTGATGAGAGATTAAAACAAGAAAATTGTGTCGTCTAAGAAAAGAAGGCTGGAGCCAGGGTTTAAAAAAAATATCATCCCTTAATCGATGTGAGAAAGCCTGGAAAACAAACAGTGGAACTAAAATAAGTAAAACTCTACAGAACTGAAAGAGCAGAGACAGGAGCTGCAACCCATCAAGAGTCAAACGCTTGTAAAAATACAAAAAAACAAAAAGAAACAAAACCATGCAGGTAACTGAGGAGAGGTGAACAAAGAAAAGGAAAAGAGTAATATTGATGATACAGCCCTTCGTATGGCGGAGCAAGTCTCCATCAGTGCCCTGCCTGGCGCCTGCACCATGCACGTCTTCTCCATCCAAACATGAGGGACAGAGCGAGCTTCCTCTACCAAAGCAAAAGGGCCCTGCCTACGGGGGGGGGGGGGGGGGGGGGGGGGGGGGTGGTGGTGGGGAGGGGGAGGTGGGGGGGGGGGTCTCCCCGTGTTAGTGCACAAAGGAGGGCAAACTTGGGCAAAAGTGCCTCGACTTTGGAGATGTTACACGATCGAAATTAAGAGTGGATGGAAACAGACAATAAATAAAATTAGGGTATTAAAAGACTCTCGTACACTTGTAACACAGACACGCTTGTTGTTCCAAGCTCTGACCTCAGGCCCATGTTTGGACAGGACGAGCCATTCACAAGGCTGACGTGTGCTTATGGGGTCACTTTTTTTTTTTTTTTTTTTTTAAAGCCAGAAGCGCTGCACAAAGCAAAGAGGGCAATGCTCCCACAAATTAATGATTATGAATGCTACTGCAGTTCTGCAAGTCGCGCATGATGGCCAGAGGAACGTCTGTGTACAGAGAAGTGTGTGTGTGTGTGTGCGCGTTAAAGGCCACACACAGCTGGATGAGAGGAAGTACAGCCTGGAAATGTTTCCCCCATTTCATATTGGAGACGGTAAAGATATTCTCTTTAAGGTCATTCTGAATTGATTAAAACCCTATTGGATCATTTTGTACTGCAACTCCTCACCGAATCAACAAACACTGAAATGTCTATTAAAATGTTGGTGGAGTGGCCGTTGTGCACGCGCATGACATCATAATTTTAAAAGTTAATTGAAAAAGCTCAGCAGACATGTGATGTTGATACTACAACTCCAACCCAAGAAAATGCAAAGGAGAAGATGCAGATATTTGAAAAATAAGTTAAATTTTTTAAAAAGTGTATAGCTAATGTACTAAATGTTTTTATATTTCAACCATGCAGATTAGTGCACTTCCAGCCACCATGTTTTCCCACTATAACTTTATTTTCCCATTGCATTGTTCTCAGTAGTGATGGATTTTAAATTAAGGTCCATAAAGACAAATAAATGAGTTGGGTTGTTTTTTTTAATTTGAATGTTTTATAGAGTTGTGATGTGGGGAGTGATAAACTAGGAAGTATCAACATCCATTTTTAAATGCCACAAAAAGTAGAAATACTTTAGTTACGTCACTGAATGACCAGATTTAAAAAGACAATCAAATTTAAACATTTTCTGGCTGCACAAACCTTTCATTTTCATGATTTTGATTGTGTGTGTGTGCCTGGATTGGTGTGATTTTAATAGTCACAGGTTTGAGGTAAAAGCAGATGACGTATGCATGTGATGGATCTCCTCTGGCGGTCAGTAAAAGAAAGTGAAAAATAAAAACTGTACAGAACACAATCCTCAAGGTTGTTGAGGGGGTGGTGGGTGGGTGCGAGTGGTTGGAGGAGAAAATCGGTGATGTACGTCAGATGAGGAGACCCGAGAGAGGGCTCAAATTAAAATAGCCAACAGATTACATGGAGATGGGAGATAAGAAAAGAGGCTGGTTAAATAAAGAGGAGATGGAAATGTGTGAGGGGGGGGGGAATAGAAAAGAACAAATACAAACAGATGGACAGAGACACAGGTCCACTGAGGAATCTAGTGCGTGGTTTGCTACTAGATTTATAGGTGACTCTCTCTGACGTTTGGTGGTAAACCGTCCAGCCTGTAAAAATGAATATAAGAGGGAAGAAGAGAAGAAACAAGAGAGATGCTTTGTAAAAGTGCACAGAGACTGGGATGAGAAACCCCACCAATTAAAAGCACCAGATAAAGGACAGTGAGAAGGAATTTGATATGAAGGACCCCCCCCCTATTGTGTCTGATGGTGAATGAAAAACTACTTGGAGTAGGATTTATGAAGACGAGTTCGTTTGGTAATGGAGACCACTGATATTAAATGGATTGTGGAGAGCTGATGAATGGACCCATGGCGCTACATTCAATACACAGAAACAAATAGAAGCGTTTTCTGTGTGTGGATGCCATAGATTGGATTTTTATTTTTTGGACAATTTCAATGCAATGCTTAATTTATTGCATAGAAAAGAAGTGTGAAATCAGGCAATTACTCAAAACCTTGAAGGTTAAGGGGGCTGGTTTCAAGAGAATGACTTTGAATTCTTTAGTCAAACTTAGTCAAAGACAAATCCACGTTTATTATCCACAATAAGCTGCAGAGTTCCTGACCTTGTACTGAACTAACTTTATGTGATGAGCTTCTTTTCACTACAGTACGACAGAAAATCAAATGCAAGATGAATTAAGTGAAATATCAACATTGAATAAAAAAAAAGAAGAAGAAAAATGTTATTTCAAAATCAGTGCTTTTCTTTTTCTTTTTAAAATTAAGGACGTAAAGACATTTTGTTATGGATACTGCATTTGAAAATAAAATGAAAACAAGCTGTGTGCTGCAATCTTTATGCAGTAGTAGTCTATTAAAGATTTATTGTCCTTAAAAACTGCTGAACATCGCAGATTCACTGAATAGCATTTCACTTTATGTTTGGAGTTCTTGGCATCCACTTTGCATTCGCTCAGTAGTGAATACTCCCACTGCTACATAACTCAAGTAATGACTCGAGCTTATAAAACCAAATTTACAATGTAAACATGTTTATAAATAGGTTAATTTACTTTTTGTGATTTATGGGTTATCTTGATTGGCTCAGAAGCTCTTCGATTGTGCATCTGACAAAGAATAACCAGACACAGTGCACAGGCTGAATGTAAAGCACAAGAGGCATCGTTTTGCTTATTCCAACAAATTGCACCAGTGGAACAAAACACATTTACTAACCTGAAGGTCTACCACTGTTATGATAATATATGCAGTGTTTGAAATGTCCCTGCTGGAGTTACGTGGATAAATGGTTGGTAATGTAGTTGTCAAAACAATTTAAAAGCACTTGTACAGTTCTAAAGGCGTTTTTGTGGATTGTACGTGCCGTCCACGCAGACACGCGACCGTGCACACGAACGCACGTGTACCTTGGCCATTGCCAGCTTGGTGGGCCGTTCCGTCCCCGTGCAGCCCGGCGTAGATGTTGTCGGAAGAGAAAGAGCCCTTCAAGGAGCAGGGCTGCTGGGTGTGGACCTGTTCTGGGGCTGCGCCGCTGTGATTGCTGGAGCTGGAGCTGCCACTGGAGTGAGGGGAGCCATCTGACAGAAGGGAGCTTTTGGCCGGAGAGCCGGATGAACTGGCGGCGCTTTCACCTTTTTGAGGAAAAAGATATATAAAAAAAAAAAGTGTGAGTCAGAGTGAATCACTATGAATCACACTCCTACTGTTTTCTTGACATGTTGCCATCCCTGTGCTTTTCACAGACAAAATGGGCGCTACCGACTATTAAAGTTCTCTCTTCTTGCACGTAACCCACTTGACACGCCGCCACCAACCCACACACCTTTCCTCTCAACATTGCTCGTGTTCAGGTTGTTTCGGAGCTGCTGCACCATGGGATTGAGCAGTTTTCCGGGTTTCAGCTTGTGTTTGCTGGTCCGGCGCCTGCGGCCGGTTGGGGGCGCGGCGTGGAGGAGGCTGACGTTTGGGGGCAAAGCTTTCCCCAGCTCCTTGTACAAGTGCTCAATCTCACTCCTTTGGAACGCCTGCAGCTCCGAGATCTCCTTCATGTGTCTAATGAGAGGTTCGAGGGGGAGACAATAGGATTAAATTAGCTTGAACCATTTGAGAGGCCACTTGCATGCTATCTTCTCATGTTTTATTCTCCAATAATTTACACTCTGCTCTACAACCACGAATAAATTAAAATATGCATCAGTTTTCTCAGGATGCACATATCAAGTTATAAGAATCCTTAAAAATTCTTGGTTTTTTTCCATGCGTAACTAACCTAAACTGACAGACTAACAACTTTCCATGCTGCTCTGAAATCATCAGAATCATTAAAAACATTCAAAGACATTGAACACCTCTGTGCCAACAGCTACGGCTAAAACTTTGTTTTGGATGTTGTTGTCATGTGGTACATTGTGCTACTCCGACTGAACTGTATGCCTGATCAAGCCAACCTCACATCTCTGCAAAGTTTGGACAAACTCAAAAACACAAGAAAACAAAAGTGTAGAAAAACTACTGCCGTAATTAGTGACAGCAGTACTGTAGCACAAATGATGGGTAACTTCAAGATGAAAGGAAACGCTTGATTGTAATTATACCTGGGTTGGTTACCTTCATGGACACAAAAGATTCTGCAACTTAAGATGAGAGAGACTGGACTGAAAAGTTACTGAATGAAGAAGTTCATAGATTTAGTTTTTCCTCACCATAATCCACTGAAAACTCATAGTTTGTCCGATTTTTGCATCACATAATCGAGCGGGCAATTGTGAATTGGTTGGAATTAACTATTACTAAGCGAAGCGCCTATTCTGATCCACTGTGCTCTGGTGCTTATTGCCGAATGGCTTTTAAATTCTGATGCGACTTTCTAATTAGAGCTGAGCTGTAAACAAATAGCAACTCACAGCTTTTTTTAAATAGCTAATTACTGTACATATGTGAAAATACATCCAACAGGCTCTGTTACACTCTGTGCAGCCCTGTGTGCATGGAAATGCGCGACTTTACTTTTCTCTCAGTTTCTGCAGCTCTTTCTTCATATCTGCATCCTCAAACTCGGAGTCGTTGTCGCTGCTGATGTAGGATGAGTGAGGGTGTCCTGCAGAAGGTGGCGTGTGACCATTCATGGCCACTGGCTGCCGGGCCGGTGATTCAGAGCTCTGCTCGCTTTTGCTCCGACCGGAGCGCCGCAGAAAGGCAACGGCTCTCTTCATGAGGTCACTCCCACTGTGCTCTGACAGAGCGTGCGCGGGAGGCGTGCGGTGAACGGGAGGAGCGACGCTGCTGCTTTCTTCATCTGCCGAGTCAGAGTAAAGGTGTGACGACGAGGGATGATGATGACGCGTTGACGCGTCCATCGTTTTGGCCCGGGGGATGTGGTGCGGGGTGCTGTCGGGACTGGAGGTCGGGGTTGGCTGATAGAAGTTGGGAGGGGCAGAGTAACGTTTACTGGGTATTCCCGTGTCGCCATTCTCAGCTCCGGGCGGCGCAGAAGACGTGGACAAAGCCACGCAGTCACTTCCTCTCCCGTCTTCGCGCTGGGTCTGGCTGCGAGACCCTCCAGAACCACTGGAGGGCGGCGGGGAATTGCCGCTGCTGCGGCTGGTCTTGCTTTTCTCCAAACGACAAATGGCATCGGGTGGAGTCGGGATGATCTGGAGGGATAAGAAACCCATGGCCATAACAAAGTTAGCGTTTATACACATCGCAAACTAATGCAATGTTTGAGCAACAAACTGGAGGCAGGACAAATAGCATAAATCATGACATACAATATAATAAAATTGTAGTTGTTCAAATGACATTTATAGTGAACAGATTTGCTCAGTATTGGGTTTAAAAGTGGATTCTTACTTGAAAGCGGCTTTTGGAGCTGTATGAAGTGGAGCTTGCAGACCCATCTCTTCGTTTTAAGTCCCTGTTAGGAGCTAAACAAGCCAGAAGAAGAATACTTTAAAAAGGTTTTTTGACTATGCAGTAATGATGCAATGTGGCTATAAATAAATAATGTAACCTACCTGCAACTGCAGAGTCACTTAATACTCCCACACTATCCGTGCGCTCAGGAATCTGAGGCTAGCAGAGAAAAAAAGAAGAGTATGTGAGCGTGGGAGGTTGCAATCATTTGAATGGTGATAAGTGGTAAACCATTGCATACGCTCCAGCCTCTGCTGACCTCAGTTCTGTCTGAATGAGTCAGATCATGATGTGTTTTTGGTAGCATGGATACACACAGGAGGAGGAGGAGGAGGAGGAGGGGGTCAGGATGAATTATTGCAGTGAAGCAGTAATTTAGGTACCTGCCCGTCTTTCTGAACACAGTATTGGCCTTGCTCTTTACAGCTCATACTTAAATCAATAGCGCAGCGCAGCTAAATGATTCAACGATAATGCCATTACCACAGTGCATAACTATTGTCTGAATGTTTCATAAACACAGAGAATATTACCAGCGCTTCCCCTTTCTTTGTCTGCGCTCCCTCTGAGCTCTGGCCGTCTGACACCGGAGGGGAGCCGACTCCTTCTGAGCTGGGGGCCTGGGCGTCAGCTGCGGTGGCGCAGGGCTGGGAGGGACCATGCTCCTGATACAACAGATTTCGCAGCTTTTCATCCAAAGTCTTGATAGTCCGGTCGACAAACTCCACCCTGCGTGGCCCCTCGCTATCCGACTCCCCTGGGCCTCCGCCTTGCTGCTGGCCTGATGAGCTCTGATGTGCTGGACTCTGGGGCTGTGAGGTCACGGTCCCAGGCTGCATGGGTGTGGCGTAAGGCTGCTGCAGGACCACAGACTGATGGGAGGCCGGCTGAGAGGGATGTTCCCCAGTGGGGCTGAGTTTCTGATTTGATTGATTAGTTTGAGACGAGACCAGACCACCAGCTCTTCCTTTATCAATGGCCTTCACATCCAGAGAGACAGGTGGCACAATAGCGCAGCACGGCATGTCTGATACCATGGAGACAGCAGATATGCAGGTTTCTTCCACAGGAAGGGTGTTCTGATGGCTGATGTCACTGGCAGCAGGAGCACGTTTGGCCACGGAGGGCTGGGTCTGCTGGACCAGGCCTTTTCCACTGGTTTGGTCTGGAGGCTGCACTGAGGCCTGAGCAGCAGTGGGAACAGTTGAAGAGGAGGAGGAGTTTTGGGAGGATGAAGATGCGACTGGAGTAACCAATGCAGCTGTGTTGCTGGCTGCTCTGACTGATGATGAGGCAGACGTCTCAGTCTCTGCTGAAATAAAAAAAGATCAGAGGTGATTATGAGGTGAACAGATTGTCAGTTAAATAGCGGAGGCCTTGAAGAAGAGGAGCTTGGCCTTGTGGGCACCACGAGTGTTACATCACGACTCGTCTTTCCCTATCAGGCTTTGTCAGCTGAAGTAGAAATCCTGCCTTTCATTTCTGCAGAGAACCACTGCAGTAGCATGCTTACATAACTGACCTCAACGGATGAACCATGCAGATGCACACTCTTATACATGTGCGCCATCTTCAGTAACAACAGCAGCAAATAAGACAAACAATAGAGTTCACTCATAGAATTAACTGGCTGTCATAAAGACTGCATCCTCATGAAACATTTTTTGCTTCATTAGGCAGGGAAAATTAAAGACAAACAAATTAATAACACCGCGCATTTCTGACTGAGGAGCATACCCTGGGCTGTAGAGGTGCGCGATGTTGTGGCGTCCTTGTCTATCGTCGGTGTCTCAGCCACAGGGCAGATGATAAACCAGCGCTTGCCAGTGTGGAGGACTGTCGAGAATTGAGACAGAAAAACGCGTTTATTCAAATCTGTTTTAAAAGTACATTCAGCAGAAGATCCTAGGGCAATGCCGGACCGTTTAAAAGTAACTTAAACCAAGAATTGGACATTTTCAAGTGTAATATCAAGTTCTAACTACCAGTGTTGCATCATAGTACAATTGTAAAAATGCAAATGGTTGAAGGAAAAGCTGCATTTGAGTTTCCCTTGATGCAATCAGAACTTACCATTCTGTTGGTACACGAGCTGTGGTGTGCACGGTGCAGAGGCCTTCAAGGAAAAAGGAAAGGTAACTTCACGCAGGATTAAAAAAAAAAAAAAAAAAAAAAAGATTTCCCCAACCACCTAAATAGTTGAAACTGAAATATATTCAGTTAGATCAAGATGTCATATCAGCAGGACTGGTATTTTTGGCAGCTCCTGTTGGCAGCATTGAATGCAAAGTCATTTTGAGAGTGCTGTCAGGATGATGAATCCGAGGCAGCGCCACTTGTAAAGAGATTGCACCATTTCGACTATTAACTGCCAAAAGCTTCTTTCTCACCTCGGTTCCCAAAGTGTCAGTTCCATCGCTTGGTTTGGGGCTGTGTCCTTGGTCCGAGTTCCTCTCGCCCTCTGTGTCCTCACTGAGCATGTCCTCGGCTTTGTCCACGATGTCCTTCAGCTGTTCAATGAAAACCTCCTTCTCGAGGGGTAAAATGAAATCATTCTCCACCTTAAGGGAAGTAAAGTCAGACATTTAAGACTCTATCTGAACCATGAGTATTTGTACTCAAGCAGACACAACACCTGAGGCAGGAACATGCATGTAAAGGAGAGTGTAAAAAAAAAAAATCTCATGTATTCGTTTAGTAAAGTGCCGTGTTAAAACAAAGGCATGAGGCTGCAAAGTAAAAACAGGAGATAAAGCAACGTTAGGTATGAATACTTCTTGCCATCAAAGCAGTTTTCAAACTAATTCTGTGCCAGCGTCCTAAAAAAAAACTGGGTGTTGGATGATTCAGATCTTTGTGTCTTTTCATGTAAACCCAAGTAGACATGATTGTGTTAACATCAGAGCGCTGGCTGTATCTGCTTCAAAACATATTCAGAGCCAATCAGATGGTATTATATGATGGATAAGGAGCATTGTATTACACGAGACTAAAACTTTTGTGCGGGACTGTAGTTCATGCCAAGATAAAAATAACACTTTTTTTCAAATCAAATTCTGCACTAATGATAATCCGATGGCTGCTCCGGTTTGTGGAATTATGATTGACTTGATATTTCTGTATAAAAGATAATCTTTTTTTGTTTAATACAAGCTTCATATTTGACAAATGCTGAGAAAAAAAATTAGATGCTGTATAACTACACGCATCATGAACAAGGTTAGACTGAAGGACACGTTAAAACACAAAGAAGCAGAATAAATACTATTATTTTGATACACACTGGAAGTATAAGTGCATCAGCACACTATAGCAATGTAAACTACTGAAACTATCAACAACATTGCCTCCACCATATGTACCATGTACGTCGCAATCTCTTCTGGTGCATCTCCGTCAAGGTCAAATTTGAAAGTGACCATTTTATGGTTATGAGTTTCCAGCTGGCACTCCACCATCTTGTCCCCAGTGTTACACACCTGTAACACGAATTACAACATGTTTAAAAATGTTTGTTTTTACTTGAATCCAAAGGTGTGAGCATTGCGTTTACCCACATTCAACATGCTGAGCTTTGGTCTGCTGATCTTTTCCTGTCGAGAGCGAGTGCGCGTTGACCTGCGGTGATGTTTCCGGACTTTTGCTTCGCCTTTGCCGCCGTGCGTACCTTCATAACCGTCACTCATCTCCTTTCCTGATGTGGCATCTGAATTGACACTGTTTCAGCAAGGAAATCATTATTCTGAATACATTTGATGTTCAAGCGATAACATACTAAACAGAGCACTGTGTGTGTCCCTAATAAAAAGCAAACAACTGCCAAAATAACATTTAAGTAGATATGATTTGTGACAGATAATGACCAACAACAAAACACAAAGAAGCACAATCTTCAATAGAATTATTGTGTATTGGGAATAGAAAGAGGGTAATGATCTTTATATCCCATCTTGAATGCACGGCTTTAGGAGTTTAAAGCAGATACATTTGTGGTGTATAAACTAGTATTGCAAAAGCAATAAAACATATTTGGTTCTGAAGTCAGATGTACAAAGCTGTGCATGGTGTGAAGATGCATGCTGCTCCATTTGGAGCATTGTGGACCTTAAGGAGTTCATATATATTTAATTACACATGAGAGCTCTTCAAGATGTCACTCATGATAATGTTTATAAAATCACGTTCAATATATTCCTCCAAACAACATAGGTGAGATGAAACAAGCGAGTACCTGTCATAGCTTTGTCCTCCAGTATGCTTCTCTGCAAACTGGTCCTATAGATAAACACACACAAAACCCCAGAGGGAAATATCAAGGTCAGATACATGATTAATTTATTCTGAAGTTACTGTTTTGTTCTGCGAGATGTTCCTTATGATGTACTGTATAGTCTCCGTAGGCCGATTTCTTTGTTTAACAAAAGTGTACCGGGAAATTAAAGGGATTTGTAAGTTCATACCTCTGTGTTAGTCTCTGCTGGACCCTGAGCTGCAGCTCCTGAAGCAGAACTGAGTTTCTGCTGAGTCAAACTGGAGTTGGCAGACCCTGATGATGCTTTCTGAGAGTCAGAGGACTGCAGCACAGAATTTTGGCCTTGAATGTGACTCTGGGGCTGTTGGCAGGAGCCAATATTGTCCAGCTGGGCAGCTTTAGTCACTGTTCCCAGGTCTGTCCCGTTCTGTCCCAGTGCAGAGAAAACCGGAGGTTGTGCGAGTTGAACAGACTGAGTGCAGGGAACACGATCAGGGTGGCTGACCTGGGCTGGCTGAGGAACCTGGTATAGAAAATATAATCATAAATACAAAACCACTCGCCCGTTTAAAAGTGTCAATTAAGGTATAGAAAAACACCTTCAACACAAACACCTCAACTTGGGTTCACACCTTCGAGGTAAACATTTGTGCTCCACTACAACTGGCATAATTACCTGAATCAGAGGCTGAGTGTTGCCATTTGTGAGCGTGTGTGCGTTCAGAGACGGGACGGTGTGTGTGTGCATGGGGTGGGGAGTTAATGTGGCTATAAAAGCAGACTGTACATGACAAGCGTCATATCTAGCACTGTGCTGCAGAGCAGCGGTGGACTGATGCTGTGGCGACGTTGGCTCTAAGTGAGCCAGCACGGGTGTGGGGGAAGGTATAAGGGACACCGGGACGGGTGAGACTAAAGCGTTTTCAATGTTCAGAGGGGACAGCGGGGAGACGGAGGGGTTTGCGGGAGCAGCTTGTCCAGGAGAAAGGAACATGTGGTTAAAAGAGGAGGATATCGAAGGGTGAGGAGCAGTGCAGGCGTGAGGGTAGGAGGATTCACAGTCAGCCACAGCTGTCATCACATGGACTGTGGGATACTGTGAAGGAAACTGAAGGGAAACGAAAAAGGAAAGAAAGACAAAGGAAAATCAATAGTCCAGAGAGCAAAAAGAAAACACAGGAGGATGTGCTTCAAAACAAGTCTGTTTGTTTTGGTCTGTAAACATGAAGCAGGCTAGAAAAAGTATGTGCTGAGGCACACAAGAAATCGGATATAAGGGAAAAAAATAAGGAGCATTAGCTCATCAAGATACATTCAGAATAGAGGCGGCTAACAATACCTGGGACGGGTGTGATTGTGGGAGTGACGCTGAAATCTGTAGAGGTTGCATTTGTTGAGGGACAGTAGTTGAAGTCATTGAGTGTTGAGGAAGATGTGAATGAGTCGACACACTGGAGGCTGACGGGTTAAGACTCTGTTCATCTTGTCCAAGCTGTGAAATGCACTGACCAGCAGGGATATTCTGGAGAAACAAATTGTCAAAAAACAGAGGGGAAAAAAACAGAAGAATTCAGTGATGACTGGCACGCTACTTGGAAATCTGCATTTCCTACCAATCGCAATAGCTCACATTTTCCATCCTTTAACATATAAAATCACGAAATTTCAGCATAAACAAGTGCATTTCGTGACATTACATAGGAAACCTGGAATTACTGGGGAATTCAGGGGCTAAAACTATTCATTTGTATTTCCATAATCTCTCTGCTGGCTGATGTCTGAGGAAACCGTTGTTTATCAAGCTGTTTTTTTTTTTAAACTGTAGAATGCAGCAGTTTTCAATTCAAACTGTACCAAATCAAATCCAGGCACCAAACTATAAGCAGCTCTAGGCAGAAACCACCATACAAACAACCATAACTCCTTTAAGAATGTTCCATTGTATCGCATTGGTAGCGGCAAATCCGAGTAAGAAATAAAGCAATGGTGAGGTCAGAGGTAAGTGCTCTCTGTGAGCTACCGCACAAGAATGTAATTATAGCAACAGCATTGGATCTCACCTGTTGGGTCATATGTGCAGGCTGGCTCTGCTGAGAACAGGCTGGAGGATGAGTCACAACCTGGTTACTTCCTTCATAATTCTGAGAAGCAGCAGCCGCAGACTGTGCGAGCAGGTACTGGCTCTGACCTGAAGCCGTCTGTTGGAGGGCTGAATGTGTGTAACTCTGAGTGGCAGCATCGTGTAAAGCTGAGGCAGAGTAACCCTGAGGGTTTACTGCCACCTGCACAACTGAGCTTGGTGTTGGATGGGGATGGGACAGAGATGCATCCTGATTGTGTTGTGGCATTGCTGTCTGAAGAGAGCTATAAGTGGATTGTTGTGCCATTTGTTGATGAATGGTGTGGACACCTTCTTGACTATGCTGCAGCTGAGGCTGAATAAATGCCTGCCCGGTATTTTGTGAGTGTTGCATACTTGGTTGAGTATTTTGTGGTAAAGACTGTTGGTGCTCCTGCTGAATGGATATCTGCTGACCGTAAAGTGCTGGTGTGGAGGAGCTCTGGCCAGGCTGCTGACTGGGCAATTTAACTGTGGCGTGGACCTGCTGCGGCGCGCTGGGAGCTTGTGCAGGATGACACTGGATCGTGGCTACAGATGAGAGAGGGCAGCTTTGTGCTGGCTGCTGCATTGACAGGGCGGTTGCTGCAGTCTGTTGTTGTACCGATGCAGGATAACCCGATGCATTTAGAGACTGTTGTTGAGTTGCAGCCACAGAGTTCTGAGAGTTCTGGATGTGCAAAGGAAACGTCGAGGGGCTTGCCGATGCGGCCTGCTGTTGTTGGGCGCCTGGTGCCTGGTAGCTTTGCACATGATGTTGCAGCAGCGCTGATGTTCCAATGCTTGCTGCAGTTTGGGATTGCTGCAGATTTGGAAGTGTGTAGCCCGAAGCACCCGCTGACTGCTGGATGTTGACTGAACACATGCTGGCTGGAGTTGGTGAAGAAGCATTCAGCTGACCAGCATATGGAGCAGCAGGGTAGCTGTGTCCAGGCTGGAGGTAATGCGGCTGTGTGTGCATTGCTGTGCTGGAAGAGGGCAAGCCCTGGACAGACGGTTGATTCTGATGACCTGCAGAACTGGCCTGAGGACACAAAGAAGAAAATGAGTTTACTTTTTATGGGGAAAAACATTTAGGGCCAGGGTTACTATCCTGCAAAAGGTTACAGTTAGTGATAGCGGATGTAAATATAATGGGAGGATGAGGGATATAAATAAGTTAATGAAACATCTGTAACAACAATGAGCAGGCGATGACAGCTGCGGGTTAAAATTAGGACAAAAGGGAGAAATAGGAGAACCAGAGGATGGGAATTATGCCGCCACCCCTCTCCATTTATCAAAGGCCATTTTTCCCATGGCAAGCTGAGGAGATAGAGAGCTCTTGCATCGGGTCCGTTAAGCAGAAAGGGAAACGTTAAAGTCTAAGTCAGTTGTAGGAAGGATCGTTTGGGTTAATCAGCGGGGAAGAGGTTTAGCATTGTCCTCTGACAGCAGCAGGTTTAGGATTTTAAAGGAAACGGTCAGCTTTGGAGGCCCAGCAAAGTTCAGAAGAGTAGACAGGAAATTGATCCAGCTCCATGCAGAATATTGCGATGCCTCCTACAGGTTGGGAGAGATCTGCTAAGCGGGCACTTGCCCCAATACAGGGAACTAAAGCTTGTTTGCTACTGAGACCTACCACTCCCACAGCCCCGGTAACTTGTTTTCGTCCAGTACAGAATCTGCCCTCACACTCCTGGAGAGATTTTTGGTCCACAACCACACTGCCAGTCTGAAGACGACTCTTTAGGGTGCAGCTTCCATCACTGTGGGAAGGCTTGAAGGCAGCGGTGGGATGCTGCAGGGAGGTGTTGTGACAAGGGGCTGTTTTACGACTGATTATGTTAAACAGTGACTGCTGGAGTAGTGAAAAATTTGAATAATCACTTGGGAATTTTTGCTGGCCGTAACTGGATGCTCCACCAGATAATGACTGGCGTCTGGAGTCACATGAGCCATGCTGTGTTGGCACGCCAAGAGAAGGCCGGCGGTGACCCCTGTCTTGTGACCTCAACAGAACCAAAGCAAGGCAGGCCTGGCACACCGAGCCTCTTTGTGTTGCCAAATGGTGGTGATGATGAGAGGTAAGACTTAGAAGACTGCTGAGGTCAGAGTGTCGACGTGCACCGGACAGGGGCACGGTTAACTGTTCGCTGGCGGCCTCAGATGGCAGCTGGACGCTGGTATCACTGAGTCGACGGTGCTCGGGAGGCGAACTGACAGGGGAAACTTGCAGCACGGGCAGAGTTCTTGGAGAGGGAAATCCATCCTCAGCCTCCGAGTGCAGCTCAGTGGGACTGAGTTCTGACTGGTTCTCTGCCACTGTGAGGTTGGGACTGATTGATCGCTGAGACTGAATGAGGGCATGAAGTTGAGCGATTTGGTTTGCCCTTTGAGAGTCAAACACGGGGGCACTTCCCCTCCGGCCTGCTGCTCCCAATCGAGTCCTGAGCTCTGGGCTCAGCGCGGCCCCCCACACTTCACCCTTGCCACAGGAACGAGGTCGATCTGTCACAAAAGGGCTACAGCTCTTCCACTGATTAAAGAACAACCCAAAAGCAAAACACATGTTACTCACAATACACATAACATAACCCAGCAACTACATGATGAAATGAGAGAAAACAATGTTTGCATGGAATTTTTTTTTTGGGGGGGGGATATATATAGTGGTGGCAGACAGCAAAAAACATAAATCCATGTTTACTTATTTTGAAGTGTTCCTACAGCATATGTGTTTAATTCTTACATCATGTAAGGGATAACTGTTCTCAAGAGTATTTTATTAAATCAAAATGTATGTGGTCCACTTGGGTGTGGAAGCTGCTGATACAGACCTGCGGTGTTGCCATAGTAATAGGCTCCAGCAGGGACTGGTAGAGGACACTCTGCTGGCTGCTGTGGGAATCCGAGTACACGGTGGAGCCCATGCCACTATCAAGCGTGCTGTCTGCTGCAGAGACACACAAATCCTACACTCAGAAACACATGGGCACCATCGCTGACATTTTTTTTTTTTAATGAGCAGATGAGAAAACGAGCTCTTACATGTGACCGAAGTGGCACTGGTTGGTAGGTGACGCAGCCTGTTGTGCTGGTCTGCCTCCGTCTCTTCTGGCTCCAGCAGAAGGGGCTGACCTACATGTGGAGCGCCAGCAGACAAGCCCTGAGATGGTGTCATCTGGATCCTGTGCACTCCGTCACCCTGAGCTGCAGCAGACACTGTTCTCTCTCTCCTCCACTTGATCAGAGCCACACGGTCCCTGATCGACTTTCCCACAGTCTTTACATCACTCTCGTGGAAGAAGCCAGAGTCCACCTGACAGAAAAAAAAAAAAGAAAAGCATGACTTTCAGGATATTTTTAGCGAGGAGCATGTGAGAAGAGAAGATGCATTAAAAGGGGGGGGGGGGGGGGGTAGCGTGGCAAGGAGAAAGAGCAAGAAAAGAAGGAATAGAAATTCTATTTTAGGGCTGCAGAGCAATAGGAGACAATTGTCAGTGATTTGCTTCATTGTTCCCTACAGAACAGTCTCGACCATCACATCTGCAAATAGAGATGAAGGCAATGCATGCACTCGGTTTTACAACTCAGACCCACAAAAGTTTGGGATGAAGTACAAATGTAAAACAGGATTCAATGATGCCTATATTTTACTGTTAATAAAAAGAGGTTTATGAAGATTGTGAAACATCTGAAAAAAGAAATATAATCAATCTATTAAAAAGGAATCAGTGCTATGACCCTTATAGTATAGAAGATGCTGGATTGCTCAAAAGGTTAATTGTCAAAATGTCAGTAACATGACTGTGTATAAAAGAGCATTTTTGAAGTCTCTCAGAGAGAAAGACATACCACAACTTTAATAGTATCGACTGGCAATTCTGTCTAAAGTATCCATCAGTAATACCACCAGCCTAATTTTCAGTGATACCTTCATTTCCATGTCTGCTAGTGTTCAGAGTTTACAGCCTAAACTTAAGAATTAACTTCTACAGTGCTATCCATCCACTGTTGCATAAAACATTTCCGTATGTGCATTTCCCATTAATGCGGATTATATTCAGTCTTTACATACCGTCTACTGAAATAACCGTTAATGGTTTTATCACATCAAAACAGAATACAAACTGATCCACTAACATAAAATTATTGAGAAACGACAGCCCAGGTCAACGCTCAGATAAAAACTAACTCAAAATTTCAACTCTGGTCTTTCTGGCTTTTTCAGTTACTCTCCCTCAGTTCAACAATGTGAACAACTCAAAATCCTGATTTTAACATTTAAAGGTCTTCAAAGTTTATCACCCATTTACCTCACTAACCTATTACACCACAGTGTCTCTTCCACCCACTCTGATCTTTATCAGAAGAACCCTGAACCGTCATACCGTTTAACTTCAACAATATTACCTCAGCCTTTCCCCCACTCTGATCCAAAACACTGAAACCAAAAACCAAAAAGCTTGAAATAGCACATTTTATTTTCAGTCGTTTTAAAGTACTTTAATGTAAAAATAGCAAATTTTAAAATTCTGAAAAATCAGTGAGGAAGTACCACCTGAATTTTAATCATTTTCAGATATTGTTGCAGCAGTGATGACGATGAAAAGTTGAGCAAAGTAAGTGAGTTAATGCTTTGTAGGAAGCAATTTTAGTTAAACAAAAAAAAAAGACTTGGGCAGAGAAATAACAGCATGATGGCAGGAGCATCACTCAATGAGAGCATACTGCTGATCCATACATCTGCTCTTATTGGAAAGCAATTGTCCTCGACTATCTCAATCCATTTCTTCTTCACATCACGACTGAGGCCAAAACGGCACGGAGGAGTGAAGGAGAAGAGACGGAGATGAAAATGAGTGGGTGAAAGAGAGGGCCACTACAATAATGACCTTAATCAATGCAGCTAAAAAATGTTTAATAAAAGACGGGGAACCACGCAAGGTGAGCATCATTTGATCAATTGGCTTGCTATAAAGAAATAATTCCATACTTTATTAAATTGAGGGAACAGGCAATAAAACCTTCTTAATTATATGATATATGAATAACATAGCAATATTTGTGCACTCAGTTTGGTTTCCATGTTGCAGCAGCACATTAATATATTTATTATTAATGCTACAGAAACTTGCCACAAATCAATGCAATTTTTTTTTTTTTTAATTAGTACCACTTCAGTTTCAACCCCTTATCAGTTAAAAATATTTACATTCTCTACTATAAGTTGACTCCAGCCTTAATCCACACCCCTATTCAAGACATTTTCACTAAGGAGCTTTCTTATCTGATGAGCAAACTATGTAAACACAAGGAAAAAAATTAAATAGCAATCACCGGATTCTGGGAATAGCAAATTAAGATGCCAACAGCAATCTCCATTTAAGTATCTGCTCAGATCAAGAGATGAGTACTGTTGATAGTATGGACACACTAAGCTGCAAAGACACGCAAACGCATGATCGACTCAATGTGTAGCGCAACTTTAACTTGATTATTCAAACTATTCGCCACTCCTACAGGATGCCTTATAAAAACAACCTGAATCGGATTTATTTCCTCATAGTTTCATAAATAAATCCATTCCTCTGATTTCTGCATCTGTGAAGAATTCACTCACCATTTCTTGAGCCACGACCTCGGGGACTTCCTTCTCTAAGTCGAACGTGAACTCGATGGCTCCGCTCTCCTTGTACTTCCCTTTTAACTTCTTGTGGTCCTCCACCCAGAGTTTGAGGGCGATTGAGGCCTTTTTCCCGTCATCCTCCTCTGCGAGCTCTACCCTCACACCTGTGTCCTCGGCAAAGAATGCATGGTTCAACAGGTCCTTGATGGTGTATCTGCAGAGAGGAGACAGTCCAGCTCAAAGGTGCTCTCCAGAGTAATCTCATCTGTTCTGTCAAATCGCTTTAACATCCCAGGATTTCTTGGTTTTTTTGTGAACCACCTAAAAACAATTTTCTACATGTAACAAGAGGGGGGCACAATAGTGTAGTGGAGAGCACTACCCCAGAATAAAATATGCATTAGTACGTTTGTATCAGAATACAACTAAAAACAATTTAAGAAAAAATTTAAATAATAAAAAAGCTGAAGCAATAATGCAAAATGTGAATACTAGAAGTAGTCAAAGTCTAAATTATGGTGATTCAGCAGTCGCATTACTGAACAGGACTGGACACATGTATTGAACTGTGACAAAAGATATAGCTCGATAGTGAAAGGCTATTTTTGGCCTCATCTTTCACGTTAATTAAAAGTAACAGTCATGTGTGAACCTGAGCTTCTGATACACTCACTGCACCTAATCACACTTGGATATAAAAAAAACCCCACTGGAAACTAATTGGAACCATTTTTTTCTCCCCCTCCATACACAAACTCATTATGTAACAGAAGTGAAAGACACCCTGCAGATATGGAGGGAGACCGCAGTGCCGCCGGGAGCCCTACTGTCAGTGGCGAGCCAACAAAGCGGGTGTGGCAAGATAAGGCATGAAAGACGAGAGGGCACCTTGTGGGCCTTGTTGGCTGGACACTTGGGGACAATCACTCACCGTTCCTCTTTCTTTTGGCAGATACACTCCCCAATAATCTCCTTGATTTCAGGATCCATGACCTTGTTGTAACTGGCGGGCTTCACTCCCTGAGGAAAAGCAAATGTACACAAAATGTTGAGAGCAGGTCATCTAACGGATGCTGTGCTGATGAGAAATAATGACAAAAGAAAAACGGAAGGAAATGTGTGGGGATGTTTTAGCGAGACATTGTGGACACGACAGCAGCGGAGCTCAGGATCCAAAAACCCCAACCTGAATTATAAGCACTTTGCTTCCTAAAACCAAACCCTGGGGGGCCAGAGATTTTCTCATATTGAATGACCAAGAAACAGATTATCTTTATTGGTCTTTCATGAAACACTGCGCGTCTTGCCTCTGGTTTTGATTATCCTTCTTGTAACATTAAGCGAACTGCTAGGATTCTGGGAGTTATATTCAATGTCTGCCTAAGTTTTCATATATAAATCAGGAATTTTGTTTGCAGAAGTTTCCATCAGCTCAGGCAAGATAACTAACACAGAAACTTTGAAAATAAAACACTGTAACTCCTTGTCTAATGAACCAAAACTCATCAGGACTTTAACATTTTTACAGCGCTCAGTTGGCAAATGGTATCTTACCCTATTTCAGCTTGATAGTTTAAAGTTAGGCTCATTCACTGTAAACACTTACAGTATGTCATGTTCTGATGTGAACTGATTATTTTGAGATTGCTCCTCGTTTTCTTTTTTTTGCTGAATCTGTGTTTTGTCATCTGCTATATTTGTTGATTCGGTCTAATGTCTGAGGAATCCACATGGGCCGGGCACAATGAAGCTAAAATTATTTCAGTGCGATGTCCATATTTATATTTTCTTTTCTGAAATTTGTAA
Source organism: Blennius ocellaris (assembly GCF_963422515.1). NCBI lineage: Eukaryota > Metazoa > Chordata > Actinopteri > Blenniiformes > Blenniidae > Blennius > Blennius ocellaris. Next base: position 22,828,265 of record NC_137654.1, read on the forward strand.
TTTTTCTAATATGTATATGTCTTGTTTTAATTACCTGTTAAGCACTTTGTAACATTGTTGCAATAAAAGCAAAACACAATTGTGGACAAAACACTGCATGGTGTGTGTGTGTGTGTGTGTGTGTGTGTGTGTGTCTGAATTGACAAATATGGCAGAAGACACTGGGTACTTTAAATCTGCAGAGGTAATCAGAAATGTCAATACAAATCTAATTGAGCATTTCCTGCATCTGAAATATGTAAAGTGTAAGCATCCATTAAATTGACATTTTTATCAGTTCTGCAGCTGAAAGCTGGATCTGTTCAGGATTGCCACAGTATAACACAGTCAGTGTTTCTCTGTGACCAATGTCCTATTAATATCCTGCAGTGGTCCCAGCAGGGCTGTGGCATATCGGTACAGAAATTATGCAGAAAACATTATCCAGAGACAGCAGCACTGATGCCGCCCAACCATTCAGATGGACAAAATGTGAACGAGTCATCATTTAACCCAGCCAAGTCTTAAGAGTGGAAAATCAATACTCCTTTACAGATCCAGGGGCATGTCATAATCTCAGACACCCTCCGAACCGATAAAGGTTTGCACTGCTTTGCCGGTAGAGGTACACACATCAAATTGAATACAACAATCTTTAGCCTTCATTTAAAAACGCCAACGATGTGGACTCCTTTTTGTAAATCTATCTAAAGGCAGTTTCATACTTGCGCCTTATTTGTGTGAAAGCTCTTCCACACTGCTGCGGACCACACAAGTGAAACCTGGTGCTGCTCATGTCCAGTGTGAAACACAGGAAATTAACTTTGTAACCACTGCAGCATGTTGCAGTCTCTTGCTGTATGCTAACGTTTTGATAATAGTGCATACTTCTGTATACATGGTAGCATTCTGGGTGGCTCAAGGCCTCTCCTGCTGCTACTGGACTGTGTCTTGTGAAAAAGCAATTACGATGGAATACGAAAATAAACACAAAAACACCAGGACAGCACAAGTTTGTTGTTGCTCCATTGTTCTAAATCTCAGGACTGTACAGGATTAATGTCTGCTTTCAGTCCTGGCAAAGCAATTAGCCAGGATCTCTTTTTCCTTATGCTTTTAAATTTCAAAGATCAATTTCATCTATATTAGCCAAACTAAATCCCGGATGCCTGCACACACATTAAGTTTCATATAATCTTTAAACACCCCTCTTAACCCTTCAGAAGGTCCTCATTGCAATATTAACAAAAAGAACATTTGAACAGTCAGTTCCCCCCCCCCCCCCAAGACATAATTTAATGTAAAGATGCAATAAAAATGTGTTGTAAAGTGTAAAATTGACCAAAATGACGCATTTCAATATCTTAGGGTTGAGCAGTACGCGTTCATTTTAAAGACCATACTATTACTGAGTTTAACAAGCAAATGTCTTTCTAAACATTTTAAACCCCCACTACGCTTTATATGCAATATCACAAAAACAAGCGCATATTTTACAACTGGAGAACTCACACTTGTGACTTTGCGGTAAATCTGAGCAGCATTTTGGCACTCAGAGTAGGGATATTCCGAGGTGGCCATCTCCAGCATACACATGCCAAAGGCATAGACGTCCACGGCCTCATCGTAGTGCTCTTCATACATTTCTGGAGCCATGAACTCGGGAGTTCCTGCAGAGAGAACGTGGCAAAGGGAAGAGTAAAACTCCACTACTCGTTTGACTGCAAGAATCAGAAACTGTGACACGCCAAATGCTCACGCCTCCTACCTATGACACTCTTGGCAAAAGAAGCGGCTTTGAGTGTTGCCAGTCCTAAATCACCGATCTTCACTGACCCTGTAGGCCCAGTAATAAAGATGTTATCACATTTAAGGTCCCTGTGAATGATGGGAGGTGTCCTGGTGTGGAGAAAGTGGAGTCCTTTCAAGATCTGTCTGCACCAGCTTCTCAGTACCTTGGGCTTCATCACTTTGAAGCGTTTTAAATAGCTGTGGGGGGGAAAGAAAAGGACATTTAAAAAAAATAAATAAAAAAAACAGTAACAACATGCAACCCTCATTTACAAAATTGTCATAGGTGTCATCAAAACTCACGTTTTTAGCGTCCCTGACGTCATCAGTTCGGTTACCAAAACGATGCATTTCTTTCCTTTCAGAGGAGACTCCCAGAAATCATAGAAACGGACGATGTTGGGATGTTGGAGACCCTTCAGCATCTCTGCCTCCTCTTTAAAGCGCTGACGTTCCACTTTGGATAGCTTACGATCCTGGAAGAAACACGCAGATCCAAGAGAAATGGTGAACATCAAGCACTTGATACTGATAGTCGTGACATTTCCGGATCCCAGCAAACAAAACATCAATTCAGATTTAAATTCATGCATCCAGCATCCTGTATGAAGAGACCAAGCATGAATAAGAGTCGTGCCAGCCATGAATTAGGTGGGTGTGTAGCTGCATTCCAACCTTGACATATCAGTGAGTGTGTGTGTGTGTGTGTGTGTGTGTGTGTGTGTGTGTGTGTGTGTGTGCTTGGATCAGCCGTTCGCATTATACTTTATTTTAAAAATGAATCTAGAATTCAATTAGATGTACAACTTCAGAGTGAGTGTAGTTAATAGAGTGACTTACACTCTTGATATGTGTGGTAGTTGGCAGCTTTGCTTTACTACAATCATAAAATACTGAGCAGAAGTTTGGACACATAGACCAAAAGTGGAATAGATCCCTTTCACAAATTCATACCCCGTGTATGTATAAATGATTAAGATGATTCAGATTCAAAAGTAATATAGAAAAAAGGAGCGACAACCAATTAACAGAAATCTATTTGGTTCGGAATATCAAAGAAGTCTATATTTTAGGCAGAGATTGGGTCAGCTGTTCTCTGGATTAAACAAAAAAATAAATAAAACGTACGTATTTCTTCCAAACGTCTAAAAATTTGTGATAAGTCTGAACTGTTATTTATAGTCCACTGTCACAACCGGACAGGAAAAACAAAGAAGCAAACAAAAATGTTTAAAATAATTAGAAAAAAAAATTATATTTAAATTAAATCTGCCAACTGATTCATCAACTTGTTACAGCCTAATTTTTCCATTGGCATCATATTTTAGGGAGACAATGACAGATAACCTCGCCCTGCCATCCAGACTGAGGGGCGACAAAACCACAGCAACTCTGGGGAGAACAAGCCCAGGCGTTAACGTGGACACACCCACACCACGATGCAGCTAAAGGTTACACATCGATCTCTTCTATCCTTCTATCCTGCTTGCTCACGGTCTCACCCGCTACCTTTTGCTCCTTTCACCCCCTCCCCCCGCCCCCTCCCATCATCTGCAATCCATCTCCCTCTCTGCACCCTATCACCGACCACTCCCTTGTTCAACATCCTCACACAGACACGCACCCAGAAACATCCAGGCTAACCCCTCCTCCCCTTGATCCCCCCCCCCACCCCTCCATGAGAGTTGGCCCCTCCTGTTGTGGCACCTTGTGTGAGGTAGTGCTTTCTTTCCTACAATTCTCCGCTTTTCTTCTTTAAAACCGCCACATCAATGACTTGCATAACGCATCCAAGCGCTCGGTGACTCGAGGCAAGACCCCACCCCTCACAGAAACACAGACGGACGACACTGTCAGAGGAATGCAATGAACGCCGCCTAGCCGGATCTAATCTATTCAATTATTCAACTGCAGTCGACTCCCTCTGCGATGAAACGGGCAATGCCGAATCAAGGTGGATTGCCTAAAAATTTACGGCAAACCACGATGTGCTGTGATGCAATGCCTCCAGCGGTGATGCGGTGATAAAAGAAAGGCAACCGTGAGAATGTGGCACATCAGGTTTTCAGTGCAAGTGTGTGTGGGGGGTGGGGATTTTTCACTGCACTCTTCTAAGTCCCATGAATAATTCAGTTCTGCAGAGAACTCTTTCTACTGAAGCAAGCTGAGCAAGCCAAGGCTGGGGCAGCCGAAGTTGGGCTGGGTTATCCCCATGTGCTCTTTTGTTGCACAGGAGCAGCACGTGGTCCAAGTTCACCTAAAACACGAGTCAGAAAGTGCAACAGTGAGGAGTGAAACAGACAGCCAAGGGCGTTCTTTTCATCCAATGAGTACTGCAGCATTTTCCTCCCTTTGGGCAATGCGCTCCTCATCTTCCCACATCGCTACTCTCTTTCTAGCTCCCCCTCATCTTTCAGGAATTGTGCTGCTTTCCAAAATAGGAGCCTCCCTCAAGCCTCAATCCCCCTACACCTTTCCCTTTAAGTAGACAATGAGGCTTCTGCATAATTCAGGATGCTGAAAGGTGTTGTTCACAGTATATACAGATAACAGCATATACATCCCAGACAGTAGAAGGCCATCACGCCATTAAATTCACACCAGATGGAGCATAAGACACACTTCTCAAGAGATGAAACTTAGGTTTGTTTATAGTTACTGTGCGGTATGACACCTCTTCACAAGTATGACTCATTAAATTGTATTTAGACTCCAAACAGAGCAAACAAACTTCTCAGTGTCTGTCATTTGCATGCAATCTTATCAAGTGTATGCTAAAGAAAAGGCTCAGCTGGCCTCAGCGATGCGTGCAGCCACCCAGGCGAGATTAACCACACACGGAACACTACATCAGGCAGCAAGGACAGAGAAATAGATTGTGACATCAGAAGGAAGCAATCTTTATAGCCATGCTTCGCATTGCTGCCACCGACTACATCTGTGTGTTCAACTCTATTATGTCCGTAGCTCTGGTACTTCATACAGCAGCTGCGACAAATCAGAATGAGACACCAACCAGCGGGGCCCCTGGGTACTGACGAGACCAGGTAATAGATTAAAATGTCTGCCCTGGGAACTCCGTGGTCAAATGTACCATGAAATTGTGAAACTATGTGTTGAAATCAGGGTCATGGCATAATGTCACATGTTGAATTCACAGCACACTGTCCGTTTAACAACAAAGAGCCTTCATTGTGAGGAGATCGCCCCTTCACCTGAGGATCTGGGGGCAAGTATGTTAAAGCTTTAAGTGTTGCAGTTCTTAGTTAGTGGAGCTTACTGACTTTATATAAAAGGCTTTAGCTGGTTTCTTGGTGGCTACTGAAATAGTCAGGAGTGCTTAATATAACTCTTCCAGTGAAGCACTGCTTGAAAATAGCCTTAGATTGAGTAAACATGGCACTGAGATCTTCTATGCTACACAACGTACAGCGTCGACGCTCTCACTGTTTGCTATTCAGTGCCAGCAAAGATGGTATTATTCCATAGTTAATCTGTAAATCTACACAATAAAGCTTAATTCAAAAGTATATATATATATATATATATATATATATATATCCAAAGTACATCTCAGACAAGCATTTAGAGACATGAGGTTTTCATTGAAGACTAATGTGGCCTGACAAGAGAAAAAAGGATGCACAATACATTCACCATTTCTCATCCAGCTTGGTAATTGGTCTGTCAAACACGTGCAGAGAGCATATAAAACACATGTAACTCAACAAACTCGCAATAAGCACACTTCGTGTGAAATTAGTTCTGGAAGAGCCTGGTGTTCCAACATCCACCAGCACTTGGCCGGCAGTACAGAGCTCTGCAAGCATTCACCATGAAATTGGAATTTCTGCCACAAACAAACATGAAAAGCAAAAACAACCTTTCATCTTCTGACAACGCGGCACACATTAACACTGTGTACAAACGAGGCCTGTGCCAAATCAAATTGAATCTAGATATTTGAAGATACAGATATTCATTAACTGCCCGTATGCGACTCGCATTGAGTGAAACTATCACAAAGTATCTAGTTTTCGAATCCCTGCCGACTTATTCAAGCCAATGGGTGTATGACCAGCAGGTCCATCGGCCATACAAGATGGTTTTATTATGTCTGCTATGTAATAACCTGAAACAATAAATCCATAATACCTTCACCAGGAGGGGTGAGGAAATTGTTTAAATTGTTGAGATTTTCTGGCAATGACAACCTGTCATGAAAGAAGAGATGGGAGGCCCGACTCCTGCTTGATCATTTCTGTAGAAGTAGAGGAGCTGAAATGTAGCTTAATCACTACCTAAATTCCCTGGGCATTTTTTCCCCAAAGTAATTAAAGTTATCCTTAAAAAAAAAAAACTGTCTAAAGCCTGTAAGTGGAATCACACTGTTCTCAGTGTACTGTGGTGCTGCTTAGGTAGGCTACATCTCTGAAGGATCTATGGTAAAGATACTGTTGTACATGTTCCACAAGCCGACTAATATATACAGAAATACCAGCAAAGTGATTTGCATACGATCATTTTGTCAAAAAGTTGAAATACCACAGGAACAGACACTGAAATCTGAAGTTCTTCTTGCTCATATAGAGAAATAAAAAAAGTATTACCCCCATGAAATCTTGAAAAAAGTTGTGTATATCACATACAGATTTTAGAGAAAGACTCCACTGGATCAAAAAATAAATAAATGGCCAAGCATCTGACTGAAGTAAAGCTAAGTGGAAACATCACACCACACAGTGCAAGTCAAGGTTCCTCACTCACATCAGTCTTGAACACACAAAGTCTAGTAATTACTTAAAATTCAAATAGGCCAGTGAACTTGTGGCATCCATTTACAAGAGACTAAACGCATTAAGAGACTAGCTAGTTTCAGCTCTTTAGTACCATTTATGTCAGCCAAATTACACGCCACGTCTCGTTGGTCTTTATCCACATCTTTGTGTTCCTTATTAACATTTTCAGATTTTCTTCATTAACTCAGCCTCATCCTGATCCTTCCTTAACAAAAAGCAGATTAGTAACAGCAGTTGGACTCAATAACAATTGTGTGACAGGGATTTGGATTTAAAAACCTCGACAACAAGTTTTACGAGAAAAGCGAGACAACTGAAGCAAGCAAACTGTGTCACAACACATGAGTAAGAAGATTTAGAAAGGAAATATTCAACCTCAGGATGTACAGTAGCCACTGAAATATAAATAGACCCCCCCCACACACACACAGAAAAATCAAGAAGCAAACAGGCCACAGTAGAGCTTTTTAACACCGCAATGAAAAGCTCAAATTCAGTCTCACTCACAATGAGAATGTGATGCTTTATTGATCGATGCGGGCCTTATTCTCTACATTGCAGGTCAGACTGTTACGGAACACCACCCATATGGCTGTCTTATTCAGTGTATTTAGACATTCTAACAATGGCGGATGTTGGGAATCGGGTCCCAGGCTGAAAGAGGCATGGTAATTTGTTCGGATGCCCTCTGCAACCCATTATTAGTGACAGATGACTATTGCAGTGCTTCCGCTGCTGCAACAAAACCTGGTGCAACGCCAGCCATGAACCAGCAGACTGCCCGCAGCTGAATTGTGTCCCATCCGTCATGTCTGCAGGGTGCTTTGGCCAGCAGCTGTGCCAGTCACTATTCTCTAGATCCAAGTGTTATAGCAGCGCTATAAAGCCAAGGCACACCCATGCTGTGTAAAATGGCACACGGGCACTTGGCGGGGTGGAAATGTAGAATATTTTAAACAAGAAAGGGTTTGGGGAGATGCCTTAAAGGCAGAGAGCGAGCTCAGCGGAAGAAAGAGCCAAAAGACAGGAACACCTAAGATGAGAAGCCACTTCGACACTGTGACGGTAAAACAATAATCAGACTGTGACCAAATGACTACTTTCATGTTTGAGTGCGAGAGAAGTGAGCCAAAAAATGATGGGGAAGAGACAAGCAGACATGATGAGGAAGTTTATGACAGGCCCACACAGTACAGGGAAACGTGAACAATTCTGTCATGGCTGCATGAACCAATGCAAAAGGCGTAAAAGCGTATTGCAGTGAAGGTATTCATGCTTGTTGGATGGGTTTCTAAGTGCATGAAAATGTCTAGCCAACTGTGATTGAGCCCATGCGAATTGGAGCCCAAAACCTATAAACCGCTTTTCTGTCTTGGTATAAATGTTGGCTGACAAGCAAGGAATTCTTTACACAAAAGCAAAAAAGCAAGTTTTGATGACTCACATCTTTTGTCAAAATCCAACACCACTCAGGCAGCAGCCATGACAATTGTTGACGTGTTACATCAAGCTTACAGGCTGACTCGATTTTTGATGACGCTCAAATCAAAGCCAAGTATGAATGCCAAACGGTTTCTTTCTTACATGGACCACACAGACATTTTCCTAAAAAGGAACCCGATGCATTTCAACAAATAATGCATAAGACTTTGAAATTAGCTGTTGAAGTTCAATGCGAGATACAAGATCATTTCACATTTCTGAATTAGACATTGCTTCAAAATAAAATGTAAAGTAGTCGATAATCGACTCCCTCTCTCAAGGCAAATCCAATTGCACACAACTGACAAGGCATCACGTTAATTAATTCATTAATCAATAGTTTTGATCTACCAAGTTAAATTTGACACGAGCCCCCTTTAAAACATTTTATACTGCATAATAGTTCATTATGTTTCAACAGCATTTTTCTTTAGCATTTTAATCGGGTTCTTATTGAGGGCAAAAAGCAACATCTCACTTCATGTCCAGCAGAACTTGACACACAACAGCTGGTAGTGACATCTTCAACACACACTCCTGCCCAGTAGCAACAGAGACACTCAGAGCTGCAGTAAAAACAATTTCGAGCAGCTAAATTAGCAGCTATGGCAGCCTTGGTGGGGATTTCACCCATCTGGACTGAACTTGAGACGAATATTCTCAAGTGTGCTTGTTGCTCGTTGAATACATGAAGCTGAATAAAGCCAGTGTGGACTGGTGAGGGCCAGTGAGAGTGTGTGGGAAGTCCCACACATGTGCCTGTTGATGATGATGATGATGATGATGATGGTGGTTGGGGCAGAGATAAAACTGAAAAAGTGAGAGTGGTGTGCTGGGTAGAGATGTCCTGAGTCGAACTGGCCAGCTTGGCACAGAACTCGCTCTTGAATACTTTATCAGCTGCTGCAGTGTGGGAGAGAGGCAGCCTTGATTCAGCAAAAAATACTGGGACCCAGACTAAACACCACACAGGCTAAACAGAAGCAAACCTGTTTCCTGCGTGGAATGTTTAAAAGCATCCCTCTCACTTAATTCCTACGCTCACTTTTTCAAAATTGATCCACGTCATCAAAGGCACTACATGTGTCACGTGTCCATGTAACTACTAACATTTGGTAAAAAAGAGACGACACTGGAGCTGAAAGAAACTTGAAACTGCTCGAGTAAGGCAATGAAACTAAGTAGTCAGTGAGGTGAACAATATTTCATAAATAAATGATAAAAAAAAACATTTGACTATTGGTGTAGGAGCACTGGACTGTCTTTAGAGTGTAGGCAATGCTGTGACGAGACTTAACTGGCACCAAAAGAAGATTTCATATTACGCCAGTCTTGACTTTGGTTGCCCTTAAATTTCTGAATTAATTGTATAACTTTAGTCTCAACTCTTAGGGCACCGACATGGTCAACTCCCCCCCCCAAAAAAACTGACACCCTAAAACCATATACTTAATGTGCTCTGAGGTCAACGGGGTCGTGTTCACACAAGTAATATCGCCAAATATAATATTGTGATATACAAAATATACTTTAATAAGTAACTTTAAATAACTTCACGTTATGAAGGAGTATTGTTTGAGCTCTTCATTTTTCCAGGTAATGCAATTTCAACAGAACGCCACATCGTTTGCTGCAGGTTGTCCAGAGTTGCCACATATTTTCTAGAATAAACACATTTCCACATTGTGGAACATTTGTAACATCACATTGTGCTACCTGATATCGCACAGACAATCTCTCACCTGTAACCAATAGCCACAAAAGGCTTCGACAGTTTCCTAAGGCTTTAGACAAACATTGGGGGAAAGATATGAACTCTGTGGAATGATAAGGTGGAAGTCCTCTCTTGAGCAATGAGACCTTTTCTTTCACCAAGTCTGAACAGCGACAAATATCAAAACATAAAACTTGCGTTTTGTACAGACTTGTAGTGGACAGTTTCAGGGGCAGATGCATTGATTTTAGAGCTCCTATAATAAAAGATGAAGATATTTAGCTATTTTCTGTGTCTAGGGTGTAAAGTTAAATAACCCCAATAAGAGAGGAATGGAACATTTGGAACCGTTTTTTGAAACAGTATTCTTAATATTGTAAATGACTTTTCCTTTAACTTCACGAGCAATTTGTCAATTTCCACAGTTCCTTCAAAATATCATCCAAAATCAAAAAGCCTTGAACTGCCTTATATTCTTTAAAAATATCTTTGATACGAACACTCCTAACAAAAGGCATTGAGATCGTTATGGGTTATCTGGTCTATGAAGTGCTCGCATCATTAGCTCACGTGTTTGAGCCATAATAATTCTGGAAAAAAAAAAAAATCCTTAAAGAAAAAACATTTCAATAAATATATCCCAAGCTCAAGATGTGAAATATTCATACAACGCAGTGATAATGCGGTTAGTTTTACCCATATTATTAGTAAAGCAATATGAACAAAAACGGTTTAAGATACTTTAACAGGCTTTGTACTATGAAAGATCCGTCATAATAATCAGCAAACGTCTACAGTAATGGCAAATTACAATGCAAACGCCACATTAAGGACATATGTATTTAAGCATGATTACATAAACTTCTTAGTGATGCAGAGGTCAACCAAAGTGTTTATTAAAAGTAACCCTTGTCTTCATACCACAGAGCCTAAGCGGGGGGCCTAAACAGGATGTAAAGGTGCTCCAGGTTTATTCATACAAATAACCTTCTTAAATTCCAAAAGGGATTACTGGTCCTAATGAGCTGTTGTGACACTTTGTATTGTTGGGGGGGAGGGAAGGAGGAGGTCGAAGGTCAAATTAGTAAAGCTTCTAATGTAAAGTGAACCTTCACAGCAACAGTGCATTCAGCCAGCATGCAAGCCGACGTACTGGGACAGCAAGGACAATTCTCTATTCTGGCCACAACATATAAACTGTTACAGTGCAGCACTGGCGAAGTGTGTCAGCTTCAATAAGCGTCTGACCGCTGTGGTATTCAAGTCAAAACAAGGCAGCTCACAATAGGTCAGGTATCCACTCCGGGTACTTCTGTGGCAACCCAATCTGCTCGTCAATCAAGTAAATACACGCCAACCGAAAACTAATCTGCTACAATCTGAATATCGCTCATCTTTGGAGAGTTTGGGCTCTCGCACACAAATCACTTCCGGCATCAAGAGAAAGAGCAGGCATTCCTTTCTAAAATGTTGTCGTCCAAACAAAAAGAACACAGATGGACCATGAAACGCTTATGTGAAAACGCTACTGCCAATTAATGTGGCAAGCAGGATCTAGACATGAATAAATGCAATGACAAAGACACAGTATGAACACACACATCCACTCTAAAAGGACTCCCCATGGAATCATTAGTGGTACAATACTCGGGACTGAAACATCTCGTCCTTTCATTTAATCTAAAGGAGATGAAAACACAGAAGTGGAACTATCATAAAAGAAATTACTGAGCATAATGTTGGTCAGATATGAGCTTCAGAAGTTGTCCTTTAAGTGGCTCTGAAATCCATTGCAACGTTAAGTCTTTATTCGCTTCTCTTTAAATATGAGCTTTTTCTGCATAACCAATTCAACTTATGGAAGCGTTTGAATCCTGTGGATAGTCATCAAACTCTCATTACAGCCTCAGTAACCAAAAACTCTACTTGCAGCCTCTTAAACTGCAGTAAATGAGGTGGAGAGCTTTTCCCCACTTGAAAACACTCTGGATTCCCAAGTCACTTCCACTCAAAGTGCTGTGTGTGCAGACGTGTTCTCAATGACCCTTCCAAAACATGAAAATACAAGACAGTTAAGTATATATTAGCTTCAGATGAAAGGGAAGCAGATTTTGGAGCATTTACCCATGGCATTCTTCCCTTTTAGACAGAGTGGGTCAAGAGGAGAAAGACGGGACTAAATAGATGCCAAGAAATATTTTCTGTGCAGGCTGTTTTAACGGTGAAGAAATCACGTAAAACTTTGAGTTGGAATACTTCACTTTTTTTTTTTTTTACCACCGACAAAGAGAGACCATTTCCACTTATGCGTATACAGTAAACAGCTTGTCATTCAAAGGAGTTTTTCTCTTCCGTCTTTTCAAACTACTTCATTTATCTCTTGTGACCGTGTATCAATTAATGTTGGCCACTATCTGCCTCCTATGTGTCAGATCTAGATTTTAATCGCCTTGCCTGCTCCACCATGCTTGGTGGAGCTACTGTGACTTCAAGAGGATTGCCTCTCTCCCCTCAGGCTCTTCAATTGGCCAAACGACACAGGAACTCGGTTGGTTGCTGATAAGCCACAGCCATCCAGTCTTGCTGCCCTGGGTCTCTCACTGCCAAATGGGCCATAACCAATGACCCACTCGGGTGTCTCAAGCCTTGTTTTCCCTTTTCCCAACTGAGCGGTTGAGGAGTTGTTTGTTAGGCCAACACATGTTAACCTAAAGAGACCGCGATTAGACGTGCTAAAAAGCACATTATCATCCTATAACATGATTCCATCTAATCTGTTACAGCAAAAGCCAGTGGAGGAATCAAGACTCGGTCCTCGTGACGCATGAGGTTATCTAGTGGGCTTGTTTGGCTGGAGGAAGACAAACTCTTCAGCAAAGACACACAGGCTGATATCACTGCTGTGGCATCACTGCGAGCTCTACATTCACAATTTGCGAGCCAGATTAAATCTACAGAACAACAAGCTCGCTGCCAAATACCACAGGGAAGTCTGCGGAAAGTCAGAAGTAAACCGTGTCTGCGAGTGAGCACACAAGCATTCTACACAGAGATAGAAATCTCCACACAGAACCGCAGAAACCAAAAAGTTTATGAAGTTAAAATGAAACATAACCCAGTGACTAGAGAGGGAACGAGACGGGGCAAACAGAAGCGCAAGTATCCCTTCTTCTCAACAATGAAAAAGTCACAACAGGCATCCTTCTCTCAGATTAACATCCGTGGCTAAGACGGGGCCATCTGTGTTATGCCAACCGCCTGGCACAGAAACGGAGATGTGGGGGAGATGAACATGGAAGGAAGGGGGCAGGGGGGGGGGGGGGGGGGGGGGGAGAGAATATGAGGCAGGAGGTAAGAGAGGCAGGAAAAAAAAATAAACACGAGACCAGATTAAAATTTCTAGGCAGGAGCCATGTGACCATGGGAAGGAAGAAAGACGGTGGAAAATCACAGAGTCGTATCTCATGTTTCTTCATCTCTCACAGAAAGCTCGTCCGTCCCGTGCGTTCTAAAGACAGGTAGCTTGGCAAGGCGAAGCCGACATCACATTCCTGCTCCGAGAAGAAGTTAAAATGCATGACAAAGGGGGTGAAATCTCAACTATTCTCGGCGCAAACTCAAGACTTGTTGATACCTGTGCTTGTTGTTCACTTGAAAATGCCTTGCTATGATTGTCCCTGCTTGGAATTAAAAAAAAAAAAAAAAAAAAAAAAAGCACCTCGACATCAGAGCTGCACGCTGTTGTCCACGATTACTTTGACTGCTTAGATTTCTGACGTGTTCATTTAAGCAATGAAGCGCCTTTTAATGCTCATTAAACAATTTTGCCCCTTTGGAATCAACGCGGCACAGCACAGTCCATCTGAACAGTTCACCCTCTATGTAGCTCGGTGGTGTGCTACTTGACCACAGGTAGTTCAGGAAAAGGAAAAAGACAAGACACAAGTACTAAACTGCTGGCATTTGACAGAGAAACTGTATGTATCGGAAGATGGAAGGAGAACAATCTAATACAATTTAGTGCAACTCTACGATCGCAGACTGAAGTCTCTAGGGTGACAGCTGGCCCATGAAGGAATCACCCAGCATGATACGGAGGTCTCATCAAGTGTAGCTTTATGCCCTATGGTCATTTTTAAACAATACTGGCAATGAGGTTATTGTTGATGAATAACATTAGGACCAAAATTTGGATAACCATTAACTTTTTCTTTAAAAAGGCAAAAACGTCAATCCAAAATTTCATTTTTTGGAGTATTTTAGAAATTGAAGTGAATACATAATTTCTCTTCATGACTTGTATGACAACCGTGCAAAAGCTGATAAAGCAAGTTCTACTCCAAAGGTTGTCAAGCGATTGACCAATTATTTAGCAAGTGGGCAAACTTAACTGCACACTACAAACTGAAGAGCATTTTCACCCTAATCAAGGTTCAAGTTTTGCTTTTTTGTCTGATGTACCACAGCTGTTGCATTTTATCATCTAAAAATGTGAGTTGAAATTTGAAATGCAGTTCATCACAATGAAAATAGTGAATCAAATCACTGCCACCTTGTAACCATAGTAACAGCCAATGTCCTCTGGATAGTGTTTTTGTAATCCAATGATTCGGGGTAAAAGATTAAGACTGCAATACTATACAAAACAGACAAACAATAATAGCATTATGATTAACATCCAGTGATTGTCAGCGCGAAGGAGTTTGTATGTGTCATCAGGGCAAAATAAAATAGTTGCAAATGCTTCCTGATACAGTTGCGATTATCCGCTGAGCTCAACTGTAGCCCGGTGTTGTCAAATTGAGGGAGTGATGGGCTCACTCACTGTCATCAGTCTGCATGACATCACTTAAATGAAGCCACAGAGTCTCCGGCCGACTGCATCTTTATTCATTACTCATCAATGGCATGTTATTTTTAAAAGTCCTTTCGAGAGTGTGTCACATTCTCGTGAGGCCACAGCCCTGAGAAAACAGGTTCGGTTATATTCCAAACGCCTAAAGCAGCTCGTATCACTTCAACTTAAGTTCACTGACGCAGCGCGTTTTCAGCTCCATAGGCAAAGTGTTCATCGAGGTCACCGACCGCCACGCTGTTCCCAGCGGGCTACAACTCACTTTAGTCGCTTCCTGTCTGCCTACCTCCTGTTGCACGGAGGGTGGGATGCAGAGAGGAGCTGCACTTCATAACATGCAGACATGCTGCTGCGGGAGAGTGCACGCAAGTGTCCCCATGCCCCGTCTACTTCAGTAACATCAAAAGACCCATCAATTGGAAGGCTTCTTGGGAAAATGTATAAGTTGATGATTGCACAAACTATTTTTAACTGGATGCTGAAAAAGCAATCGCCGCACAGGTGTCTTCTCTTTGAGGGGGCCAGTCATGCTTCCTATAGTCCCTCTTAAGCCTCCTGGGAGAGAGAGAGAGAATGAGAGGGAGAGAAAGATAATCCCCGCTCGAGTCTCCAAAGGACAGAAATAATTAGTTAATACCTTTACAGTCTAAGCTTGTGATTTTCTTATGTTAGTGTGATGCAAAATAGAATCTCCTTGTGCATTTGCAAAACTGCTGATCACTGCACCTCAGCAGATCGAGCATGTCAATCATTTTACCTGCGCGAGCCATTTAAAATTTAGTGGGCAACCCATTTACAACTTAGTGAAGCTGTGATTGACAGCTCCCGAAAGACATCTCCATTATACCATCATGATGTCTGAGAACAGAGAGGAGTACAAGTCGAGGGCGTCCTGAGGGAGTGAGGCATTCCCCCGCCAACAGTAATCACTGATGGACGCATTATATTTGCTGTCGTGGAACCAAAGCAAAAATAAGGGCTTTAAGATGTGCAGTAAATAGACTGCTTTTCAAAAAAAAAAAATGTTAAAAATTCAAAGCTGCTTTTTAAAAATAACCAAAATAAATCATAAGTTCATTACTGTACCTGTAGCTCGCACCAGGCCACCTCCACCCATGTCTCAGTATCCAGGCCTTTGTACACCGTCTTGAAGGATCCTCTCCCCAGCTCGATGTCAAATTTGAGGAACCTTCCTCCGGGTGACGTGGAGACGGCCTTCATCTCCGCTTCCTCTTCGTTCTCCTCACTGGCAGCCTTTATGGCGGCTCTGCCACCATCGCAGCATGCAACGTTCAGCACATCCCCACCCTTCTCCTTCTCCTCGTCGGCACTGGCGCTCTCCGTCGCACTGTCTTTTTGCCCACCTTGGCTCTCAGTGCTGGAGCCCTCCTGTATCCCACCGCTCGTCCCCCCGAGTCCTATCCACAATTGTCCGCAGGTTTATGTTGAGGATCTTACTCCGGTTCTCGCACTCGAGCGCTTCGAAGGCCTGCTCGTCCGCGTCCGAGAACCACAGGCTCCTCCTGATGAATCTCTGATGCACATGCCTCTGATAACTGGAGGATGGATATGCACTCGGGTCACTCCCACCTCTGACTACTGAGTCCACAAGGTTGACATTCCCGCCACTCATGACCTCAGCGACATTCACAGCCAGTTCGCACTGAGAGTTGGGCACGGAGGGGTATTTAGGCTCCCTGTGGTCCCCGGAGCTTGAATTAGACTCCGGCTCCATGCTGATGAGTAAAAAAAAAAAAAAAAAGTTCAGTCACTTTGGTTTCCAGGTGGTTCCTGCCATGGCCAGACTTTCCCCTCCAACACGCAGATTTACAGATGAATACCTGCAGCGCCCACTCGGTGACGCAGTTCTCCAGCAGAGGCCCTCAACAGCTCAGGGATGAATGACACACACCGGATCTCATCCGATTTGAGAGCTGTGGAAGAGATGTGGCCAGTTAATAAGGCAAATGGCGTTTTTTTTTTTGTTTGTTTATTTGTTCTAAACATAGAGATCAATGCGTGTAAATCCCGACTGGTTTGGAGTTAGTTGGAGATATTAAAAGCGGGCGAACGAGAAGACACGAGTTAAATGGTAGAAGAAGCCATGATTGTCGTCCAGGTAAACGACAAAAAAAAAAAAAAAAAACTACTAACAAACACAAGTTTACACGTCCAGTGCAAGCTAACCTCGGCTACCATGGGCATTTTATTAAGACATCTAAATGCTCGGTTTTCACTTACAATTCAACGGGATATATATTACTTGCGTTGCTGGTTTTAAAAAGCGAGCAGACAGCTCCCGTTTTTTTTTTTGTTATCGGTGAAACCTCGCTAACGTTAGCCGGCTGTCCACGACAGAAAGGTGGACTTTAAAGAAAACACATATTTAAAAAAAAAAAAAAAAACGCCCTTAACTGCAAATTCTCCCCATTCTAATGTCCGGGAGCTGCCCATAACCACCGACAACAAATACACACTCAACTCAGGCCAAGTACACACACACACCATGCCAACGAGGAGGAAGATGGATGGAAGAAAAATGTAAATGTTATCTCCTTTCAGGGTCCTGGCATCCCTCCCGTCTGTGCTTCCCGGGGCCGCGGCTCGGCTCTGCGCTCCGCTCGCTGCACGCGCTGCCCGCGGGGCGGCTCGAGTTCTAAATATCTTCAACACACGGAGGCATTTTTTTGTCCCCCCGCGCTCCCTTCTTGGGCAATTAACTCACACGGACAGCTGTTTTCGCTTGTCATCGCACCTCCCTCCCTCTCTCTCTCTCTCTATGTCCTCGCTTTAGGTCCGTGCATCAGCGGCGAGGCGCAGCAATCTGTTTCCCATTGAGCCCGCTCGGCTCCCCTCCACGCCCCTGGTGAAGCGTGCAGAGACCCCGACCAATCACACGGCGAGCCGGGACACAAGCGCAGAGCAGCCTACTCATCACTCTGGAGCACCCCGTGGAACCCTGTCCACACTGACACATGTCCCAGTCCCACACCAAAAGACTAAACAATGCACGGAAGATATAAAGCAAATGGGCTTCTTTATTAAAAAAAAAAAAAAAAAAGCTTGCTATCATCTACACACACACACACACACGCACACACACACACACACACACACACACACACACACACACACACACACACACACACACACACACACACACACACGCACGCCCCTTACTGGCCTAATCACGTGTCTTCCTTTATCAGAAATAATAATGTTGCATCTCAATAAAATGATGCATGACTTCGTCTTCATGCTTGCAGGTGCCATCCTCTCTCTCTCTCACTCTCTCATTCTCTGAGCAGCTCAATTTCCAGAGCTGCAGGAGGCTGCTGAGGTAGAGGAGATGATGGACAGCAGCAGCAGCAGCAACAGGGGAGATGGGACAGAGGTAAGATCATTTCAATCCATTTCTCATAAAGGAAATAGAAAGATCCTGCACCGTGCCTCGACTCTTGAAGTGTCTAGGCTGAGCGTTATAGCTGAACAACTCATAATAAAAGAAGGAAATATTCAGAATATGACCTGGATGTAATATTCTTCTGCCCATCAACAGGTTCTCATTGATGTTCTCTTGATAATGTTGTATAATGGATCAATTAAGTTGCACATTGAAAATATAGAGCTAAATCCATCCAGCTAAAAAACAAACAAGTTAGATGCTATGCAAGCATGTAACTTGAGTGCTGCTGTCATTCAGTCATAAAGCTAATAAAGCACTTTTTTGTTGTTGACAAAAGTGTTTCGGTTTTAATGTAAGGTGATCATGTTTAAGTATCCACCTCTTGTGGGTTTTTTTGCGCTCTTCATCCTTTGTCTCAAGTTGCATTTGGTCTGCAGGAAAGAGGTAAAAACTATGCATTTTCTCAGTACATGAGTGATGTTGTCAGAACAGAAACAGAGAAACAAGTCAATACAGGAAAACATTTAAACAGAGATCTTCATGTCTGTTGCATGCACGTTGGGTCAAGTGACAGTCTGAGGACTGAAGTATTTATTGTTGGCACCTGAGTGACCTTATACATAATGAATGCCTTCCTTTGTTTCCACTTCGTTGGCCTAAATGCAGACATAACACAGATGCACACACAGTTTTACTTTCATCTGCTGTCATTCCTCATCATGCAACAGCTCCATTGTTGCAGGACAACGGCTTAAGCTTGCAGAGTGTTTATTGTGGTTTATGTAGCAATTAAATTTGCCATTTGACGAGTAATTACAATGTGCAGTTCTTATCCTGCATCCAGCATCCAGTTTTACAGGGCAAGGAAATGGACTTCACTCTTTCATCTCCTCCGTCGCTCTCTTTAATAACACCATTTAATTTCAGATAAATGTGTGTTGTCGGTGAATGGGGAACAAGGTTGGAGGAAGAGAGACCCGGGCAGCCAGAGATACTTCCTGGTGACTGTCAGAGCTCAGTCAACATAATACTCTCAAACCCTCAGCGCTCGATAGAATGAGAAATTGATCTCATTTACAATGTGTCCCCCTCCCACCAGTGTGAATCAATAATGCTGAAATCAATCCATGGCTGTTTTGTAGAGTGAAGATGTCAGATGCACACTGCAAGAGTCACACTTCTATTGCACTGAAATCTCAGACAAGTCTGTTACATTTTAGCACAGCACTGGCACATTCCTTTCTAATTATCTCGTCTTTTTTTTAGATCAATCCGTAGCTTTTAAGATTCTAGAAAGTGTTTTATTCAGTGTCACAGCTGGAAAGAGAACCGCTTGGAAACAGCCATGTTTGCTTTGGATTGTGTAAGGCTGTAAAACTAAAAGCTCTACAGAGAATCGTGGAAATTAGATTTACTGTTGGGTCGATCCTCATCTGGAGGGGAGCCAGGATTTGAGGTGAGTAAGAGAGGAAGGCTGCTGATAGGACATGATGGATGGGATGAGAAGAAGTGCTTATGTATGAAAAAGAAGGGAAGGGGGAGGAAACGCGCAGCCGTGCAGTAACAGAGTTAATGTGATTTAATTTTTTTCATCATTTTGCTCAAATGCAGTGATTCCAGTTAATTAAATAATAAATGCAGGGTTTCCACATGTCCCAAGTGGTGTCAAGCAAGGCTTTTCATGTCCGAAACAGAGCTTAACAGTACAAAGCAGTGGTTTCTCAGTAAGTGACACAGAGATATTCCGCTTACCTTAATCAGTCAGTGTGACGACGTGGGAAAAGGCAAAAAGTCTAGGATTAGGTGTACAAGGTGAAAGAGTTCATTTCTTCAGCTTGGGAGTCAGCCACAACCTTAGTTAGCTTTTGATTACAGTGATTTTTTTTTTTCCTTCAATTTAGAAACCACAGCCTGTCCAAAAAGTTTTAGGTTGCAGGTTGTATGCAGAAGCAACTTCACTCCCCCTGGAGTGAAAGTCTTTAATGAAAAAAGAGGCTTTCATTGTTCTGAGCTTATCTTTTCAGGTTTACCTTTCTCAAATAAAACTAAAATTAAAAGACTTTTACACTGGCGTGTGTTGTGAAACTTTTTATCACCCGAAAGACATGAATGGACCTGTGGCTGAAATTCCCATCCTCCATCTGCATTGTGTCTTTGAAGACTAATATATACAATTATAATATGCAATAGTTAATTAATGTGAATTGTTCAATTCATGGACTCTTCAAGAAATATTTATTACTCACTTTCACTTTGTTTGTTTTTCAATTAATGTGAATGTATCGGTAGAGCAAACAACTGTCATCATTTAAAGACTATTTAAATTAATAAGCTGTTTTTTTTTTCTCCATCTCCTATTGACAAAGTCCAATATTCCTGACACCTGATCTGATTCTGTGAAAACAGGGATATAATAAATATTATTATCCAAATCCATCTGTGTTTCCTCTGTGGTGCATTAATGACAGTTCAAAAGAACTTCCCCTAGTCTCACTATCTTCCCTCCCTCCTCTCCTCTCTCCGTCTCTCCCGTCCGTTTGTCCCCGAGTCTAATTCAGACAAGAAATGCAGTTTGAATAATTCATCACAAAAATAAGCATTGAAACCAAGAACCCGTACAGAGCGATTGACTTAATGAGAACCTTTCCTTCGTTTCAGATAACAATAGATCTTGAATGGCTGGGTGACTGACAAGCGTTCTATTTCTTCGGCAAACAAAAGTCTCTAATAGTGTGCAAATGTAGGTTATCTTCCTTTTCCCCCCGGATGAGATACGTACGCTCTGTAATACGTTGCTTTGCGCATGCCACATATCCTCTGTCCTACTTGTCTCCTCAGTTGTGATGGTTACTGTATGTTCTCAGCCATATGATCGGAGGAGGCAGCAGGAGTACATCTGGTAAAGACCAGGACAGGATGACTAGTTTAAATAGTGAACATACGCCACGCTAACCTGCACGTTTTGGAGGGGACTTTTGGAGAAAAATCACCTGCTCTGTTTCTAGACACAGTGACTCCCTGTTTTCAACCTGAGTTCTCACAACAAGCATTATCTCACTGTGGTCTGTTGACTCTGGGATAAAGGGCGGTCTTTGAAAGGCCTGTGTCAGTGTTTGAGAGCAGAATGGCTGACCCTGACACGTCATGACAGGGCGCCATTTGTGACGTTTGGTGTAAATCACAGTCACAAGGACACCTTTCAACACCACGATGCTTTTCCAGAAGGGCATGTTTTGCTTCTAAATAAATGTTTGAATTTATTCTGATGGGTGGCACTGAAAATGTACTGCAGATTTTTTTGAGAGCTGCGATTTGCCGGGTGTTGTGCACACGTCTCTACAGCGTTCACATTAAGCTGTGCCAAATTATTAAATCTGAACTGATAGGTTCACTGCCAGATTAAGAACCTGCCCAGTGACATGTGTGATCCATGTCCCGTAAAGCTTTGGCTTATTAAGAGAATTAACCACGGTTTGTCTAGTATCACAGGATTGACAAAAACTCATCAAAAATAATTACTTCACTCAGACCACCAGCTCTTCTCCCACCTCGAGGACCACACCTTCTGTGCAGTTTGTACTTCCCCCCTCACACAACAACCCAACCGATGCCAGCAGATTGTTGTGAATCTCCTTAAGACGTTGTAATTCAGCTGTGGCCTACCCCTCCAGCAAATTAGAGGGTGCAGCTCTTCTTTTCTCTATTTTCTTCATCCTGGGAGCAGAGGGAAGACGACTCGTACCAGCTCTGTGTTTTGGTTAATCTCTGACAAACTGCAGTCTGTGCAGCTGCAGGGGAGTGTTGCGAGAACAACAAGGAGATTTTGGTACTCAGGAAGAGAGTGCTGATTATTTCATGTTCGCTGAGATTGTGAATGTTCAGGCCTTGGCCTTGGTGCTGTTGACTCTTTTGCAATCGTGCTCAGGTGTTGGCCAGGCGTCACTGAAAAGTAGGCGTTAGTGGAATTTGGTTTTGCAGAGGCGCTCCAATTGAAGATATTTCGCCATCATCCTAAATGAGAGTGCTTTCTCCTGTACAAGGGAAGTATTGCATTTTTCTAAGCACGAGTTAGCTGTATACATTTATTTTCTTATTGGCAAAAGGCCCATAGGAATAGAGTCGATGAACATACACAGACCCAACAAATCCTTTGTTACATAATCATTGCCCATACACAAATCAATAAGGTATAAAGTGTGTGATTTATTTTTCTCTTAAGTGCGTTTAATTTGCACCTACTGATCCATCATCAATAACTGCTCATTATTTTCCTTAAGTCCTTGCTAAAGTTTATACTGTTAATATAGAACAATGTGCTGAGAGTCATTGAGGTAAACGGTTGTCATTAAATGAGGGTTAGAGTTAAACTCTTGCTTTTATTCAGCCCTGTTCTGCAGCTAACTCTGTAATCATGCTGTGATATGAACAGGATGTGACTGAAGGGTCATTGCATTACTCTACAGTACCCGTGTGTTTACTTACACTACACAGGCAGCTTTGATCTGAAAAGTCAACAAACGTTAGAATAGTAGGCTGAGAGACAGAGAGCGGTCCAGGCTCACAGAACCAAATAATCTGCACCAACTCGATGCTAAGAGACGCAAAGGAGGGAGAAAATGTGACGACTGAAAGGGATCATTGGAAGCTGCAGACACGCCCTCGTGTGCAGCACCATGTGTTAATGGGTCTGTTACTAGTTCGTCAGTTTCTCTTTGCTGCACTAATGGTCACTCCTCTGCAATAGCTGCTTGCTCTTCTAATTAGGTCAGAATGATAACCAGATCCTCACCGTCAGTGCACAGGAAGCGCAAAATTACTGCCAGTCTCATCAATATGCCGGTTAGTTCCTCTGTTGGGAGAACAATACGCAGCACATTGCATGCTTTGCTGTTTATTTCCAGGAATTATGCATAAACATGATCTCTGTGCCAGTTACTTTCTTCTCTCCCCCCCCCCCCCCCCCAGGCCACATATCCAGATGTTTGGCGCAGAAACGCAGCCCCTTTGAACATGAACCAGTACGCCAATAAGAAGAGTGCAGCAGAGAGCATGCTGGATGTGGCTCTGCTGATGGCCAACGCCTCCCAGCTGAAGGCTGTGCTGGAGCAGGGGCCAAAATTTCCCTTTTACACACCCATCATCACCCTAATAAGCATCTCCCTGTGTCTACAGGTCACCGTTGGATTTGTGCTTATCTTTATAGGTGAGAGAACAAACAAATCCGAGCTCCTTCTGGCATGCCAGGGATCTCTCTGCTCTTCATGTTCCATCCCCTCCTCCCCATCTTTCAGATTACAGCTCTCTGTATTCCACCTTATGCCCCACAGTGCATCCCCCCCTCACCAATGTCACGTCCACTGACTCTCAACAAACAACCCATTACCAGCGGGACACTTGCTGTAACTATGGAAACCAGGCCTGACACCAGGTCAGAGTTCACTAGGTTTTAGTGCTCTGTCAGCACTTGTGGCAGAGGAGGGAGAGAGGATCATAAAATTCAATGTAATATGTATTCAAATGTGTCAGTATGTACCATTGGCCATGTCTTTATATGCTCTGATATAAGGAGTAATTATACCAAAGAAATAAACACATTTTTTAAAAATGCCATTCATTCACACGTCCACTGAGTCTCATTGTTACTTTCACATGTTGTGTTGAATGAAAAAAGTCAGTGGAATAGGTTAGCAGGAAATTCCTCGTTCAGTTTTCTCTTACAGACTACATAGTACGATAATGAACTTTAGCCAGTTTGACCGGACTCCCAGGATGAGTAAATAAAAAGTTTGTCATACGAGGTTACCGTATCTGAAAAAAGAAGTAACGTGTGCACAGTATCTCCCCCCTCCTCCATGTAATGATCCAAAAATATTCATGTAACAAGCACTTTACGGCACTCCCAGCTGAATATTTGTTTTCTGTTTCCTGCAAAATAAAACAAAAAAACAAGTTAATACTTATCAGGTAGTTAATTTGTTCTGTGTTGAAAAAACATCACAACAATCATTACAAATCATCTTGATTATAATTGGATGTAATTGACAGTTAAGGGGGGCACGCTGAGCTGTGAATTTGAATGACTTCAGGTGTCAGCAAGAAGTTGATCACCAGATTGGTTCTTTATTTCCTCCACCCCTCCCCACACACACACACACACACACACACACACACACACACACACACACACACACACACACACACACACACACACACACACACACACACACACACACACACACACACACACACACACACACACACACACACACACACACACACACACACACAAATCTTCTGACTCCAGCACCCCCCCATCAGCCTCCACCAGAATATCAAACACCGCCCATTCTCTTGACTCTTTTCTTTTTTTCTTCTTCTTCATTTCCTTTGCCTTTTCTGAACCCCACTGGCCTCTCTGTCCCAAACCCTCCACTCCAAACCTCACCCTCCCTCTCCCGTTGATCGAGCTCTGGTAATGGAGCCAGTGGTGCGTGATGTGAGCGGCCTACATACGGCCCTCGGAACCCCCCGCCTGCCCCCGCCCATGCAGATGACACACGCACACACACACACAGCCAGGCAGGGTCCTTACACCATTTGACCTTTGGTAATCGTCCTCAAATACACACATACATGCACGTATACGTAACATGTGTCTAGAGAGTCATTGCTGCTGGACACACTCACACACCTACACCCCTACACAAACATTTCTACACATTAGTTTAAACATTAATCACAGGTCAGTAATGATGACCTTGACATTATCGCGTTGCTGTCACACCATGAATCAGTTGGTCCCGCCTGATTCTGCGGAAACAAAGTAGATTAAAAAAAAAAATGAGAGAAATACAAGATACCCTTAATGACCTTTTATTCTTCCTCTATATTATTCTTGTACTGAATCTGATAACTTGGTGCTTGTAATTTGGCCTGTGTGACAATATTAAATCATCCAAGGCATCTGATACCAAAGAATAACAATTTTTTATAAATGTACATTTATTTAATCAACAAACATCATTTTAATGGTGTGTTATTGTGTCAGCCCTGGGATGGACTGATGTCCGGTTCAGAATGTACTATGCTTCTATCCACTATCAGCTGGGATTGGCTCCAATGCGCCATGACCCTCAGTTAGATAAAGCGGTATAAAAGACTGATGGATGTTTTGTTGGTTTTCTATAATTATGTGTGCACGCAGTCAGATTTCACTGAGGGATGACCGTAGTCAGTAAAGGTGGTGTGAAGGTATAAAGGTCATGGTCACCGGCTGAAGACTCAGCTTGAATAACTTCTTGAGGCCTTTCAGTGCATAGTTTGCATGTTCTTCCTGTGCTTGCTTACATTTTCTCAGAATACGTTGCCGTCTTCAGAAAATTCCAGAACATATTTGTGTGTCAGTGGCTGCCTTTATAGAGTGTTAGTTGGTGTGAGTACATTTCTATATGCTAACCTATTCGGTCCTTTGCCCAATATCAGCTGGGATTTGTCTTTTATTTGGATAAAGTGGAGGATGAAGGGATGGAGCATTGATATTTACATTTTCAGGCTTTCTGTGTTGACTCCTTGTTGCTTCCACATAATCAAATAAATACATTTCTTCTTTAATTTGCTGCACGAGAGGCAATCCATTAAAGTGACCGTTATCCAAGATTGTAATATTGTGACTGAAATCTGCATACGTCACCTGTGCCTTTTACTGCTATTGATTAAGATTGAGTTTCTGAGCCTATTCGAACTATTAATGAATTCCTTTTCTTTGTATTTTGCCACAGCAGATAATCTGCATCCATTTCACTGTCTACTCTCCCTCCTCCATGGTTACATCAACCATCTCCCTGCTTTCCTTAACTATATCCATGAATCCCTCAAAAACAAACGTCTGAGAATAAAAACAGACGTTTTAATTCAATGTGGACTGACTCATTTCCTGTCTTATCTTCATTTTGAAGGTTAATTGTGTTTTGTGGCTCTGGGCAAAAGCTGTTTTATGAAGGGAGTGAAGCTCTTTTAATGAAAAAGGTTCCAGACCTTTCACTTATTCCAAAATGATAAACATTGCTAGAGTGTTTAATTGGGGGTCACAAGATAAATATAAAAAAATCCATTAATATGTTGGTGGATTAAGCATATAGGAAGTTATTACACACATAAGTTAACCTAATGCCATGTATTTTCTGAACCATCCAATCGGTAAAAAAAGAGAAAAGAAAAGAAAAGAACATCCGTTATCCTCACAACTTCTTGTCAAGATGAATCATTTGAGGAATCTCTCTTGACCTATTCAAACCCAGAATTGAGTTTGTAAAGATTTGTGGTCGACTGTGTAGCTCTGTTATAATGAGTTGGCTTGAATCCCTGAATAAACCTGATCACAGTGGTTTGATTTAATGTTTATTGAGTCTGTGAGTTATGAAACATTTGTTTCCCGGTCTTGTCCACAGTTCGGTGGGACCTGAATGATGAGCAGAAACACTGGCGGCTGAATTTTATGGAAAGTGTGGCCACAGGCCTAGTTTTCATCATCGTAGTTGTGAACATCTTCATCACAGCTTTTGGAGTCCATCGCCCGAACCGCAGCGACTAACACAAAGGTATGCTCTCAAATTTTTTTGCCAATCACATACATTCTTTTCAGCCCCCTCTTTCACTGCCCCCCCCCCCCCCCCCCCCCCCCCCCCCCCCCCTCCATTTAAACTGGTATTCTGTCTCCCCGCTCACTGTGCAGGTTGCTCCTAAAGACATCCATGTTGTCAGCAGATTTTTTTTTTTTTGGTCCTCTTCTGACCTGACCTCTGCAGTCCCCACCCTGACCTACAAACACACTGACTTCTCCAGACCCTCGCAGAAGTTTCCAGGCAAAGTCGGACTACTGTTCATTTACCAGAGGGGAAAAAAACAACAACAACAACATTGTCCTGCACCGCTGCAGACAAATACAGAAAATCCAACGGACGAGAAAGAAACAACCTCGGTGACAAAGTGGTCTGAAACATAAACACGTTTGTTCCTTGTGCACAAACAGGAAAGTGGACACAACGGCAGTCAGGCACATGTGACCTCATGCCGTCTGCCTCCTGCGCTGTCCGGCTTTGACCCTGAATGTTTGGCCCGGTGCACATGCGCCACCACGGCATTTGCACACTAAAGCTTCAATTTTTAATAGCACTGATGACGCTGGAGCAGGATGACATGCTCTTTTCCAGACAGCTCAGACCGAGTCGTCTGAGCACGTGTGTGCAGGGCAGGGCGTGCCTCAAAGCTCCGGCCCACCTCTGCAGCTTTAACCTTGCCGTCACATCTGTCCACAAACACAGGCGCGAAGCCCAACGTTCAATTATAACAATGTTTGGTTGTGCCACAGCAGCAAACACACACCAAACACAGACTGCAATGAGACACTATAACAATAAACCTCAGCACACTTTATTACATGCGTCAGTATTTTCCTCTAGTTTTTGGCCTGTGTTTTATCTGTGCAAAATTATGTGTTCTCTGTTCTTCTGTAACCGTTGTTTATATGGCACACAGGTTAGTATTACTTTAAGTGTACTTAATTTCATTTATAAGTATAAAGTTAGTATCTTTTTTAAGTAATTCAGTTGTGGGAAAAAGTCAAATATTTGATACTATGTAAAAGTCTTAGAATATTTTGGATTAAGGCTTACGGGCTAAAATCACATCATATATCAATCAGTTATATGTAACGTTTTTATGAATTCCCATTTCTGTATGAATTTTTACTGTACACATTACTGTGATTTTCTCCCCAAAGTATCCAATCATCACTGATACACTTGGATATCTCAGCCCATACCTGTGCAAGACTCTCTTAACCAAACATGTATTTTCAGAACATGCCTGAAAAAGTTATTATGCAGCTGATGACACCACGTGTGAAATAATATGAAAATATTTATATATTAAACTTGAGATATTTTACACTATCAGTTTCTGAGTTTAGAATTTGTTAATTATATATCTTTATTATATCCAGCTTATGATTTTAGTGTTCAACTGTGTATTTATTTATGCGCTTAATTAATGTTTGTGGGCAACTTATCTTGTTTTCTGTTTGTCCAGTATCTATCCCTCTATCCATTCATCTATCTGGAGCTGTGGCTGTGGTTCAGTGGGCCGCCAGCAGCTGGTGAGTCACAATCAACAATGCTGGGGTCTGTGCAGAACTACTTGTTAAATTGGACGTCCTAATTAGACTTGTGTTTCCGCAATGCCACTGAAACACCAATTAGACCCCAGGCTAATGCTCATTTTATGCACTTCACTGGTTTAACATGAGAACATAAAGCAGCCTGTTTTACATAATGATCGGCTGAATACCTGAATCACGCTGAAATCCGTAATTTCTTCAATGTGACTGTGACAAAGCACCTTTCAGATGATAAACTAACGTCACAATCGTATCTTTTTCCGCCTCCACAACTACCATTGGTAACCGTGGAAACAACCAGGCAAGGCAAGGGCTAGATTTGACACACACACACACACACACACACACACACACACACACACACACACACACACACACACACACACACACACACACACACACACACACACACACACACACACACACACACACACACACACACACACACAGAGGGCAGCTCTGCAGGCTGATATACATTATGTATCTATGTGTGTCTGCTGCTACTCTGGTTATATTCCAGTTGTGAAGTTAAACAGACCAGTGTGTGTGTGTGTGGGGGGGTCAAACATCATCATGGCCAACGAGGAGTTTCAGTACCAGTGACCTATTAATAGCTCTCTCATGGGAATGCGGATGCCAGTATTCAAACTGAACAATCACTTTGGTGACATTTCCCAACCCCCGGTAACACCTCCCTGTCCCTCCTCCCTCCCTCTCTCTCTCTATCTGCCTCCCCTCTCATCTGTTGCTGCCTCATCACATGGAAGACCGAGACAGGAAATGTTGCTCAGTGCAGCAAATCTCCCAATATCACCGGACACCTGAGAGCTTCGCTGCCATAATCGATGATGCAGCGCTTTTTCTAAGGATGTATGATGAGATTCAGTGTCAAGCAAGTATGAGAGACATCCATCCTGCACACATCTCACTCGAGCGGTCGCGGAAAAAGCATTTATTGTAGCATTTGATTAAGTTAACTTTACCCATTGATTTCTGTCATTAATAAATGAGGGCTGCCTCATACTTCCAGTGGTCATTTTTATAGCACACTTCAATCGTTTCCATCATCCTTGAGAACGCTTTACTCTGGCGCACTGGATGAGGAAGCAGTGCCCTCTAGTGTATTTACTGAAACTTTTCACCTATACTAACAATATTTATTTGAATACAGATCTTCAGAACTATCATTTCACTTAATTCAAAATTACGATGAGGAGCCAGATAGTCATTTTCGCTCTTTATTTAAACAAAACAGCACACAACTGGTCTGAGTTACAGTATTAAAAGGCACAGAAAGTAGGTTTGGAAACTGTTGCACAATTTCTTTTGTACTTAACGTTTTGCAAAATCCGTGTTGATTTCTTAAAGCTTTTGAAAACCATGGACAGATGCTCATTTAGCTCCTTCATCTTTCTTTTGGTTTGTTTGTTTCTGACATCTGATATATTTTTATCTGCTGAAAACTGTCTCAGCGAGCCATGGCTTTCAAAGTGTGGTATGATGAGTTCCCTCTTACAGAGCTCCAACCACATTGTTTCACTTGTGTTTTTGCACCAAAGCTTATTTTAGACGTTACATTTTGCTTCAGTTAAACTTGCAACAAATTCAGTGATAAAAAAAAAAGGATTTTATGGATTATTGATTGTTCACTCCTCTGCATGTTTCATTTGATCCTTTCCTCCTGAATTTACATGGAAAAACATCTTGCAGAGAGAAGGCTTCCCCCTGACCCCAACAGTTCCTGCTGCTGTGCCCCTTAAAGGTCTACCACATAACTTTAGAACAAGAGGAGTAAAAAAAAAAAGAAAGAACATTTCTTCTGAAGATACGTAGCGTTTTCAATATCGGAGATATCACGAAACAAAATGAAACACGTCAATCTGAGCTCTCATCATCTTCAAAATGTGTAAATTAGTACTTACATGTGCACATTTATGCAGTTTCATGTGCAACTTTTGAAACAATGTTGTTTAAATTGGTTTGGCAGTGCAAAGAGGTCTTTTTTTTAAGGCTCGTCCCTTCCACATGGCTAGTTGTTGAGCATTTCACCATCATCATTTGTGCTTTCCGACGTCTGCACAGGATACGAAAGCATCTTTGCTGATTCTTGCTACAGAGCAGTGCAGAAACCCTCCGGTACACCGGAACGTCTCACCATCTGTGGGCAAAACGAGTGGAAAAGTAAAGAAATTCAAGGTGAAATTCTAAACACAACAAAAACCCACTAATCTCAGTCTAAACAAATAGTCTTCATTCTGTAACTCACCTCCATAATAGTAGAGAACTGCCATTCCAACAGCAACACTGAAACAGCTCAGGAAGAACATTGGTCCTGCAGGAAGAAACAATAACGATAAGTTCTCATTCAACTTTTTAATAAATCTTCCTATTCCAGTGGTTTGAACCCCGACTCGCGTCATCCATGTGTTAAAGAAACGGAACTTAAAGTTGTACTCATGTGTTGATATTGCTGAAGCAGTGAAATGGGCTATAGAACAACTAATAGACCCTAAACTGAAGTGTCAGCTGCTATACTTCTATTTTTCAGTGTCTTCGTCTCTCCCTTTAATTTTGGTAGGACTGATGAGAAGGAGTGTGTGTTTTAATGCAGCCTTGATGACCTACTCCCCTGCTGACATACCTTTCACCCAGTGATTGTACCCCTGACTGTTCACAGGAATGCAGGACAGAGGAAGTTGCTTTGCACGTGGGCTTAACTGACCCACAAAGTGAGGGGACGATGAATGGTGGTGGTGGGGGGGGGGGGGCACGGGGCATTGGGCCCCGCATTCTGATGCCCGGGTTTGAAAGGTTCATCAGGCAGCTACGCACGCTGAAGAACGAAGCTTAGTTGAGCTTAAGGGGCTTATCTGAGGATAAGTGAAAGGGGCGCAGAGGCACTGGACACACTCTCACACACACACCGTAAGACTCGTCCATTCAAAACTTCACATAGTGCATTGGTGTGGTGGGGTGGGGGACACGAAAATATATAGATGCAAAAAAATATTAGGACATCTGGCCTTCTCACAGTTTTGTGAAAGCAGCTCATGTTTACAGATTTTTAGCTCCTCTGGTGTAATGGCTGCGAAGCCAAATATAACATCTGTAGTGGGAGTAAAAACACTGATTCAAAAGCTTGATTTTGGCTCGAAATATCTGGCTGCAGTTGATCACCTACACACACTCATACTTTAGATTTACAATCTGGAATGAGATCTTTATTGTGTGAGGAAACCAGAGAAAAACCATACAGTAAGAACATGTAAACTCCACTAAAGCCCCTGTGAGGCGACAACGCTAACCACTGCAGCACCATGCCACCAAGGTCAGAAGCTCAAAAGCGTCTGCGAAGTAAATAAACAGATTTGAGTCAAACGACTGCTTTAAGCTTTGTTACCATGGACTAGAATAAATAAATCCAAAAAGACGTGATGATAATATCACAGCTGTTCAATTGTTTCTGAGCACAATAGGAAGGAAATACATTAGTTGCTGCTTACAGCTGCATCTCTACACCATGACATTAACCCTTCAAAGAGTATAAGACACATTATTTCCTACCATCTACACAAGAGGCCAAATGGTAATGTGTTTTTTTTCTGTTGGTTTGAAACCTTTAGGAATCAAATATCAATGGGAAACAGGTTGTGCATTGTGTTTTACAGTTAACTGAGATAACAGGAGTTGGGCTACAACGTCTTTAAAGATATTGTAAAAAACGTAATGAACAAAAAGCACTAAGTCAAATATAGCTTTGTTGGTTACCAGCAGAGATGAGCTGATTGAATTTACCTTTGTCATTCAGCACGTATTGCTTTCGGTAGACTGCCACAGTGTTTGTCTGTATCGGTTCCTCCGTCTCTGCAGCACAGAGGAGAAAGTGGTTAAAGAGCAGCGGCCAGACTTTAAATAACACCCTGTTCAATGTCAGATCTACCACTTGAGCTGCAGCCCGGGCTTCACGCTGACTTCTCTCTGCATCTCAAAGAGGATAAGCTCACTTCAAGTGAGGCAAGGAAATGACACAGTCGGGGATCCACAATGTGAGGACACTTTGGAGGCGAATGTGATTGTCTCTCAAGTTTAAACACGTGAAAAACATGATGGAGAAAAAAATATACAAACCAAAAAGATCACAACAAAAAGAATATATCCACGTGTTTTTTTGTGTCCTGCTTTGCAAATTCTTCATTTATATTGACGATTACGAGAGGAAGAGTTTGTGACACACACAACATGCTGTGGCTGAGCACTTTGTCGGTGCGATGGATGACTTCAGGAGGAAAAGTCACATGATCAAAGCCACTCTGATAAAACGTCACACCACAGTGAGCACATACATGCAGGCTGATACACTGGGACAGTTTCACTCGGTGGTGAAGCCTTCTGCAAAAATACCAGTGTCTGAACTGCCTTTGGAAACTCTTGCAAGTCCACACTAATCAAACTATGATGATCACGTTTCATATTTTTGTATATGGTGTTATAGCAAGACGTACATATTTTGGAAGAAAAAAAATGCCTTGAGCCGAATAGTTAAATAAATTATATTGACTGTTGTTAAGCCAACAAATAGTTTCTTTTTCAATCCAAAGAATAAGTCACATCTCTTCTTTACACAGTGATTTTCAACTTCTCCAGATGGTTCAGTCTTTAATATTATGACACAAAATGTTACCAAAGCAGCTTTGTTCCTATTGAAGCTGAACTAAAGTAAAAGCTGGAGATAAACAGTCATTGTACAAGACCTTTATTTTGCTTCTTATTTGATTTTTCATTTATCTTTTCTTCTGTTCCAACTGATGAAGTCCTCTGTACTGATGATGTTTTTGAATGGGATGTTCTATTTTATTGTTGTTTGGTGAATATTTGTAATAATTGGTGCTATCATCAGACTGTCAATCAGGAATAACAATTTCTAAGTATTAATGAGGCTCAAATGAACTGCGCTAATATCTTTCATATGATTTACATCTCACAAATAATTTATACATTTTTATATGAACAGGATACAACATGGGTTGTTTTCAGTTTTCAGTTTCAGAGATAAACTTGTTCTCACATACTGAAATCTTAAGTGTTTTACCTCTTTTTCTGACTGTGGTGGGCAGGTCAGCGTAGACGTCCTCCGCGTGGATCTGAAGAGCTCTGTAGAATTCCTGACACGCCTCCTCACCTTCCCCATACAGATGCTCCAGTAGCTGGACTCGACGCTCGTCGACGGGCACTCTCAGGCTCCTGAACTGCAGGTAGACGAAGGCTGCATTCAATCACTGCACTCCCCTGATGTCAGCAGACTCAAGTGTGACATGATCAACATGAATAGACTCTTCATTGCCAGTAGTGACCCTGTGGGCCTCCTTGTCGCTGAGTATCTGCGGGTAGATCCTGTTCAGCTGCAGCACCAGTCGGTCCACCAGCTCAGTGTCCATCCTCTGGTCTGAGCACAGGAAGTGGGAGTCGATCTGGAGCTGCTCGTGGTAACCATCGATGTCTGTCCCAAGAAATATTCAACACACAAGTATGGGATTGAAGTGCACTCAAATCTGCAATCCACAAATCGGTCCAAATTTTATGGCAAAAATGTTTTACATGCCTGAGCGCAGAGGCCCGGCCACAAACAAGTCATGACCCTACACATCCGTGCCAGCCGACGTCTCTCTGAGCAGAGTTTATGTCTCGCCTTAAGGAGTTCATTAGTAAGCTGGTCTTGGCAAACTGCCCTATTCTGAAAATAAATCACTAAGAGGTTTACTCTCCTGTTTATAAAGGTGGACATTCACACTACTAAAAAAATAAATACAAAAATCAGCAAACTATAATTCATTTAAAAAAAACAATAAACAAGGCCAACGCATGGAGCCTGTGATGTGTTGATCATTATTGAAATTGGCTTTGTGGCTGTTTTTCATTGTAATGGAGCCTCTGTACTCTGCCAAATGTCTTTTCCTGTTTAGATCCTGAGGCAGGAGGATTGGGCTTTATGAACTGCACTGGTAAGTTGATCCAGGAGAAATTCAGTCAGGCAGAAGATGAAATTGTGTTTTACTTATTGAAATCCAAACAACACAATAATCTGTTTGCACCACATTACATTTGTGGCAGCTCAGTGCATCAGATAACAATGTTTTTAACTCCAACAATGAGTTATGTAATTAGGATGATCATGTGTTAGATTAAGTGACTTGGTATAATCACCAGCAACTTATTGCAATATGTTCAATAAATGCAAAGAAAAGCTTGGGTAATAAGATATTTTTCGTTAAATTAAACAGTGCATGCATATGATGAAATTATATGGTGAGGCTCTTACCGAGATCAGCCTTGGATGACACTGACAGAAGTAGAAACTCCATCTTCCGGCATGTTAACAGGAGGCTTGGTCGCTCTCAGGAAACCGAGGTTCCCTTTTTTTTTTTTTTTTAGAGCAAAATCTTGCCGCAGATTCAGGAGACGTTAAAGTCCAAGTAACCAATTGCAGGTAGATCAACAATATTCGGTTCAATATCATATATTTTCTGCTAAAAGCGGAGCACCCACTCGGCTGCAGCTCAGGTGTGACACCGGAAAGACGCACAGTCTTTTTTTTTTCTTTCCTGGAAGTCAGACGCGCAACTCCAAAAGTCCAAACATCTTAACGTGGATTCAAAACAATGTCACACTGACAAACACGCAAGCGGCGTGAGGGATTTGATTTCTGGACGTACCGGTAAAACCTCCATAGAAGTCACCCCCGGGGTGAAGGATCCTGCTGTGGCGTTACATCAGCGCCGCGCACCACCGCCATGTGACTGTGCGGCGATTAGAGGACAAAACACAGATCTGACAGCAAGATTAACAAAGAACAAGAGGGGAAAAAATGCTCTCCTGAAAATACTGAACCACAATGTCTTTTTTTATTCAAGTATTTCATTCAAAGAGCAGAAATAACAGTTATCATTTCACAGCTGGAGTGGATTTTGCATGTTTTTTTTCTTCCTCTGTGTATACGTGGATATTCTTTTTTGTGATTGATACTTCCAATTCTGTTTTTGGATCGATTCTCAAATATTTTATCCTATTTAAGTCCAACTTCCTGCCGGTTGGCACAAAAACTGCTTCCACTTTTTAAATAGTGACGCTCATCTGGTAAAAAATAAAATACAATAATAATAATAAAGACCTCATCCATGATGGTGCTCAACATGATGTCAGATGAGATGTTTTCAGTGGGCAGCTGACCTCAAACAGTCATGTTGGGGATTGAGATCAATATAGTGAAATAAAATACCTTTGACTCCTAAATCTAGACTTTCATGCCACATTAGACTTTTGTCAAAAATATCAATATCAATAATACCCTCGATGGCAGGAATGTCAAACATCAGGCCCATGGAATGTTTGAATGAAAGTCACTGCTGTTGCTAATTTATGTTTTCCAGGGAAGTTAGTGGACAAAACTACAAGACTGAGACTTCAGCTGAAAGACCAGAGAAGCAGCAATGAAGGCATTAAATTCTGTATAGGAGGTGGCATGTCATTGTATTTTACACCAGGAGCCATAATTAAAATGGTATAATATTGAAATCCCATTTATTGGTGTAGAATTTAACTTAGTCAGATTTTATAAAACGATATTGAAATAAATGTGAACAGTTTTGTCATGTACTCGTACCTTTTTGCATCGAAATATATGAAAAAATTCAGAGTTCACCAAAAATGTCATGTAAAGGTTGTGCAGCTTTTTTTTTTAAAACTTATTCAATCATAAAGAAGATCAGCAACACAATTTTTCTCCAGCTTTTCTTCAATAGTCCAAATAAGTGTATCTTATCAGTGACAGCAAATTACCTGTATGTGTGTCTCCCTGCAAGGTGAACTGCAACCGGTCCAGACTATAACTTTATGTTGGATACGTCTAAGAAGATGAATGAAACACGTGTGGTCTTCTTCCACTTCAAACCCATGAGTAATAAAAGAAAGTTCATTTATTTAGATTCCTTAAAATTATTATTTACATACTGGTCAATGTTTTTTTCTTCTTTCCAGCTACTCTGATGTAATTCCAACAGATACGTTCCTAATTCTTTTTTTTTTTTTTTAAGACATCCCTCTCAGACTACTGCAGTGCAATGTGACCTATACATCAATAGTCTACATTACATTGAAGTTGCAGCACAGATCTTGAAGAGAATCACAGCGTGCGTAAACGTCCACTC
Source organism: Blennius ocellaris (assembly GCF_963422515.1). NCBI lineage: Eukaryota > Metazoa > Chordata > Actinopteri > Blenniiformes > Blenniidae > Blennius > Blennius ocellaris. Next base: position 22,864,666 of record NC_137654.1, read on the forward strand.
AAGGCTGGTGTGCTGACAAATGCAATGGCTCCTCTTTTCCAGCAGAGCGCAGTGTGCCATCACAGTTTACAGAAGGCACGGAAACTCTGTCCATCAGTTGGTCCATGGAGTCCCTCACACTGAGTGGCACAGTGGGTACATTTAAGGTGAAGTGCTGACACGGTTCATGTCGTCCTCATCAGTGGAGTCAAGAGCAGATTTCTCCAGCAAACACAGACGTGGCTGGTTTTACTCACACTGAGATAATCCTTATGGAAAATTCTTTGGGGTTTTTATTCCTGGTGCTGACTTCATCTTGAGCGAGCGTGTTCCCGCGCGCAGGGCCGTCCCGCTGTCCCCCATACTGCCACACCACGTTGCCCACCGTCGAGATCTGGATCAGGCCCGGACTCCCAGCTTGACTGGAGGACAGAGGAGGTCCCGGGTAGCGGGGCGGATCACAATCTTGGTTGTGGGGTAAGAGGGGCTGATTGTAGTCGTGTCCAGGAAGGCCAGCAAGTGGAGGTGTCGGGGCGAATGTGCAGGCGGGATTGTAGGCGTACTGCTGCTGACATCTGTTAAAAAAAAACAACAACAACAACAATACAATGTTCATTTATTGTCTTGATCAGTTAGTGATATTGTTTGAGCATTTCCAGAAGAATTCACATCTCACCTGCACGGTGGCCTGCTGTCACTCACAGCGGGGTTGTTGGTGTCCCAACGCAGCTTCTCCCGGGTGTTGTTGTTGTTGTTGTTTCGGCCTTTATGGCTGTAGCGTGACCTGTTTTCCTCCTGACCCTGGGCCTGCTCCTCCCATTGCCACATATCCGACTCCCTGATGTAAACATCAGAACAAACAAGCATGTCAGTATTTCACCTTCATCAAACCCTCCAGTGATTAAAAAAAAAAAAAAAAGTGTAATACGTATTTTTGCTTATCCTCATGTATTTTGTGGCCATAACCATTCATCTTGAATTAGGCAGAGAAATAATTGCAATGATTTTCGCTTCAGCTCGTGGTCATTCTTTCCTCACTGACCTCTCTTGCTCCTTCTTTTTGTCCTCTTTGATGCAGTCCAGCAGACAGCAGGTGATGAAGGCCGCGGACATGAGGAAGATAATTGCAGAGCTCACGATGGACGCCAGGACAGCCACACGGAATCCATAGTCCTCGTAGGGAGCCAGTGCTGCAGCGTGACAGAGGAAGAGAGGGGGGGCTGATTAATGTATTGACTTCATTTCCATGTTATGCTCTCGGTCTATAAGACAACTTTATCCTTCAGGCTGCAACATCCATGTCAAACACTCCCTAATGAGGCCCAACGTTCGCAGACAGCCTGCGCCCGTCTTTACTCTGGAGAAATTGGCAGAAAATGAAAGTCCATTTTGGAACTTGCCAGCTTATCAGGGATGAGACAATAAAATATCAATTTAATGTTTAATTTCTTTCAGTGTCTTATTAGACAGCTTTTCCTCCCTCATGGTGATTGACTGTGAAATATAATTAAAATCCTGCTTCCACTTATTCCACTCATTCACAACCCCGCCCCACCCCCCCCCCCCCCACACACACACACACAAACGCACAGTCCAGCTCTGCACCTGAGTGAAAGTATTCCTCTCCTCAGATATTAGCATTAAAATTGTCCTTTAATTAGCTTTTTGCACAAGCAAGCAAATAATTTCCTTCCCAAATGTGTTTTCACTCAGCTTAAGGCAACAATTATTGGAAGCCAAATACTACATTAGGCATCTTCATTAACCACAATGTCTATAATAGCATAATATATATTCCATCTTCTCAGAATAATGAGCTGATAAACAGTTAGGGTGGGGGGGTAGGGGGGGTGGTGGTTGGTGGTTCTGCAGCCTTTGCAATTCTCACAGTAAAAAATACTTCAGTCTGCACAAATATATCTCGGCGGTAAAATGGCTCAGCAGACACACTGAGGCTCCTGCACTAGTCCACCACAGTCATTCTTTCTATACCGACGGTCATCTCAAGGTCTCAGTTTCCATTTCTACTTACGCTTGCAGTAGGTCTCCCCCACCCAATGGGTGCTGTTGGGCCCCATGACACACGTCAGATCGCCACCAATCAGTTTGTGCTTAGCTGGGCACTGCAGGGAGATGACTGTGCCTACGTTGGTGCCATTGCCCTGGATGATCCTCTGGGTGCCCAGGGCCGGGAGAGGTATGGGCGTGCACTGAAAATGAACTAAATCACAAAGAGCGAATGGTCAGACGGTTGAGCAATCTGCAAGAAAACGAGGTTTTTACGAATGAATTATGCTGCAGATGTTGAATATGCATCAATCACACAGACTTCGACCAAAGTTTTGCTACATGTTTAATTCATGCATCTTCAAACAAAAATTTGTATTCACGGAGATGATCAGACGACTCAAAATTCATGAGCTGCACAACAACAGCTCAGAGTGAACTGTACGAGGGAGAACGGCAAAGAGAAGGATGGGAGCGCTGCAGATGAGACTGGGACAGTCGTTCCACAGCTATATCAGCTTCAGCTCCCCTGTCGAGCCGTTCCAACGCTGTCTGACAAAAAAACACAGCCAACCCTGGAACGGCCCGGCGCCGAGTTGCATCAGATTCTAACCGTATCAAAGTGGGAAACGAGATAAATCATTAAACAAAAGGCCCGCGAGGTTGATGGGAATGCACACACACCATCTGGAGGCTTGCTAAACAACTGGTTATCATACAGCACAGCGGGATGCTCGGCACACTGCAGGACGGGAGGACGCTCACTGTGTCAGCGCCACACACCATAGCACTCATGAACGAATAACATCAGAGTATGACTTCATCATGAAACAAGACGATGGGATGAAAATAAACACGGGAGCATACGTTTGGTGGTTTCCAAAAGGATGGGAGGAACGGGCCAAACAAAGTCAGCCACTGAGTGAAATATTCATAATTTTCATTCAGATGCAGCAGATCTTTGACGTAGGAGGGACTTGACTGTTTACATTAAGTTGAACACAGGCATACACGTTGAATCATGTGGTGCACTTTTATCACCACAAGGGGCTTCAAACTATATCAAAAGTTTTGGGGGTTTCGTGGATATTCATAGAGGGAATGAATGACCGAGCCAAAAGCAGTTTCCCCCATCTCCTGATCCAGATGCAGTGGCTGAAGACTATAGACACAACTGGGATACATTCCCCCATGAAGACCATTAGCATTATCTCACCACATTTATGTAACACAAGGACACACTTCCATGAGAGTAAGCAGAGAGGACTGGTTTTATGTAACGTGTCTCTGTGGCTGAATGAGCCTGTATATGTCAGATATCCAGCTGTGCAACTGATGTTGAAGTCACCCGCAGTTCAATTCTTTCTATATTTCTGGGAGATTTAATTCATTCAAATAACTACTGATCTTGTGAAAACTGCATCATGTATTTATTGATTGATTAATGGCAGTCTGCCAGTGCTGCATGTTATACATGTTAGACTAATAGACCAAGCGCATTTTTTGGAAACCGCAATTACTGCAAGTCCCTGAAGGGATGTTGCACAAGTGAAAGGCACACACGCACGCACACGCACGCACGCACACACACACACACACACACACACACACACACACACACACACACACACACACACACACACACACACACACACACACACACACACACACACACACACACACACACACACACACACACACACACACACACACACACACACACACACTAGCAGAAGTGCCAAACACCGACAGATTTTACACACAACGTGTTTTTCTGTTGCATTTGTCCTACCTGAGTTTTTCCTGTCATGGCTCTCATCCTTGTTTGGATACGCGGTCCTGGACACATCTGCTATTGAAGCTGTTGCTGCTGACATGTTGGTGACAGACACACACAAACATATATATACACGCACACACACACACGGTCAGCAGCAGCCCTCCTAGTTGTGCGTAAAGACTGCGCAGCGGCGCTCCTCCGGTTCAGGGTAAACAATTTGTTGTGTGGCTTTATCGTCTCTCAGGACGAGTTTCTCTTCTTTCTCCCAGTGAACAGATTGTTGTCCAGAGACTCGTCCTCTCCCCCCCCCCTCCTCTACCTCCACCACTCCGTGCAGTTCCCTCCCCAGCAGCTCTAATACTAAAGCAGATCTAAAGCGGCGCGTCCGAGCCGCTGTCGCCGCGCAAAGAGGATGAGCGCCGAGGAGGACGAGGAGAGACGATCAAGACGAGACCTTGTTGAGCAAAGCAGAAATGACTCCCCGTGTTACATCAGGTCAGGTCAAGTCGGGCATCAGAGCTGCTCCTCGTGTGCAGCAGGACTCCGACGTGGTGGTGGAGGCGGACTGACAACCAGCAGCTCTCGGTTTGTGCAGGATGTTGCGCCGCCGGTTAGTTTGAGCCTATCAGGGCGCTTCTGGGTTCAAACTGTGCCAAAGACCAATAAGTCGTGACGCTGATGTGTGTGTGTGTGTGTGTGTGTGTGTGTGTGTGTGTGTGTGTGTGTGTGTGTGTGTGTGTGTGTGTGTGTGTGTGTGTGTGTGTGTGTGTGTGTGTGTGTGTGTGTGTGTGTGTGTGTGTGTGTGTGTGTGTGTGTGTGTGTGTGTGTATACATCTCCCTCAGGTGCACTAGGTACACATTTACAGAGAAACCGCGCTCACAAAACAGACATCCACTAAATGTGATTGAGAGATGCATTTATCGCTTTATTATTGACACCAGTCTGCTGGAGGAGACTTCTTAAATATGAATTAATTCACTTGCTATGTGAAAGCCCATTATCAAGGCTACCTCTGTCAAAGGTACTGTTTTTATTCAATTCAGACAACCCTAACCAGAACCATAATTTAAGAAAACGAGCAGTTAAAAATGACAATTTATCACGGTACAGTCACACTACTTTTAAAAGTCATATCAAGCAACTTATTTCAATTGGAAAGCTCCTTTTTCAACTTCCCTTTTCAACTTGCCCAGTCACTATTTCACTAAACTTGTGTTTACCAGAAGAGGAAAGCTCCATTTACTGACTGAACCAACTCCGCTATTCTGATTGAAATAAATAAATTTGTAACTAAGAGTACAGTGGGCCACTTTAGATGAATTACAGGAGCATAACTGTTCGTTTACGCATATAATAGCAGCTGACGAGTCCCAGCAGCCATTAGAAAGAAAACAATTGAATTAAATGAGACAACCCCCCCCCCCCCCCCCCCCCCCAGGTAGCTTGTGGCTTTTTATTTGTACAATTATGTAAATCCACTACTTTTTTTTTAACAGGAGTCGAGAATAATGCTAATAAATTACATTTATTATACTCTACATGGGAAGAGAATGCTCGACTACACATAAAAGGCATACACATAAAAATATGTTCTTGTACTTTTTTAAGCTAAACTTGTTGCCTGCTGTCATTGCATGACCACACACATTTATTTGTGGAATTGTACTGTCAAAACCACAGTTTCTCCATAAATGACCACAGTCATCTTCAAGTCACTGTATGCAAAGACTGAATTTCTTTCACTTCTCTTTCTGTTCCTCACCACGTTGTAGGCCATTTGTGGTTGATATGAAGCATTAACATTAAGGACAACTTTAATGAATACTTTGAATGTGTTCACATGAGCAAAACAAAGAAACAAGCAGCCCTAATTTGTAATTCAATTCAAAATGTATGGTGCAAGAGAAACATAACATCATGGTTACAATAACCGACTTGGAATATAACCAAAAAGAGGAATAATAATTGAGGTATTTACAGAAAATCCACCCGTGCACACGACACTAACAATTACTGTACAAACTCACATTACATCACACAACCCAAACCCCACACAGACAAAATGGAGGTTCCCCGTTTTATCTTTGGCCCACACTTCTGAAAGCAGAGCACTTCTTCTATTTCGAGAACCAGTTGGCCTGACGTCGTTGAGAATTCAGAGCATGCATGAGTCTGTTTCTGCTGTGGGTGATAAGTGTCTCCACAGGCTCAGCCCTGTTCACCTGCGCAAACCTCCACACACACACACACACACACACACACACACACACACACACACACACACACACACACACACACACACACACACACACACACACACACACACACACACACACACACACACACACACACACACACACACACACACACACACACACACACACACACACACACACACACACACACCATACCAGCCAAGGAAGGAGGGTAGGGACATGAAAAAAAGTTCCCCATTATCACCACTAAAGTCTCAGCTGAAGGACTAATAGTCTCTTGTTGTGTGTGTGTGTGTGTTTTTTTTGTTTTTTTTGCATTGCAACGCTGGAAGGGAAGTGGCAGCATCACAGATGGCCATATCGTTTCTCTGTGTGGGTTTTCTGTTGAATGTGAATTAAGACAGCAAAAGCTGACAGCAAGCACAATCGCAGAATGAGGACACCCCCACTAAAATAAACTTCAATGTTAAATTGCATCATTCAGTGACATTTTATTTATGTCGCATTCGTCATGCAGGCCAGTGCAGGTAAGAGCAATTCTAAAATGACTGACTGGACTATAATGATACAAACGACAAGAATAAAAGGAAGAAAGAAAGAGGCATATGGATCTTTGAGAATAAAGTAAACAAGGTGAAACATTAAACTGACAAGATTGTGATTATATTGATGATAAAAATCAGAAGAAACAATTTGAAAGGCGAATAGAAAAGGAAAACAAAAATAAATGCTATAAAACAGGAGGGTGTAGAACAAGAGGATGCAAGACTCTCCATGGCTGATGAGCTTTGCAGATGACAGTGATTTGTATTCAGAGTGCAAAATAGGTTGTAGAGAACCTGGAGAAGGGGAGATTTGAGAGGAGAGGAGAGAAATGAAATGCTCGGTACGCGTGTGAATGGGAAGGATGGTTGAAACCGTGAGGAGGCAGAGAGCGGAGGCAGCGAAAAGACATATGTTGAAGTAGCCACAAAGGTTTGGTGGAAAAGTGAAATAGACAGAGTTGAGATGGTTTTGGTTTGGTGTGGAGGAGAGACGAAGACCCCGGAGCTATAAGTCAGGATGACATGCTGAAGGTTAATGAGAACGTTCATGGGGATGCAGTGCGGGGGGACAGGCGGTGACACAATTGTTGTGAAGATGTAGGATACGGGAGACAGAGTTGAATTGGGAGAAAACATCCTGCCCATAACAGGACAACACCGAGGGAAGAAAAGGAAGAAAAAAAATCATGATGAATGAATACAAGCCATAAGATGACAAATTAAGAACATGGAATAACAATACAAAATGGTTTAAGTGTCTTTTTCCAATTAAAAGTCAAACTGAATATGCATCTTTCAATTCTTCTATTTTCTCAGTGTCGGCACTTCCTCCAGGAATCCAGAATGCAGTGATGCTTCACCCCCAGAGGTCAGGGACAAGGAGGGAGACAAGATGCAGGATAAGGACATTTTGAGAAATTAGTGTGCCTTAAAGTGGTCGAATTTCTTTCTGATTTGGAGACGGTTGCTACAGCAACAGTTCACTTGGAGTCTCTGGGAGTACAGTTTGGACGCTCAGTGCCTTACACTTTATTCTGCACTCAGCCTTCTGTCCTCTGCGTGCAAAAGAAGGGAACCAGGATGCCTCAGGACATAATGAACCTCAGGACAGACATATCTCTCACCCTGCATTAACCTTTCTCTTTAATATTATATTAATATCTCTGTAAAACTGACTACCTCATACATATTCACATTTTAAGGCCTTAATGTGTCTGTAAAGGTTATTATTGAAAAGTGATTCAGTCCCACGGTGCAGAATAATGTGTCATCTGCTTATAAGTGGACTGACATTGGCCTACGGGACACACGTTTATTATGTTTGTTTAATTCCCACACTACAAATACATTAAACTTGGGCGATAGGTTCAAATCCCACAGCTGACAGGTAGCCACGGAGGGTCCGTTGATCCCCACCAGCTAAACCGGCACTGTAGCAGACTACTGCTAGATAAAGTTAATGATGACAAGGAAGGGTTAAATGCAGAGAGTGAACAAAACCTGACACGAGGTGTCAATAAAAAACAAATCTGGTATACAACCAAGCACACAAGCCTAGTTGGAGTCTCAAATGAAACTGAATCAGGTCAAAGTTGGATGCCTCCAACCTGGACAAAAGACAATACACACACAGTGCTGCCAAATGACTCAACAGATCAGTTACTCATCCAGGAGAGAACGTTACACACTCATTAAGTTTAATAACAGCTCCTGGTGCCACACACACAGTAAACACGTCAAGGCTGTTGTGGCTGTGACACAAAAGAAGCAGAAAGGGGGGGGGAAAGAAAGCGAATGAAGAATGATTAATAATGGACATCAAAAATTCCACGAGCTGAAGGTAAAGTATTGTTTGGTTATTAATCTCACCTGACAGGCTGGGAGAGGTGAGGCAGGTGACTGTCCGGCCTGCCCCTGACACAGTGTGACACTCAGCGGCTCGGCCGGCGGCTGGGGTTGAAGGGTAATTAAATAGAACAGGAGGGTAACCACCTCACGCTGCCAACCGCACCGTCAACGCTGCAGCTCAAACCAGGCCACATATGGCTGGAGGTCTGGGCGGAGGAGAGTGAAGGTGCCCTCTGCAAGTGTCATTGGTTCTCTCCTAACAAGGGAGTATGTAAACGACTACCGAGCACCACCTCGCAGGTAAAAAAAACCCCAAAAAAACCAACCTAGGACTTCTTAACAAACCACCCTAATACCATAATCACAGTCTGATTGAAGATGGTCTCATTATTTCCTGCTGAGACGCATGCGGCCGAGCAGCCTGCAGAAAAATCTTTACCAGTGTTCTCACTTTCTCTCAACACCGACAGACACACGCTGATGATCTGCCCATAACGCCATTAAATACCTCTCTCTCTGTCTTTTCAGTCTGTAATCTCCGAACAAATCACTTTTTTTTCCTGGCTGGACTGTGGCCATCAGCGGACAGGCAGCTTCATAAATCTGGACCTTCATACACTCACTGGGGATGGAGGGGGGGGGATGGGAAACTGCTGGCAGGTAAGAAGAATGAGGCTTTTGGAGGAAATTGAGTTGATCAAGCATTTCTTTGCCACAGTACCACTTCAGATGTGCACAGCTTGCGAGGCACTGGGATACAGATGTACTACCACCACCCCTCCTCTCCCCCCCAACGTTGTTACTGTGGAGCTGTAGGAGTCCAGCGAGTTAGCCATATGTGTTTTTATTCGGAAGGGATTAAAGTTAGCACAGCTACTTGACTTTATTTTCAAACCCATGAGCTTACATGGTACATTATTTCCGCATCCAGCTGGTGACTGGTTTTTTTTACAATGTAAGTGCATCTTACTTGAGGCAGGAATTGTAAAACCAGAGTTTTCAGATTTAAGCCGGTGGTGGGCGAGCAATTAAATCAAGAGTGCACATGAGTTCATCTTGTCATTTCAGGTCAGAGTCTTGTGAAGTTTTCTCATCAAATAAAAACCTTTCGGGGGCCACGTATAGTTTCCTGAATCTCACGGAGAAAAATCCTCAGTTCAAGTCTGGGCTCGGGGGAAGTTTCTGTGTTGAATTTGCATGTTGTTCTCGTGCTCTGGTGGATTTTTCAATGAACCACGCAGTTTATTGTGTGTACTTCTATTTAATCTTCATCAGATGTGATAGATCCCATGCATAGATCTGTAACTTGATCTATTTGTCTACGCTTTCAACCCTTTCACCTACTGATCACAGTTTCCTCCACTTTGTGACAAATACGGGAGCTACACAGCCTGACGGCCGTCAACTCTGACCGTGGAAACATGTCATCATGTGACAACTGAGACAAAGCATCTGCACACACTACATACACATCCTTATCTAAACACTGCCTTCCGAATGCTTTGGAGCTCTTCCTTGGATTTTTGGCTCCTCAGAAATGGAATAGCATGTACGTCTGAGTAGTACTGCTGTCTCTGGATTCTCTAAACTTTGTCTCTAAAGTCTCTGCATCGTCTTCAAGTCCAGTGAATTCCTTCCAGCTCCTCGCCAGAATTTCTTCAACACAGAGCTCCCTGCTTCCAAGAATCCCAAAGTCTTAATCCTTTAACACCCCCGTCACTTTCAGAGGTATACAAAACTCAGAAAAGGAGCGAGGAAGAATGTGAGTGTAAACAAGAGTTGAGGGAGTTGCACCGTTTGCATTCAGCGATACTCTGCAGGGTCTCGACGTGTTTGGACGGGTACAACCTCCGACGAGGTATCGACGGCCAGCAAACAGCAGGGAGCCCGACGGAAGACAAACAACTAAATGATGAGAGACTAAAGGGAAGAGAACACGGATGCTTGCACCAACCCTAAAAGCCTCAGAGGAAGAACAGCGATAAGGGAGCTCGTTCTGGAGAAAGCCAGAGGAACGGACCTCCGTGAGGTTAAGTGAGGTGCAGTGTGCTGAGCTGGCAATTTCCGGGGAAAGTGTAGAAAGCTATATAACTTTTTTTTTAATGAAAGGAGTGACAGTTCAAAAGAGAACAGACTGATAACAGGAACATATTCTCCATTGTTTTGTGGATTCACTGGCAAGTTGGTCTATTTCCTATCTTGAGCTTATTCCTGTGATTGTTCATCTAATTCCATTGTACAATATTATTATTGGAGATATTTTAAAGCATTGGCCTCTTGAACAGTGGGCAATATATGCCCATATTCCTGAAGTGTCGAACAAACAGAAGAACTCTGTATACTCAAGCGTTTGTGAAAATCTCTTCGACCTGAATGTTTTAAAAGCCTGAGCAACTGCTGGATTCGTGTCTGTGTGCATCTGTGGAATAATGCTCTGCCCATCGCCGCTGCATTACTACGTTACATCTGTTGCCTTGTGCGCAATTATGTTGCTACGTTATGGAGCTACAGCTCTCTGGAATTTTCTTTTATTTCCTTTTGCCAAACGTTCCATTATGAAGCAGTTCTGTCACTCAAAGTGGCTGTTTGTTCTTCAGCGAGTTTTAAGAGACACCATGCGGCTCCACATCATTTCACAATGTTCCCTACAAGCGACTGGTGTTCTGTGTGATAAGAAACTCTGGTTCGGGGCTTTACAACACATTGCGGTGTTCAGTGACTCAGAGGAAACAGTGTTCAGTTACAAATGTTGCCTCCTTTATTTAGGCTGTTTAGGATGTACACTGATGTGAAGTTTCGTGGGAATAAATTTGATTTCAGGCTCACTTGAGAAAGAACAGACACTGTAAAGCTGAACGAATTATGAATTAGTGAATGAATTTAAGCAAGAACACGACACCCCGGTGCTGGAGGCAGTGAAACCATGTTTAATACGGCTATTCTGACGACACATCGGTCATTTACTCAAATAGATCAGGAGTAATCATCACCTAATCCGTCTTAAAGATTTCTAATTATAATATAATGGTAGGATGACCAATTCCGAATTAGATCCTTTTTTTTCTCTACCTCCTCTCGGGCTGCGACAATGTAATGGATCATCTCTAGTGATGTACTGTTACTATTACTATCATCATCGGATTTATCTGTATCATAGACCCTCTAGGTCTTTGATTAAATGCAGAATATTTTCTGAGGTTGTCTGCAGTTTTGTTTCATCCTTGCATAAATGACTCATCTAATAACAAACTATTTTCTATAATATTTGCAGTTACAGTCAATCAACGGGCGAGCACAAGAGAAAACCTGCAGAAGAAGAGCGCTGAAATCACTCTTTTGGTCGGGGGGGGGGGGGTCAAAGGAAGTGTCCGACTTGTTCACCTCATGTCTCAGTGACAGGAGACATAAACCCAGAAAACAAAACCGGAGAGGTTGAAAACAGTCTCTTCTTCTCATGCAACTGTCAGGAAGCAGGTGCAACCACTTCCTCTACAGGAATGAAGAAGTGTTCACTTCCTTCGCTTCACCAAGCGAAGTAAAGGTTTCTGCGCTTGCATGTGTTGCACGAGTGCGGCTGCTGCTGCAAAGAGCGACATGATGCAACGAACTGGTGCACCAAAAGGTTTCAACGAGTGGAGAATCGAGAGTCCAAAGTTGAAAATAGAAATGAAACCTTTTCACACAAGATGGAAAATTTGACCCGAGGGTGAGAGAGAGAGAGAGAGAGAGAGAGAGAGAGAGAGAGAGAGAGAGAGAGAGAGAGATGATGAATAACTGAAATGAAATGATAGTATCGGTAGTTGCCATGTGGGCAGATCTCACACTCAGCTGTGAAGTAAAAATTATCATCTTTCATTAGTTTAAAATATCTGCACATAGGGGGAAAAAATATGATTATGTAGAAGGTTTCGCCTGACACCTGCAGCTCATTATGCAGATGTTCAGGCTGCGACTGCACTATTTTAGTTCCCTCTCGTTGGTCCCATAGTGTCAGGTTTGGCTGCAGCAGACAACATGTTGCAGCCAACAAGCCATAAAAAGTGACTCCACACTCACAACTCAGCACCAGATGGCAGACAGACACAGTTATTGAACCCCCCCCCCCCCCCCCTCAAAACAAACAAAAACAAAACAAGTATCTGCTAACAGGTTTATCTTTTGCTCTGCCGAGAGCGACGCCCTCTAACTTTCTAGGCTCGTGTCCCTCCAAAGTGATAAAAGTCTTCTTATCTCCTCGTCTGACAGGCGGCTGATTGTCGTTGGTAGAAGACCGTGAGACTAAAATTAGAGTTAAAGGAAACAATAAACAAGTGGAAATGATGTTGTTTCTGGGCCAATATGGTAGAAGGATACGCTTATCAACTTTGTGTAATAACAAAGACAGAGCGGCTCAAAAGACAGCATGAGATGTTTGAATATCCACAACGCAAACGTTTCTAGGCCACACACACACACACACACACACACACACACACACACACACACACACACACACACACACACACACACACACACACACACACGCACACACGCACACACGCACACACGCACACACGCACACACGCACGCACACAGAGCTGGTAAGAGGCTTACGCTCCAGTGGCATATAACAGATTTCCCATTAAATCCATTTTCCTCAACCGAGGCCACAATCTGAATCACTGAACAAATGTCTACAATACAAATGATCTGCTTTGTTTGCACTTGTGTGTTGAACTGGTGGCATCAGACGTCCCCCAGGATCAGATGGCGGTGGACGCCCGGTAGCGCCCGCTGGTACTTGTGAAGTAACACACAGGGCTTGTTCTAAAAATAGCCCGGACAAACAGTTATTATCTACAAATGTTACCGAGATAAATAGAAAGGAATATTGAGGCATGGCTCAAAACATTGTTTTTACCAAATCCGGTTCACGATGCACTCGACTTGACTCTGGTGAAGGCAGGTTGCATCCCGAGCAGCATGTTTTGGGACGGAACTTGAGAAAAAAAAAAGTCAAACACACACAGGAATACACCAACAAAGACAGACGCCTAAACCCAGATTGAAATTGTGGATATTTTCACGGTGAGCCGCGATTAGTAACCTACAGAGGGTGGCTGCCATATCTGTTCATTTCAGTGGAAAATGAATGTAATTCTATTTACTGTGTGGCAGTTTTTAGGAGTAGTACTCTGTTTTGTAATCTGTATATCTGATCTGACAGTCACTACAAGCAGGAAAGAGCCAAGAGAGACAAAGATTAAAAAAAAAAAAATCTTTCACAAACATTTGCCAAGAAGCAAATTGTAAACTTGTTTGTAGCCAACAAATCCTTCACTGCAGCGGTTGAGAAATTCAACATTTTTTCTCAAAGAGAGAAGTAAAGCAGAGGCTCAAGTTTCCTCGGAGGAGACCCTGGAGAAATGATCCGGTTGTTTTTTTCTTTCTCCCAGCATGCCCTGCAGCCACCCTGCTCCTCGCTATTCAAGATGTACAGCAAGTAAAACTATGACAGAAGCGGGCAGTCAGCACTTCGCTCTCCATCTTTGCTCGGCGGCTCCACGGAGCCCTCCACGATTCATCATGTTGACACTCTAATGTTGACTTGCTCAATAAAGAAGTTTTGCTTCACGTGACCCATCGATAGCTGTCCTATCGTCAGACTCTTGGCAAATATACACATCGATAGGATTACGCTCACAAGAGCTGCTAACAGATACTAAAGAGGACTCAAAACAGAAGGAGGGAGGTGTGACTGAATTCAATCAAGATGCTGAAAACATTAAGTCCAGACAGCTGCAGCAGCTCATTCCACACTTTCTTTTTTTTTTTTTTTTCAGTTTTCTCAGAGTTACAGTAATTCAAAAACTCCAAGTTACATTCAGTCATTTGATGCCTAAATAAATACATACAAGCCTGAAAACTCCATGGTAACTACTGCAACTTGTGTATAAAAGTAATAAACACTATATTGTGTAGATCTGTGTCACTTGATTGTCATCGCTGTACAAGCCCTTTCCCTTCAGTTACATCATGGCCACAGCTGCTTACATTTCACACACCCAGTCTGTCCTTTAGTTGTGACGCTCTGAGTCCTTGAGGTCATTTCCATGAAAGTTTTTGATCCTCCAGTTGTCAACAGTTTGACTCCAAATCTATAACCTCTCATGCCAACAAGAATCAAAACAAACGAATCAGAACAGGCCAAAGAAGCAAGCATGAAAAGTAAACAGGGAGGAGGAAAAGCCAGAGATCTTAACTCAACATATTACATTTCACGAGTGAAAGAGTCCACAACGGTAGGTTTGCCAACAACTTCCAGCAGGGGATTTGCTTTTGGGAATGCCTCAGCAACTGTTGAATAGATTTTCTTAAAGTTGTCAAGAAGTACCACACAATAAAAAAAAAAAAAAACTGACATCAGCTTTAGTTGTAATGTCTAGGAGAGTGGCGTAGTGGTGAGTCTGCATGTTCCCCCTGCGCCTGTGTGACGTTTCTCCAGGCCACTAACCTCTGATGATAAAGTGACCGTCCGGAAAGTCGTCCATATTCAGCCGAGATCAGCGTCACGACCTTCAGAGTTAAATGAATGTTATGGAAATGATCAAACATGTTTTCTGATACGCAGCTTAACCGCGTTTCCAGTGTGACGAGAGGCTTGTTTAATAACCGACACAGATTTCATAGTGAACAGAGCAACACTGAAGTAAATACGAACACCAGCCGTAAGGGGAATGAAAACTGAAGAGAACAACTGGGAGTGAACATGAAATACTACAGAATTTCCAAGAAGTCTTGAGGGTTTGCTTTGATTCAACGTGAAATGACTCAGCAATAGATTTGCCACGGTGTTTGGTATTTATCAGGGTTCAAAGAGCCAGCAGGCGCATGTAACATAAAACACGCTCATGAAAGTATTTGAGCGGTGGTGATGATCTGGTGATAAGAAAAATCTAAAATATCGTCAGGGTCGAATGAGCAAATGTTCACATTCTGACATAGCGACAGCGGGACAGGAGCCGTTGCAGTGTTAAGAAATTAAGATGGTTTTCTTCTGGTATTTGCAATTTGTGCTGCAATATTTACATTCCATCGGTTAATACATTTAATGTGAAAGGATTGCCAAGAAACTCAAAACAGAAATGTTTGCAAGTTTGCAGGGAAATAAGATTCAATTACATTAATGGTTCAAGGCCAAACATCAGAATCAGTTCTGTGTACAACATTTGTATATTCAGAGCATCACTGTGTTACTGTACTTATATTTTCCTCTCTGCCTAAACCTGTGAGAATTCATAATTATTATTTTTTTTTAACAAAACACCTCAAGTTTTGCTTGTAACAGAATAAAGAAACTATTACACACGTGAAAAACTTGATTCCATCAGGTAAATAATTCCTTTTGGTAGGACTGTCCAGAAATTCAGTGTAGAAGAAACCCATCGTCCCGATGAGGTTGCTAGTATTTGAAAACTCTTCTTTTAAGATGAAATTGAGCAAAAACAAAACACCAAAACATCCGCGAACACAGCTCATATTGAGAACACAAAACCAGTAAAGGAAAAAGGAAAAGAGCTAAAACGGCAGTATATTAAATCTAGATTATAGATTACACACTTGATAAAGCATCAATCCTTTGCATTTAATCTGGATGTCGCCGTAAAGCTGCTGGCGCCGTCGCATACGCTGGTTGGCGTGAGAAAAATATGCGGGGGTCACGGCTCACAAATGTATGAAAAGAAACTCCAGCCATGTTGAGATCTTATTGGACAGTGTGGTACTGAAAGACCCACGTCTGTTTATTGATGATATGCTTGACTCTGCTTTTCCACTGTGTCACAATCCATGACTCAAACACTCAATGTCGACTCTGCTCACTTACAGTACAACATCATGAATTCCGGAGCATTAAAAAGAGGGACAAGGGCAAGATTTCATAGTACGGTACATAAATATGAGTGAGTTTACATGCACAAAGAGATCCAATGACAAGTTTTCTTTCTTCTTCTTTTTTTTTTTAAAGTTTTTTTTTTTAGTTTTTTTTTTTTTAAAGTTTGTTTTGTTGCTACTTTTAAGTTAAAAGCTGGTGCTGATAGGACCAGGGTGAACGGGGCAAGGCTGAGTAAACAGTTTTACAGTACTTGGTTTCCATCACATCGATTTCGGGAGAGAAGCGGGCTAACGGTCGCTACGCTGAGATGGACGACGGGGGGGGGGAAATAAAAAAAATCATTTAATCTAGCGAGTGTACACGAGGACATATAGAGAGACTGAATCTGCAGCGAGAAGTCAAATCTGAGGCCACGTGACTCCATCCGGACCGATTTCTCTCGGCTGGACGAGAGAAACGACGACGGGAGAGAGAGAATGTGGAGGATCAGTTAGATTAGAGGTTTCACGACCCAAAGACGACGATGGAGAGGGAATTAATACCAAAGTACGACAGGGGGAGGGAGAGAGGGGGAGAGAGAGAGAGAGAGAGACAGAGAGACAGAGAGAGAGACAGAGAGAGAGACAGAGAGAGAGACAGAGAGAGAGAGAGAGAGAGAGAGAGAGAGAGAGAGAGAGAGAGAGAGAGAGAGAGAGAGAGAGAGAGAGAGTCTGTAAGAGGGGAGCTAACAGTGGGAGCATCAGGTGGCCAGCCACAAACATACACATTTCTGTCTTTAAGTTAAATGTCTTTCTTTTTCTTCTTTGTTTCCTTACATCACTATAGTTTACACACTGTACAACATCCACCAACTCGACACTGCGTTCCCCCGGCAGGAGTGAAGAGATCAGAGAGGCGGGATGGGTTTCTTACACTTAAAACAATCAATACTTATCAAAAAAAAAAAGGAGAGACACACACACACACACACACACACACACACACACACACACACACACACACACACACACACACACACACACATACACATACACACACACACACACACACACACACACACACACACACACACACACACACACACACACACACACACACACGAAAAGACCATCGACTGTCTGGGAAAGACAGACACATAATGAGTTAATGCTTCACAACACCTTTGAACAATGTACAAGGAACTTCATATAAAAAAAAAAAAAATCATAAAGCAACTTTTTTTCAGCTATATTACAAATAAAAGTTCTTGAAAGGTTTTGCTCCAGCTGTTGACAACACTGAGAAATAAAATATCCTAACCAGTGGTATTGGTGGCTTGATGGCATCGTCCTTCTTTGAGAGTGTGGTCGGAGAGAAGAGGAAATACACGTGGTCGTCGAGGATAAAGATTGAAGTGGCATAGGAAGGATTGAATGGTCCTTTAAAAAAAGGAAAATATAAACAAAACAAAAAAGTGCCAAAGGTAAAGTGAATTCAAGTAATGTGTGCTCTATACACAGGGAGGGAAGAGGGAGGAGGAGGAGGGGGAGGGGGAGGAGGGGGTGGGTGGCGAGTCCCGTGGCTCCAACATGGCCACTACTGGCTCTTCCTGTGTTCACTCAGTTTTGTCGGCGTCTCCGTGAGCGTTTCCCCGCGCGCCGCTTTGAGGAGGACGTCCAGCCACTTGGCCTGGAGTTCAGCGTCGTGGGCGCCGAGGAGCAACGTCTGATGGGTGTGGCTGAGCCGGAGCACGTGTTTCGTCTCGGACTTCGTCTCGGCGGCCCCCGACGGCACTGCGTTCACCTCGAAGCCGGGGAGCGGCACCGCCCGAGAGCCCTTCGAGTCCTGCGCCGAACACACAAGGGAAATAGAGAAGAGATAACGGCGTGTTCTGGTTACAGGTTTCGAGAAAACGCCTTCGATGCATCAGTGAGTCACAGTTCAGACAGTTGGTTAAAAACTAGAAGAAGAAAAAAAAGGCATTAAAATAGCTGCAGATGTGAGCTTTTTGCTTCACGTGCTGGACGATCTATGTATATCAGACATGTACAGTAAACCCCGCCCCCCTCTGTCCCTTCCCCCTCCTTCTGGCCGTATAATCGGGAAATGCTGGTTCGACTCCCATTAATCCTAATCTTTGGAATGGCAGCTTTCTGCATTGGGATTGGAAAATTAGTCTTCGAAATGAAAACCGGAGAGGCTTTTAACAGACTGACTTCCCTTCTGTGCAGCGGACTATGAATGACAGACACTTTCTAGAAAACCCTTTAAACAGATATCTAACTACTGATGAATTCTTCAAATGTCTGTAAAAAAAAAATACACGAATCTGTTAATGTCTAACGTAAAACGGCGTGTTGTTTTTTTCTTTTTTTCTTCTTTCTAAGCCATCATGCGAGCCACTTGTTTTGTACATCCCCGGGACATTATGAGGAGATTTATTGCTCAATGCAGAGCCAAGACTTCAAGGAACTACGGCAAATTCAAGGAGTTACATCATCCGCTCGGTGCAGACCGAAACCGGCTCGCTGCTCCACCTGAAGGGAGATTCAGGACAACAAAATCCTCCTGGACCAGATCTACAGAGCGCAGCCAGCCTGGTGATGGTGGCACGGCACAGATTGGACGTGGACACACACACACACACGCGCACACACACACACACAGTCAGTGATGTGTCAGCGGCAGAAGCGGCTCTGCACAGATGTCCTGCAGCAGTAAGCAGACAGGATATACAGGGAGGCCGGGCGGAGTGAG
The DNA here is from genome assembly GCF_963422515.1 of Blennius ocellaris. Classification (NCBI taxonomy): domain Eukaryota; kingdom Metazoa; phylum Chordata; class Actinopteri; order Blenniiformes; family Blenniidae; genus Blennius; species Blennius ocellaris. The sequence continues at coordinate 22,883,651 of NC_137654.1, forward strand.
GTGGAGAAGATAAGCAGATATACAGGACGGGAGTGGAACTCGCTGGTAATGTGGTCTTAAGTGTGACCTTTTGAACTCAAAACAGGAGTTGATAATTATTATGCATTGTGCATCAGGCCAAGTAAAAAAAAAAAAAAAAAAGAGTTAAAAATAGGCAAGTAAAAAATATGTACTTGAATATCTAAAAAATACAGGGTGAAATGACTTTTCTTTTTTTTTTTTTTTTTTACCTGTCCGCTGCTTTGCAAGTACAAGACTAGCGGCTCAGCCTTGGTGACGGCCGCCCACATCTTGTTCCAGCTCTTCCCCTTGTCCTGCACGTGAAGATGGCCACACAGCAGGCAGTTCTCCCCCGTTAGAGACGTCTGCCTCTAGAAACACAATTGAAGGCCAAAGGTCAACATTTTCGCAGAGGTCTACGTTTCGCTAAAGCTCCGATGAATATCTTGGGGATTTGAAAGTGGCGACAAACATGGCAGCGCATATTCACACTATTATGTAACAACGATGTAGGACACAGTGAGATTTGTATATGGACAGGTGTTCAAAGCTGCTTCTGGCCCCGTCTGACTCTTGCGCGGCTAAGAGCGCCCTCTCGTGGCCACTGATCACAACTGCAGCCGTGACCCTGTTGTGAAGACATGTGGATCTGACCTTAATCGTCACCACATGAGAATTCTCAAACCCCCCCCCCCCCCACCCCGTCTATAAATAAACACATCAGATCAACGTCCGCTGGCCGGCTTAGCAGTGAGTCACTAGAACGGTAGATCCACCTGCAGACAGACGGAGGTACAGACACCTGAAGTCGGCGGACTGCGGAGTCAGCAGAGACGGCTGGTCCTCCTGACATCTCATTATAATATTAGTCGCGAGATTAGGCGATGAGTCAATGAGAATGTGTTTGTATTCATGAATGCACGTGGACAGAATGTGTGTTGAGTGACTTAAAAAAAACAAAAAACAACAGAGTTGGACTCAGGAAACACTGATGTGTCTTTCTTCTTTGCCTGCAGTGTGGCCTGAGGACTGAAACATCAGCGTCACTGGACTGGCACGGATCAAAGCAGGAAAAACAAACGTATGCACACGCTGTTCAGGGGGTGTGTCTAGAAGTGTCTCAACCAGTGTGTCTCACCTCAGGCGCTGCTTTTTTCCTCTGCTCACCAGTGCAGAGATTCTCCAGGCTGAGGCTGGCTTCAAAACACTCGGGGCACACTCGGCTCGTTTTGTTGTCCAAGGTCTTTGAACACTTTGCACAGATGGCCTGCAGGAGGAGGGAGAGCGAGAGACAGTTTGATTGTTTGAAATGTATTTCCACGTGTGTCCTTGCTGCTACATTTCCCCTCAACAGTGGCCAGACCCCCCCCCCATCCATCTGTGCTCACCGCTCCACAGGACTTGCAGTGATGTTTGCGCTTGGTGAAGTTGAAGCTTTCGTTGCAGCCTTTACACGTCTGCTTCTCTTTTTCCTTTTTACGAGAACTTTTCTGGGAAAGAAAGAAAGAAAAAAACAGGAGTCAGATGTCATTCCAGGCATTTATTTTTCAATGTGTTTTTTTTTCCTTCCATTTCTACAGTGAAAAGAAGGATTTTTTTTCGTCCTAACGTGTGTGCATATAAAACTTATAGTATTGTTGTCGCCTCAATTCAAAACTTTGGAACTCATGCCAGAGGGAATAGTGGAGGTGACCGCAGATCAACTGTCACTGAAATTTTTACTATGTGAAAGTTGATGAAACTGATTTGGTGATAATTAATACATAAACAACAAGACTGTTGTGCTTCCTCCTCTGACCCGCTTTACCTCAGGGGTCATACATTAGGCCTTAAAGGGGCGACGACACGTAAACTATTATCTAATCAAATCATTACTTTGCTATAGTTTCTGCAAACAAATATCACAAATCAAGAACAAACCTATACAAACTATTGCAATATCCTATTATTTAATCTGCTTTCATATAATTGATTGGATAAGCATTCTGTTGAGTCAATTCTAGCGCCAACAAGGAGGCTGCTACTTCCCACAGTAAGCAAAAAAACTCAACAATACACACGACTTTTGTTAAGAAAAAAAAAGTATTATATGAAATCTTTTTTGTTTTGTTTTTTGTGAACCAACAGCCACCGTTGTGGCCACAAAAACAAGCTACAGCTCTGTGTTCCTATTAGTTTAAATATTAACTAAATTAATAAAAGGCCAAGTATCCTGCTTTTTTTCTGCACTGAGTGCTGCTGATTTTTGTAAAGAGCACAAATCAAACTCATTAACTGAAAACAACGGCTGCACTCGGAACATTTTAATCAAAGCAAATTATAGCAACAAAACATCAGAAGTAATTTTTTTTGCAGCAGCAATTGCTGAATAATGCCACACATTTGAATGTTGAACAAATCACCACACATTTGCACAATAAAATTAGTTCAGATGAAACTCCAGAGTGAACCAGGAGACTGAGGATGACTGGAAGCAACATAAAGCCGTTCACTCAGCAGCAGATGCTTTGTTTCAGTAAAAAAAAAAAAATGATGAAAAGTGATTTGGCTGAGATATGTGCGGCTGCATTCTGGACAATTACAAAATCTCATTCATCGAGAATCACAAAACAGACAAAATTAGTCATTAAATCAAAGCTGATCACGCACAGACACAGTCTGAATAAGAAATATGAAATCAATTCAAATTCAAAAACCAGCTTTGATGAACTGATTGTTTCCTGAGCGACACCAATTCAGTGTTTCAAATGATCCAGTTAAAACCCATTTAACCACTGGATGGCCTTCAAAATGTCATTTTTTTTTAGAAGATTTCAGTGTATACAGAAAGAAAAATTACAACTCCAGAGATGAGAGAAAGGATTTTAGGGGCAATTTAAGGCAGTCGGTGCATATAAGTTACTTTAAGATCTTACCCTCTCATGTTTTTCCATATCAGAGTCCATGTTGGACCAGGGACCCTGAGAAAATAAAAAACACAAACGGGTCAACAGGATGCACTGCCATGCAGGTCATCATACAGCAAGTCAGGATTTTTTGGGGGATTGAGTCTTTTGAGTGAGACATTAATTCTCTTCAAAATGTTGCATTTTGACACTTTTTTTTTTTTTTAATGACTCTGGGTACAGCTACAAAAGTTTGCAAACCCTGACTCGCTCCTCCACGTAATATAACTTACAACAAAATAAAGCAAACTGCCATAAATCCAAGAGTTAAACTCAGAACAGACTGGATGCAACTGAATCAGATTTTATAACATGAACTTTCCTTTTGTCAGTCAGAGAGAAAAATGCGACACCACTGTATGGAGACGTAAACGGGGGGGGGGGGGGGGGGGGGTAAAAACACAGGTGGCTCAAATGAATAGAAAGTGGCAAAGAAGAAGAAAAATCCAAAAATCTAGATGAAATATTTCTTTTAGTTCTACTTGTATATGTGAATACGTGTAACTATTCTTTCTTTCTTTCTGTTTATTCACTTCAATCATGTTATTCTATTTTTCTCAGATTTCACAAAGCTCCATATTCTATTTTATATCGAATCTGCTCAAAAACTCCAAAACAAAGTCCTCGTCTGCTGAATATGTCTGCTGAATAAAGATTGTTTTTCCAGATTCTTCCTCCTGCACTCTACTCCCTCCACCACTAGGTGTCAGGCTGGAGCTTCTGAATGTGGCCCTCAGTTTTGTGTCACTTGGCGGGGGTCCAGCCACATACAGCCCAAAGTGGGTCAAAAGAGATCCATAATAGTTTTTGTATACACTTAAGACCTGGGCTTTCCCTATTCGGTCATGAGAGCGGACGGAGAGCGGAAGAGACCCTACATGTGGAAATAAAGACATTCTTCATGTGTGTGTGGTGTTTTTCTTCTTTTTTTTTTTTTTTTCTTTTTCTGTACAGTACAACCACGTCCGTAGATGGAGAGCCGTGCAGGCGCACAAAGGCCAGGCTATGACGGAGTCGTCTGGGGGTACCGCTAAGTGTCCCATGATTCATAGCACAGGATGACCTGCCCACACACTGATCGATGAAGTGAGTGACTGACCGGCGACTCGGGCAGATGGTCGTCCTCCCGGGAGAAGGAGCTGTTGAAAGCTTTATTGAACGTCTCGCTGTTTTGCTTGTGTCGTTCGATGGTGGCTCGGATCACCTGAGAGGGGGAAGAAGTTCCGGAGACAGAGCAGGAAGGAAGAAGAATTGAGAGAAGGAAATAAAGATTATTAATGTCGACGATTGTGGTCGGGAACGTCGTATCTGTGATTTCACTAAAGGCTCATTATGTCATTTAATTTCTCGCCATTACACAGTAAATTCAGTTAGAAATGTGTGTTTTGATAAAATAAACACATTTAGCCTCGTTTATTTAATGACATCATGGTGGGGGTTTTTTATCTCCGCATTTAAAATGGAAAAAATAAATATGCTGGAAAAAGACTATTCCCCTAATCTCCTGATTATTCCTACTGCTGAATCTCTCTTTTGCCCCCCAGGAGAGGGGAGGCCCACCTCACACTTTGAACATCTGATGGTTTTATTAAGAATACACCTCATAACAAGAATAGTGGGAGTTATCTGATCCCTGCTTGATTTGTTATATTTCTTCAAATTCTATTTATTCTTTCATACCTGCATCCCGCCATAACATGGCTTTTAATAAAACTGTTTTTATTTCTCATACGTTCCTTGTTCAAATCGGTTTTAGTTTTAAATAGAAAGAAACTAAATGGATCTGAACACCTTCACTTGAAAAAGAGACAAAGAGATCTTTTTTTGCACAAGTTCAAAACTCAAAAAGTTGTCCTGCTTCCGTTATGAGTCCACAGAGTCCAATAACCTACATTAGTGCAGGAAAAAAGTTTCTTCTCCTCTTTGCATTCCATTCTTCATCAACTTTTGGAACGCTACTTCTTATTTCAGCCCGTCTCTCGTGCTTACATACCGGCTGAGAACACAGAAAAGCCTTTCAAAGCTGCCTCTGTGATATGCTCACCCAGCATGCAAAATGTTTTAATCAGCTTTACTCTGCTTTAATGGGCTAAATGAGCAATAATGAGGCGCTTTATTAGAGAATAGCACTCCAACCCCGAGTGGGTGGGTGGTGGAAACCTTTCTCTAATTCCACCCTCTAATAAAGCAGAACGACCAAAGGCTGGAGCCCCAAAATGCTGACCGTGCGTAATTCTGTCATGATGATAATTGTGTGCGTGTGTGTGTGTGTGTGTGTGTGTGTGTGTGTGTGTGTGTGCGTGTGTGTGAGAGATGCTTGCCTGAATCCAGTCTTCTTTCTCCTCAGCTGTCCTGTGAATCAAACGACACATTATGAGATACGACAATCTAAAAAAATAAACAGGCAAACACAATAAAGTAAGGCTTTTTAAATAATCGCAGAGTAGAATTACTAGACAATAAATAGTAACAGCGCAAATTCAATGCTTGAATCCTGAGCATAAAAGTAAAGAGCCTATATTGATCACAGTCGTGTCTTTAATGCATTACTGGTATAAATAAGAGAGTTTGGTGACAGTGTCACTGCTGAGGAGGTCATCATGATAAATATTTTGATAAAAGAAATTGTAAGATCAAACTATTACGAATGACGTGAAACAAAATCTCATGGCATTACATGTACATTTTATTAAGGTATGGTTAATCCTTCACTGGGCAAATGATCATCCCTGATAACTTGTGGATCTTTTGGTTTTCTGTTAAATTAAGAATAATAAACTGAAGGAAATATTCAAATACAGGAAGAAATGCATGTGCTAATAATTGTGATGTGTTATATTTTGTAGAATAGCACGCCATAACAACATAATAACACAACGGAGGACGCTCATCTTAAAAATTAGATCCTTGATCCTTCAAAAATGAGAGACAATACAACTGTAACACTGTATTGCGATACAGTAGCACTCACTAATGTGAGATTTTAACTACAATGTTTTTTCTATATGTGTGATTGTGGCAACATTTACACCACTTCACATGGGAGTTGATTATATAACTGTCATGTAATGAGGATATATTTATATATTTAGTAACGTTAAGTTTTGATACATCCTATAATTTCACATGAGAGTTAAAATACATTTACTCATATTTTAGTTAGTGTCACATGAAGACTTTTGATCATGGAATATCAGACTATTGTTTCTACAGCGAATCAATAAATCTCACTGTATATAAATGATTGATTGTGTGTGTGTGTGTGTGTGTGTGATTTAATTGTCTTTACCTGGCTTGCAGTTCCAGTGAGCGTTGTTTACCGATGATGGCAAACGTGTGGGGAAGGTTCTGCTTCACATTCTCCTGCACCTGAGGTGAAGAAGCAGAGGAAATTATATTTTCAAGCGGAATGAATAAACTTGGTTTTAAATCTTACAAGAAGAACTTGCAGGGTACCTCCATGCCGGCGATGTCTATTCGCTCCCTGACGCTGAACTTCTGCCCCATCAGTCGGAGTTTAGGCACACAGTATAGCACCATATTGTTGAACTGCAGATTTGAGACAGAGGCATAGCAGATGACGCATGGCGGTCGTAAAATGCGCTTTAAGAAAACCCTTCCACTTGGAAAAGCGATGGCCTCACCAAGTAGAGGTATCGGTCTTGTGCTGTTCCGTTTTTTGCTGACATCTTTTTAATATGTCCTTCTTTGATGAGCTCATTGGCCGGGTTAACGATGTCCTCTTCTCCTCCGAGCCGCTCGTACACCTCCAGCAGCTTGTGCATCTTCTCCTGAGAAACAATAAGCGACAGAAGATTCAAGCCTGAGCAACTTTATCGCAGAAAAAAAAAAGCACTATTGCGTTACAATCGGCTGAATATTACTGATTAACATCCACTTTTGGAACAAACTCCCAGAAATAAATCCACTACATGTCCGAAGTTCTTTAATTTTTTCTTTGTCTGCAGCTGCCTGTCAGTAAAGACAGCAAAATGTAACTCTTTTCATTGCTTCGATGTTTTCTGTTTATATTTCCTTGTTTTTATTCACATGTCTCATGCCTGCTCATATAAATCCCTTTGAACTGCAAGTGAAGCTGCCTTCCCTTGCCTCAGCTAAACTCTACCACTGGGTCTTACTTTATTGCAAACTCATTCATGACTTTTCCCAGCAAGGCAGAGAGTGTAGATTGTGTTTCTTCATCGATTCATTGACACAATTTGCGAGCTGAAGTCGTTTAAAGGATGTGAGGGCTACGGTTTCAGGCGAGAGGAAAGAGATGCAGCGGATGAGTCTGACAGAGGGAGACATTTTTGTGAACTGCGAAACTGGAGGCAGGAAACAGCAGCTTCCTGTCTGCACTAATGCAACCGTGCTGACTGACGGTACGGCATCAGCCACTCGTTGGGTAACACATTAGCTGAGCTCTTACGCAGCTCGATCGTCGAAAGCCATCTTACCATTTTCCTGATTGCTGCATTGGAGTGGTTGGCTGCAGTAGATATTAGCTCCAGTGCCTCTGTAATACACACACACAGCTTATCAAAATTGGAAAACACAAATGTAAGATACTTTTCATACTGATAAACCGATATTTTACTCCTCTTCATATAAAGACAGAAAAGATAAACCCCAGCGGGGCTTCAGAAATCAAGGTCTATGAATATAACAAACTCAAAAACTAAACGTTGCACGCTGTGAACATTAAGCAGTGCGTGCGTTGGCCTGGCTTCGAGCCGGCGACTCTGCCTGCGAGCACCTGAGTCAGCCATCTTAATCATAACCTACATAAACAGAAGAGACGTACAGACGGTGAAATGAGGCCAAAGCAGCAGTGGATGAGAGAAGCTTTTCCACGGACTCCAAACAATGCAGCAGCGTGGTGAGGTCACGGCTTAGCGAGACCGACGCAGACATGTGGGAGGACGTAAAAGATGTAATCCGTTTCAAGACCAAACCGACACCTATTTTCAAGTGACGAAATCGCTCAAACATCCTTTTAACGGGAAGAGATGAATATCTTGCCATTATCTTCAGGATACACGAGTGGAGAGTTTCTTACATTTCATGGCGCTTTTACAACTTTCAATTAAAATAAATTAGGATAAATTTCTGTCGTGAATATAAAATATATATCAAATTTATGTCAAATACATTCATTTCAATGCAGTTTTGGTTAAACAACTACTCGAATCTCATGGTTTTGGATGATGGCGTATTTATCAGTAGCAAACAGAAAGTCAACAAAGTTGAATTCAGGTTTTGTGAAAATGAGGACAGAACTGATGAAAACAAAAAAGAGATAAGGAGCCAATGATGATCTTAATATCATCAAATAAACATGGCACATGAAATATTTAACAAAAAAGACAATAAGAGCATAAAAAGATAGCATAAGCAAGAAAAATATGAATAATACATAAAAGAGAAAGTCCTAATCTCACACAATCCTAAAATGTGACCTTAAGCGACCCAATCTACCACACGGCAGTATGACACTAATCTAAAAATGTGATTCATGGTACGCTGTGTGCCTCATGAATCATAATATAATGTAGGTGAAAAGTCACGGAGTGGCTCTCTGACGGGTTTAAGCCGCGCAGACTGAAAGCACAGCAGCTCGGTTTGACCTGCTAAATGTGAACGACACAATGTGAAGTGAACTTTGGGTTCGTTCTGGCCGCTGGACTGGGTTACGTGACTTCCAGACTGTCTGGAGGGAAATGGGAACATTTGCAGCACGAACAGAAGCTCCGATCATCGGGGGCAGCGTTTATGTCTGTCCCCGATCCCAAAACAAAAAAACACAATAAAAAACACCCTTCATGTTTAATTAATGCTTTTTGGAAATGTCACTTACTTACTTACTATTTCAGAATTCCTCCCTGACCTTTAAATGCTTCATAGATGTTATTGAAATACAAGCGCGTGACCTTTACTTAAACGGCTTCAGTGTCTTCCATTCATTTTCATCTGGCCTCAGTAACTATATAATCACTGGTTTATGTATCCAATATTACTTCTATATATTACATCATTACATTATTATTCAAAAGGAAATCTATGAGCTGAAGTACAAAGACTCTGTACTGAGTATTTCACTCAGTTGTGGATCTTTAATTATTCGATAGTAGTGTTACATTGTGAGTGTTTTGCAGTAGAAACTGTGTTTAATGTCTCACTCTCTGCGTCTTTTCGGTCCAGGGCGTCGTCAGGCAGCTTCTTCAGGTAGTCTTTGAGCAGCATCTCGTAGCGAGGGATCCTCTGGACCGGCTCCAGCATGTGATGCTGCAACGTCAGGTTCCCACACACATCCTGCTTCTGGAGGGTCCAACACACACAGACACACACACACAACAGAAAATATGATTTAAATTGACTGATCGTGAGGAAAGTAAAAACAAAGCCATTGGTAATCTATCAGAATATACAGATAATCAATTTCAAGACCACAGCTTGAAAGAATGGGTCAACCTCTTCAAAAATAAAGAACCTGGATACAAACCTGTATGTTCTGGACGACGCTCTTGAACTGTGAGGACCTCTGTGTCCAGGTGTTGACCAGGTCCATGGCACGGTCAAAGTTCTTCACATATTCTCCGTACATCTTCATGAACGGAGCCAGTTTCTGGAGAATGTCTCCAATACGAGGGTTGGAGTCCCTGCAAGAAAAACCACAAGAACTCAGGATGATTTGGCCTCTGCTCTATGTACAGTACCACTCACTCACTATGTACACTACTCTTCACTAGTGGTGAAGGTAATTTAGATTCATGTAATAGTCTCAAATTCACGTTTGTGAACTTTGGGAGGATTCTGGTAATTGCACGTAGAGTTTTGCGTACTTGAATCACCTTCAAAATAACAGATTTTTTTTTTTTTCATTTTTACAGCAAGTCTGAATTTCAATTGAAGCTTTGTTTGATCTATTATAACATTAAAGCCGCAAATGAAACCTGAACCTGTACTTGTGCATGAACTCACATGCTAATCTGACGCCATGACTCACCGCTTGAGAGGAAATGCTGCAAAGCCTGCTGGGAGATTAAATCTTTGTACTTTTTTTTCACATTGACAGTGAAACTGGTAATTAAACGATTTGTTTTAGCTGATTAAATTAGATGTTTTCTCTTGACAATTCATGGCACAGCTTTCATTTCCATCAGTCACACAGGCTCCATCACCAGCGCCATTAAACAACACAACCAAAGGTACATAAGTTACGAAAAATCAGGAAATTATATTCAAAGCACATCAAAAATGAATCCCTGTTGGAAGTTTCTTCCTGTGGTGGGCTTTCCTGACTTGCTGTTTGCCTGTTTTTTTATTTTTATTTTTTCCAGTAATTGCTTCTCTCTGAGCCCCCCAAAATTAAACGAGTTTCCAGAAAATAATGCAAGAGGATTCTTGACATGACAGGTGATTTCCCTAAACACGGCTCTCCAGAGGAGTCATTATCCACCGAGGGTGGCTGATGTTGGCACAATATCACACTACTAAGGTAAAGTTCTTGCTTACGGAGACAAAAAGGCAGAAAACGCTCCCGTTCAGCAACTCTCGACATGCGCAACCTTCTACAATGTGAACCCGACAGCGATGCCCCCTCCGCCATTACTGTCCAGCTATCTTTAGAATCAAACGCTCCGACGGCTTGAATGATCACCAAATCATCTCTAGAATATCTTCGCACTGTTCCTCGACGATGTTTACTCCTCACCATTCTCCAGTAATCCGCGTCTTGAGCTCAGGGAGCAGGAACTTATCGTGGAAGCAGTAGATGGAGGAGATGTTGGAGAAGATCCCGGTAATGACGTCCTGAGGGATACCAGCCTCTGTGAGCTTAGTGCAAAATACCTGCAGAGGAAACAAACAGCGGTGCACGATGAACAAGCAAGCACACACCCAGGCTGGCTTCGACTGAAAGAGCAGGTTTGTAAACAGCGGAAAGTCCAGGTTGTAGCATATTTGTAATTTATATATACAACTATATTTATTCAGCAGAGTTTAGACTGTTTATGCATGACCGGCATGTCCATGTGTTAATCCTACAAACATCACAGAATCCAAAAAAAAATGTGACTGAGGAAACTCGTTCAGCTCAATTTGGCTGGTGTAGCAGCAATATGTCACTGAACGCTGAAAAAAGTAATAGTACTCTGGGGCTGCAATTACTGCTCTTGATTCATCACGTGTCATTTCAGAAAGAGCCTAAAATTATGCCGACAGACGATCACAGGTGCTCAGAGCTCATCTTTCAATAAGAGGCTTTATCTCGTGATAAAAGACACGACGAATCATCACATTTAATATGCTGCTGTTTGTCACCTTGCTGGATAAACAACATGCGTTCTGATATTAAATGTCAACGTCAGTATCAGGGTTATCTTGATTGACTGTAAATCTTATCTGTAAAACCATTTTGCTTCTTCACCGGTCACAACAATGACCAGGCACCACCGTTTCCATGGAAACAATTTTGGCACATGAAAGTTGCAAGACAAAAACAGGAAGTTAGGTGTGAGGTTTCTCTTCTCTCAGGAGCAAATGAACCAAAGCTGCTCTGCGATAGGACATCTTTGTATCACTGCCCCCACATGTAGTGAACAAAGAGGAAGAGGACTCAACCACCTGGAGCGAAGTCTTACCGGAATGTGTGAAGTTAGAATATGCCACAGATAGAAAAAAAGAACTATGAACACCAGCAATACCATACTACTGTTTACTATACCATAAGAATATACTCTTCTCTGTAGCTCTTGTCAACAATATACAGGAAAACTCTGATTATAGAAATAGAAATACTTCAGGAGATTATGTTAATCTATTTCATATGTAATTTACTCCAGCTGTGACTGGACCACTGTTGTATTTGTTCATCTGCAGCAGCATTTCAGAAGCAGAGCAAATCCTTTTTTTTTCTTGGTCCCGTATTAATTATGATTCAATTATAAATTTAATTAGTACAGTTTACTGATCGTTTTGAACAAGTGAAACAGCAAACCTTTTGTGAATTAATTGTGATTATTCACACTTGATTTTTCGTTTTCAATTTGTAGAGAATGAATGCGCGAAAACATAATGTATCACAGTTCATTTTTATACGATATGTATTTTGCCCATGCCAATGATACAGTGATTTTTGATCCATTGTCCAACCCTTGTAAAAAAATACCACAGTGCATTCAAAGTGCTGTCAAGAGTTTGCTCTTCCATCAGAAATAGGATACACCGTGCTAACAATACTGAGGTGCCATGGCACATTAGAGAATACTATGATGTGTATGTACTATGGTTCATCATCACATGAAAGTCAATGTCTTGTGGCTGAACAGGGAAGTAGTATGTAGTTGTAAACACACAGTCTGGTAAAGGCATTATATGTTATCTTCAAATACTTTAAAGATGAACAAAAAATGAATCAAGAGTGTTAACCAGAGCTTGAGTGGAGATAAACTCCTTCAAAAACATTTACACTCCTAAACTGTTTATGTACCTTTATACAGCTTCACCAATTTTGTCTTCACATCGTTGTAACAATACAGATTGATGTAAACATAATACATACATTCACTGAGAGCATCATAGAGATTTATAATGCCGGGTTTATCATTTCCATCGTGTCTTTGTATTGTTAATATCCTTTTAATAGATGGAGAAGACTAAAAATAGCACTGATAGGTCATTTTAGTATAATCTTAAAAAAAACAAAGCTGGCTTAAAGCCTAAACTATCTTTATAAGAAGCTTTTGAATAAAAAAACAAAAGAACGATGCAGGAATTACCCAGAAATTCAGAGCACTGTGAGGGGATGGTGGTGCTACACATACCCATATATAGATGGCAATCCCTTAATAGACACACAGCTATTCTGCGAGTTCAGTTTTGTTTTTGTTTTTTTCATACCCGAGTATAAATATAACCTATAAATTTAACCTACATGCACACAAACAAATGTTCCCAACAAGATCATGCAAACACTGAGTAATCCAGCCAGCACAGGGTGATTGTGCACCGGATCACAGTGCCAGTTTTAATCCAGGTCAGTCCTGATCTTAATCACTCGCAACACTGGCACACTCTGGTGATTGAAATCTGAACTAGAGGAATTAACACAAAAAAAACACACACACACACACACACACACACACACACACACACACACACACACACACACACACACACACACACACACACACACACACACACACACACACACACACACACACACACACACACACACACACACACACACACACACACACACACGGGCATTTGAACTCTCATGAAATGTTACCTGGTCGAGGAGGTTCAGTCTTTTTACGTAGGCCTCTTCAGTGTGGAGGAGCTCTTTGGCAATATTCAGCAGCTTCTGAGCCTCTGAGCACTGAGGAGAAACACAGAAACACACACACACACATCAGTGACTACATCTGAGGCAGGAAAGCAAAGATAAATACAAACACTGCCCCAGGATGTGACTCATCCTTTAAGTATTTAAGACATTTCAACTATCAGGTATCAAGAAAAATGATGCCTTTAGTGTCAGCAATGATCTGGAAAAGTGATAATATCAATAGAAACTAACAATGTTTCCACTGTTTTGATCTATTTTAAGACAATAAGATGATCGAAAGTCATACAAAATGGTAAACAGACTTCCCTTCTATGTATAGTATTGCACTTTTTCACCCGTCACCCACTGTTGGAAGCAAATTAAGACGTCCGTCTTGCCTCAGCACACTTCAACAAACATACAGGGGGAAACCAAACACTGGGATAGTTTAACAACCTGCAACCTGAGCCGCAGCCACCAGAAACTCACTACAGTCAACCAAAACATAAAGTCACATTATGCAGGGATTCTTCCTCTTTGACAAGAGAATACTAAGCCTATCTACGTGGGCTTCTGCTTGAAAATTATACACTCAAAGTGAAATGAATATATTTCAGCAACCACAAGGTCAATTTGAATAAATGTGGGTTTACCCATGTTCATATCCAAGTTGCGACGGGTGGGTTAATTCAGTTGGGTAAAAATGGCTCACATCTAGCCGCTTTAGTTTATTTATTGTGCAATGTTTTGAACGGTAATTTTCTACGGGGTTAAACAGTGAACTGAAGCTTCCTGTGTAATAAAAGTAAGTCAGGTCAACCACACACAGAGATGCTGAATATTAGTCCGACTTTTTGTTTGATTGTGGTTTCTTCACCTGGATGTTTGACTTTACCTGTGAATAGAGAAGAAACGTTTCCACGCCCATCTGCACATTTTCCCTGAGGTCACCTTTAATCCCAGGTTAAGACAACATGGGATTAGATTTCACTGTTTACATTTTGTGAACAATGCTTTTATGTTTTCATCTTGTTAATCTTTTCAAATTACAATTGCTCGTTTTCTGCCTTTGTTGCGTCGCCAATGTTTGTTGATGTGAAGAACTATACGTGTAAAACTTTCCACTCTGTTAGACGTTGGAGCTCGAAATTAATAAGCGTCTGCGCGCTTCACAAACCGTTCTGGAATAGTTTGTCTCTCTTTTTTTTTCCTGAGTTGTGACTGATGTCTGAGGGCATTACCCGTCTTAGACCCAGTGTCTCCAGACTCTGCAAATTGAAGGTTGCAGCGAAACGATGGAAGGAGACTACTCGTTGTAACTTTTCAACTTAGTAATTTCACTTTTTGAAGAAAAATGAGTTTTTAAAAAGTGTTTGGATGATATTGCAGAAGGCAGCTGTGTTATGTTTTGTGGCTGCAGCTTCCATCCAGAGCGGATTACCGTAAAAATGAAGGCTCCATTTATGTCTTGTTTAGTTTACAAGTAGAAACTTATGAAACTGATTTGATATATTGCAGCACCACTGAGGCTGGAAATCTTTCTCCTACACTCACTTAGTGGGGCTGAAAAATGTTTAAGTAAACACAAACAAATGAGGCTGCTGATGAGATTCCTCCCAGTGTCAGAGACACAACACAGTGATGTCAAGAGGCATTTAGCCTATCGCAACATTGTGGCTTTCACAACCGCCGTCTCTCACACACACACAAACACACATGCAATTTGTTCACACGGAAAGTGATAACTACCGCCGTAAGAAAGTCAAGCCTCTATCAGCCAGTACAAGACGCCACAGTAACAAGTCAGGCTCAAATGCGTCATTGTTTGCAGAGCGAGTGATACACAGTCAGCAGAAAAAGAAAAAAAGAAAATCAGGCTTCAGTCCTCCTTGTGTGCAGCAACCATCACTGTAATACCCACATCCTCCGTGAAGAAAAAACTTGTCATTATGTAGCCATTAATATGTCAGCTTGAGTTCACATTGACACGGAGAGATTAACAAGTGCACACAAATACACATACCCAACAACGCACCCTTCCTCTACACAACAGTGGTGGGATCAGGAAGCATTGAAGAGCGGAGATACTTTTCCCCATAAGGCTGTGGGTGTGGGCGACGGCTGCGTGTTTGTGTGACGTGTGTGTGTGTGCGTGTGTGTGTGTGTGTGTGTGTGTGTGTGTGTGTGTGTGTGTGTGTGTGTGTGTGTGTGCGTGCATGAGATATGGGTGTGTTTTACTGCATTAAAAATATCAAAGTATATTGTTTCCTGCAAACAAAAGCTAAACAAAACTTTGCAGTTCCTTTCACTTGCCACAGTTTTATCTCTTCAAGCCTTTATGCTTTTACATGGAAAGTGTGAAGTCAAGGAAACACAAACTTCACCAGGAAGAGAATCAGCCGTGGTGTTTACAATCAATACTCAAGACGAAAGACAAGAGAAAATAGAATCTGCAGCTCAGCTGTGGAAAGATTCCTGTCTGCAGACTCTTTCATCCAGCAAACACAAGCTCCTCTTACTGCTTATCTGTCAGGTATTTATCCTTTTATGTCAGGAGCCGCTTTTAGATACAAGGCAGTCAGATGTAACCAGAAAATTGAGGCTATAATATTGTCTAACGTTTCATGCAGAAGTATTCTTTGAAAGTGCTCACTCAGGCTGAGATAATAATAGACACACGCTACTTTTTTCCATTATAAGGAGGGCAGTCTGGGCGTTTGTAGGTGCAGGCTGTGCTCAAATTAAACATCCACTCATCTTCTGTACCAGCTTTATTGACCTTAGAGTCGCCAGGGGCTGGAGATAATGCCAGGGGACAATATGTGAGAGGAATGTGACCCCCTGCACAGGTTGCAAGTCCATCACAGGGAACATAGAGACACACACTCAAACTTTTGGACAATTTAGAGCCCTTAACTGAGATAAAATGCATAGATTCCGATTAAACTCTACACTGAAAGGCCCCCCTGAGCCCAGAATCTAGCTGGAGGCGTTGTCACTGTGAGGTGGGGCTGCTAACCGCTTAAACACCAGCTCCAGCTCAACAAGCTTTCGTAGTATTACCACAAGAAGAAAATTCAACAGCAAAAGTTGTTGCAAGGACTTGTCTGTTAAGACTTCAAATGATAGTGTCAATACGGAAGGGGCCCTGCGGTTCACATTCAGGCCCCGTATGCACACTTCGTGGCCCGTGCTCTAAAAAACAATTAGTTGTTTTGCAGGTTACTGGACTACGACGAGCATTTGAACACGTTTTATCTATTCTAAATACCCGAA
This sequence comes from Blennius ocellaris, assembly GCF_963422515.1. NCBI lineage: Eukaryota > Metazoa > Chordata > Actinopteri > Blenniiformes > Blenniidae > Blennius > Blennius ocellaris. The sequence goes on from NC_137654.1 coordinate 22,900,205, forward strand.
TTATTGCGCCAAAACATGTTTGCAAGTTGATTAAAATTAAGAGTTTGGCCATCTGGTCTGGCCCTCACACTGATCACATCTGTCCTCTACAGTCACGACGAACTGAAGCCGAGTGCGTGATGTACTCACTTTGTGCACCTCCGAGTGTGTTTCCGTCAGAAAGCCGGTCTGTGAATCTGTGAGAGAGTGAATCTCCCCACTGCTCCCCTCGTCCAAGTCACTGTCCTCGTCCTGTGTGGAGTCTCGCTTGTTGCCCAGGGTAACGCAGCAGGATACACTCTCCGTCTCCGTGACGCTGTCGTAATGATCCTCCTCGTCGATGGCGTCTTCGTTGGGGAACACCTCCCCATCCGCCGTGCACGACGGGCTATCGATGCCACTGTCCCTGTTGGGAATCTTCCCGTTCTGTTCCGAGGAGTCCGGATTGTCCAGGAGCTTGTGTGACGAGACGTCCTCAGTCTCCACCTCGTGCAGGCAGACGACTCCGTGCGGGATCTCGTCCTCCGCGCAGTCGTCAAGGGCGGCATCGTCCGAGCCGTCCATGTGCATAGAGGCCAGACGGGAGAGTTCAGACACGTTGCCGTTCTGTTCGGAGGTGCCCAGTGCAAGTTTGTCCATGGGGGAAGGGCCTCCTGCGACCTTTTCTGTGGGGTCCTGGCCGCAGGAGGAGGTGATGTCAGACGCAGTGTCCATTCTCAGGCACAGGTGGAGCTGTGACCGCGGGAGCACCCCCAGGATGGGCACCCTGAGAATCAACGGTAAACAACACACAGAAAGTAAGGAAATAGATTATTCATCTGCTGTTACAATACTTCATGGCAATATATACAACAACACTGTAAAGTCTATCTATTTCTCCTTTGTTGACGTTGCCGCATTTGTAAAGCGCATGCATTTGTGGGATGTGCAGCAGAGTAAAAAAAAAAAAAAGGTCCAAATCTCTATTTTCTCGCATCAAAATTCTTTAAAACCAGCTCTCAAAATAAATCAATCTGAAAAGGCTCGCTCAGCATCAAAAACGCAGAGAGGTTGACGTCACAGACCAACTTCTACCCTAACCCTGCCAACCAACAACACAATTACAGGCTTGTGTTTGTTCTACAGAAGCTACTGAGCTTATTATGTCTTCTACAACTAAAATATATTCTGCTTCTCAGGAGCAACAAGAGGAAACTGAGAACAGCACATGCTCTGAGATGCCATGTTGAGAGTTTCATGCCTTCCTCTCTGTTTTTGGTGTATTTTTTGTGGTGTCGATACAGCGCTACTATAAGCTTAATATGAACACCACAATGTTTTTGTGTGGATAAGCAGATGCAGTTTTGTGTGTTTGGGAAATGTAATTTTCGTCTGCATGTGGTTTTCAGATCAAGGCTCTATGTTTTCAATTGGGAAAAGGACAACTATACTGGCATAGGTACATCGTATATAGGTCAAACACGGAAATACTTGCTCAGGTTCACACCTTCAGCCTAATTAGAGGCGCCAACTAACCACAAATGCATGTGTTTGGACTGTGGGAGAAAACCAGAGTAGCCAGAGAAAACCCACACGTAGACTAGAAGAACATCCATACTATACACAGAAAGGCAGGGATGTTATTGCAAAAGATGAATTCATTCTTTTTTTTGTTGTTCTTAAACTACAAATGGCAACTAGTGAACTGTTAGAATCTGGTACAAGAAGGAAGCTTATCATCTGCCATGTAACTTATTGGACAACCAAAAAGAACCTTACCTTGAATTTTCAAACCTTTCAATAAGAAGCCCGACCTTCTGTGCCTCCTTCTGCTGCTGTGCTCCCGGGACGGGAGGGGTGAGGGCAGGCTTTGGCTTCGGTGGAGGAGGCGGTGCTGGCAGGGGCCTTGAGGGCGCAGGGGGGATCCTCTTCGGTTTCTTGTCTTGTCCGAGGGCAAGAAGGTGCGCAGGTTTAGGGGGCACTACGTATGCAGACGTTCAGACAAAGCAAGAGGAGGAGAGAAGATCAAGAAAAACAAGTCAGGTGACACAAATAAATCCGAGAAAACCTCCATGGCTGAGGCCCTCCGTGTGTTGACGTGGGCTCGATATCTTGTGGGGGAAAAAAAAAAAAAAAAAAAAAACTCAAGAAAAATCCACAAAAGAGGAGATAACCCGGAGATGTGTGGCAACAGAGCAGAACGAGATCAACTCTGAGAGTCAACTTCCTCCTTTCAGAACAGGATGCTGAGAGGAGTGTGTACAACCACGCACATGCGCATGCACGGACGCATGCACGCACGCACACATACACACTAAAGTACAGACACAACAGAAATGCCCTGTAAGCCCCCCCTCATCCACTCGGCCTCTCCGAATACGTGCACACGTTCAATTTTAGGAAGCCGGTTAGAAACGAGGAAATGTGACGATATGCTCCAGGTGTTAATTTGAGGACTTCCTCTTGTGTGTGTGTGACTGTCTGATAAAAAAAACAAAAGACTGGCTGAGCTTGTGTTTCTCCTTCCAACGTTGTGATCAAATCAGCACAAACAACAGGACGGCTCAACTTTCTCCTGTTAATTAAACTTCACAGAGGTACATTTACATGCAAAACATTATATCGCCATTTTAATATTTGCTGGGCAAATAAGCACACTTTTGTAATATATACACATCATTTCAAGTTCAGTGCAGAACATTTTTGTTAATTATTCATACCAATTCATGTATTCAGATAAAACAGTGACATACTGCAATAAAAAAAAAATTTTCTGTAATGTGCAAATAAACTAAAATAAAAGATTGATAACATGTTTATTTAATTAGGCAATCAATTGAATCTTTCTGGGATCAGGGAGCATATATGATTGTATAGTGTGATTTTGGTCAAGAGTTGTGATTGTATTTATACTATAATATACATTTATGCTAAAAAGCATTGGGGGGAACTGGTGGATGTTTCTTCTGTCAGGTAGGAAGTCTATATGTACTGTATGTATGAAAGTTATCTGGAAATGTCATGATTAAGCTTTGAGGATGAATCACAAAGATCAATACACAACAAGCATTTCACACTTGAAAAACTTTAAAGTCACATGACACCTCTTTTATATTCCTGGTGGCGTATTTTATATTTAATCTAAGCTTTCCTTTCAGGTATAACCCGTCTATTGCCTTCTGTTGGCTGCGATAGTCTTACGCCCCCAAGTCACCTGCCTGGATAAAATAAAAGCAGATGACATTTACTTTTATCTCCGTAGTTATCTCGGGAGGAATATAAGTGTCGGCTTATTTAAATGGCAGAACCTATTAACATACTTAAAATGGGGAAATTGTTGACCCCGTAAAGGGTATTTCAAGGACCAGTTTTTATTGAAGACTTGTTAAAGTCACAAAACTGAAAAAAACAATGCTATTAGTTACCATTTATTCATTAAAGATCTGTGGGAAAAGTGAACATTTGTATATGTAATATGCATTAAAATGTGTCTAAATGGGACACTGGTTAATATTCTTTATTCTTTTATTTTTCAAACATCAATTAAGTGAGGTGTGTACATGAAGTGGGAGTACAATGCTATCTCTCCAGTGTGTGACATCATCTCATTGCTGTTAGTCGCAGAAATAAGGAAGTTTACAGATAAGGTCATAGCCCAATAAAAACGTAAAGAAAATAAAACAAAATGAATGAATAACTGGAGACATATGAATGGAGAGATTGTCATGTGAAGGTCAAAGTTAAGAGCCACAGATGTCAGACTGGTGATGAGAGTTAAGTTGATTACACATTAAAGTGGAGACATAATGAGCAGAGCTGACAAGTCATCAACCACTCGGGCGAATGGCTTCAACTTAATGCAATCACTTAAGGCAAACATGTGAAATCAATCATCATGAGTCATGAATATTCCTGTAACTTATGTAATTTAAGGGCCTGCTGATATTCTATTCGATAGATTGAGCTAATTTCTGATGGAGACATGCACATTCACGGCACTGGACAGGTTATCAGCCCATTGCAGGTCTAACAAAGGGAAACAATCACTCATGGTCACATTACCATGCACGCAGTGTTTTTATGTTTTATCTCATTGTAAATTAGATATCTTTGGGTTTCAGAACTAAACTAACCCAAGAGGAATGAAGGCACAGAAGTGTGTAACATTTGTGCATTTCTTTTAAAAATTCAGAGCTGGCTGACTTCATATTTTTAACCTGAAGAAATTGCAACACTTTTACATTTATTTTGAGCATTTCAGTGGAAATCATGCTGTTTCGGATATTATGATGGAAAACAAAGTTGACAGGAAATACTGTTTTAATTAGGTTTATTGTACGGTATATATTTAAAACAGCGACTGACATTTTACATACAAAAATATGATTAACAAAGCAAATGCCTTTTATTTTGTCATTTGTTTATGTTATTGCAACCCTTTCAAATAAAATTGAGACCAATACGCTCAAAACTTTTCTGTGTCACGCCGATGTAAACATCAGATGAAGGAATTTCTTGAGCTACAAAAGCTCGTTTGAAGGCTGGTTGACGCCTGACACTTTCTCCTTTTAATTTGTTGCACAGCTGCATGCATTAAAATGGTAAGCACGATCAAATAAACATGATCAGAGTGGATTATTCTTGCCACATTTCTACACCACACTCGTTGAAGCTTTTTGAATATTGGGGCCACGTCTATGGTGTAATGTCCCAGTATGTTTTCCTGCATCTCCCCAAACACAACACATGCTCTTTGCATTTAGCATTCTTCAAATGATGCCCGAACACAAACACCAGGGATGTTTGGCCTGCTTTATAACACCGGCAGCCATCGTTGAGCCGGCCCACCGAGCAACGTGAGTGGCAGAGTGAGGTCAGAGAGCTGACACGTACCACATTATAGAAAAGTGTTTGTCAGAGCAGAATAAATGGCAGCCGAGTATCAGAGGCCTGATCTCGCTGCGCCTTTCGTTTACAACGACAGCTTTGGTGTCTGAAGGGACCTTGGAGGGGCTGCAGTGTGTCTCGGCGTCTAACCTTGAGGTTTCTGTGCGGTTGGAGGTCTGGGTGACGTGGAGCACTGGGGCCGCGGCTTGACGGCAGGCCTGTCGTGACATGGTCTGGGCGTCGGGCCTTTCTTCACCAGCGGCGGAGAACACAGGTAGTCCACTGATCGACACTGGTACTGCAGAGTGGAGGCAGGGAGGTCTGCGCAGAGGAGATAGGAAGAAACACAATATCAAGTATTGATCAGCTTTATGAGATTCATCAAATCAAAAACCACATTCCAGCATAATCCTGCAGAGCGATGCAGTGCTGTGAAGTGACAGGGACGCGAGGGAATGACCTTTAGCTCGTTTTAATTTTTTTCGGGGTAACGTTTGCAGACAAAGAGAAAAGAAGAGAAGAGAAAACTCTGGTGCATCAAATCCCCGAGGCCACACAGGAGCCACATGGCATCTCTGACACTCTGTGGCCTGAATGTGACCGGAAAACATCCAAACTTATCCAGATACCGTCAGTAAATAGATAAATATGAGCTGTGTACTCTTGCAATTGAAGCAGTTATTATAAAAAGATAACACCGGTAGTTCTCTGTGTTTTTGTTTGAGTAGGATCCAAACAAACTGGAAGAAAAACCTGAAAAACAAAACAGCTTCTCAAATATGAAGTTTCATTACGAAAGGCTAAATGCATTTCTCAAACACACTCTGGGATAAAAGAAATAAGTTTACAGGGACTACTTTCACCAGCTAATTTTGTTCAGCCATGAATATTTATGCAGCAATGACAGTACACCAGACATCTACTTGAAATAAACCTCAGTGCCCATGTTTATAAGAATGAACTAACATGGCATGCTGTGCCACTGCACGCGTTATTGATGTCTTCACTGTTCCTGAACAACATCAAAAGCCTCTGGCGCCCCATTTGGGCTTCAGCAAATGATATTAGTATTAGTAATTCTTGATGGCTGTATTGTTTCTGTGATTTGTTGAGAGTAAAATAGACACAGAATACAGCCGGATTACTAATGTTTAGGTATCAGAAACCCTGATTTTATATATAAAACCAATACAACAATATACACAACTCCGGAAAGTGAGCTTACCATATGTATTAAAAAAAAGATTCTATAGTTGACAAAGATGAAGTACTCATTTTCACATAAGAGTCACATGATCATACACAAACTCTTGTTGATATCTTTACTGCTGCAATAACACAAGGAAGACTTCCCACAAACGTGTCTCGATAGAAATCATAAAATTAAAGCACACATGTCACGATCAAATTTCCACTTAAGTTTCACAGGGAAAGGCCTCCAAGGATGTGATCTAAACGTGCCAGTGACCTTACAGTCAACTCTTTGAAGTTCAGGCATCAGAAAATAAACCCTGCGTTCGTACAGCTGGCAGATTGTGTGTGGGAGTGTGTGCACTGTATGTACTCCAGAGCTGCTGCAATTAGACTCGACAGTCTCTTCTTTGGCATCGCCGTTACCGATGTGTCTGTTCATTGTTCCCAAATCATGTGGTGATCCTCTGAAGATTCCGATAACAACTGTGCAAAACATCACACAGCCTCCTTCCTGAACGCTCGACCGTTCAATCCAGTCACACCATCTCTCAATCGACTGGATTACAGCTTAAAAGTGGCACAGAGCTCCCACAAGGGTCCTGGCATGCCTAATTGTGTGTGTGTGTGTGTGTGTGTGTGTGTGTGTGTGTGTGTGTGTGTGTGTGTGTGTGTGTGTGTGTGTGTGTGTGTGTGTGTGTGTGTGTGTGTGTGTGTGTGTGTGTGTGTGTGTGTGTGTGTGTGTGTGTGTGTGTGTGTGTGTGTGTGTGTGTTGTTTTTTCAGATGTGCTCCAGGCAGCGAAAGCAGAAAATTGAGTCAGTAATGAGTCTTGTTGCACTGCCTCTACCTCATGCGGCAGACTGCAGGCAGTCCCACCATCGCTGTGGAATAAGACTAAGGCAGGGATGGAAATAAAGCACACAGCTTCCTCACCTCTGGGCAATCATTTTTCCATACTGAGCAGACATGAATCCAAGCCAATTTCCAAAAATGAATACATAAGTGGTTTCTCAGGTGTCGGAAGGAAGAAGGTCTTTTTCACCACATTTTCAACAGAAATTAATAGCAATCACTGCATTTCATCACATTAGGAGCCTCATTCCTTTTTAAATCCACGTGTTACAAGAGCTCGGTTATAATTTGACTTTCTGGTGGTGACGGCCAGCTTGATGAAATTCGCCCGAACCAAACAAGGGTTCACAAATCAGTACCTACTGTAGGTAGGTTTTATATTTATGTCGACTTCTTTCATTACCGAGCAAAAGAAATATTGTGAGCCTCCTGAAATGGCTTCTGCTAATGCGATCTGTAAATCAGAGCTGACTGGGGCGGTTTGAGTCGGAGGGAAAGCTTGACCTATGATCAAGACAGCAGACGCGTCCTCCAGCCAGACGACTGCCGGCAGGACAAACCCTTTGACCCAAGACTGGCTGTGGTCTTTCCTGGGAAAAACAAACAGCAGTAGAAGTCAAAGACATAGGGGCTGGTACCTATGGAAACTCATCGTAGCCACGACTCCCTGTGAGCGAAACCTGGCCCTTATGACAAAAAGTGCTTAACACCAAACAGGGACTTGATGACACAGCAAAGAGAGAGGACGAGAGGAGCTGATGCATACAGTTTTCCATAATTAAAATCTCCCAAACGGAGGGCAAAATGACACACGAGTGTACACTGTCAGCGATGTATGCAGAAAAATAGGTAACACGAGTTGGCAAATGGCAAATGGCAAATCAAACTATGTTTCAGTGATCGAGAGAGAAGAGAAGGGAAAGAAAGTGCAGCAAAAAGCACAAAATAGTCAGAAAAACAAGCTTGACAAACGACATTACCTCGGCTTCAACCTTTCGGTTTCACATATCCAAAGTCCAAAGATCAAGTGAATGGAAAAAAATCTTCACCACACAAACAGATCTGATCCCGCCCTCCCCCCATGGTTAGCCAAAGAAAGCCAATGAAACCCGTCTCTGTGGCAAACAAACACACACGCACACACACACACAAACACACTCTCACACACACGCCTTAAAATTCAAAGCTCAATCCTGCACTGCGTCCAAACATTCACCCTTTCCTCCCCTCAGCCGTGTTCGAGGAACTGCACCTGTCTGCTCACCTGCCAAACCTGATCAAAGTTCCTCCTCCTGGGGCCAAAGTGACGTGAGGGTGAATCACGGCTGAGCCCGGTAATCCCAGAGTACTGTTACAGTCCCCCCCCACAATAAGTGAACTTTGCTCACGGCGCACAGCTCACAAGACACTTTCACAACTGGCAATAACCAAGGCAGAGCGTGCAGCATCGAGGCCGTGGCTGAACTGACTTAGACTCAGAGGGGATAATGTTAACTCTGTAAATGTGTCATTTAAAAAAAAAAAAAAGACTCAAAGGAGAAGAGTGTAGTAGCCTTATTAATTCCTGCAGCTTTGATCCAGCTATACAGGAAGAGACAAAGAGACCATACGTCTGACATTATTAACACAGGGTTACAATGGCTTTATTACTCTGCACATCGCCCTTTCAGCCACTCATCTCGCCATTTAAAATGTCTTTAATCAGACGACCAAAGAAAACAATAAAATATTGTCTCGCCTGCTCTCTTTTGACTGATGTAACCATGAGAGCAGCAGGCCGAGAGCAACAGGAATCTTCCGAGCAGTAACCTGAAAGACTGCATTACAGCGTGCATTTACAAACGAAGCAAAGGGGCCACTGTCTGCCTGACTCACGGGAAATATTCGGATACCTTCAGGTATTTGAAAAGAACACATTGGAGGTGTAATGACACTCACCGTCCGTCTGTCAGTGTGAGAGAAATGCATGCGACTGCATCAAAACTCTGCCTCGGTGATGCCGTCACAGGACAAATGCCTAAGGAACGTATCGGTCAGGTCACCGCAAAGCTGCAACAAGAATGAGTCCGTGTTTGGGTGCTTTTAGATTGTCACTGGCGCCTATTTCTGATGACGCAAAGTACTCACTTATAAGACTTTGACTGTAAATATATCTCAAAAATATATTTTCTTGCAACGTATTGATGGAAATCTAAAATTTTGATACTTCACTCACAGCAGTGCCACAAATATGCTCGCATGGTGCATATATGGGTGTGCCGATCATAAAATGAGGTGTGGTGAGACGCATTAGTGGCATATCAATATCTCGACGCGCCAGAAAGTCACTGCACAGTTGAACATTAAAACCAGGCTTGATGCAATGTACATTGTAATGTGTTTTCTAATTGTGGCTTTGAAGAGCTGGTGCATCTTCAAATGTGTGGCTTTGCAGGGGGGGAGGTTGAGTGACAGCTGTTTTTTATATTCTTGTTGTTTTTTTTAAACTCCAGCTTTCTACGTTTGTCCATAACTAAGTCGATTTCATTTGCAGGTAAGCCTCCATTTCCACTGATTCGTCGATCCATCCCGATATAGGGTAGCAATGCACAAACACAGAAACGCACATATTTGGAATTAAATGAATTTCACCTGTGTACAATACACAATGCAGACAAATGAAAAATGTGGACACACACAAATGTAAACCATTTTATTGTGTGGCTTTTAGCTGCGGCTGTCTTTATAATAATAGTTTTTATTTATTTATTTATAAAATGTATAATTTTGCAATAAAGTCTTCACTCGCCCTATCAACATTTTCTCGAATATAGACAAACTTAACCCAAACACGTACACAGAGACACAGAAAGAAGCACAAACGTAGCTCGCTGTCAGTCACCGTCAGCCCCGAGGCGACCCCCTCCGAGTCATTTATTACCCATCATCCCTTGAGTACAGTCCTCTCGCCCCAGTGCTGTCTGGGAGACAGATCACTCCGTCTCCGCAGAGCATTCCCACTCAGACAGCCAGTCAATCAGGCCCCCTGCCCGCAAACTAACCCCAACTGGAGATGAGCTGACAACCCCGCCTCGATAACTTCGACCGGGCGCATTTCACAATTATTTCCCACCAAGACCAAAACCCCAATGACATTCTCTCTGAGAGCGATGCTCATTACGCCCATGACATCGTCCCATCTTTTAGGGTTTTTTTTGGGAGGTGATTAGAACTTCTCTGCATCTTTCTTTCGGTCTCAGAAAATGTCTCACCAAAACATATTGATCTAATTATGTTTCAACCTGAAAGACTGAGCCGAGGAGTCACTATCTCTCCTCACCGAACCGCAGAGCCACTTATAAACTCAGACAGACGTGCACATTGTGGGCATTCCTTGCGGATTATCCACAAAAGCAGGAAACAAAACAACAGAGAAAGATACAGAGAAGCCGACAGACACTATTAGTTTTATCTAACACCCACACATCTTGCCCCACCTCTTCCCAATGTGTGCCGCAGGAGACATGATGTGTGCCCTGACCTTGATCCACTTTTCAGTTATCGCCCCCTACAGTCATAAACAAGAGAGACAGAAATCCACAGTGCAGAACTAATATTATATTATGCCCTGCTTAAATAGACACAGGAGCCACTAAATCAAAGATGTGATTAAAAACAAAGCATGAACACAAATTAAGACAATTTGAGTTTGTTTTGTTTGATGGACTATTGGAAAGCGAGATGATTTCCATTTCAAAGTGTCACACATTCGTGAGGAATATGCATTTGTAGCATGAGCAGCATGGTTGACAAATCTTCTCTGTTTATGCTAAGAAGCATTTCTGTTGTTTTATGGATTAAATGGTTGGTGTGTGTAGGAACAATTCATATTGGCAATTTAACAATGAATTCATGAAAGAGTCAGGCGTGCGTGCGTGTGTGTGTGTGTGTGTGTGTGTGTGTGTGTGTGTGTGTGTGTGTGTGTGTGTGTGTGTGTGTGTGTGTGTGTGTGTGTGTGTGTGTGTGTGTGTGTGTGTGTGTGTGTGTGCGCGTGTAAGAGTCATACACAGTCACGACGGCCTGACTCCTTATGATGGACAACAGCTCGCTCACACACACAGCTGTGGGCTGGATCCCATTCTTCAACCAGCATCTGTCACCAGCAAGACAGTCAACCTGATTGTGTTGGTCCCTCTGGCACAAACATCACAGCCAAGCTCACCGCACAAGTGTCTAGTAGGGTTGAGGTGAGGACTGCTGGAAGTTCACTCCATTCTCTCAGAATTCTGAAAGTTACAAACCTTGTCGGGGCGATGTAATGGAATGAGACATTCAAATGGTCAGCAACTGGGAGTACCAGAAAATAAAAAAGTGTCAACAACACAAGCAAAGAGAAGATTTAGTAAACTTTGAATACTTTTAAGCCACATACTTTGCTCCGACAAATGCGTGTTTCCCACTACTGTGACACATAAACAGGTTTTACCATTGTATTGGATTGCAAGCATGGCTGCAACAGAAGAATAATCTTTCAAAGACAATGTTTTTTTACTTTTTGTGCAAAAAAACCCCATTGTTCTTTTAAGTTTAGTTTCCATTTTGAATATGCATGATACAAATGTAGCCGCTATTAAGGGAATAGTAAGAAAACCTGACGAATATAGGACATTTAGTGAATAATGTCTTAAAGAGGATCAATCCTATGTGAGAAAAAGCTGAGAGGCGAAGTATTGGTGTCAGTATGACAACAGCTGCTACAGTGGGACAGATCCTCAATCTCCAACAATCAGCAGATTTCCCGCACGCAGTAACAAATGCTCCAACTCCCACAACGGGGTTTATTAACACACACGCACATGCAGTCATGCGCGCGCACACACACACACACACACACACACACACACACACACACACACACACACACACACACACACACACACACACACACACACACACACACACACACACACACACACACACACACACACACACACACACACACACACACACACACACACACACACACACACACACAGAGGGATCAGGGAGCAGCTATCCAGTCATGTACAGCAGCATCCGGCTGTAGATTACAAATATAAATTTAGCTATTTCCCATCGTGCTCTGTTATCACACCAATTCATATTCTCTTTGTACAACATTTCAATTAGAGTGAAGCATTCTGTGAAAAATAGTTGTTGAAGAATTACTGTCGCCTAAAGTTTCGCCAGTATCACCGTTTCCCAGGCACCGGGGGCAAAGGAGGGGGAGGCAAGTCATCTTGTTAGGTCTGTTCTCTCCCCCCCCCCCCCCCCCCCGATTCAGGTCAGTGGGCACAGCAGGCACAATGACATGTCTCCCACACTAAGTGGGAAGATTGCAGCAGCTCCCACAGATTAGGACTGCACAATTTTCGAGGTGGTGGTGGTGGTTGGGGGGGTGGGGAGGGGTCAAGGAGGGGGACGCTGAGAGGGTGGAAGGAGGACGAGCAGGCAGCTGATAGCCGGAAAAATCGAAAACTTTATAAAGTACAACAGCTCAACAAACAGACAATGCAAATACGTGAATAGGAATAAAGTATGAAGTGTTTCCTTCAGAGGCCAGACAGAAGCAACACAGAGCAGTAACGAGATTCGTTAGCCAGCTTCAGCGCACACAGTAGCCGAAGCTCTAAAATGCAGTAAATAGACACATCTGCTTCCACTTCCTGTAATGACACATAACTGTCAACAAATGGCGGAGAAATGCATGAACAAACACTGACAGTGCATGTGGAGGATCCAACTAAATGAATTGAATCAATAAAACTAAAAAAATAGCTATTGTAAGGCCTGAGGTTCGGATTTATATCAGTGGCGCATAGCATGGTGGTCATCCGTAAAGATCTACGCTTGCTTTGGGGAGAACTTTCAAATTTAAGTGAATAAATGAAAAATCAGTTTGAGGTCTATAAACACAACCAGTAACTCAGTAAGTCGGTCAGTGAGTGCGACAGCCTTGTGCATATACCAGACCGTGCTGGGTCCTTCGTGGCTGGTCAGAAGAAAAAAAGCTGAGAGTGATTCATGACACATTCACTGACCTTTTTCCGAATGCATGACTCAAGGCTGCAACAATCAGCAGTCAGCTCCACAGAAAGGATACAAGTCAGAGCAACAAGGCTCAGGCTTTACCGTAAGAGGCTCAATGATGCACGGGCATGACAAAGAGATGATTAAAATGTAATAATTTTTCATGAAACACGTGGTTTGGTGGCACGGCTGCACACCGCCCTCGCCAATTCACAGCTCCCCTCCTCTGCCTCCCACCATGGCGGGACAAGTGTGGTGGACAGAAACAAGCCTCTGTTTGACTAGATGCACTGTGGCCCAGAGCACTACTGTAAAGGAAACAGACACAGATTGGCAATTAGGGCAACACACACAGAGGAGAACAAGGGGGTTTACAAACCGGCCTGTGGAGATGACTGCCCGACTGTCCCAGAAACTACTGAAGCCTCACTGAAATCTACTGAAGCGACTCTCAATGGTGGCTTTCATTACCAGACATGAAAACCCAACTGGACTTTCACAACAAAGTTGCACAGGAGAGCCCATCTTTTCCCTCTGAGTAGGTTTTTCTAACACTGGTAAGAGAGAATTTTCTTACTGCTGGTGCTGGAAAAATGCTCAAGCTCTTTCCAATCCCCGTGGGGCATGGGGGAGGTTTGAACAACACAGGTCTGCTCCATGATTCATCAGCAACCATAGACGGAAATAACATTTTCAACACAAATTTCGATCATTCCCCGTCCTCAGGATGTATTGCTGTGATGACTACTATACACTTTAATATTTTAGGTCACAGCTTGAGCACAACTAAGCTTCTCTGAAGTGTGACTGCATTGATTATTTTACCATACATTGATTTGTGGGATTAACCCATCATTGTGGAGGACAGGCCCAGGCAAGAACTCCTCAATGGATGACTGAACAATTGATTCAATGCTGATCACAAGTCAAGTATGTTGCCTCTCAACGGCAACCGCCCAGCAACCCACATGCATGGACACACACACACACACACACACACACACACACACACACACACACACACACACACACACACACACACACACACACACACACACACACACACACACACACACACACACACACACACACACACACACACACACACACACACACACACACACACA